>NW_027481766.1:0-670975 GCF_050403365.1 Sporobolomyces koalae
ACTCCTAAATGTTCTTGTTCTCCCCCCCCCCCCCCCCCCGCTCCCTCTCCCCCTCGTTCTTTGATCTCACGAGCTAATTGAAAATCGTTGGAATATTCCAGATGAAAGTCGATACTCCCGAGGCAGAAGCAGAATCGGACATTGAAGACGACATCTCTGAACCCGACGAAGACACGATCGCTGGACAAATGGCCATGATGAAAGGCCAACCGGTGCGACGGTCTCAAGTTCACGACGATGATGAAGATGGTGAGGGAGATAGTGACGAGGAGGAAGACGACGAGGAAGATTCGGATTCAGATTCAGATTCGAGTGACAGTGACAGTAGTAGTAGTTCAGATTCCGATTCGGAATGATCTCTCTCCCCCCAAAAAAGAGGACATTCAATTCAGCTGCGATTTCTTATGTCATAACCCTCTGGATTGAAGCGAGAGAGCAAAGAGAAAAGTGGTGGGCTCGAAATCGAATCAACCTTGCAAAACTCCTTTCCCTCGACCCGTCTCCCACCACTCGTCGTTGATGAAATCTTCGTGCAAGACGGTCAACTGTCGTTTGGGTTTCGGAGGCGTTTTGCGTTGTCGCATATGCTTGACCGGAGTCGTATCTCCTTCGGGACGAGCTTCCGCATCAGTCGCGATAGGCGGATTTCGAGTTTCTACCTGTTGTTCCCGAGATCATGCAACATCAGACGTCATTCATGGGAAAGCGAAAGAGGATGAGAGTCTGGAAAACTGACCGGTGTCGTTACGGGTTGAGAGATTGGGACCGTTTCCCACATGACCAAACTACCTTTCCGGAACATGGCGGGTTCGTTGTTGTAGTTGATTCCGAATTCAGTGTGCAACATTTCTTGCTTCTGACTCGATATTGTGCCCTACAAGGAGTGAAAATTCAGGATGCCGTGACAAGAGAGCGCGTTGGAGAGAAAGGCTTGCAAGAAAACGCACACTGAGTTCTTTGTTTGCTTCCTGGGCTGATCTACCTCCTTTCAGGACCAGCGTCCAGAAGCACGTGTTGTACAAATTGTTGATATGAGCTGCAAAAATACGCAGAATACGCGATTAGGCACAGTCTTGGGAATCTTTGGAGGGGGGAGGAACAGCGTACTATCGACTTGACGCCATCTCATGTAATCTCGGATCTCGTTCTCCGTCACGTATTCGACTATCCTGAAAGCGTAGTCCAAAGAAATTCTCGGTCAAAGGGGGGTTCTCGGGTCTCGGCATGGAACCGGAGAGCTGGAGTCCTACCGTCCATCAAACACGGGCAACTCGGAGAAATCGAGAGGCGAATTTGGGAAATATTGCGACCACAGGTAGACGTATGCAGATGAAAAGATCGATGTTACGAGGGTCACGAGTTTGCTGTATGCGCCGGGAGCGATCTTGATCAGATGGACCTGCATTTGGGGAAAATTGAATGAACAAACCTTTTCCGTCGACCGTGTAATTGACAACCCGACTTGAACACGAAACTTTAAATTGGGTATCAGGAAAGAATGGTCAGATTGAATTGTGCATGTAATCTGACGAGTCGAATGTGTGCAAGCTTACCTGTACTCGTCGCTCTCGCCAAAGGCCATGACACACTCTCCATTGAGTTCCCTGCCTCCCATGACGCGCTTGGCCGCCTCGTTCATGAGCGTCAGGGCATTGACGTCGTTCGGCTTAGCAAAGTCGTGCGCTTTCGAGAATCCATGGAATCCTTTGCCGTCGAGTCGGATAATGAAGAAAGTCGAAGGCAGCAGCGGGTCTGGTAGTTCGAACCGTTTGACGTACTCGTAGCGCGAACCGGCCATGTCGACGCGCTCAAACAGTCCCAGGCGATGCGAGTGGAGTGAACAAGACGGTACTCGACGCGACTCTTTCAACATTGATGCCCGATGTCTCATCTATAAATTTCTCGTCACGCGCAACTTGTACAATCCTCTCGAGAATCCAGAAATCTTCAGCACGATCCATTTTGAATTCGAGGAGAGCATTAGACGAGTCTAGTTACATATCGTCTGCGCTAGAATCCTCTTCGTCTGCCTCGATCTCGTCACTATCGTCGTCCACCTCATCATCACTGTCAGCTCCTTCGACAGCGAGAGCGGAAAATACACTTTGAATCGCCTTGACCGCTTTCTCATCCGCGCTGTCCTCCTCTTCCTCCGTGTCTCCTTCTTCTTCTTCTTCTTCACTCTCACTCCCTTCTTCCCCTTCCGTATGCGTGTGTTCGCCCTCGTCATCGGTACGAATTTCAGAATCGACCCATCCTGATCCTGCTTTCGGTTGAAACTCTTTCAACCAGATTCCTTCTTGAGTTTCGGTACCTTGACTCGTCACGTCGCCTTTGAACGGGGGTCGGAATCCCCAAGGAATCGCTGAAGAGTGTAACTGCCTGAGGATGAATGCTCCTGAACGATAAATGTCGGGTCGACCAACTTTGGCCGTGACGAAACCTAAGAAAAAACCCAGGAGCAGAATCAGCTTTCTGCCCCCTTTTCTCAGGAGGACTGTTGATATGTTACCTTGTTGGAGAGCGTAGTCAGCCAACAATTCGTCTGTTGTCCAACGACCAATGTCGTTCCGTACGACGGGAACGTCCACGTCGAGTGAGAACTCGTCTCGTGCTTTCTCCTCTGCTTCAATCTCGTCTTGATGTTTCAATCTCAACACCTTCTCCAATGGAATCCTCTGTCCAATGAACCTCAACACGGGTTCAACGTTTTGAATCGGCAAGATCCCCGCAAGGACTTGTCGTTCCAATCCTGCACTCGAAGGACAGACGAGTCCAGGACAATCACACAATCGAAGGTGTGCGTTCCAGTAGATCGTTTGCAACGTTTTCGTCTTGCCCGGCGTGCGACTTGCGCGTACGACTTTGCGACCCAGGAGAGCGTTCAAGAGACTCGATTTGCCCACGTTGGGTTGACCTAGTACCAGATGACCTGGATGAGCCCGTCATACCCTCTGGTAGAGAGGAAGGAAGAAAGTATGTACCAATCAATCCGACGGTCAGGAAGGGATACGCGTCGTCGCCCTGCTGTTCGGAACCCGGTTGCGTTTCGTTCTCTCCCTCGGATCCTTGTTCTCGATTGGCTTCGATTTCTCGATCGATCTGTTTCTCGTCTTGCCTGACGACAAACTTGCGTTCCTCCTTCTTGCGACGACGTTTGCCTTGCCACGATTCATCTCCTGCATGAGCACCGGTTGCGACTCCTTCCTGTTCGACACTGTCCCAATCGACGTCCCGTCGGAGTCTTGGAGACCATCGTGCGAGTTTGACCGGATCAGCTGCGACGAGGTCGGGAGGGGTCAAGAGTGTCGAGTGTGCCGAACGTAGTGCAGTCAGGAGTGCATGGCGTGCCGGTGGTGGTGCAGAGGGAATAAATTTGGTTTGAGTACCTGATGCGATAGAGAAAGAGGGGGAAACGTTAGCATTCTTGATTGAAAGGTGCTTTTTTGCTATTCGTTCGCGTCACTCACCTTGAGTATCTTGACCTTTCTCTTCCTCGCGATAGCTTTCCATCATGACGACACTGACTCCTTCACCTTCAGTCTCTTCGAACCAGAGTTTCCACGCTTCCGAGAGCCAACGCGGGACGAGGTCGCATTTCGTCAGGACGAGGACGAGAGGTTTGCGCGGTTTGAGCGAGTGCAAGTACGCGCGTAGCGAAGGTGGATAGTGCAGGAGTGGGAATCGAACATCTAAGCACGGTGATTCAGCCGAAAGCGTCAGCTGTAAGAGACTCTTGTTTTTCGAAGGAGAAAAACGGACCGATCAGCACGAGGAGAATCTCGGAGATCTCGGTCGTCCTCCACAACTGTCGCCACACGTTCAAATTGCGCTCGTAAAAGGTCGGGGACGAGTTGATCGCGGTGGGAAGATCACTGTAATCGCCATCAGGATCAACGGCGCGTCGAGCCGAGGTCATCTCGAGGAGCGCTTCGTCGGTCGCAGTGAGCCATTTGCGAAACATTCCCTCTAAGGTTGCGTGCGGGAGGATCAGACATGATCACAAGACGACGGAGGGCGCGAAAGACGGACCTTCGTTCTTCTCGACCTCCTTCTTGGTCGAGTTGTAGCTCCATTTCGGTCGTTTCGGGCACATGAGGTCTTCTCCTCGAGGAGGTTGCAATTCTTCGACCCTCAGGACACCGACGTGCTCGGGAATGGGGCGTTCGAGGATTTCGGTCGCGGCTTTGATGCGGTGAATGTCTTGAACCTCTTTCGGCAAGCGGATGAACCTCGACTCGAGGGCCATGCGCGAGCCATGCATCTCGTCGCGGGAACGCTGTTCGGCAGTCTTGAACTTGGCAAGAGTGGACCTGACAGTCTTGGGCTGCGATTGCGGAGTGATTGAGAGAGAAGTAGCAGCAGCGGCGGCGGCATCGGCTGGATGCAGGACTGGAGTGTGGTTCGCCTGTTTGACTGCACGTTTGTGCTGCAGCTGGGCTTTGCGCGCCTTGCCCGAGATGGGTTTCTGTTCGAGTGAAATTGCAGTCGATCGATGCCATCATCGTTGAGCAACTTTTTATCCACGCCGCTGATGCGTGCGGTTGGGGCATACCTTGCGTGCCATGAGTATAGTACTGTCGGTGTGGGTCCTGAGGCGGGAGAACCGAGCGGTGAGGGTCGAGAGTGCAAGGTTCGTGCGATGCGCCTGTCGCAGTCGCGCTGCTCGCGGCGGGAGAGTCAAAATTCCCGCGGGCGGCTTCTCAACTTGCTCGCTCATCTCGTCTCGACTCCGCTTCATTCTCTTCTCTTTGGGGTGCAGTCGTCAGCCGGAATGGTGAGTCCTCCTGTTCAGATCTCTCTCAGCGTGCATGCTGTGCCCAACGCGACTAGCCGGGGTTTTTCTCTCACCATCGACTCGGCACGACGCGGTCGAACCCGAGAACCCTCGCTGACTCGCTCCGTATGTCGTGTGTCAGGCGAAAACCGCTACCCATGTCGACAAGGTGTCGATTCTCGGCAGGTCAGTCTGGCACTTCCCACTCGCATCGCGGCAACTCTGTTCGCAATCCGCTCACTCGCATCTCCCCATCCAGTGAATCGATCCACTGCGGGTTCCACCTGATCCCGTACATCGTCGAGACCGTCCTCTCGACCCTCAAGTCGTCCACCTACGTCCTCATCACCGACTCGCACCTCGCCCACCTGTACCTCCCCGCGTTCAGCACCGCGTTCGAAGCCGCGATCGCCGACCTCCCCTCGAACAACCGACCCCGATGGATCACTCGCACGATCGCACCCGGAGAACAGTCCAAGAGCCGCGAGACCAAGGCCGACCTCGAAGATTTCCTCCTCTCGCACCGCTGCACGCGCGACACTGTCATCCTCGCCCTCGGAGGCGGAGTCGTTGGAGACCTCGTCGGATTCGTCGCTGCGACCTTCATGCGTGGAGTCAAGTTCTGTCAGATCCCGACCACCTTGCTCGCCATGGTCGATTCGGCCGTCGGAGGCAAGGTGCGTACAGTTCCTCCCTGCGAATCACCCGAATCATTTTCGTCTGACTTTCTTGTCTCTCGATTCTTAGACTGCGATCGACACCCCTCTCGGCAAAAACCTGATCGGAGCCTTCCACCAACCTTCGTACATCTTCATCGACGCGTCTTTCCTCGAGTCGCTCCCGCGCCGCGAATTCGTCAACGGAATGGCCGAGGTTGTCAAGGTGAGTTCGATAGATTTTGCCCGGTCTCTGCGCCAGAAGTTTTCACACTGACGACGGCTTTCTGTTCGCGACGCAGACCGCAGCTATCTGGGACGAGGAAGAATTCGCAAAACTCGAGTCCGGGGTTGCCGACATCCACGCCGCCGTCACTGGTTCTTCGACTCGAGATTCGTTCGCTGGACGCACGATCGAAACTCGCTCGGCCGCCCAGTCGCTCCTCCTTTCCGTCATCCGAGGTTCGATCGCGACCAAGGCCCACATTGTCACGGTCGACGAGAAAGAGACCGGTTTGCGCAATCTCGTCAACTTTGGACACACAATCGGACACGCAATTGAAGCCGTCATGACTCCCGACGTCCTCCACGGCGAGTGCGTCAGTGTCGGCATGGTCCTCGAAGCCGAAGTCGCGCGCTCGATGGGTGCTCTCGGCAATGCCGCCGTCGGTCGTCTCACTCGTTGCCTCAAGGCACACGGTCTTCCCATCTCGGTCGAAGATGCCGTCTTTACGAAATCTGCCAAATCCGCGCGCCTCAACGTCGAGACCTTGCTTGACATCATGCGCGTCGACAAGAAGAACGCTGGCAATGTCAAAAAAATCGTCATCCTCTCGCGGATCGGCAAAACCCTCGAAGAGCGTGCAACGGGCGTTCCCGACGAGATCATCGCTCGAGTCCTCTCACCGGCAGTCCGGGTCTTCCCCGGTCCCCCTTCGGTCGAACACTTCAAACTCGCGACTCCTGGTTCCAAATCGATTTCGAACCGAGCTCTCGTGCTCGCCGCTCTCGGAAAAGGTACCTGCAAGCTCGGCAACCTGCTTCACTCTGACGACACTCAAGTCATGATGGCCGCCTTGAACGAAATGAAGGGAGCCGAGTTCACTTGGGAGGACAACGGCGAGACGCTGGTCGTGCAAGGAAACGAAGGCAGGCTGTCGCCCCCGAAAGATTCCAAAGAGGTTTACCTCGGAAACGCTGGAACTGCCGCACGCTTCTTGACCACCGTTTGCACCCTCGTCAAACCCGAGGGAGAACTCCAGCACACGATCGTGACTGGAAACGCTCGCATGAAGCAGCGCCCGATCGGCCCCCTCGTTGACGCCCTGCTCGCGAACGGCACTTCTGTCGAATACCTCGAGGGTCAAGGAACGCTCCCGCTCAAGATTGCCGCTACCGAGTCGGGCTTCAAGGGAGGTAGGATCCAGTTGGCTGCGTCCGTCTCGTCGCAATACGTCTCGTCGATCCTCCTGTGCGCTCCTTACGCTCAAGAGGAAGTCGTGCTCGAACTCACAGGAGGCGTCGTCATCTCGCAACCCTACATCGACATGACGATCGCCATGATGGCCGCATTCGGAATCCAGGCCGAACGCCTCGTCGAGAACGGAGTTCCTTCAAACGTGTACCGCATCCCGCGCGGCACGTACGTCAACCCTGCCACGTACAACATCGAGTCCGACGCGAGTTCCGCCACCTACTCGCTCGCGATGGCCGCCATGACTGGTACGAGTTGCACGATTCACAACATTGGCTCGTCGTCGCTCCAGGGAGACGCTCGTTTCGCGAAAGACGTTCTCGAACCGATGGGGTGCAAGGTCGTGCAAACCGAAACCGAGACGACAGTGACCGGTCCCCCCGTTGGTCAACTTCGAGCTCTCGGATTCGTCGACATGGAGCCCATGACCGATGCGTTCTTGACGGCGTCTGCGCTCGCTGCGGTCGCTTCCCTGCCCTTCGACCCGGCAAGAAGCCAGAAGCCGAACCAGCCTTCCAACTCGACTCGCATTGGAGGTATCGCGAATCAGCGGGTCAAAGAGTGCAATCGTATCTCGGCCATGCGAACCCAACTCGCCAAGTTCGGCATCGAGACTGACGAATTCGAAGACGGAATTGAGGTGCTTGGAATCAAGCCCGACAACTTGCGCCCGGGAGCGTCTGTTCACTGCTTTGATGACCACCGGGTCGCGATGGCCTTCTCGGTTCTCGCTGCTTGCCCCGGTGCACACGGTGCTGTGCTCGAAGAGAAGCGATGCGTCGAGAAGACTTGGCCCAGTTGGTGGGACGATCTCTCGCGCAAAATTGGCATCAACGTCGTTGGAGTCGAACTGCGCGATTCGCCCGTTGCGTCGACTTCGGCTCCGATCCCGCGTCACTCGACCGATGCGAGCATCTTTGTCCTCGGAATGCGAGGAGCTGGCAAAACTCACATTTCTCGCATCGGAGCGGCTGCACTCGGTTGGCCCGTGCTCGATGCCGACGAGATGTTTGTCACCGAGTATGGAGAAACGGCCAAGGAGTACGTCAACAAGCGAGACTGGCCCGCGTTCCGCAAAGCCGAGACTGCGATCCTCAAGAAGATCATCCTCGAGCGCAGCAAAGGTCACGTCGTCTCGCTCGGAGGCGGAGTCGTCGAGATGGAGGAGAACCGCGAATTGTTGCGAGCGTACGGTCACGGAGGTGGACCGATCGTGCACATCATTCGAGACATTGATGACATTGTCGCGTACCTCAACTCGGAACCTTCACGACCCTCGCTCGGGGAAGACTTGCACGACATCTACAAGCGCCGACAACCATGGCTTCACGAGTTGTCCAATTTCGAGTTTACTAACTTGATCAGCGGGAAACCGAAAGCCCCGAAACTCAACTCAAAGGTATCGGCGAACGGGTTCATCGTGTCTCACACTTCGACGAAAGGAGCTGAAGACGAGGTCGCTCGCTTCTTCCGGTTCATGACGGGAGCGAACACCAACCATGTCGAACTCGAGCGCGAGCTTCCGTCCTACTTCCTCTGCCTTTCCCTCCCGTCGTACACCGCTCCTCATCCTGCTCTCGAAGCGTTCGACGAGCTCACGGCAGGTATCGACGCCCTCGAGCTTCGTGTCGACTTGCTTTCACCCGACGGCAAGACTCCGACCAAGCCGACCGTGCCCAACTATGAATACGTTGCGCGTCAACTCGCTGCCCTGCGACAAAAGTCGACCCTTCCAATCATCTTCACCGTCCGTACCGTCTCGCAAGGTGGTATGTGCCCTGACGAGGCCAAGGACGACATTTTCAAACTCATGGAGCTCGGAGTCAAGGCTGGCTGCGAGTATGTTGACATGGAGATGCGGTGGGACCCACGCCGGATGCGCGACTTTGTCAACATCAAGCAATCGACCAAGATCATTGCGTCGTGGCACGACTTCTCGGGTGGACTCAAGTGGGACACTCAAGAGGCCGTCGAGCGCTACAAGCTCGCCGACGAGTATGGAGACGTTATCAAGATTGTTTCAAAGGCCACTGGACTTCTCGACAACTTGACGATGCTGCGCTTCCGTGAAACGTTCCAAGATGGCAAGCCGCTCATCAGCATCAACGTTGGAGCCGACGGACAACTCTCGCGCATTCTGAACCCCGTGTTCAGTCCCGTCAGTCACCCTGCGATCGCTGCTGCTGCCCCTGGACAGCTCTCGTTCGCTCAGGTGCAAACTGGGCTCAACCTCGTCGGTCGTCTGCCAGCCAAGAAGTTCCACTTGCTTGGGTTCCCGGTTGCGCATTCAAAGTCTCCTTTGATCCACAACTCTGCCTTCCAAGCTTTGGGTCTCCCCCACAACTACGGTTACATCGAGGCGACCGAGATTACCGAGACGATCAAGCAGACGATTCGAGCCGAGAACTTTGGTGGCGCTTCTGTCACGAGTAAGTTGCTTCCCAAACTTTCTTCCTAGGTCGCATATGCTGATGTACTTGCGATTTTGACTGCATAGTTCCCCTCAAGCTCGACATTATGCCTCTGCTCGACCAAGTGTCTGACCACGCCAAGCTGATCGGAGCGGTCAACACGATCATCCCGATCCAGGTCGCTGGCGAGACCAAACTCGTTGGAGACAACACGGACTGGCTTGGTTTGCACGAACTGATCGAGCAGAACTTGTCTTCAGACAACGAGCGTACCGATGCCTCGACTTCGCTCGTGCTCGGTGCCGGAGGAACGTGTCGCGCTGCCGTCTACGCTCTGCACCAGGCCGGATTCAAGACGATCTACTTGTTCAACCGCACTCGACCCAACGCGGACAAGATTGTCGAATCGTTCCCGAAAGAGTACAACATTGTACCTCTCACTTCGCTCGACTCGTTCCCTGGAGAACTCCCGGTCGCGATCATCTCGACGATTCCGGCTCAAGGAACCGCGACGCAATACGCACCGAACCCTGATGCTGGAGTCGTCGTTCCGGACTCGATCCTCGCTCGTGAAGATGGAGGTGTTTTGATTGACGTAAGCCCTTGTCAATCTCGCATTGTTTTCCAATCCTGTCCGGTCGACTGACTTATCACTTTCGCTGCCTGTTCCTTTTGCCCTCCAGTGTGCCTACAAGCCCAAGATTACGCCGCTCATCGACCTTGCACAACGTACTCCGGGTTGGACCGGCGTCCCTGGAATCCAAATGCTGCTCGAGCAAGGGTTCTGGCAAAACAACATGTGAGTTGATTCCAGCGCGATATCTGTTCAAGAACTCATGACTGACGCATCTTATTAATGACGATAGGTGGACTGGTCGAGTTTCCCCCAAGGATCAAATCCGGAAAACGGTCTTGTTCGCGTACGATCGGGACAACTAGTCTTTTGGGGATTTCTTTGCGTCCTCATTTGTTCCCTCTTGCCTACTCTTTCTGGAAAACCAAAAGTCAGGCATTCGATGCCGTTAGACATTCTTTTTCGGTTCACTTTCTTTGGCACTGTGAGACCTGGCTGCGAGTCTGCGATGAGAAGCGAAAATATTCGAGAATGCCCTCAAGGCGGATGAATCGCAACGGTATGGATACTCTCAGTGCCCGCCGTCATAGCTATAAATGCAACGCCATAATGCAGTCGAGACCTAGCAAAAGGGAAGAATTTTCGAGATCTAATCGAACCTCTGTCCGCTGCCGCTCGGGTCGATACACATCAATCTCTAGATCGGACAACGATTCTGTCGAGCTTACGAATGCAAATGCTGCCTTGAGCGGATGCCTATCGATTCAAAACAAGAGTCTAGCTAGATACCTCCGCTTGACATTGCGACTCTCTCGCCTGCTCTACGTCCTTCAAGCCGAATCAGAACGAGACTGGAGCGTGCGACTGAGCCATTCGAGCGGTCTGCAAGCCAGCAATCGCCGCTTCTGTCGCTCGCGCCCCACCTCACGACATTCGGCAGCACTGCTGCCAACCAGGCGCACCGTCCATGAGCTTCGCTCACCTCCCTCCGGAGCTCATCTATAGGATCCTGGAACTGGCGGTCGAAGGCCTACCTGCGAGCTTCCGCACCCGGTCCGAAAACCTGCGCAACTTTGCCCTCGTGCATCCGACCTGGAGAAGTGTTGCTCAATCCCTCCTTGAATGCCGAGTCCAGATCGCGAGCTACATGACGGCAAGGATGTTCATCGAACGGCCTCGGACAATCAAGCGAACGGTCGTCCTGGACGAGCTCGAGATCTTTTTCGATTTCGTGTCTCCTCAAGATGATGAATTCTATCCGCTCAGCGACTGGATCCTCAAGCGCTTTCTCATGCAAGATATCATCGTTAGAGCCCTCGTACTGCGCAGCGCCCTCTTCATGAACGCGTTCGCCATCTCCCTTCTTCGCCTTCCTGCTTTTACCCGTGAGCGAGATCCCCTTGAGCCTGCCGTTGCGCTCTCACTCAGATCTACCTGACAGAGCTCCGGCATCTCCGACTCGACATGCCGCTCGATCCCCCTGCGACCGTCTTCAGTTTCCCATTCGCACTCTCGCGTCTCTCAATCTCTGAAATGATGGACCAGCCGCTCGCCCTGCTCGAATCGCTTTTGGCCAACTCGCGCGATACCCTCTTGAGCCTCGACATATTTGTCATCAAGTCGGGCTCACCGCTGCACTCGCGGGTGCTGCAGGTGATTCCGACCCTTCCAACCACCCTGCGCCATCTCTCCGTCTCTTCGCACTGGATCTCGCTGCCCGAATCTCTACTGCAGTTCGCAGTATCGTGCACGAACCTTTCGAGTCTCGTCTTGACCGGTATCGAGTATTCGCAGATCCTGTACCTCGCCGCGACGGTGCGTTCGCGGCTCGCGGTACTAGCGTTCACCTCGCCTTCGTCCTGGAAATGGTCACACGACGAAGCGAGAGCGGCATTCGACTACCTGTTATCCATGCCAAGCCTTCACGATGCGCGAGAACTTTCAATCACTCAGCGCATCGAGTCGAGGGGTGGGGGAGATCCGGCATCAAGCCTAGTCGAGTACAGAGGTCGGAACATGTGCCACTGTAGCTTCGAGCGAACGCACCGTGAGAGCCTTTTCCTGCCGAAACTGCGGGGCTCTTTATGCCGAGCATTGAACCTATTGTTCTCGTCGAGACAGGAAGGGCCCTCCCATGACGTGTCACAAAGTCTGATTGTCTCCTCCTTCATCCGAGCGGGTGTCTCTCGCGGATCGAGCGCCACCAATCGCAACTGAAGTCGACTACCTCCTGAGATCCTGGAGGCGGACCGAACGATCAGTCAAGAAACCTTCCGGCTCTATGTACGGCCTTGGAATCGGAGAACCCTTCGAAATGACCATTCCCTTTGTTCTCTCTCCCCACTTTCATGTGGCACATCCCCTCGTCCGGGTCCACGTAATGCTTCTCCGCAGCGTGGTATGGCTTCTGCACGCTACAGTCGAAGCTCCGTCTTTGGTTCCCGTTCACCACCTACCAACCTTCAGGATCCCGACATTCTGTCCCGGCCGTTCACCCAATCCTTCTTGCCACTTTTCAAGCCACAAACTACTTCAATCATGCCGTTTCAAAAGATCGATCACCGTGAACTCAGCATGTTCTACCTGCTGAATCCGGACCCACGGGACTTTGTCGATGCTTCTCACGACAACCTCCCACGATCTCGACCGCTCAAAATGGGACTCCCCATCTTGGTCCTCATCCACGCTGCAGGCGGGAACGTCTTTTCGTGGTATCGACAAATGGGCGACCCCCGAATCGCTCAAAACTTCAACATTTTCGCGGTCGATTGTCGGTTCCACGGCCTGACAACTGGTCTGTCGCTCCTTGAACTTTTCCTTGCCAAATCGAGAGACTGACGCTGGCACTTGATTACGCTTCAGGCGGAGAACGGAAAACGTATACGCTCGAGGATTCGGCCGAATGTGTCGTCGCGACGCTCGACGAAATGGAATTCGAAAGCTATCACGTCTTTGGAGATCAGGTGCACGGCAGTGTCATTGCAACGTGAGGATGTATGCTCAAGAGGCAGCAGAGTAGAGCTGACGGTGATCCGCTTTCCTCTGGCTTCGTTGCGAGCAGTTGGATTGCGATCAAGAGGGCGGACAAAATCAAGAGTTTGCTCCTCAGCTCTCCTGGATGGTTGCGAGAGTGTCCTGTGGTACGAGATGCGCTACTCATGATCTCTCAAGCGCTCTTCGTCAACAAACCCGGACGAGGGGGAGACGACAGCGGGACGTTGCCCTCGGAACCTCTCAATGATATCATCGCCTATCACGTCGGTGGTCTCGACAGGCTCGCCGACGCGCGGGAAGAGCTCAAATCACGGTTTCAGCAAAGATGTGAGCGTCCTGTTTGATCGAGCTACGGTTTTAACGCAGCTGACATTATTGACTTTTTGTTGCGGACAGATGGTACGGGAAAATCTTTTCACGATAGCAAGTGGCTGTTCCAAACCGTCATCGAGAGGACCGCCATCCCTCAAGAGCTCATGGCTCGGATCACCTGTCCAGTTTTGATCCTCCGAGGGTCGGAAGACAATATGGTCTCGCCAGAAGGCGCGACGGAAGAATGGCGCAGGTAAGACTCTTCGGTTTCGCTATTCGGCACAGAGCAGTGGTTGACTCTGATGGTTGTTTCGATTCTGTTGTGGCGAATAGAGCACTGGTGAATGCGAAAGGAGGTGCGAATTGTCATGTCGTCGCGGGAGCGCCGTCTCTAATCTCCCTGTCCGATCCAAATATCGTCAACCGCATAGTAATGCGCTTCTTGTTACGAGTAGAGGGCAAGAACTAAAGCTCGACACTTTCTGTCTTATTCATTCTCTTTCTCGTTTGAGGACTTCCGCATTGTTGTAGTACTCCACGCAGTGACATCGAGTAGCATTTCTTGCAGGTCGTTCAGCAGGACACGATACAGCGTAAAACGTGACGAGACTATCGGACAAGTACAACAGACGGTCGAACACTGACCTACACTTCGTCTTTCACTCGAGCTCTTTTTAGTGCATCTAAGACTTGGATCGGTTCATTCTCTGTCCGAGTCGAGGACGCTTCCGCCGCGGGCGTAGCAATAGATGCAGCCTTGCCCTGTTTTGTAGGTTTCGGAGGGAACACTGGAGCTTGACACAGCGCACACTGGATGATCGACCACTCAGCGCATCGAACCAAGGGGTGGAGGAGATCCGGCATCAAGCCTAGTCGAGTACAGAGGTCGGAACATGTGCCACTGCAGGTTCGAGCGAACGCATCGTGAGAACCTTTTCCTGCCAAATTCTGGGGCTCTTCATGCCTGGCATTGAACCTATTGTTTTCGTCGAGACAGGAAGGGCCCTCTCATGACGTGTCACAAAGTCTGATTGTCCCCGACCTCATCCGAGCAGATACCTCTCGCGGATCGAGCGCCATCAATCGCAAGTTCAACTGAAGCCGACTACCTTTGTCCTGGAGGCGGACTGAGCGATTTGTCAAGAACCCTTCCGGCTTTACGAGCCAATTACGGCCTTGTGATCGGAGAACCCTTCGAAACGCACGGCCCTTCTGTTCTCTCTCCCCTCGTTCAAGTCACACGTCCCTCCACTCTGATCCACGAAACGCTTCGCCGAAGCATTCTACACGCTACCTTTGAAGCTCTCTCTCTTTCGTTCCTGTTCATTAGCCACAATCTGCAGAATCCTAACCTCTGTCCCGCCGACACTCAACCCTTCTTGCCATTCTTCGATCTACAGTCCACTTCGATTATGCCGTTTAAACAGATCGATTACCGCGAACTCAGCATGTTCTACTTGCTGAATCCAGACCCACGGGACTTTGTCGACGCTTCTCACGACAACCTCCCTCAATCTCGACCGCTCAAAGAGGGACTCCCCATCTTGGTCCTCATCCACGCGGCCGGCGCCAGTATCTTTTCGTGGTATCGACAAATGTCTGACCCCCGACTCGCTCAAAACTTCAACATTTTCGCGGTCGATTGTCGGTTCCACGGCCTGACAACTGGTCTGTCGCTGCTCGAAATTTTCTGTACCGACTCGGGAGTGTGACGCTAAAGCTTGATCATGACTCAGGCGGAGAACGTAAAACGCACACGCTCGAGAACTCGGCCGAATGTGTCATCGCGACGCTCGACGAAATGAATTTCGAAAGCTATCACGTCTTTGGAGATCAAGTGCACGGCAGTGTCATTGCAACGTAAGGGATTTGTGCTAAAGATGTAGCAGAGTAGAGCTGACGATGATCCGCTCTCCTCTGGCTTCATTGCGAGCAGTTGGATTGCGATCAAGAGGGCGGACAAAATCAAGAGTTTGCTCCTCAGCTCTCCTGGATGGTTGCGAGAGTGTCCTGAGGTTCGAGACGCCTTACTCACGGTCTCTCAAGCGCTCTTTGTCAACAAGCCCGGACGAGGGGGAGATGACAGCGGGACCTTGCCCTCGGAACCTCTCGATGATATCGTTGCCTATTTCATCAGTGGTCTCGATAGGCTCGCCGACGCGCGGCAAGAGCTAAAATTGAGGTTTCAGCAGAGATGTGAGCGTCCTGTTTGATCGAGCTACGGTTCTGAACGCAGCTGACATTATTGACCTTTTTGTTGCGAACAGATGGTACGGGAAAACCTTTGCACGATAGCAGGTGGCTGTTCCAATCCGTCATCGAGAGAACCGCCATCCCTCCAGACCTCATGGCTCGGATCAGCTGTCCAGTCTTGATCCTGCGAGGGTCGGAAGACAACATGGTCTCGCCAGAACGCGCGACGGAAGAATGGCGCAGGTAAGACTCTTCGGGTTCGCTATTCGGCACAGAGCAATGGTTGACCCTGATGGTTTTTTTGTTCCTTCTTTGGGCTATGTTACCGCGGACAGAGCGCTGATCAATGCGAAAGGAGGTGCGAACTGTCATGTCATCGCGGGAGCTCCGTCTCTGATCTCCCTGTCCGATCCAAATATCGTCAACCGCATAGTAATGCGCTTCTTGTTACGAGTAGAGGGCAAAGACTGATAGCTCGACACTTTCTGCCTCATCTACTGTCTTTCTCGTTCGAGGATTTCCGCATTATTGTAGTACTTCACGCAGTGTAACCGAGTAGCATTTCTTTATAGTCGTTCAGCAAGATACGATGGAGCGTAAAACGTGACGAGACTGTGGGACAAGTACAACAGACGGTCGATCACTGTACTACACTTCGTCTTCCACTCGAGCTCGTTCTCGTGTATCTGAGACTTGGACCGGTCCCTCCTCCGCCCGAGTCGAGGATGGTTCCTCTGTAGGTGCAGCAGCAGGTGCAGAAGTCTTGCCCGGTTTTGTAGGTTTCGGAGGGAACACTGGAGCTTGACACAGCGCACACTGGATGATCGACCACGACGTTCAGTTCTTACGTCGTCCATTACAAGAAATCTTACAGGGATACTCACCCTTCCGGAAACCGCCAACCAGTCTTTGAGGCAGGATTCGTGAAACGCATGTCCACATGGAAGCAACAAGAGGATTTCGGGCTTCCAATTCGAAGACTCGAGAGTACCGCGCAAAGGTGGCAGTTCATACTCGGACAGGCAGATCGCGCATGCGTTTTGCGACTCGGGAAGTTGGATCGGAAGAGTTTTGATCGGGAACGGAGGATACATGTCCAGCGTCAATGGATTGGCAGTCGCGTGAGTCGTGGTGCCGGAGCCGCCCGAGGATCGCCACAATCGCCACCATTGCGTCTTCTTTGTCGTCTTGGCCGGTGCATTTGTCGATTGGACCGAAGCAGTCTCGACAGTGGAATCGGTTGCCTTTTTGGTTTCGTCCTCCTGGTCGACAACAGGTTCAGAAGGCAGCGTGCCGCTGTAAGACTCGAAGCATCGTTAGAAATTGCGCTTCAGGCAACATCCACTGCAAGACCGGCTCACGTAAAAATCCGACG
Organism: Sporobolomyces koalae; assembly: GCF_050403365.1. Lineage (NCBI taxonomy): Eukaryota > Fungi > Basidiomycota > Microbotryomycetes > Sporidiobolales > Sporidiobolaceae > Sporobolomyces > Sporobolomyces koalae. The sequence continues at coordinate 16,767 of NW_027481766.1, forward strand.
CGGCAATTTGTCCATGTCGCCCTTCTTGAGGGGTCCGACTTCGTGTTTTTTCTGACCCCATCCCCAGTGCCGGATGCCAAACTGTTTTCGAATCAACCAATCAATCGTGTGAAGTGCGCTTTTGTAAGCACAGCGGATGGAGCAACTCACGAGGAGAATCGGGAGGCAGAAGATTGCGAATGCGCATAGGAGAAAGAACTCGAGAACCCAAAGCCAACTGAGAATGACCGCCGCAAGCGCGCCTCGGTACAGAACTGGATTCGTCGCTGGGCAGGTGTTGGTCGAAATGATCCAAATGTTGCCTAGAAGGAACACGATCAAGCCATAAAGGGAGACAATGTCGGACAGCTTCTTGAAGCGCCAATCGACCTGTCGATTGCCGATGATTCGATTCCGTTCAAGTTCTTCTCGACGCTCGGGAGTATCACGACGGGTAGTTCGAGGCGAGATCGAGGACCACAGCGCTCCTGGGAGCGCAAGGCAGAGCCGAACGATCAGGAGGATCAAGTAAAGCTTGAGGTTCTGATCGCACGGCTTGCTGTAGCTGACTGCAAGGATGACGACGAATGCAATGACTTGTGCTGCTCCCACGAACGTAGTGAATGCGAGCCGCGATCGTCGTTGTCCATCTGTTGTCGCGAACCAGTCAGCACCGCCACTAGGCCGATGACTGAGCGACCAGCGGAACCAGACCCACCCATGCCACTTGCAGCCAGCCCGAGACGTCGCATTACGCCTAACCTGACTTCGAGAGCTGGCGGGAGCCGCGTGCGTGCCGGTGTGTCTGCGGGTGCTGCGGATCCATTCGGTTCGGGCTGTGCGGGAGGGAACGAGGCGGAAGACAGGCTTGGACACGCTATAGGCGGATCAGAGTTGATCGTGTTGCTCATATACTGTGTACTCCGAACGTCGGTGGAACTTGCGTTGAATGAGAGACAGCGGTATCGGATGCCGCGCACGCCTCGCGTGCGACTCTACCAATATTTCTCGGCAAACCCCACATGAAAATCAGATCCCTTGACTATACAGTAACGCTCTCCAATAACGAGACGGACTGGGTTCAAGGGCCGTACGTAGAATCCGGTTCTCAACAGGCTCGACGCCGCGCTGACTATCGAATTGGGAGAGCAATCGAGCTCGGTTGCAAATTTCTGCGTGATCGTACGCTACTTCCTTTGCTGTTCAGACGAGCATTCATATTGGTTTTCGAACGGCCGGAAATGAAGCGAAAGATAAACCTCTCGGAGCAGTACCATCTCTGAGCATGAAGAGAACGTTTAAAGCGGGAACAGAGCAATGTTGGGGGACTCAGTCGGTCCCGCAAATCCAGCAAATTCTACCAGAGGAGGGTGTAAGGTCAAGGCTTCCACCAGAGCGGAGGGACAGACGAGAAGGCATCGAACGAATATGAGCTGCAATCAATATTATATAAATTTTGGTTCAGCAAACATCCATATCCTAGCTCCTAGGCCACTGTTCCCTACGTTATACTGACACAGGAGAACCTAGCTCTGAAACACGCTCTGTCCCTCTTCCATCGTGCGATCTGGTGAGTGCCGGTCTGCTGAGTGCCGGTACCCAACGACCTTCCAGACGGGTCCCGGGGGCTGCTGTGCACGAGGTCGAGGTCGGCTAGAACGGTGAAGATGTGGTCGCGCGGACTCTGCAATCCTTTGCCTCCTGCTCCTTCGCCCTGCGATGGTTTTCCGTCTCATTTATGCCAGGATTCATTTTAAGGAACTTGTTGTATTTTGCCTGAAGCCCTAGGTAGAACTCCCTCGACTGCTTTTGTACCTTATGCCGCGCTTTCTTTTCCTCAGGTCATCTGACTGCGCCGTTGTCCTCGAGATTCGAATGGTGGATCGACAGCGCTTTAGCGATTCCTCCCTCGAGCTTATCCCGCATTGCTATCAACTCCGAATATTGCGGTCGTATAATTCCTTGGGCAGCGCCCAATCCTCGGGTGACGACCATTCCAGACGATTGGGCGCTATCGAAAGGGTTCTGATCCGGGATGTCATGCCTCGTGAAGGCTGGCCAATGGTGCTGCGCGGAAGCGGAGGAGGTTCGATGCAGGGGCCCTCCAGAAGTCGAACTAATTACGGGCGTCGAGGTCGGACCGGCGCGACGCTCTCGTTGAACCGCAACGAATTCGGGTGAGGGACTCCCTGGTCCTCCTAGGCCATATAAGACTGGATGACGCGTCGACCTTCGAGGTTGAGGGTGGACAAGGTTTGCACCAGCATGACCGGTCATGACAGGAGAGGCAGATTTTGAAGGCACATTTCGGCGAGGTCACAGGGTTCCGTAACGGTGTTGAACGGCAAATTGAAGTCTGGCTGACCGTGGCGCGCCGAAGTGGAGGAGATGGAGCGCGGGGTTTGATCATAAGGCGGAAGAAATACGCGCGTCGAGGGAGAGTTTCGCGACTGAAGAGCGACAAATTCGGGCGGGAGATTCGGCAGTCTTGCTAAAGTCGTCAGCCTTCGTGTTTGAGGTTGTACAAGGCTTGTACTGGCATGACCAATTGTGAGAGGAGAGTCTGGTCGCGGAGGCTTGCAAAAATCGGCGAGGGTTTCAACGTAGTCGGAGACAGGGGAAGAGCGCGATGGCGGAGCTTGCCGGCTTGCAGGGAGGTACGGACGCGGCGAGATCGAAAACGTCAGCATCGATGGATCGATGGTTTGCGCGTGGGTCGCCCATGACGAAGCGCCGTGATCAGAACTCGATGTTTCCGCCCATGGATGTTCGCCCTGATCGGACCACGCTGCGTCTGAGATCGGTCGCGAGGCAGCAGAAGTCAGGATTAGCTCCGTAGACAAGGAGCGAGACGAGGGCAGCGCGGCGCGGCGAGCCTACCGAGGATTTCGGCGATCACGGACCGTGTGCGCGAGCCTGTGGGTCCGAGCGCGTCGTGAACAGGAGGCCAACACTCGGACAGAGTTCCAGCTTAGGATTCTTCGCGTAGAGCTCGGACGTTGGTTCAAGGGCGAGGGTGTCACTGGGTATCAGCAATGAGCAGCCAAGGGGCAGTCATGCCGCGCCGTTTTGGCAATAGCTTGAGCATAGGTCCCCCGGGTCTTACATTTGAAAAACTCTCTCAGTTCTCGCTTTTTGGTCCTTCCGTTGACCTTTCCTGGTATACGAACACTTTTTAACCGTGTATAAATCCACGATTTGCGATAGCGACTCTGGAAAGCGAGATTGGGATCCCGCCTCGCTGGAGAGCCGATCGCTGCTCCCAGTTGTACGTAAGCGTTTCAAGAAGCTATTGACAGGGTGTTTTGCTACCCAGATGGGCTGAGAGAGACTTGATCTGCCGAGTTCTGCGGAGGCTAAAGAGTTATTCTCCGCGGACAGATCGTCACGCATGGACGTAGTCGCCCAGCGGAGGGGACCACGGGATCTCATGACTTTGCCTGAATACCGGATCACAGTAGCGGCCACACCGGAGGTAGAGACGAGATGGAGAGGAGCCAAAACCTGGCTAGAAATTTAAATGAAACAGATTCGCATTGCTCTTCTACAGACATCGTCTGTACACATGAGTAGTGTAGCATCCACCAGACTCATTGCATCTGCCTAATGCGCGCCATAGCAAAGGTTGAGGAATTCGAGTGCGGCGGAAGCGCTTGCTGGGCTCAAAATGTGAGACCCGCGACATGACTGCATGCCCCTTGGAGCAGCGATATCGTAGAGACGGTAAAGCGTCTCTAGCTGCGTCGCCCGCACGAGTATATTCGCTCCGCAAGCGCACGCTTACCTTTCGTCGAACTGTCGTATATCGCGATCTATGACGGTATTGTGTTGTAGCAGATGACAATGTTATCCTCTAATCAACGCTCGGGCCAGTTCGACTTTTTCTGCATAAGCGAGAATGTAAAGCCTTGCGACAGCTTTACTTCCGACCCCACTGGCCAGATACTCCTAATGATGCCGCACAACTCTAAGATAATCCGGCGACAGATCATAGGTAAAAGTGAGGCCTACAGATGTAAGCGTACGGTGATATCCTAAGCATATCTCCTACTTTGTCTTCCTCGCTCTTCCGCTTGCCATGGGTCCTCGGATTCTGCGAAGGGCTGAATCCTGCTCTATTACCCTGATATGAGCGTTCGTTCGCTTGACGTTTGGATGGGTATCGAGGAACTCTTGGTAGTTCTTCAGAAGCCTCCTGTATCTGTGGTTCGATGCGTTTAATGCCTTGCTGCCCCCACCATCCGAAGCCTCACCTGGTTTGTAGGTGGGGAAATTCTCGAGAATGTTCTTGTGCTCTGACAGCGCATCAGTGATTTTTCGCTCGAACTCATTTCGATCTGCTTCTTCTTGAGGGATCATTTTTGGGTACGCCTCTATGTGAGACGATTGGGCGCTTTCGGAAGCGCCCCTGCATGGTGATGTCATGCCCCATGAAGGCTGGCCGATAGTGCTGCGCTGAAGCGGAGGAGGTTCGATGCAGGGGCCCTCCAGAAATTGGAAGAAATACGGGCGTCGAGGTCGCACCGGCGCGATGCTTTCGTGAAACCGCATCAAATTTGGGTGAGGGACTTCCTCGTCCTCCTAAGCCATATATTACTGGATGATTCGTCGACCGTCGAGGTGGAGGATGGTCAAGGTCCGCACTGGCATGACCGGTCATGACAGGAGAGGCAGGTTTTGAAGCCACATGTTCGGCGAGGCCACGGTGAACCTCAACGGTGTTGAAAGGCGAGTTAAAGTCTGGCTGACCGTGACGCGCTGAAGTGGAGGAGATTGAGTGCGGAGCTTGACCATAAGGCGGAGGAGATATAGACGGCGAGGGAGAGTTTGGCGAGACAGGAACGAATTTGGGTGGGAAATTCAGCAGTCTTCCTGAGCTCGTCGGCCTTGGTGATTGAGATTGTGCAAGGTCTGGACTGATATGACGGGTTATGGTATCGAAAGGAGAGACAGGCTGCGGAGGCCCAATATCGGCGAGGCTCCTACCGTAGTCGGGTAGAGGGGGAGAACCCGGTGGTAGAGCTTGCAAGCTTGCAGAGAGGTACGGTGGCGAGGCTGGGACCATGAGCATGGATGGATTGACGGTTCGCGTATCGGCCGATGTCGCCCTTGGCCAAGATCGATACGAAGCGCCGCGACTACTCGGCCTCTCCGCCCATGGGTGTTCCTCCTCGTACCATCTCGCGTCTGACATCGGCGGCGATATAGCAGAAGTCAAGATCAGCTCCGGAGACAAGGAGCGAGACGAAGGCAGGAATGGTACTGCCGAACCTACCGAGGAGAAACACTTTTTGCCGAGGTTTCGGCGATCACGGACCGTATGCCCGAGCCTGTGGGTCCGAGCGCAGCGTCAACAGGAGAGCAGGATTCGGAGGGGCTAGCCCTCAGCTTGAGATATTTCGCGCAGAGCTCGCGCGTTGGTCCAAGGGCAAGTGTAGCACCGGGGATCAGCGCTCAGCAACGAGCAGCGATATTGTAAAGACGGGAAAGCGCCGGCCGCAGAATGTAGGGCCTGAAGATCCTTGTCCAGCTTTTCGAACGAGTCAGGAGCGGGTACAGCGCGGTGTGTCAGCATGCAGCGTTGATCGGGAAAGAGAGGGAGAGAAGGAGCGTCGCGGCGAAAGCGCGCTGGTGTCTGTTGAGGCGATTAACACACGAGACATCCCGCCGCGATCCAAACTTCACGTTGGTACTCAAAGCGACCATGGTGAGATCCATGTATTTGCAGGAGCAACAATCGACGCGATGGCGATAGAATTGCTAATCGTTTGCAGGATACCGCTTTTGCACTGTCGGGTACGCTCATCAGAGGCACATGTCTACAAGAGGAGAAGGGAGATTGGGGTGTGTAATGCGCTTAGAGCTTTGCCTTGACCGGTTCGGATCCGCCAGCGCTCTCGGCGGCCATACCCTTCTCGACGACTTCCCGCACTTCGTTGCACGCCTCTTCGAGGTAGTGTCGGAACGCTTGAACGTTGTTGTTCGGACCTCTGTTCATCGACGTAATGATGAACCGCAGAGTGCGATTGTTGACCGAGTACGACAGGCCGTAACCTTCGTCGACGACTGTAACATTGCCAGAGGTCGGAAACGATCAGCACACGGGTCGTCACGACCAGAGGTTTACATGAGAAGCTCGCAGCGTACCTTCTCCGTAACCCCAACCATCAAAGTATTCACTCGAAAGCTGCGAAGTCGAGAGGACCCAATTGCTCGATTGACCGAACGTCGCGTCCTTGTAGATCGCAGGGAGTTCCTCTCCCTCCTTGAGAAGCTTCTTGAGACCTGTAAGAAAAGCATCGTGATTGCATTAGTTTGTCGACTTGATTCAGGAATGCGAAACCCGAACCTACCGAACAAGTGACGGTCGACACCTCGTCCGTCTGCCGCCTCTCCTGCGAGCTTGATGTGTTTCGAAGCGGCCTTGCGGAACAGTTCGAGACGTTCGAGGTCGCTTCGGCTCGAGTCTTCCATGCTCTTGTACCACGCGAGCGCATCGCTCGTCGTGCTCCGAATGACCTCTGTCCGTCCAAGTCGGTACTTCCTCGTCTGCGCACTCTCGTACGTCGGGGCAACTTTGCCTTCCATTTTGTAGAACGCGAGTCCCATCACGAGCTGCGCGTACGAGTCGGGCGAGGTCTTGTACGTCTTGATCGTGTCCTTGCCGTAGCCGGCGTACTCGAGGACGGCGAGATCGTGCTTCGCCATGACATCCTCGTGAGCCTTGATCGACTCTTTGATGGCAGAGACGGCGGTCGTCGGCAGATTGAACGTAATCGGTTTCACTTGCGGGAGCGAATGCACCGCCCGCGCAGAATCGCCCAGGTCGATCTTGCCCATGTCGAGCGAGCGGCAGAGCCAGTCGTTCAGGCGAGAGGTGGGAGTTCCGTCCATGCAACTGTGCTCTCCGTTGAAACCAGACTTGCCGTTCTCAAACACGACCACTGCATCATCGGGAATCACAAGAGGAGGCTGTCAGGTTTTCAAAGTCGCAAACCCCGCAAGGTGATAAGACACTCACGCTGATGCTTGTCGAACCATCGGTCTTTGCCGTCTCCGACCCAGAGTCCACGAGCTTTTTGCTCGCGGGTGACTGGACTAGTCGAGTCGAGCGAGATGATGATGATTGCAGATTCGATGCGCTCGAGGCTTTCGAGGTTCTTTGCATCGTGCGAAACAATTTGTTCGCGAGCCTGGCGAAACAGTCCTCGTTGAGCACTCAGGTATTCTGACAAGCATATTCAGGAGAAACTGACCTTGGTCCACAAGTCGCGATCAGCCGAGGTCAGAGCTCCAACAGGGGTCGAGTCTGCCTCGGTTCCCGCAATCTCGACGACCTGCTTGAACAGCGTCTCGAGTTCCTTTTCGCTGAGCCATTCGCCTGTCTCGTCCACGATGGGGACCTCGTAGAACTTGTTTTTGCGCACAACGACGACGTGATTGTGAGTAGCAGCATCGTAAATTTTGGCGGTGTCAGAAGGAGCGGTAGGGAGACGGGTTGCGTTGAACAAATATTTGTAAGAGGCCATGCACAAGGGCGTCTTGCGGGCCATCTCGGGTTCAAGTTGTTGCCTGTATCGTAATCGCCGCTGGTCAGGTAAGATTCGCTATCTGAATATTGCCAGACTCACGTCACGACAAGACGTCGGAAGAAGAGGAGAGCGCGAGTGAGTGCTGCTGCACGGGCGGGACCGTTCCTTCGTGATTTGTCGTCCTTGTGACTGTAAAAGTAGTTGACGCCTGCATCATTCGAATCCAATAGAGTCAGTCAGAATGCACAGTGCGACGTCGTGTCGATCAAAGCAAAGCGTGCTGACCTGGTACCACGGGTCCTCGCCATCCAAAATAAGCCGTCTCGTTCCACCATTCCGACAGCCAGCTGTCTCTGCCTTTGGCCCGTTGCAAGAGTCGTTCCTGCAGCTGCTTGACGAGGGGCGACTCGACGAATTTTTTGACAGCCGACTCGGATGCGGACCAGGTCGGAAGCGGGGAACTCGACGACGTGGGTTCTTGCGGAGTGTGGTACGGGCGGATCGATGCGAGGTACCGTTTGGCGGTTTCTTCGAGCGTCGGAACGGGCAGGTGCGGCAGACTCGACTCGTGGCGGACTGTCAGGGTGCGAGCGGGCGTGGTCAGTCGAGGTCGAAGTAGAGACAGCCATGTCCGAACCGCAACGCACGCATGGGGCCGACCTCGGCAGACTTGGCGGTACGAGTGGAGGACATTGTACGCGAAAGCTTGCTCGATTTGACTGCAAGTCGACGGATTGGGAGCATGAGAGTCGTTTGGGAAAAGCGAAAAGGAAAACCGTCAGAGCACTCTCAGCCCGGCATTCAATAACAGCCGGAATCGCTTCTCCGGCCGGAGTACAGCCCCTGTTTTGTGTCATGACCCGGCGAGACCTCTCTAGATCTGGATGCGACAGCAATTGAGGAAGGACAATCCCCAACAGCGAGCGAACCAAGAAAATCACAAGCCATGCGACACACCCGAATTCAGAAGCCGGACATTTCGCCCAAAATCCTCGATGGACTAGAACGAGAACACACCTATTGCAATGAGCGGGCTAGGAAACGAGTAACGCACAACAAGAAGAAGCCCAATGGAAAAACCCAGAAATCTAGAGCAACGAGCCGGAACCGAGCTTCTACAGGTTACTCTTTGTTCCTCGTCGGCCCTTGCCAGTACCTTTGCCCTTCTGGCCCTGACCGACTGCATGTCGCTGAGCCTGGTCCTTGACAGGTCCACCACGGCGAGATTTGCTACAAGGAGGCGAAAGCGCAACCGTTAGTCACGCGAGTCAACCTGCGGCGTTGTTCCCCGGGAAACTCACTTTTTGACGTTGGCGGTCGTGAAGAAGTTGGTCGCCTTCTTCTTGTTCGTGGTCATGCGCGCTTCCTTGACCGGCTTGGCTTCCTCGTCGTCGTCGGAAGAGACGTTGTCGATAGCGCGGTCTGGTAGGTTGCGCAGGCAAGTTCAGCATGCGATATCGCAGGATACTCGAAACGTCGACGAGGGTCATGGCTTACTGCGTTTCTTGCCAGCACTGTTCTTCTTCTTCGATGACTTGGCCGCCGCTGGTTCAGCTCGGTCAACAATGATGTCGATGTCCTCTTCCTCATCTTCCTCCTCCTCGTCGTCCCCATTCTCGGTGGCGATCGACTGGTCGGCGGACGCTCCATTGAGCGCACCTTCGGCGTTGGCAAAGAGATCATCCCACTCGAGAGGCTCTGCCGAGTCACCCTCCTCGAAATCTTCCTCGTCCTCCTCCTCTTCGACAACATCGTCATCATCGTCGCTGGCGATACCGCCCCACTCTTCCTCGTCATCTTCGACCACAAAGCTCGTCTCGATAGGCTCCTCGTCCTCCTCTTCGATCTTCTTGTTGTCGTCCGGCAAGAACTTGGTCGAATGAACAATCTGGTGAAGCGGTTGCGAGACTCCAGGAAGTCGTCGAATCGTGTTACCTTCAGCGTCCGTGTCGAGTTTCGAGGCCGAAGTCGATGCGACTGGTGCAGCGGCGGGAGTGGCAATACCGGACCCGAGTTTGAGCGGTCGGGGAAGGGGTTTGCCAGCCGCGTCGACAGGCTCGGGAGGAGCGACAAAGTAAGGGATCTTGCCTCGAATCCAGTCCTATCGAGTGAAACCGTATTAGCGAGATAATTCGGCATGGGAGGACAGAGCGAGATCGAGGACCTACGTTGATGACGAAAGTGGCAACCGTGCGGTAGTCTGCCTCTCCACCTCGTTGCAGCTTACCCGTCTTCCGTGCCAGCTTGGTCAGGAAATCTTCGGCATTGTCCCATTCTGGGACACCGTACGTCCGCGCGAGGTACTCCTTCCTGACTCGGTCGAGCAGGAACTGGATGTGACTTGCAGGGTCGGAAAGATGCTCGACTCGGACGATTCCCTTGAGGACCTTTTGCGATTCAGTGTCACGAGCCGAGGGTGGCACGATACCGGGGCAGTCGATCAAATAGATGCGTCGCATCAAAGTGATGTACTGCCACACTTTGGTCTCTCCGGGGATCGGAGCCGTTTTGCACACGGCCTTCTTCTTGAGCGTGTTGATAATGGACGATTTGCCGACATTGGGGTAGCCGATGAAGCCAACCGAGATTTGCTTCTTGTCGGAGAAGAGAGACGAGAACTGGCGCAAAAGCTGGATGAGAGATCCCTTTCCGAACGAGTTGTTGATCGAGGCGTGGAAAGCGATAGTAGGATGAGTTTTGGAGAGGATCTTGACCCATCGAGCCTGTTTGCAAGAAGCGAATACATCCTCAGCCTACGACCTGACAGAAAGACGTGGATGCGAGAGAACGTACGGCAACCCAGCCAGGAACGAGATCGACCTTGTTTAGCACGTAGATGACCTTCTTTCCACGCTTCTCTTTCGCCAGGTAGGCTTCGACCGAGTCACAGCGTGTACCAATAGGGTCGCGCGCGTCGAGCACGTGGAGGAGGACGTCGGAGGAATCGATAACCTGAAATGTTCACAACGGGTAAGGAATGACCTCAGAGCAGGCGATACAATACTGCGAGACATACCTTGTACAGCTCACCCCAAATACGCTTACTTGTTCCGGCACCGAGAATCCAGTCCTGCTGCACGTTGCCGAGCTGACTTTCTTCCTCTTTTCGCTTGAGCTCCTCAGGTGCGATCGTTCCCTCGGTGTCTCGCAGGTCACTGATAGCCTGATCTTTCTCTGCTTGCACTTGCGCGTCTTGTACTGATTTCTGATGCGACGCGACTGCTCCGGCGAGTTCCTCGATAGAACCGACATCGAGGCGAGGTCGCTTGCGCTGGGCTTTGGCACCGAAAGTGTCCGAAAACGGCTCGGTGGTGGTCAGATCGGGGATCGATTTCTGCAATGTTCGAGGCAGATCCGGTCAGTGACGAGCCGTCGGTGCAAATAAATAAGAGAGATATACACTCACTCCGCTGACGGTGTCGGTCAACAGACTGAGAGGCAGCTTGTTTCGCTTGAGCACGACTGCATACGGGTCTGCAGTCTTCTCCTTCATGCCCTCCCTGAAGTGTTCCAACGCGGTTTGCGAAATGGTCCTGGTGTTGCCGAACCATCTACGGTCTGGCTGCACTCGTCCTGGAGTCACCTCCTTCGACTGGAACTCTGCTTCTTGAATGATCTTGCCGTCTGCGGCCCTGATGGCTCGTCCAGACTTGCCCGAGAGCATGTTGACCATCCTGGCTGACTTGGCATCTCGGTAGAAGTTCTCTCCTGCACAACACGCTCTCGAGGTCAGCGCCTCGATCCCGTAGGAGGACTGAGCTCCTCGGAACCGCCTGTACATGCACGCGTGCAGAACACGAGGCGCTGCAGGCGAGAGACGGTATGCTAACCTTTTGTTCGAATGTTGCCCGTCTTGAGGCCGGTGGCGGCGGCATGCTTGCTGCTCCTCGCCTTCGTTGTAGGGTTGGACTTGTCGCGTGGGGGCATGGTGGCTTGTTTCGGACCTGCCGGCTGGGTTGGAGACCTGATGCAGCGAACTCGCCTGCTCGAGATAAAATAAATAATTTCGCTGCGCGTCGTCGCCCCTCCCCTGAGGTACGGCATAGCTCAACAAGTCCGCTCATCTCCTCGGGGAGTCAGCTTGTCGATATCTGCTGTTCCCGCGCTGTCAACGGTATCTGCTTGCGCATTCGTAGCGCCGAGGCGCGCCGGATGCACCAGTAATTCGCCGACAGGAACAGCTTCGGGAATATTCTGAATCAATGCATTGACGTTGTTCCGAACGAAACAGTCTGCGAATCTATCATATGTATGTACAGTAGACGGATTGGTTGAAAGGTGAGCGACGGAGGAACCCGCGAGATTGAGGTGATACCCCGGATTTACCATCTGTATTTACGTTACCGTAGCGCAATTGTCACTAGACAAAGTGTTCACGAAACTGCATTAGGTTTTCCCGAGAACTCGAGACGATCATCGCACGGCCACTCGTCCCACTGCCCGCAGAACTCGCGCATTCTCTGCTGCATTGCTTCGGACCCAAGCGATCGCAATCCGTGACCCTCTCGCGACGAGCCGCAATCGATCGCTCGTTCCCCCCGCTCATCGCTCCAAGCCCTTTTGTTCCCACAAATCGGCCCACGTCAGCCGCTCGACCTCGACCATCGCTCCAGTACGGCATCGGCTGCTCGAAAGCAGGACAAGCAGTACAGCTCAGCGAACCAGCGCGAGCGCTCCTGCCGCTTGATCGAATCGCGACCCCGGTAAGTTTACGCTCCCCTTTCACATCGGATCCCGCTCTCCGCAGACGCGCCTCCCGCCAAGCGCTGTCAATCTCGCGCTCGCCTGCCTAGACTGACGATCAGCTGACCGATTGGGTACACACACAGCCAGTTCTACGGGCACACGTGTTTCCGTTCCACTGCGCCGCCGAGAACCCGAGGTGTGAACCCGAACCCCTCTCGCTCCAGGATCCACTCCCGCTCGAACCTTTCCTGCGGTCTCCGCGCCCTGAACTCGCTTCCCTTTCTTCCTCGTACGTGCGCGTTCATCCTGCCATCCGGAGTATCGCCGTATGCTACACGGACGCTAACGCCTCTCGCCTTTCTCGCCTTCGTACTTGCTCCCTTCGTGCCTTCCCCGCCTCGCTACCGTCGCATCTCTCCGTCTCTGCACATTCACTCAACGCAATCGCCATCCCGCCCTCGAACGTCCCCAATTCAGCTTGACGGCCGTTCCAACCGCAGACTGCGCCTCTCCACCCTACCACCACCAACACCTCCCGACACATCGACATGTCCGCCGCTGCTGACATTCAGGAAAAGATCGCCGCCGCGCGGAGAGATGCAGAGACGCTCAAGGAGAAGATTCGCGCCAAGCGAGAACAGCTTGCCGACACCAGCCGTAGGCGACGCTCTTTCTCTTCCCCAAGTTCGCGATCATCGATACTGACTCGCCGCGCTACCTCCTCACTGCCTGCTAGTGCGAGCGATGGCAGCCGAGATCGACCCCCTACCGCGTGTAGCGATGCGCCCGCGACGAACCCTCAAGGGCCACCTCGCCAAGATCTACGCGATGCACTGGTCGCAGGATAAACGGCATCTCGTGTCGGCCTCGCAGGACGGCAAGCTCATCGTGTGGGACGCATATACGACAAACAAGGTGCACGCGATTCCGTTGCGCTCGTCGTGGGTCATGACGTGCGCCTATTCGCCGAGTGGGAACTTTGTTGCATGCGGAGGCCTCGACAACATCTGCAGCATCTACAACCTGCGTTCCAAGGAGGGAAGCGCCAAGGTTGCTAGGGAGCTGTCAGCTCACACAGGATACCTCTCGTGCTGTCGATTCCTTAACGATCGACAGATCCTCACATCGTCTGGTGACATGTCGTGCATGCTGTGGGACATCGACGCCGGAGTCCGGATCATCGAGTTCAATGACCACACTGGCGACGTCATGAGGTACAGTTGGCCGTCCTGTCTTGTCCGTCTCTTCCGCGCTGACATACGCTCGCGCGCCAGTCTGTCGCTCGGACCCAATCAGAACGTCTTCGTTTCTGGAGCTTGCGACGCGACAGCAAAAGTGTGGGACATTCGAACAGGCAAGGCGGTGCAGACTTTCACGGGTCACGAGTCCGACATCAACGCTGTCTCGTGAGTGTTTTTGCTGCGTCCCATCCGCTGACAGACCGTGGCTGACTGAACCGAGCGACTTGTTGCAGCTTTTTCCCGAACGGCGACGCGTTCGCTACTGGTTCCGATGACGCCTCGTGCCGACTGTTCGACTTGCGTGCCGACCGAGAACTGAACCAGTACGTGCACGACAACGTGCTGTGCGGCATCACTTCAGTCGCTTTCTCAGTGTCGGGCCGAATGCTGTTTGCCGGCTACGACGACTTCAATTGCAACGTGTGGGACACACTCAAAGGAGAGCGCGTCGGAGTCCTTGCCGGACACGAGAATCGCGTCAGCTGTTTGGGAGTTAGTCAAGATGGCATGGCGCTGTGCACAGGCTCGTGGGACAGCATGCTCAAGGTGAGTCCCTCGTCGCGCGTGGGCTTCGACATGAAACTCATGCCCGACCGTCTTCCCAGGTGTGGTCTTAAATCGGAGCAATCGTTGCCTTCGTCGTTTCCCTTACCATCCCTCGCCATTGTCGTCTTCGACACGCTATACCCCTGTCTTTCTTTACCGCTCGATCCGCCGAACCATGTCGGCAGAGAGATCATGTCGTTCCTAAAACCCGATCCGCGTCTTTGCCATGTCATTGTGACCTCTCTTACTCGCGCTATACCCATCGCTACTCGCCTCACCTGTCCCTCCCTCTCTGACTTGTTTCTCCTCGTGTGTGCCCACGCCTTGCTGTTCATTGTTTCCGAACTCTTTTCTCTCTCTCGTAGTCCATCAGTCGTCGTTTTCTGTTTCGTTTCACTCTTCCCTTTTTCACCCGTACGCCTCTGGATCTCGCTGTCGAAGTCGCGTTCCCTTTCCCCTCTATTACTTACCGTACTCTTGCTTGAACGCGGCGCAACCGTTGCCTTGTCGTCCCATGAGAGTAGCGAATCTCAGTTCTTTTTGCTCGACATTTTCCCTCGGCAATTTCGCTCGAATAAGCGAAAGCTGATGTTGATCTGGGCATTCCTCGTATCTACTTGTCCGTTGGGATACCCCTTCTATGTAAGGTAAGATGCGGGAATCGAAATCGCAAGAGCTCGCAGAACGCGTCTCGTCAGTGTGCGCTCCCCGCATGGCTTTCCTTTCCGCCCATACTCTCTGATTTCCAACATCCGGTCAGCAGAGACTCTAAGTTCAATGAGTCGTTCTGCATCAGGAGCAACGACTCCCACAGCCTCGGTCAGTCTCGCAGACCCGGTCCCTTCTCCACAGCGCTCAAGAGTCGGCACGTCCTCGAAAGTGGGGGCGGGCCAGGCAGGTCGCGGAAAGGACTGACACGCGAACCCCTCGGTGGAACAGGTCACGGTGAATCCGTTTGAAGCGCAGAGACCCCGCTATCACAAGGTGTGTCCCATCTAAGCTCTCAAACACGCAGACGCTGACGAGGAACGTCGATTGTGATCCGACAGCGAACGGCGACTGGTGCGCGTCTTCCTCGCCTCTATGCAGCATAGGGCCATCCAGCTCACCGCCTTATGCGATCAGGTTTCATCCCCGAGGGACAAAAATCGCTCAAGGAGGTAAGCGCGAAAGAAATCGTCGCACGGTTCCCCTTGTTTTGATCCGTCTCATTAATCCCCGTGCCGGCTCTTTCCTCCTTCATCCGAATCATCGCCGTTACAAATTTGGTTCACGATGTGACACCCCGGTTCTCTAGATTTTTCCTGGAGATGCCAGCGCTTGGAAAGCCGCACTTGCTGCCAACGAGAAACGGTTCGAGAAGGACTCGGAGACGATCGCTGCCAATATTGTCGGGATTCTCGGGTCCTCACTCGCGCGTCAACCTTGGAATGTCGACGAAACTGCCGTGTTCCAAGCCGTCGCCCTCGCCACTCGCGATCGTCTACTTAAGAACTGGAACGCGACGCAGCTCTACCATACTCAGCACAAGGTCAAGAGATGCTACTACCTGTCGTTCGAGTTCCTCATGGGAAGAGGGCTCGACAATGCCCTTCTCAATCTGGATGTCAAAAAATCTTACTCCGACGCTTCCCACAAGCTCGGTTTCCCATTGGAAGACCTAATGAGCGTCGAACGCGATTTGGGTTTGGGCAATGGCGGTTTGGATAAGTTCTCATTCCCTCTGCTCACCCGGAACACCTAGAAGCGAGCCTGAATGAGCTCGAGCTTTATCCGGGACAGAGTGAGCTAACACCGCTTCGATGCCTGCCTGTACGCAGATTGGCAGCGTGCTACCTTGACTCGGCCTCGACGTGCGACCTGCCCGTATGGGGTTACAGCTTGAGGTACAACTTTGGCATCTTCAAGCAACTGATCGATGAACAAGGCAACCAAGTCGAAACGCCCGATCCTTGGCTCGATAATGCCTGTCCTTGGGAGATCCCTCGTCTCGACGATGCAATCGAGATCAAGCTCGAGGGAGTCGCCACCCGTGGAAAGGACGGGAAAGGTCCCGGATCCTGGACCGGCGGCGTCAATGTCCTCGCGGTCCCTTATGGTACGCATTATATATGTGGCGAGCTCGCAATTCATCACTCATACCTCTGGAATCCTGGTCGCAGACGTTCCCGTTCCCGGATTCGAGACTGTCACGACCAACAACCTTCGACTCTGGCAAGCTCGACCCAAGGTTTCGTTCGATCTCGCGTCTTTCAACGCTGGTGACTATGAAGCGTCTGTACGTGAAGCCGAGCTCGCGGAAAACATCACGCGCGTCTTGTACCCGAACGACAACACCGAAGAAGGCAAGAAGCTCCGTCTCAAGCAGCAACACTTCTGGACTTGCGCCTCGCTTGCGGACATTACGCGTCGATTCCGCAAGCTCAACAAGCCTTGGTCTGAATTCCCCGAGTACAATGCGATCCGTGAGCCTAGCGCACTTGACTGCAGGCGGCCGCAACTACACGAAAGACTGAATACGCACTGCCGTTTTTTAGAGCTGAACGATACTCACCCTACCCTTGCCATTGTCGAGCTTCAACGCATTCTCGTCGACGAAGAAGGTCAAGACTGGGACGAGGCTTGGAGGATCGTCGTCGCAACTTTCGGCTGTGAGCGCTCCCGTCCCAGCCTTGCCCTTGCCTTTCGCTGACGCCTTTCCGCTGCGTCGCCCGTCCAGACACGAACCAGTTTGTCTCTTCTCGCAATTTGTGACGGCCACGGGTGACTCTGCATGAGACTCATGCTGCGCTTGGATCCTGTTCTGCAGCACCGTCATGACCGAGGCCCTCGAGAAATGGAGTGTGCCTCTTCTCAGCCACCTTCTCCCGAGGCACATGCAACTCATCTTTGATATCGTGCGTCGGATATCTTCTCCCTCGCGCCTCTGGTGCTATCGTTTCTCACAGGCTACACATTTGCTTCCTTGGCAGAACGCGTTCTTCCTCGAGGAAGTTGCCAAGAAGTACCCGAACGACCGAGGAAAGCTTGCTCGAATGAGTTTGATCGAGGAAGGCTACCCGCAGATGGTCCGAATGGCAAACCTCGCCGTAATCGGATCCCACAAGGTCAACGGTGTCGCTGCCCTTCACAGTGACCTCGTCAAGTCCGATCTCTTCCCTGACTTTGTCGACTTCTATGGCTCGTCCAAGTTTACCAACGTCACAAACGGAGTCACGGTCAGCGTTCTCGCCTATTCCTTGCAAGTATCACGCGATGACTGACGGTAGCAACCTTGCAGCCACGCCGTTGGCTTCTCCAAGCGAACCCGGCGCTTGCGCGACTCATCACTCAGTCGCTCAAGTCGGATAAATGGTTGACTGACCTGACCGAGCTCGAGGGTTTGTCCAAATTTGTCAACGACAAGATCTTCTGTCAAAAGTGGAGGGCAGTCAAGCAGGAGAACAAACGTCGCTTGTTCGACTACATCCAAGAGACGATCGGCATTACCCCGAACCGGAAGGCCCTGGTTGACGTTCAGATCAAACGTATTCATCAGGTACTCCCGAGGCGTGCTGGTCCCGAATACTACGCACTCGCTGACACTCAATCGCGCGAATGCAGTACAAGAGGCAACAACAGAATATCCTCAGTATCATTTTCCGATACCTCGAGCTGAAGAAGGTGAGCTTCTTTCTGTAATTTCGTGACCCTCTGCGATACTAACGGGCCATCTTCCGCCCGCAGCTCTCGCCTGAGGCCCGTGCTCGAGTCGTCCCTCGTCTCTCCGTGTTTGCTGGCAAAGCGGCCCCTGGATACTATCTTGCCAAGACAACCATCAGGCTCATCAATGCTGTAGCGTCGTATATCAATGTCGATCCGGACACCGCCGAATACTTGCAGGTTGTCTTCCTCCCCGACTACTCGGTCTCCCTCGCCGAGATCATCATCCCGGCGTCAGATATCTCCGAGCATATCTCGACGGCCGGAACGGAAGCTTCGTAAGTCGCGTATTGCGTTTCACTTACCGCGACGGCTGTGACTTAGCTGACACGTTGCCTTCTCGCGTAGCGGAACTGTGAGCTCTTCATCAGAGTTCAATTGCGGGGCAGGAATCGTCGTCTGACGATTGCTTGCGATGTGACAGTCCAACATGAAATTTGGCCTCTCGGGTGGCCTTATCCTCGGTACTTTCGACGGTGCGACGGTCGAGATCGCACAGCACTCGGGCGAGGACAACAGTACGTCTACATGTGAACCTCTCCCTCTGGGCAAAGCTGACTCTCTCGATCCACAATAGTCTTCATTTTCGGTTACCTTGCTCACGAGATTGCCGAGAGGCGCAAGATCCACCAATGGGGCAACCCGCAATACCCTGCCGAGTTGCTTGAAGCGATCGACTTTGTGCGCTCGGGTAAGCTCGGGGACTCGACTCCGTTCGAGCCGTTGTTCCGCGCCATCTTTGAAGAAAAAGACTACTGTGCGTCCTCTCTCTGACCTGACTTGACTTCGTGAGAGGTGTGACTGACTTTCAATGATTGCTATTAGACCTCGTCTCGGACGATTTCCTCTCTTACCTTGCTGTATGTTCCAAGTCGTCCACTTGCGTCACAGCGCTTGCTGACAATGGTTCTTGTTGAATCTGCAGGCTCAGAAAATGGTCGATGAAGCCTTTGTCGACCAGGAGCGCTGGACCCGCATGAGCAGTACGCCTTGTTCTGTGCGAACTAAGCACCTTGTCCATACTGATTGCTTGACCCGCAGTCCAAACCACCGCCAAGATGGGATTCTTCTCGTCCGACCGCGCTGTCACACAATACGCCGAAGGTGAGTAGTCTCGATATCCTCCGAGAGCGAGTCGAGTTGTTGAAGACTGTCGTTTCGTGACGCAGAGATCTGGAACATCGAGCCTATCAAGATTCCGGAATCGTCGTGAAGAATGAGGGGTTCGAGCGCTCTGACGTGAAGGAAACCCAGTCAATCAAAGTCCATCAGTACCCAGTCTTGCGAATATTCCGTAGTTTGTTTACATCTGTGCCCCAAACCAAAGTTTTGCCGAGTGCCACCTGCCGAGTGGCTTGGGAGAACATGCGAGAAGATTTTGATGCGAGATGAACCTCCCCTGATGTTGACGAGATCCAGACCCCCGCCTCGCAGCGAGCGATCGGAATCGCTTGACCCGCGCTCCCCTCTCCCCCCTCTCTCTCTCTCCCCTCTTCCCATCACTTGTGTACCTCGTGTCACTGTACCCGATCGCGACACTCCAGCCCACACCCACCAAGCACACCCCTTTGTCCTCGTACGTGTGTCTGCTACACCGCCCTGAGGGTCGGCCCGCCCCCGCCACCGTGTTGATCCGAGTCACTGACCTCGAGTGTCCCCCTTCTCCCTTTCCTCCTCACAGCCACTACACTTCATTCAACCACAACAGCTACATCGATCATGCAGATCTTCGTCAAGACTCTCACGGGAAAGACGGTAAGTCTCGGGCATATCAAGAAGGAACGTGTCGTCACGCAGTATTCCTCATTCGCTTTGTCATCCCTCTTCCCCTCCTCTTAGATCACGCTCGAAGTCGAGTCGTCCGACACGATCGACAACGTCAAGGCTAAAATCCAAGACAAGGAAGGTATTCCTCCCGATCAACAGCGCTTGATCTTTGCTGGAAAACAACTCGAAGACGGACGCACTCTCTCGGACTACAACATCCAAAAGGAGTCGACTCTTCACCTTGTCCTTCGTCTTCGTGGAGGTATGCAAATCTTTGTCAAGACCTTGACGGGCAAGACCGTAAGTAGAGACTCTTCCCGTCGAACCTACAACGAGCGGTGTAAAGCTCACACACGACTCGCCACAGATCACGCTCGAGGTCGAGTCGTCCGACACGATTGACAATGTCAAGGCCAAGATCCAAGACAAGGAGGGCATTCCTCCCGATCAGCAACGTCTCATCTTCGCTGGCAAGCAGCTTGAAGACGGCCGCACTCTGTCGGACTACAACATCCAGAAAGAGTCCACCCTGCATTTGGTCCTTCGTCTCCGCGGAGGAATGCAGATCTTTGTCAAGACCCTGACGGGCAAGACTGTGCGTAGAGATCCATTACGACGATATGGCAAAGCGGGATTTAGTGCTTACACATGACTCGCCACAGATCACTCTCGAGGTTGAATCGTCCGACACGATCGACAACGTGAAAGCGAAGATTCAAGACAAGGAGGGCATTCCTCCCGATCAGCAGCGTCTCATCTTCGCTGGCAAGCAGCTTGAAGATGGTCGCACTTTGTCGGACTACAACATTCAGAAGGAGTCCACTTTTCACTTGGTTCTCCGTCTCCGTGGAGGTATGCAAATCTTTGTCAAGACTTTGACGGGCAAGACCGTGAGTTTCGCGTGCTGCTTTTCGTGTTGTTCGCCTCTCGATTCTGACGCGTGCGCGCCCCTCGACGATACTAGATCACTCTCGAGGTTGAATCGTCCGACACGATCGACAACGTGAAAGCGAAGATTCAGGACAAGGAGGGCATTCCTCCCGATCAACAGCGTTTGATCTTTGCTGGAAAGCAACTCGAGGACGGACGAACCCTCTCGGATTACAACATCCAAAAGGAGTCGACTCTTCACCTCGTGCTTCGTCTCCGCGGTGGTATGCAAATTTTCGTCAAGACCCTCACGGGAAAGACGGTAAGTGCCCTATAGGCTTTTGAACTTTCTCGATAATGTTTCGTAGCTCACTCGGCGTGCCTTCCATTGCAGATTACGCTCGAAGTCGAGTCGTCAGACACGATTGACAATGTCAAAGCCAAAATCCAGGACAAGGAGGGTATTCCTCCTGATCAACAGCGTCTGATTTTCGCCGGAAAGCAACTTGAGGACGGTCGCACTCTATCGGATTACAACATTCAGAAGGAGTCTACCCTGCACTTGGTTCTCCGTCTTCGTGGCGGATGCTAGATCGCAATCGTTCTTCTGTGTAGTCTTTCTGTTGATACCGATAGCTGAATCTCAATAAACAGTGTTTTTGACCCACTCTTATCCCTGGCGTCCTTGCGATACGCTACAAACAGTGGACGGGCCAGAGCGGACCTCGGGAACGGAGAGTGATGGCAAATGAGAGATTGCCCGCGCGCGCGCGGACGAGTTTCGAGCGGCCGAGGAAATGAACGGCACAAGATCTACCAAGTGTTGCGTCCTATCGACACTCGCTTCTGTTCCCGCTTCAACCTACATCTATCGCTTACCATGTCCACTCAACAACAACACACTGCTATCTGCCCTGCGGACTTGCCCGAGAACGTGTTTGCGCTGCAGCGAACCGGTCAACTCGCGGCCTTGTTCACCATCATTCGCGACACCAACACGCACCGAGGCGACTTTGTTTTCTACGCAGACAGGATCTGCAGGTTGCTGATCGAGGAAGGTGAGTACTCCTCGTCGCGCCGTACACGTATTTCCCGACGCTCGAGCTGATCAAACCGGTTTCACTTTCGCAGGTCTCAATCACTTGCCCGTTGTCGACAAGAGTGCGTCGTTTCTGCGAGCTCGTTTTGATGTCCTATTGTGCTCACTCGGCGGACCTTTTTTGCAGCCGTCTCGACCCCGACAGGCAAGTCGACGTTCACTTTTCCAAACGCAGGATTCTTGGCTCGAGTTCCCCACATCCTCCTCCCTCTTTGCCGCCTCCGTCTCTCGTCTCTCGCACATTCTGCGCTGTTCTTGGAAAACCATCACCTACCTGCGTCAGAGATGCTGACTACTCGCCACTTGAAAAAACAGGTCTCGAGTACAAGGGAGTTGGGTTCGAAGGCAAGATCTGCGGAGTCTCGATCATGCGTGCGGGAGAGGCTATGGAAGCAGGATTGAGGGAGTGCTGCCGGTACGTCTCATCGATCTCCTTCCTCACGCTCCGTCCTCGAATTGCGATACAGCGCTCGAGCCTCGGGACGAACAGTGACTCTTGAAAGAAGTGGCATACTGACTCTATGCCTCGACGATGCAAACCCCTTTCATTAGTGCTGTCCGGATAGGTAAAATCTTGATTCAGCGAGACGAGGAGACGGCACAGGCGAAACTCTTCTATGCGAAACTGCCCGACGACATTGCGAGCCGATACTGTCTCCTCCTCGACCCGATGCTTGGTACAGCTTGCTCCGCTTCCACCCAGACTGTCATTTACTGACTATACTCCTGTCGCCGTACAGCGACGGGTGGATCCGCGATTAAAGCGGTCGAAGTTCTGATCGATCACGGAGTTCCTCAAGAGCGCATCATCTTCCTCAACCTCGTGTCCTGTCCCGAAGGTCTTCGAGCGATGCACGACGCGTACCCCAAGATCAAGATCGTCACTGCATGGGTCGATGAGAAGCTCAACGAACAGAAGTACATCGTGCCCGGTTTGGGAGGTCAGTCTTTAGTACTCGGCGTTGCGCTCTCGACACTTTTGCTGACCATCCTTGGAACTGGCTCTCTACCTTGACAGACTTTGGAGATCGTTACTTTACCTCAAACTAAATCTACAATCAGTGCAATCGGGAGAGCTTCTCGAACGACAAGTACCCATCATGGCCGCAAGGGCACGCCAATTTCCCCGTCTATCCTGTATCAATCAATCAACAACAACAACACATTCTTTGTCTCTTCCCTCTTGAATTGTTCCCTTGCAAATCCTATGATCTCTTTGAAAATCTCAAGCAGCAAAGTTTATTCACTCTCTCTTCTCAAGTGCCTTTCTCTCGAGAGAGTCCTTCTCTCGTCTTGGGAGGCACAATAGCTGGCTCAAACGAGGACGGTCAGGCAAGGAGGCCCCGCGAGGTCTAGCTGGTACCGTAAAGTGTTCGAAGTGCGGAACTCGAGAACGGTTGAACGGCGAGCAAGAGTGGAAACTCGGCAAGCTGAGAAAAAGGGCCCTTCAGCCAGAGGAGGAAGCAAGCTTGTTGGTGCAATTGTTTTGATATTGCTATCCTACACTTTGTGGGTCAACTTTACGGAACCGTCGATACCTCCCAATCAGTGATGAGGAATTCATCGAGCGAGGTGAGACGCTGCAATGCAGTTTTTTGTCAGTACGACCCTCTCTCTCTATCTCGGCAGGACGCTCAAACTCGGGAAAAAAGAGCTCACATCAACGTCCTGTTTCTCGAGCACGAAATCAAATACGTTCGCATTGTCTGCGATTCGATTCTGACGGGTCGATTTCGGAATGACGATGAAACCCTATGACACGCCGTGGTCAATACAAACATGAAGAAGAAATGCGGAGGAAGCAGCTCACTCGATCGAGACCATATCGGATCAGAACTTGAGCAGGGCTCTTGTTGTACTTTTTGGCGAGTTCGACGACCACCGGGTGATCGAATCGCTCGCCCCGTACGAGGGGTGCCCATGCTTCGAGGACGATATCTTTCGATTTGCAGTACTCGACCAGTTCCGTGCGTGCCATGAACGGGTGCAGATCGATTTGGTTCACAGCGGGAACGTATTTCGGTGAGGTTGCGAGAAGGTCCTCCAAATGCTTCTTGCCAAAGTTACTGCAGTGTCGCATCGTGAGTGACTTGTTGCGATGTAGCTCTGCCGGGGAGAGGAAACTCACGAAACACCAATGCTCTTTGCTTTGCCTTTGTCCTTGACGAGACAGCAACCTTCCCACATCTTGGCTCTCACTTCCGGTCCACCATTCGGATCGTGGATGAGGTACAAATCGACGTAATCGAGTCCTGCCTTTTGCAGAGACGCATCGATCGATTTCTCAACCCAGAGAGGGTCTGTTCGGTTGTGCATGAGTTTGGTCGTAAAGTAGATCTCGGATCGAGGCGTGTTGGTCTTCTTGATGAAATCGTTGATCGCTTTGCCACAGTCGGCTTCGTTCTCGTACCATTCGGCTCCTGTAGACGAAGATTCTGTCAGTTTTCATGCATCGCGTGGGTATTTTGACCTCGAGTCGAATTTGCTCACCGTCAATGTGCTGAGTAGTTTGGTCAATCGAAAAGCTTGCGCGGATTAGCACTGCAAATTACTCTTTCAATCGAACGTAGGAGGAAACACACCCTGTAGCCGGCCTAGTTTCGCGGAAGCACGAACGAGTCAGCTCCTCATGTGGTGAAACAAGGGTATGATGGTGGGAGCAACAGACCTCGAGCGCCCACATGACGGCGTTGTACGTTTCCTGTCCCGGCTCGGTCACATAGACACCTGCACAATCACGAGAAAGTCTGATCAACTCCGCAGTCGGACTCGAAGATGGGGGGAGATGCAAGCGTGACGAACCGAGTCCGAAACGTGGGTACGAGTTGCCATCGTTGAGGGGCACAGTTGAAGTGATCGTGTACGTATCAGTGTTGGCCATGGTGGTTTGATGGCGTGGCGAAGGAAAGTGTGAGCGAGCCAGAGCACGCAACACGTACCGGACGTGAGGCAGTGCTGGCCGCATATAGTCAACGTCAACATCGCGCTCGCTTGCATTTTGCTCAGCAAGGATCCCCTGGTGTTGTGCTTGTAAGGCTAATCGCCACGTCTTTGCGCACTCTGCGAGTCTCTCGAGGAATATAGTCATCTAGGTTCACCTTTGTAATTCTAATGCTTGCAGCAGCCGGGCAGCTGTAGATGATCATCTGGATCCACATCCAGCCGTCGAGCTCCGAAGGCATGCCGGAGAGGAGTGTAAACCGGAGAAATGGACGAGCGATTTTGAGCTTTTCTGCACTTCCTCGGTATTCGAGCGGATCGGAGTTACCAACGCTACCTGTTCCTGCTTGCTGGAAAGAGATGCGGGGTCCTGATGTGAAGACTCGACGTAGTGCCCGATTTAAGCAGATCGAGGTTTCGCGAGGTACGCGATGTGGAAGCGAGATGGGATGTCGTCAGTCGATGCTTATGGCGGACAGCTGATCTCGTCGGCTCTCCCTTCTCTCCTTTCATTTCAAAGAAGCAGCTTCCACTCTTCACGTCACCCTGCTCGTCTCGCCCCTCTCACAACCGTAAGTCTTCGAGATGAATACTCTAGAGCTTGAGCTTGACAATCTCCTTCGCTCACTCACTTTCGCTGCTGTTCAACCCTTGTCGCTCACCACCCTTCTTACCTCGTCTGCAGAACAACTACCCTCAAACCTACAAACAACATGTCTGCTGCCTACTCTGGATCTTCCGCCGACACGGGCAACACCACCTCGCCTGCTGGCGCCTCGAACCCGGCCATCGGATCTGGCATCCCTCGTACGTGCTTCGAGCTTCACTAGTAGTGTTGTACCGGCGAGCTGACCGAGCCTCGTTCGGTTGAACAGAAGAGACCCTCTCGTCCAAGATGGGCATCACCATGCCCGCTGACGCTCAGGTCAAGGACACCGAACGTGAAGGCGACCACGTCGTCTCGAACCAGGACACTTCAGGAACTGCTGGAGCTGGAGGTGATTTCGTGCACAAGGAGACTCAGGGTCACGACGTCAGCAAGGGCAGGCTCGAGACGAACGAGGAGAAGGAATTCAGAGAAGCTCGAGGTCTCGACGAGCCTGTCTCGGCCGACAGGAAGTCTGCCGTGGCATAAACGCTTGAAGCAACACACTCTCTACCCGACCATTCATCGCATCCGTGTACAAAGTCGTAAATACACCTGCAAATGCAAATAAGATTGAACTAGCACACGAGTATACAACATCAATGCAAAGTCATTCAGAGAGATAATTGCTACACTGGACCTCGATCCTTTCACTCGAGCACATCGAACGATGATTTGACGACAATCACTTTGTCTCCTTCACGCTCCTTCTCCTCCTGCACAGTCCTCTCCATGCCATCCCTCGACATCTTCCTCAGGTCCCGAGCCATGAAGCTTGGTTTGCGGTAGGTCACTCCCGAATCCAATGGGAACCTGACGCTGAGATCGGAAGGATCGAGAACAACTCCAGCTTCCTTCGCACGTTCCGCTGCCGCCTCGATCGCTTTTTGTGTCACTCCTGTCGGCAACATGAGTGACGAGAACATCATTTGAGTTTCTCGAACTTGGTTGAACAGGTTCGAGATTTGTCGAGAATCGTGAGGTGAAGGCGTCGCTTGGTCTGACGACGTTCCTGTCGCTTTCTTGACCTCGTATCCGACTTGCCACACGGGAAGTCCCGCCTCGGCATCCTTGGGGTTCGGTCGAATGACGACTGGTCCAATGGACTCTTCGCCATCGATGTAGTTCGTACCTCTGACTTCGAGCAGGGTCATTGGTTCCTCCTTTGTCTCTTCCTGCTCGGTAGCTTCTTGATCCTTGACCTTTTTGTTGTGGGGCGTCACAAACAGTCTCAAGACATCGTTCTTCGGGTCGGCCGCCCACGTGACCGAGACGTTTTGTTCCGGGAAACATTCGGTCGCTTCCCTCAAGAGTTTCTCGAGCATCCCCACCGACAACTTGAACACTTGTTGACCCGTTTCAGTCGTGTCAAACAGTGCTTCGTCCATCTCACTGATCGGCAGGTACTGGAACCCGTAGAACCTGGCAGTCGAGTGATACGCGACAAAGATTCCATCCATGCATCCTATCCGCGCTTGGAACTGATACTTGAGGAACGCAGAGCGGATCAAATCCTGTTGTTTGTGTCCGTCGAACATTTAGCTACTTTGAGATTTCCGGACAAAGCTGGTTTCTGGGGAAAGAGAGAGTCGAAAGACTGACATAATATTCCCGTTCGAACGATTCCCAAGGTCCTCGCAGTTTGTCAATCTTGTACCCTGCAGATTCTTCATAGTTGAGTCGATCTTGCCGAATCGCGACCGTGCCGCGAGTCTTGAGATCAAAAGTACCGTTCCCGGGCAAGTACTCGTGTACGGCGTCAAGTTGCGATCGCAGAACCATATCGTCCGTCTGCCCAAAAGGAAATGTCAATCACGTGAGTAATTATAGATCAGATCCGAGGGACCCTCACAGTGGCGTAATGGTAGGCTTGTCGATGATCAGCTTCAGACGGGGCAGGATCTTCCGCACCGACCAGGAACCGTTTGAACTCTTTCGGGTCCGTCGTCAACAATTTTTCCATCAAGTGTCCGTAATCAGCCAAGACATTCGAGTCACTTGTAGCGTCGAAAGATTTGTCGGCGTCGATCGAGTACGTGCCAGTCTCGGCGTTGTAGTTCAGGATGACCGAGACGGGTAGTTGTTGTCCCATACTGAACGCACGATCCTGGAGCAGCGGCGATTTCGACGTTCAGGAAACCCCTTGGCAGAGGTGTAGAGCGACTTGGGGAGAAAGACTGACCTTTTCGGACCATGGCTCACTGAGCATACTTGTGTTGACCTCTTTTCCCTTACTGAGCCAGAAGTAGATCTGCAGTGATTGTCGAGATGAGTTATTACTTGAGAAGATCCGAGTTCTGTCAGCGTGTTGGACTGACCTGACAGAGCATCCCGACGGTAGAACTCGTACTACCACTGAACAGTTTCTTTTCCCGATTCGCCACCATCTTGAGAGTCTCGTCCTGCGAACTCGTGATGTACGCCGGTAGCTTGTTGAACTCAAACTCTGTGATTTTCGGTACATTCTCGAGAATCTCGGGAGAAAAGTTGTACACTCCCGATCGAGGATCTCGGAGGAAGTGCACTCCTGGATTGAACAAGACTCGAGAGAGGTTGTGAGAGAGTTTCGCAATCGGTACATCTGCAAAGGGCGATTCGGTCGGAGAAAATTGCACGTCGGCCGGGGAGAGGCGATGAGGATAGGTCGATAGCTCCCGAGGTTCCGATCTTCTCGGTTGTCCCGATTGCAGGGCAGGGTGATCCTTGAGGGGCATACCTGTTCGGCGCAACGAATCAGGCGAGAACAATTCATTCAGGATTCGACGGGACTCACCTCGCGCAAAGCTTGGTTTCTCCCCCCGATCACGGTTGCCAGTTTGAGAGTGTTTCTGTCGCTCCTCCCGCTCGCGTCTCGGTGAGATCCTGCCTCTTCTCTCGCGCGCGATCTCGGCCTGTTCCTCCGCCTTGTTGAAGTCCTGCGCTGCGCCCATGAGCAACCGAGCTGCTTGTTCCGAGATATTCACCTCGTCCTCAACCGGTACCTCGTTCTGCACGACTTCCTTGCCCTTTCCCTTGTCCTGAGATTCGTCGCTCACTTGCAACGTATCGACAAATTGTTTCAGAAGCGGTGGGGACGATCGTTTGGCAGGTTTCGGGATCTCGGGACCTCGCACGCCAGATGTCAAAGACGAAGGAGGCAGGTAGCCCGAGATGGCGATCTCGAGATCTTTGATCTCTTGAGTGATCGTGTTTCTGCGCAGGCTCCAAGCACTGCGAGCGGCTTCAGCATGGAGAGCTTTGTCGATCTGCATACGTCGTTGGGTCGACAACAAAGGTTCTGTCAAGGTCTGATCCTCGGCTTTGCCTGTCTCGTCCGCTGGTGTTGACGGGGAAGGGATTGATGCCGACGAAATTGACTCGTCGAAAGAAGCGGAAGGAGAAACTGCCGAGGCTGGTGAATCTGCCTCTTTCGTAGCCTGTCAGTGAACAGCCAATCATACATGAGTACAAGGAGCAAGGGTGACGACGAAAGGAAGGAGGGTTTACTTGTTGAGACTTTTCTCGTTCGCGGTCCTCGTCTCGCTGCATCCGTCTCGCAATCTTGTAGGTCTGCATAGACTTTGATCGCTTTGTCAATTGCTCCCACGGGACCATGCTGCGTTGTTTGCGTTTCAGTTCTGACAGTTCGGCTTCGAGTTGCGCGAGCTTGTCCTTCTCGCCGTCGGTTAATTGACCTCCGGAAGCGAGTCGGGCGACTCTGAGTGCCCGCTTGAGATCTCGTTTGTCTTTGCCAGGATTCGCAAAGCCCATTCTCCGTCTCAGATCAGTCGGAAGCTGCGAGCAAAAGGCGGTCCAAACGGGTCAGAGGGTTGAGGACAAGGGGTATCGAGTGTACCGATTGCTTACAGGATTGTCGCTCGATGATTGTTGTCGTTTGAGCTGGATCGCAAGCTTTGCTTGGTCCTTGTGCTGCCACTTGATCCGGTTCGCTCTCGCCTGTTCGCGCAATCTGTTCCTCCTCGTCTCCTCTTCGCGCTTAGGGTTCAAGTTGATCGCTCTCTCCGTCAACCTGTTGAGCTCTGCGGGCAAATTCGATGCAGAGGTTTGAGGCAAGGCAGGAGTCTCGGTCGTCGACTGGTGTGGAGGGACATCTCGGTCGAGTTGCTCGCTCGAAGTCAACGCCGAATCCGAGTCGGTTGAGAGGGTGGATGACTCGTGTCTGCGCTGCAAGAGTCGCTTGCTGAGAGTCGAGGCTGGTCGAGACGAGGCGAATGTTGATCCATGAGACCACGATCGCGCAGGCAGAGACGCGCTAGTTGATCGGGTTGACGGGCAGGAGCTTCGAAGTAGTGTGTACATCCGAATCCTCCTGGCCACAGATGGACCGCGGTTCAGTGGATGATGAGACGCAAACCCGCCGATCGCGAATATCGGCAACTCTAGCTTCGCTCTCTCTCTCTCTCCATTCTCCTGTAGTCGTCTGCACCAGACACTTGACGACGAGCCTTGCGACAACTTTGAGCTAGACGAACTGATCGATACCGCGCTGCACTTCGGCTCCCTTCGTCTGCCTTCTCAATCGTTCGCTCCTTCTCCCGGCTCCGACTCGGCAACGCACGCACTTTAGGTTCGACGCTTCAACCATGGCTTCCTCCTCTCGCCGGTCCGCAACCATCTTGCGCGCCATCGCTCGGCCTCAGTCGGCTCCCTTGCGCTCGACTTGCTCGCCTCGGTTCGCATCTACTGCTGCCAGTACATCCTCGAGCAAGGCTTTGCCCGTCGTCGCAGCTGCCCTCGCCTCGGCTGCAGTCTTGGCGTACACAATCGCACCCGTCAGTCTCGTAGAACTCGCACTCGTTTCTCTCTCGATTGCAACTCATTTCGGAGTTTCGACTCCCTGCGTTGACAGTCCCGACAACTATACCAGGAAGAGCAGCAAGACATGAAGCGCAAAATTGAGGCCCTCGGGTCGGACCAAGACGTTCGCAAACGACCTTCGTTCGTCGTGAGTCTAAAACTTAAGCCTCATCGGCGCTTAGTCATCCCATCCGAAAGCTCACGCGTGTACGACGGGTGTAGCCCTCGCCCGACATTGATCTCGACGATACGACGATCCCAATGCGCTTGCGTATGATCCACCATGTCAAATCGCTTCAATCGACCATCTGTACCGCACTCGAATCGCTCGAATCGTCTGGCGACAAGTTTCACTCGTCGTACTACCTGCGCGACAACCAGAAAGGGTTTGGAGATTCTCGCGTGTTGCAGAACGGGGAAACGTTTGAGAAAGCTGGGTGCAACATCTCGGTCATCAAATCGACCTTGTCTCCTCAAGCGGTGCGACAGATGCGAGCGGAACGGTTCGATTGGTGGGACGGCAAGAGTGAATTGCCCTACTTTGTCGCAGGGTGTTCGTTGGTCGTACATCCCAAGAACCCTCATGCCCCTACGATCCATTTCAACTACCGGTATTTCGAGATTCAAGATCCGAAAGATCCAAACGGTCCTCCGAAAGCGTGGTGGTTCGGTGGAGGGACCGATTTGACCCCTTCGTACTTGTACGAACAAGACGCTCGACACTTCCATGGATTGTTCAAACAAGCGTGTGACAACCACGACCCCTCGTACTACAGTCGATTCAAGAAATGGTGTGACGAGTACTTTTACATTCCGCACCGAGGCGAGACTCGTGGGATCGGAGGAATCTTTTTCGACGACTTGTCCGACCGAGACCCGGAACAAATCTTCAAGTTTGTTCGAGATTGTTCCAACGTGTACTTGCCGGCGTACTACCCAATCCTCGAACGACGCAAGGACCAACCGTACTCGGACGAGGAGAAACGGTGGCAACAATTGAGGAGGGGGAGGTACGTCGAGTTCAACCTCGTGTACGACCGAGGGACCAAGTTTGGTTTGGCGATGAAAGAACCGAGAACCGAAAGTATTCTCATGAGTCGTACGTTTCTCACAATTCACCCTTTGGTGCTCGACTCGATCTCAAGGGAGATACGTTTTTTTCGTTTCTGCAGTTCCGCTCACTTCTCGATGGGAGTACCAACCCGAGATTGGTACGCTCGAAGGTACCGAGGAGAAGAAACTGCTCGAGATCCTTCGCAAGCCTGTCGAGTGGGCGTAAAAAAACCTTACTTCTCCCTCTCTCGAACAATATTTGACATGAGAACCAGGAGCTGCGAGTGGGAAAATGACTTTATGCAATTTGCGAGCGTTTTAATTCATTGCGATCATGGTTTAAACCTTGGGTGCTAGGTTTTGAGGGGCCGGTAGGGACTGTTCGCCCTCGGGAGTGACATAAGCAGCTGTGAGACCTCCATCGACCTTGAAGTCTGGTTCATTGTCGTTAAAGGTTTGTTGTCAGTAACAGTCATGCAGAGGGAAACGTATGGAAGAAAACAAGACGTACCGGTACCGGTGATGAACGAACTGTCGTCAGACGCGAGGAACAAGGCTCCTTTTGCTTGTTCGATGGCTTCTCCGAATCGACCCATTGGGACGTGAATCAATCTTCGGTTCTTCTTCTCGGGCGTGTCGAGGAATTTCATCAGGAGATCTGTCGAAAAAAGCGTTAGCCTTCGTCAGGATTTCGAAACTGTCGCAGGGCAAGCGGAAGATGTACCAGTGCGAATAGGTCCACTGCAGTAACAGACTTGAGGTCAGGACGGGTTGACCACAGGAAAAAGGGGGGAAGAGACTCAACGGGCAGAGCGAGTTGATCCGGATACCTTCACGCGCGTGAACCATGGCGAGTTCGCGGGTCATGGCCAAGACGGCACCTTTGCTCGCAGTGTACGCGAGTTGAGGAGTGGCTGCTCCGAGGATCGCGACAAACGAAGCCGTGTTGATGATGCTACCTTTGGATCCACCCGGGTTCTTGCGCATGGCTTCAATCGCGTACTTGCATCCCCACCAGACTCCCTTGACATTGATGTTCACTGGTTCCGACGTTGACTCGAATTTTGAGCTTGTGCTCGGAAAGAGACGGAGAGAGTGAATCAAAGCTTACTCGTGAGATCCCAGATTCGCTCTTCCGTGTTGAGGGCATTGTCATCGGCAGGGTGCATGATACCAGCATTGTTGCTATAGCGATACGAGCGAAAACACTGCAGGAGTCAGAGGCAATTGAGAAACGGTCGAAGGAACAGAGGGTGAACTGACAAGACAACGTCGAGTCGACCAAACTCTTCCACGGTCTTGGCGACCATTTGTTTAATATCTTGCTCCTTGCTAACGTCGGCCTTGATTGCGATCGCTTTCACGGATCCGGGACATTCTTTCGAGATGAGGTCGACCGTGCGAAGTGCGGCTTCCTCGTTGATGTCGGCAGCGACGACGTGCGCACCTTCGTTGGCAAACACGAGTGCGGTCTCGAGTCCGATGCCGCTGTGGACATGACGAGAAGATCAGTATCTACGAAGCGAGGTGGGGGGGCGAGGGGAAGGCGAGATAAGCCTTGCGGTCGACTCACTTGCCGGCACCAGTGATGATCGCGACCTTTCCTTCGAGACGGAGAGTGGCAGGCATGCTTTCGTTCGGTAAAGCGCGATTGAGGAGGGAGTAAGGCAGGAGCAGAAAGGGTTTATCCCCCGGGTCTGGCTCGATCCCTTGCCCGCGGCTAAACACGCGCTCTTTCCCGACGATAACTCCTACAACTACGCTAGCCGCTCCACACGCCCGTCTCGACCGATACACCACAGAGCTTCCGCCCTTTGCGCGCAATATCATTCGTTATCATCGGCATCGCCTCCCTTGACTGCTTTCGGACTCGCACCTACCTCTGCTTCGCTCGACAATCTCTACTCCGTCGCATGTCCGCAGCTCCGACCGTGACCTCGACCTCGGACGCAGCTCCGTCACCTCCACTTCGGATCGCGTTCCTCGGTCCTCTCGGCACCTACTCTCACCAAGTACGTCTCGCATCGCAGAGCTCGGACGTCGGATTCTCGCTGATGTCTTGTACTTTAGGCAGCAACCGAATTCTTTGGCAACGAGAGCGAGCTGGTCCCGGTTGCGCGAATCTCAGGTCAGGCCGTCTCTACAGGATTCTAGAAAGTGGTTCAATTCTGATCACGCATGACTTGAACAGATGTATTTGCATCAGTCGAGCGACGCGAGTGCGAGTTTGGAGTCGTGCCGATCGAGAATAGTTCGTTCGGACCCGTGATAGAGACCGCGAACGAGTTGCGCACAACCACCACAAGTGTTCGAGGCATGATTCAGCTCAAGATTGGTCACGCACTCCTATCAAAACGAGGCGTTGCAGCCACCGATGAAGGGAAGCAGAGCA
Source organism: Sporobolomyces koalae (assembly GCF_050403365.1). Taxonomy (NCBI): domain Eukaryota; kingdom Fungi; phylum Basidiomycota; class Microbotryomycetes; order Sporidiobolales; family Sporidiobolaceae; genus Sporobolomyces; species Sporobolomyces koalae. Next base: position 50,017 of record NW_027481766.1, read on the forward strand.
TGAAGCGCGTGTACAGTCACGAACAGGCGAGTCCACAGAACCATCCTCTGTCCGTGATATGTCTTTGTCTCTAATTCGCTTTCGATTGCCAGGGAATCGGCCAATGTCGAAAGTACATCTCCGAGCGGTATCCACAGGCAAAAGTGGTACCAGTCAACTCGACAGCGAAAGCCGCACAAGAAGCGGTCAACGATCCGAGCGGACTCGCGATCTGCTCGCTCAAGTGCGCCGAGGTGTACGATCTTGACGTTGTGGATACGGATATCCAGGATGCTGGTTTCTGTAAGAGTGACGCTTCACCCGTTCCCTCTAGGTATGGACTCATCGCTTTCTGTTGCAACACAGCAAACACGACCCGCTTCATCGCACTCTCGCTGCCACATGTGACCATGGATTCTCGGTATCCGATTCAAGCATCGATTCGGACAGATTCGCAAATCGTCAATAACAGCAATTGATTCCATACTTTTTCTCAGGCGTTGAGGCCCAGGGCTTCGGCAACTTCATACTTTTTCCTCAAGCGTTGAGGCCCGGAGTCTCGGCAATCTTGTACACGAGCTTTTGACCCTTGACCTCGTTATCCTGTAGCCTGCGGAGTCCTTCCTCGACCCCGGCCAAGCCTCCCGGGATGACTTCAACGCGTTGACTGCGGAACTCGCCCTGTTCGAGCCACTTTCCAAGCAAGTCGAAGTACTTTTCGCAGTGCTCCCGCTCCTCGTCCTCGCCGTCGTACGCGACGTGGCACGACTCGTGGTGCGCCTTGACTCCCCTGGGCACACTCATGGCCTGCTTTACATTCAAGGCCAACGTGTGAGTGTAGTGGCCTCCACCGTTCTTGGCGAGCGCCTTGACCGATGCCTCGAACGATCCATTTCCCGAGATTGCGTCGTACACGTAGTGAATCGATCCTCCCGCCGCGTTCGAGATCTCGTCGGCAATCTCGTCGACGCTTTTGCCGCGGTAATCGATGATTGCGTCGGTACCGTAAGACTCGGCGAGGTCGAGCGAACTACCCGCGACTCCAACCACATCGTGTCCTGCCTTTTTCGCGAGTTGAGTCACGTACACTCCGACGGTCGTCGCGGCACCGTACACGAGGATCGTCTTCTGATCCTCCGAGAGTTGCGAACCTGGTCCGGGCAAGCCGAGGCGCAAGTGCAGACCGACCACGGCCGTGATGTACGCGAGCGGCAGTGCCGCGGCTTCTTCGAACGAGGTCTTGGCCGGTACATGGAATGCAGTGATCGCGGGCGAAACCTGAAAACGAGGGCAAAGGTATGAGCGTCAGACTCTTTAGCGGGATCCAGGACGAGAGAGGTATTATTTACAGTGTATTCGGCATAGGCTCCATACTTGGCGTCCGTGAGCATCTTGGTGAAAGCAGCGACCTAGAACCCAACGAAGAGGTGCATCAGTGAGGAACACTGTCACTGGTCGACCGGTCTGGAATCAATCTTTACCTTGTCGCCCTTTTTGAACTTGGTCACGCCCTCTCCAACTGCTTCAACATATCCGGCAACATCGTTGCCTTCGATGTTTTCCCAACCCTCGACGACTGTTTCGAGGGATTCAAACGAAAATCAGCACCTGTACAAGCACCCTCGATGCGAATCGTCGAGGTAACTGACGATGCGGCATCTTGCGATCCTTGGGGTTCGAGCTGACCGCGACATCTGAACGTGTGACTCAATGTCAGCGCTGAGATCTGTTCGAAAATATCCGCGAGTTTTGAGAACGTACTCTTGATGAGAATCTCGCCAGGGCCAGGTTTGGGAATGTCGTAGTCTCGGATGTCGCGAGCGGTCTTGCCAACAAATACTGCCTTCATGATGCTGACTTGGAATAGGTGTAGATAGGTGTAGAGGAGAGAGAGACAGAGAGTGACATAGAGAGATAGATATAGAGTCACGTGCTGACAGACGATCTACACACAGGCTGACAGACAGAGGTCTATGCTGACACGTGGAAAACCGGAAATCTTCCGTCATCGCCCCTGATTCAGAGGCTGATTAACTAAGCTTGCGAACCTTCTCAACTCTCGAGCACAGAAATACTCATGTCAGACTTGTCAGCCTCGGACGGTTGATGGAGCCTCCGATGGAGAGAACGCGTAAGAAGCGTCGAGAGACACCGTGTTTGGGCAAGTTTTGCTCGAATTCGGCGGGACTAGACTTCACTTCACCTCCTACTGTTTCGCATCGTGTCTCTATCCTGACTCGCTTCCGATGGTCAGGGCGTCGATCAATGTTGGAAGTATATCTCCGAGCGGTATCCACAGGCAAAAGTGGTCTCGGTCAACTCGACAGCGAAAACCGCACAAGAAGCGGTGAACGATCCGAGCGGACTTGCTCACTCAAGTGCGACGGGGTGTACGATCTTGACGCTGTGGATACGGATATATAGGATGCTGATTTCAGTAAGCGTGACGCTTGACCTGTTGCCTCCGGGTACTGACTCATCGCTCTATCTCGTAACGCAGCGAACACGACCCGCTTTATCGCATCCTCGCTGCCGAAGTAACCATGGACTCTCGGTATCTGATGCTACCAACAGGTCGAACAGATCCGCAACCTGTACACAACAGCAATTGATTTCATACTTTTTCTCAAGCGTTGAGGCCCGGAGTCTCGGCAATCCTGTACACGAGCTTTTGACCCTTGACCTCGTTCTGCTGCAGTCTGCGGAGTCCTTCCTTGACCCCGGCCAAGCCTCCCGGGATCACTTCAAGGCGTTGACTGCGGAACTCGCGCTGTTCGAGCCACTTTCCAAGCAAGTCGAAGTACTTTTCGCAGTGCTGCTTCTCCTCGTCCGTACCGTTGTACGCAACGTCACACATCTCGTGGTGTGTCGTGACTCCCTTGGGCAAACTCTTCGTCTGCTCTTCCGACAAGGGCAACACGTGAGTGTACTTGCCTCCACCATTCTTTGCAAGCGCCTTGACCGATGCCTCGAACGATCCATGTTCCGAAACTGCGTCGTACACGTAGTGAATCGATCCTCCCGCCGCGTTCGAGATCTCGTCGGCAATCTCGTCGACGCTTTTGCCGCGGTAATCAATGAGCGAGTCGGTACCGTAAGACCCGGCGACGGCGAGCGAACTACCCGCGACTCCGACCACGTTGTGTCCTGCCTTTTTCGCGAGTTGTGTCACGTACACTCCGACGGTCGTCGCGGCACCGTACACGAGGATCGTCTTCTGATCCTCCGAGAGTTGCGAACCTGGCCCGGGCAAACCGAGGCGCAGGTGCAGACCGATCACGGCCGTGATGTATGCGAGAGGCAATGCCGCCGCCTGTTCGAACGAGGTGTTGGCCGGTACATGGAATGCAGTGATTGCGGGCGAAACCTGGAAACGAGGGCAAAGGTATGAGCACTCTACTTTTTCGTGATTTAGGGCGGGAGAGAGATCATTTACAGTGTATTCGGCATAGGCTCCGTACTTGGCATCGGTAATCATCTTGGTGAAAGCCGCGACCTAGAACCCGATGAAGAGGTGCATCAGTGAGGGACATTGTCACTGGTCGATCGGTTAGCCTGAAATCTTCTTTACCTTGTCGCCCTTTTTGAACTTGGTCACGCCTTCTCCAACTGCTTCAACATGTCCGGCAATATCGTTGCCTTCAATGTTTTCCCAACCATCGATGACTGTTTCGAGGGATTCAACAGGATCAGCTCCTGAATCAGCACGCTCGATGCAAATCGCCGATCTACTGACACTGCGCCATTTTCCAGTCCTTCGGGTTCGAGCTGACCGCGACATCTGAGCAAGTGACAAATGTCAGTGTCCGAGATCAAGTGAAAAGCAATCGTGATTTTGGAGAACGTACTCTTGATCAGAATCTCGCCAGGGCCAGGTTGAGGGATGTCGTAGTCTCGAATCTCGCGAGCGGTTTTGCCAACAAATACTGCCTTCATGATGCTGACTTGGAATTGGTGTAGGAAGGAGGGAGAGAGAAAGAGAGACACGCTTACTGACAGGCGAATTCGGTCATGGAAAATCGGAGATCTTTCGTCATCGCCCCTGATAACCTAAGCTTACCAAGCTTCTCCACTCTTTCGGGCAATTGAGTACTACGCTGGAGTAATTCAGTACGAAGTACTCTACAATAGGAGGTTCGTGCGGGCGCGGAAGGAATGCTGAATTCGTGCTCGAGGCGCCTTCTCAATGCTGCTGGGTCAGTGCGTCTTCCACGCTCAACGCTTCTGATTGTGCCGCTCGGACGATTGAAGGAGCCTCCAATGGGAAGAACGCGTAATTATGCGTCGAGCGACACCGTGCTTGTGCAAGTTTTCGCTCAATGTTGGCAGGACAACCCTGCTGTGTTTCAGCAACCACACTCCTCCTGATGTCATGAACGAGAGACTGTCGGATGTCGCTCTTGGTCTGAGTACGAACAAGCCGAGGAGTTTCAGCGGTCGCTGTAGTAACGCGCACCTTGAACAGCTTTCAATGACTGCTTCAAGCGCAGGTAGGTCTCGCCTGAATTTACTCTTTTCAAGCTGACCGCCTAGATCTTTACTCGCAGCGATAGCAACCACGCACCCGTCCTTCGTTTCGGGTCTCCCCTACGAAATCGTGCAGCACATTGTTCGACTTGCGATTCCTCCCCATTTCGCAAAAACGACCTATTCCTCCCGTCAAAATACTCTCTGCCGTTTGTCACTCGTCTCGCGACTCTTTCGAGAGATTGCCCAACCTCTGTTATTCTCGAACGTATGGATAAAATCGTGCGACGACAAAAACCTAGAATTCGTGCTCAATGCGTTTGAATCGAAACCGTCACATGTACATACTCGACATTCGATCGTCAACGACAACTGGTCAAATGTGTTCGAGTGCCCCGAGAAGCTAGCGCGCCTCGTTCGACTGTTCCCGAGAGTCGAATCTTTGACAATCGCTCGCTGGAGCACGAGTTATTTCGATTGGACAAGTCTGTCCCGATTCCCATGTAAGTAGTCTCTTTACTAGAGAAACGACCGTATCTTGAATACAGCACCTCCTCCGTACTCGAGCAGTGATCAAGCATCTGCACCTGAGCGGAAACTTCGACTTTCCCTTCCCGATTCCTTTTCCTCATCTCCAATCTCTCGAGGTCAATGACAGCGTCGATGGGACCAGGCCGGCTCCGTGCGCGTCCTCTCAAATCCTCACCCTCGCTCAGAAGCTCCGTTCCGATGGCAACATCCTCACCCCTCTAGATGTCGAGATTCTCGAGCATGTCTTTTTCATCTCGATTACATGCTTGTTCGATCCTCAAGGTCACCTTCAATCACACGTGATTGTAGGGATCAGACCAATCTCGTCGTTCAACGACTACAGTAGCGAGTTTTTGGCTCGCAACTTGCAACACGTGCGGTTCGTGCGTACGAACGATCCATTTCAAGATCTCGGTCACATTTGTACTTTCTTGGCCTACCTCGAATCTTCCAACCATACGAATTCGACGAGTTTTGTAGGTCGATGCAAGTGTCTCGAAGTCCTTTATGTCGACGAGTACCTCGACCTCGCCGATCGATCCATCTTGATCCATCTCGCCGAGGAATGTCAAATAGTTGGAATCAAGTTGATCATGGAGCGGCAGGAGAGAGACGCACTCTAGAAGGGAAAACTCTCGATTTCTCGGACCAAAGAACCAAGCGACGATGGAATCCGAGAACAAGGAGGTTTGGTTCGGCGCGCGCGTTCTCCCCCCTTTTCAAGGCTCAGCGAATTTGTTTGGGACTGGATACTGCGACATGGTTCCCGTTCGGAAGGGGGAAGGGTGATGATTACAAGGGGTATGATATGGTCTACAAGTGGCTTTTGCAAGCTCAGGCCTCCTGGAGAAAGAAATGATCATAGCACATTTAAAACCAGTCAGATCGGGTAGAGGTTTTTGTGAGAGAGAGAGCTAAAAGAGACTGACGGGATCTTCGTCTCGGGACTTTTTCGAGCATTCTTTTCGAACTCGTTCGAGGAAGTACCTCGCATCTTCCGGGTTAACTCCCGGAGTGATCCCGTGACCCAAATTGACGATCCATCCTCCCTCGATCCCTTCCCGTGCGCACGTGAGGAACCCTTCGGGACCCCACGTCAACCTCCTCACTTCGTCCTTGATCGCCGGTTGACCTCCCAACAGGACTGAAGGGTCGAGGTTCCCTTGCAACGCGACTCTCGATCCCGTGTGTTGTCGTGCGTACCGAGGCGTGACGGTCCAATCGAGTCCGACCGTTTGGTATCCCGATTCAGACAGGTCGGACAGCTGTTGAGGACTCGTAGCACCTTTGGCAAACACGGTCATGGGAGGACACGGGAGTGGGTTTGCGAGTTTCGAGAGTTTCTCGCGCACGAGCACGGGCAACAGGCGCAGGTACGGTAGGATGAAGGTTGAAAATCCATGAGGAGTCAGGCAGTCGGCGTTCGTGTCAAACACTTGGAGCAACTGGAATGAAAGGGAACAAGGAGAGTCAGAAACACTTTTGAAAGATTAAGAGAGCACGATCGAGCGAAACTGACTTGAGCTCCGGCTTGAACCTGACCGACGAGGTACTCGGCACTGACGTGCGCAATCTTGTTCAACACGGCTTTCGCGTTGTCGGGGTCGCGGTAGGTCCACTTCTTGGCCTTCTCCCACGTCTTGCTGCCTCCTCCCTCAACCATGTAGCCGAACAGAGTCCAAGGACCGGCGCAGAACCCGATCAACGGGACCTTGCCTTCGAGTCCATGGCGAGTCTTGGTGATCGCAGCGTAGACGTATTTGAGCTCTTCAAACACATCGGTCTCGCGGTCGAGGATGCGAGTGGTTGCGTCTTCGGGCGAGACGAGCGGGTTCGGGAAATGCGGGCCGACTCCACCGAGCATCTGAACCTCCATTCCCATCGCCTGAGGCACGACGAGGATGTCACTGAAGATGATGCTCGCATCGAGGAGCCCTTCGTAGCGTCGAATGGGCTGGAGGGTGACTTCGCACGCGAGTTCGGGTGTGCGGCACACGGTGAAGAACGAGTGTTCCTTGCGGACCTCTTGGAACTCGGGCAGGTAGCGACCGGCTTGTCGCATGATCCAGATTGGGGGCGGACGGTCGAGTGCTAGCGGGGAGCGGTTCGAGGCGGATTGGAGCAAGGCATCGTTGAGCAACCGGGGGAACTCGTCGTGCGAGCGCGGGAACTCGTAGTCGGTCACGGTCGTCGGGTGGTCAATCTGTTGTTCCTGCGTCATGGCGTCAAGCGAACGGAAGAGTGACGCGTGCAAAGAAAGCGAGGTGAACGCAACTGAACGCGCGAGACGATCCCTCTCGCCTGCTTCCGCATCACTCGCTTCCTCCATTCCGATACCGTGAGTTGGAACCTGCCCTGAACAGTACCTAGTCTATCCGAGCGAGCAGCATCGAGCTCGAACAGCGGTGGTCCGGTACCGCTCATCATTCCGAGCGACCCATCCGACAACCGAGCCAGCTCTGTTGCTCAGCTACCTACGATATACGCACGATCAGAGCTAGGATGATACTCTAGACGGTCGAGCGGAATGGATCTCGAATCTGATCGCCCGCGAAGGAGCTGCACCGCGGATGACGACGCTCACTCGCGTCCGCTCACCACGTCCTCAGCAGCCAGCCAATACACCAAGCCTGAACTTGACTGACACCGTCTTGACCCTCTGCCACCACCAGATGTCGCGTTCATCGTATGATCGCACCCTGACCATCTTCAGGTTCGTCTCGCTCTCCTCCCTCTTTGCCGTCCGTGACTGACCCATGTTGCTTCCCCCTCCTTCAGTCCTGAAGGTCGTCTGTACCAAGTCGGTACGCCCCAAGTTCCCCCTGGTTTCTCTCGAGAGAAGCTGGACTTATAAGTTGGCCCTCGTATTCAGAATACGCCTTCAAAGCCATCTCGGGAGCAGGACACACCTCGCTTGCGATCCGAGGGAAGGACAGTGCCGTCGTCGTCACCCAGAAGAAACTTCCCGTTAGGCTTCCCTCTCTTATCATCATTCGAGACGAAACCACCGACTCATCTGCGACCTTGTTGTACCCCTCCTCTAAATCCAGGACAAGCTGTTGGATCCCGACTCGGTCACTCACATTTTCCAAATCACCCCTTCGATCGGTTGCGTCATGACGGGTAGAACAGGTACATACACTGTTCTCGTCTCAACGGTTTGCTCAGCACGAGGAATTGACAAGGTGATTTTGCGTGTATCCCAGCCGATGCGAGGAGTCAGGTACAGAGAGCTCAGTCGGAAGCGAGTCAGTTCCGGTACAAGTACGGTTACGAGATCACTCCCGATCTCCTCGCGAAGCGTATCGCCAACATCAACCAGGTACAACTTGCCCCTCTCACAGATGCTCATGCGAACGCGCAAACTGATCGAGTGGCGTGAACAGGTTTACACTCAACGAGCTGCCATGCGTCCTCTAGGCATTTGTACGTTCTGTTTTCGCTTTTCCCCCAAGTCTCGACCCTTAATAGGCCATTTCACTTACTCTGTTCCTTTCATCCCTCGCTGGACAGCCATGATCATCATTGGTCACGACCCATCCCTTGGACCTCAAATCTTCAAACTTGATCCGGCGGGATACTACGTCGGGTTCCACGCGACGGCATCGGGTACGAAACAACAAGAAGTGACCAACTTGCTCGAGAAATCGTTCAAAAAGGGATGGGACTTCAAAGAAGACCAACTTGGAGGATCGAACCAAGAAGTTGTCGAGATGGCGTTGAACGTGTTGGGGACCGTGTTGGGGACCGACCTCAAGAAATCGGAAGTCGAGGTTGGAATCTGTGAACGACTTGGAGTTGCACAGAACAAGAAACGGGTTGAAGGAGCGACTGGTGCGACCGCTGCAGATGACAAAGTCGTGTTCAGAAAAGTCAGTTTTTGCTCTCTCTCTCTCTCTTTCTCCCAGCTCGCCGGTTCCTTCGCAGTGACTGACACTTGTCTCATTTGGTTGGGATTCGTCATTCCTGCAGCTCACGGAAGACGAGATTGATCAACATCTGCAACGAATGGGAGAGAAGGATTGAAAAAGGACAAAAGAGAGAAACCTCGCTTTTCCTTCTAGTTCCGCTTGTGATCCCCTTTCCAAGTCTCTTGTAACTATGTTTTTGCCAGTTGAATCGAAAGCGATGCATACGCTCGAGATGAGAAATTAGGGTCTAGAGAGAACGAGAAGTCTCAATTTCCGGTATTGGTGGGAGGAATGCAGTCATTAGATACATTTATCGAGAGAACATGTCTAAGCTCAAGCAAGAGACAAAAGGGTGCGATCCGAAAGTTCAGAAGGGTGACAGCACAAGATGGAGGAAAGAAACGATGAAAGGAGGGGTATCAATAGGAACAAAGAATTACCATGCGAGATTGAACGAGGTAGAATTGTGAGCTTGGGTCTAGAGAAGAGAGATTGCTCCAACATCGGTCAAGAGCCTTTGCAACCTTGCGATGACTGTGAAATTTTCGCAAACGCTTGTCAGAATTACGAATCATGCCGAGACTTCGAAAAAGGGGTGATGAAAGCTCACCAGCAGGAGGGAAAGCACGTTGTTCAGCCATCTGGACAATCTCTGCCGCAGCTCTCGGTTCTCCCGCTTTCAATTCACACTTGACCATCATCTCGTACGTACTCGGTTCGCGGTACACGGGTGCATCGACAGACACTTGCGACGCGGTGCCCGTTTGATGGTGATGTTTCGGGTGTCGCTCGATCGCGTGATTACCGAGCGATGCGACTCCGACGGGAGGATCTTGCATAGCCAAAAACACGGCACGAGCCGCGGCAAAGTTGTTCTGAGCCGTGTATCCCTGCGATAACTCCAAAATCAGCAATCGGTATCTCGAGTACTACGTTCGAAGTATGTTCGGGTGCTCTCACCTTGATGAGCGAGTTGGCAACGTAGGCAGTCATGCGCACTCCTTTCGACCTCATCTCGTCGAGGTACTTCTCGCACATTTCGGGTCGATCGTTCTCGAGGAGGGCGTTCAAGAGTGCTTCGTACACGACGGGATCGGGGAGAGGACCGTTCGGGTTGTTGCGGATCGAAGGGTGATGCGAGATCGAATCAAAAATCGCGATCGCGCGGTCAAGGTCCTTCGCGACAGTGCCGTACGCGTTGATCATGGCGGCCCAGTGAGCACCCGTGACCTGCACGCGCTTGTTCTGGACGAGCTGTTGGAACACTTGTTGCATCTGTTCGAGGTCGGGCTCGCCAATCGCACCGTACGCGTCGAGGAGAAGCTTGTACGTGTGACCCGTCGGCGGGACCTTGGCTTTGACAAGTTCGTTGTAGTAGTACAACGCACGCTGTCGGTCAGGCTTGGTCGACGTGTAGAACTGGATCATCGTGTTGTAGGGAGGGACGCGCGGCTTGAAGTCGGGATACGAAGTCATCTCGTTGAACAGGTAGTCGGCGGCGACATCGTCTCCAGTCTTGCAGCACGCGTTGATGATTGCTCCGTACGTGATCGACGACGGCCGGATGCCAAGGGTCTTCATGAGCTCAAAGTATTCGAGGGCTTCCTTGGCACGTCGAGCGCGGGATAGTTTCGAAATGAGCGTGTTGAACAGGTACACGTTCGGTGTCACGTTGTAGCGACGCGATTCTTCAAAGAGCATGAGGGCCACGGCGGCGTCGTCGGTCGTCTCCTTCATGTTGAGGATCATGGCGGCGTATCCGTCGGCCGAAGGCGCACAGCCAGCCTGGATCAGACGATCTCGGTGATGTCCAACATCGACCAGCTCGCCCGCTTGCGCGAGCGCGATGACCATCTTGTCTTCAAGCGTGATCCAAGCGAGCGATTGAGCTTCGGGATCGCTCGCCATCGCTTGAAGCGCCGAGTACGCAATGAGGTACACTTGGCGGACGTCCTGAACGAGGTGTTGACGACCGAGGTTTTCGACGAGACGGGCGTACGCTTCGGGGAGAGCGAATCGACCAGCTTGGGCAGACGAATGCACGAGACTGAGCGCTTCCGAGATTTTGTTGGCGGCCACGAGCGAGTCGATGCGCCTTGTCAGTGGGCGGTCGAGGTTTTCAAAAGCGTACGTCTGAGGAACCGGGGCAAGGTCGGCAAAGTAGGAGGGAGGTGTGGCCGGAGGAGTCGGGAGAGCTTGTTCGGGGGCATACGAAGGTTCGTTGTCGCCTTGGACCGAGGAAGCACCGGTGGCAGATGTCGCAGTGGCTGGGGCAGATTCGGCAGAGGCCGAGACGGGCGAAGTCGCAGAGGCAACCGCATTTTGGACAGCTTCCATGGGTTCCTGATCCGCCTGGATTCCTTCGACCAAGCCTTCGTTCATGGTCTCGATCACCCGTAGGATGGTCGAGCGCGGAACTCCTCCAACCTTGAGCGCGTGGACGAACCTTGCGTAATCGTAGTCTCCGAGACCCTGAGGAATTTTGACACCAATCTTGACGAAATCTTCAAAAGCGAGTTCGAACCCGGGGAATTCAAAGTCAAGCTTGAGTCCCCTCTTGACGAAAGCCTGGGTGTGCGCAAAGGACTCGAGAACCGTGTACCAGTGATCGCCAGACAGACGGACCTGTCCACCAAGTACCTGATCCCGGTCACGCAGGTATGATTCAACCACGACCGGAACTTGGTCTCGCGACGGCTCCCAATCGACGACATGTCGGAATTTGCCCGACCAGCTTGCGATCGCAACGGCTTGCTGAAGCGAAGGTCGGAGAGCCGAAGGGAAACCGGCCATCGCGTAGCGACCATTCGAGAACACCGGCTTCAACCCGAGAGCTCCACAGGCGTACTCGTTTATGCGAACCACCCAGCCCTGGCGAGTGCGAGCGGCTCCACCAGAGCGTTCGTCGGAAGCATTTGCCATGACGCGGCGAACAATGTTGGCCAACTCGTGGAAGGCTCGCTTGGACTCTTCGAAGCGGCCGTGGTAACCGCACACTTGCGCAATGCGACCCAGTAGTCCGGTCGAAAGGCCGAAACTGACCCCGTCGACTCCCGCGATGTAGCGCTGCTTCGTCGCGGCCTCGAACTTTTGGCGGAATTCGGCGATCGCATCAAGGATTGCATTCTTCTCGTCGTCTGACTGCGCTTTCCAAACGCGGGCGAGATTGTAATCAATGACGGCGAAAAAGTCGGAGATGATGAGTTTGAAGTCGGTCGAAGCGCGATCGAGAGCAGAGCGGTAGAAATGATTAATGAGCTCGTGATGCGGCGTCTCGATTGCGCCGTAGAGCGACATCTGGTAGAACATGAAGTGCGGGAGTGCAGCGGAAGACGGTTTGGTCGAGTCGGGGAATGCGAGACGATCGAACCAACGTTTCGCCGCTTCGACATCGCCAGACTGGGTGAACCCGCTGACCACATTGCTGACGAGTCGGGCGTTGAGCGATTCAGGGTAACCGGCAGGGAGGGGCTCGGAAGCGCTCTGCGCGACGAGAAGACGTTCGAGCAGAGTGACCGCACCCGCCGAATCATCTGCAGCAAACAGGGAACGGATCGTCGCTGCCCAAATCCTGTCATCAGGGGATATGGCCATTTGTGCGCGCTCCTCCTCGTCGACCATGACGTATTCCGGGGATGTATCGAAGCCGTGCTTGATTGGGGTCGTTCGGTAGAGGTTGAATGACCCGGAACCAGGCAAGGCGAGGCTACCGTCGGCACGAGCGGCGAGGAAAGATTCGAAGACCTCCATGACAAGGTCCTTGTCCTTCTCGATGCGACCGTACATCTCGATCAAAGACTCGTAGCTCCTGATCGTCGGTGACTGGTATTTGCTGCTCTCGAGGCGAGCAAAAAGCTCGAGCGCGAGATCGACCTCTCGCCTCGCGACTGCTCCTTGCAAAAGCGTGCCGACGACAGTCGCCGGCAGCTTGTCGCCGAGGGTACCGAGGGCGCGATAGATCTGTAGTGCTGGCGTGAAGTAGTCGAACTCGGAGGTTTGAAGAGCAGCCAACCTCTGTCGCTCGCGTTCGAGCAAGTGGGCTTTTCCCTCGTCCGCAACACTGAGAGCGTCCTCGCCCTCTGCTCGAATATCCTTCGCATCGCTTGAACCGTTCCAAACGCCCCTCGCGTCTGCTGCCAACTCCTTCTTCTTCATGCGCTTCTGGATGTACGCGATGTTGTGGCGAACTTCCGTGTCCCGTCTGCAGAACGCTCGCAAAACGTGCTCGTAGCTAGGAAGAGTCGGTCGGAGGTTCTCGTGCTCGAACAGCTGGTTGTACAGGGTGATGATCGTATCGAGAGGGGAGTCGGGCAATCGGGTCGCATTCAGAGCTTGGAGCGCGAGGTTGTGCGTCCGAGTATTCCAATTCGCTTTGTCGGCCAAGTACGAGCGAACGGCAGATTCGACAACTTCGCTCTTGCCCGACTTTTGAGCTGCCATGATATGTCCAAAGTTTCCCTGTATCATGAAACCTGATCAGAATTCGGGACTTTTGGGGGCTCGCCCGGACATACGACGAAAGCGAAAGCATACCTGCTGCGTGGCATTGAACTCAAACTTGTTATTCTGCTTTGCAGTTGCTTTTTCCCGACTAGGTTTCGGCGTTGATCCACTCGCGCGCGGTCGCTTCTCACTCACGCGAGTCACTTTTGGCTTCGAGAACGTCGACTGATCCAGTGGAACCGTAAACGCCGCAGAGCTCGAGTTGCGCCGAGTGGCAGGTTTCGACGCAGTAGGTGGAGGTTCCGTGGTAAACGGAGTCGCCGGTTGAGGCGTTTCGGTTTCGAGTATTTTCGATGGTTGTTCCTGTTCGAGCGTGGTGGCCGAAGTGTGCATTTCTCGACGCTGAGGTTGACCTGGCTGTTCCGACATGCTCGCTCTCCTGCCCGTCTTCCTGACTTGCTCTGCTTGTGCCGACTCGGGTCCGAGGTCGACCTCGGCGTGCTCCTGCTGCATCTCGGCAATTTCTTCGGTACATTTGCCTTGACTGAACGCAGAGTGGTACCTGCGCTGCATCTCGGTACTGCTGAGGCGAACGCGAACCGACGACAGACCGGCTTCCTCTGCTTGGAGTAATTCGGTGGGCACGAGCGAGGTGTTGCGACGCATTCTGAATGCAAACGCAGCCGAGGGCGACGAGGTCGAAATGGAAGCTCGGCGAGGGCGAAGGATGCGCCGATGTGGCGCAGAGAGTGCGTTGCGCAAGTTGTCATCGTCGTTCGAATTGTTGGAATCGGCTTGAGCTGCCGGTGCTTGCGTGATGGATTTGCCGGTCTGTTACCCCAGCCAGGATTGAATCAGCTCACGGACAAGACGAGGACAATGCTGCATGATTGCGACTGACCTGGAATCCCCAATGACTGCCCCAGCTGCCTGCTTTCGAAGAACCTCCATTCGGACCTGCTCCTGCCGATGCTCCAGCTCCAGCTCCTACTGCACCCGCTGCGAGACCAATCGCAGTCGCACTCCCTGCGCCAGTTCCCGAGCTCGTCGCGGCATTCTGCGCTGCGCCAAAGACATTCGAGGTGAAGTCGAATCCGGGTGAGGACGCGGACGGGAAGGCGGACCGAAGGGTCGTAAAGTGGTGCTGGGGTCGAAGCGACTGAGCGAGGTGAGTGAGCTTGTACGAGAGGTTGACAACCATCTCGCGTCTAGCCGAGTGTGCCGGAAGTCGAGGCGAGAGAAAGGCGAGGTCAAATCAATTACGGCGCGAGACTGTACCGAATCCGGGTGAGCGAGCGTTACAAAGTACGGAGAGTGCTGTGGTAGGGTTCTTACTGATTCGGATCTCGAGCCGGTGCTGCCGCGAGTTCGGTCAGCTGCCAACTTTCGTCAAAAGTCGATGTGAACGATCCGCGGTCGAGTTGATGTCGGACCTGCGATCGAGTAAGCCGAAGAGAGGAGGAGCGTAGACGAGTCAACGCCTGCTCTGGTCGGAGGTGCCGGGAGATGGCTGCGGGTGCGTTCGTGAGGTGGCGATGAAGATTTAATGAGTACTGATCATGAGTTCTACTGGAATATTCGGATTACTGTGACTTTCTCGGCGGCTTGCGCATGCGACGCTCTCCGGCATCGGCTCTTCCTGAATGTTCCGAGCGGTGCAATTCTTTTTCAGACAATGGCCACTGTGTACTTCTGCGCGTGTATATCGTGACATGTGAGAGCGCGTCGATTACCTAGCAGATCTAGAGTCATGCGATGCGTTTGCCGGCATCCGCGGCCTTGATCGCATGCGAGCTGCCGCAGTTCTCCTCCCATCTTCGACCTCTCGCACTTTCCTCTCGTGAACATGTCTTTCAGAACAACAGCGATCCGATTGGCGAAGGAGGTGCAGCACCGATCGCCTGCCATTCGATTCCCTGACCGCAAAGCGAGCCGTAAGTCGTCGTTCCTGCCTGCCTCTGTTCATCCGTGCATTGCGCGCGAGTGCATCAAACTCGGCCCGAGAGTCTCACCCACAGACAACAACCAGAAGAACCGGTCGGGCGAAGGGGGAAACTTCGGGACAATGATGAGGTCGTCGGTGCCGGAACGAGTCGGCACTCGACCCCTCGCCTTGGCTCCATCAGACGCGGACAGAAGTACGAGGCACAGTACTGTCGGGCACGGACTCGGCGTGGTTTTGGACCCGGAATCTTGCGTTCCGAGAGAGCAGCCTGTCCTGCTTTCCGGCTCGAGTGCCGAACGGCGAGCGCCGAGTTCCTTGGACTCTGTCGCTTGCGCTTATGCTGCATGCACGATCGTTGCTCGTCGGGCGTCTGACAGCGATATCATTGCCGTTACCGAGTCTATGAAATTGACCTCCTTTTTCATGGGACATTGTGCAGACGAGTCGCACCACGGCGTTCAACCTCACCCTTGCGCACCTCAATCCGTGATCGACAACTTTGCACGGTTCCAAAACGCGCAATCCTCGACGTTCTCGGCAAGTCAAGCTGCTCAGAACTCTTCGAGCTACGGAGGACCGGTCGACCCTTCTTCGCAACAATCTTCGTCTTCGTCTTCGTCGTCGAAGCGATCTCAGAGCGGAGCGATCGAGGAGTGGGAAATGCCAGAGTACTTGAAGAGGAAGAAGTACGCACCGAGCGAGTTCGAGATTGATGCGATCCAAGTCAGTTTACCTTTGTACAACAACATCGATGCGAGTCTCACATGACTGACTCTGCGAGAGCGGTCTGATCTTGGTAACTCAGAGTGGAGGAGCTACGGAAGCGACTCCGGTGACGAGGGATACCAAACTCACTTGGTACACTGCACAGATCTGATAGTCACAAACACCCACGAACACCTCTGTACTAGATCCGTTGACATGGCCATTTGTCCTCTGCGCGCGAGCGAGACGTACGCTTCGCGAGAGCGAGAGAGAGAAATCAGGCCGAGACGAGTCCTTTCAATGAGGGTTTTATTTGCATCGGAAAAACAGTGTCATTCTGTGCATGATGCTGTTTCACCTCAGGACTCTAGATCCAGTTCTCCAAAGTCGAGCCCTTGCAAGTCGAGCACGGCACCATCGTCCCGCGTAACTTTCCATCTCAGCACTTCGAACCGACCTTGTTTGCCCCTCCGGATCGAAGTGAACGATGCAGTTCCTCCGGCTGATTCGATCACAATAGAGCGACAAGTTTCAATCAGCAAGGGTCGAAACGCAGGATCGAAAGAAACGGAAGTAGGCTGACCTTTCGAACCCGTCACTCGGAATTGAACATCGATACGACCTGCCAACATGTTGATCTGAAATCGAGCCGAGAGAAACCCATCGTCACAATGTCAACTTACCTCAACCTAACGAGAGAGAAAGAGCGTAGAGAAATAACGGGAGGAACTGACATTGCCTTTGATCCTGACCAAGTCTCCAACAACTGGTTCAATCTTGACTCCGTCTCCCAGAAACTCTTTCACGGCGGGCCAACTCCTCAATTGGAACAGCAAACTCCTCACGACGGAAGAGTTGGCGCGTTCAGCGTTGGTAGCGTATGCCAAGAACAAACCCCAACAAAGGGCAGACAGGACAAAGATGGACAGGTACAAAGGAGTACGAGACTTGTACACGTCGAAACAAGCGACCCGTCAGTCCCTGGATGCCGAAAGCGAGAGGATCCCACGGGAAAGAGAGAAAGGGATTCACCTTGATCTGAGGGAGATCCCGATCGATCGCGTGAGGAGATCTGCGCGTGTTACTGTTGTAGCCGGGTCGGATGACCGAGGTTCTCACGGCGCGCGCAGGAGAGGTCGAAGCGGTTCGGAGGGATGAACTCGTCGCGATCGAGCGAGTCGCGCTCGCGAGCGGTTGCAGCGCATTTGATCGAGCCTGCACGGTCCGCGAAGAATAGCCGAGAGGTATCCGTAGTCGTTGGAGCATCGTCGAGCGAGAGCAGATGAGAGCGAGAATCAGATCCGAAGTATTTCACGAGTCTAATAGCAATGGTCAGCATCTATTTCGTATGCGACTTCTTCTCTCTCTCGGTCTCTCAAACAACCGGCGAACGCGTGCGCAGCTACGAGAGGAAGATAATTGTAATAGTTGACAGCGAGAAAAGAGAGGAAAGAAATGAAAAACAGAAAAGATCCGGCGACCGCCAACAGGTAACGATGGAGGAACGCCATGAACAGGTACCAACTGACAACCGGGTCGGTATTTTGAGCGACATGCGACCCATGTCCTTGTCCCTTTCTCCGATACGCGCGCACACATGCGCCTGCCTGCTCCCGTTCTAGCTCGGAACCGAGAGAAAGCGAGAGATTTACTCCTGAGCGGTTTCCCGGTTCTTGAAGAACTCGATTCGCTCCTTCTCCCGTTGTTGCCTTGGCTTCTTGCCCTGTTCCCATCCAAGTTGACCTCCTGCCAAATCGTACGTGCCGACGGCGGCACCCATGAACATGCACATGCCCATCGCTTTCGGGATCGAACCCGTACGAATGCCCGACACGAATCCAGCCGCACATCCTCCTGATGCTCCTGCGACTCCGTTGTCCTTTGATTCGATCATGTTGGCGACGGTGTGGTCGACGAACGAGAAGGTGAATCCGATCGTAGCTGTCAACAAGCTCACGCGAGTCAGTCATGTTCGAAACAGATCGCTTGTGTACCTCCTAGGAGTAACTGAAAAGCTAGTCGAGAGACGAGGATGGAGAGACGGACCAAAGTATCCGATGATCCAACCGGTGCGGGAAAAGACTCCCATAGCACCCTTGTTGTGCGTCTCGAGCGAATTCTTGATCGCACTGACAAACAGTCCAACTCCGGCACCGGTCAACCCGACGTTGAACGCGGGCGAGAGGGGCGAGACGGGGTGGTAGGCTTTCGCGATCGTTGGCACGTAAGGAGCGAGGAACGGTCGGGGAGGGAGCGTGACATCGAGGTTCTCTCGCACGGGTTCGAACGACGCCGGCATGGTGGGTTGAGGCACGTGGACGTGAAGGGTGGACGAGTTGGAGCTGTTCAAATCGGGACGACCGATACCGCGAGAGTTCCAAGTTTCATCAGTTTCTCCCTCTCGTCGCATCCTGACTACCACGCGCGTCACTCACGGAATGCAAACCCGACACACAAGCCGTTCACGTCGAACAGGAGGGCGAGATTGGTCGTTACAGTGCAGGCTCTAACGGCTGCTACCGGATTCGCTCGAAACTCCTCGGGTCCGACTGTCGCGACTCGTTACGCGTAACGAGTCGCGAGTTCGCTCTGGTCCTCTGCCAGATTGTCGAAAACCACCAGCAGAGACGTGGAATTCTTGCAATCAACGCACATTGCGCCTGCTCGGTGCTGCGACTAGGAGCAAACGACCAAGACATGGAGTCATGGGCCGTATTTACCTGAGCATACTGGACCATCTGGTCTTGCAAGCAAATTCTCGCCAAGTCTGGTCCCGGTTGTGCGCCTCTCGAGCGTTCCCTTGGGTATCGAGACTTTCGTTTCCGGCTCACTGGCCACTTCCGACTGTATCGCAAACAGATTCTCCTCCCTGTGAAAACAACTGAAATGACAACATGTTTCGGAACTACAAAGACCATTCATTCACTGCGAACAAACCACTTTTTTCTGTACATGGACTCAAGGGATAGCATCAAACACCGATCAGGCGCGCACTTGTTCAGCAGCTTCGATGAACGTGCTGCACTCGTCAGCCGTGACTGTAGACGTGTCAAGGAAGAGCTCGAGTCAGTTGGTGAAAAGACGGTGTACGTGAAAATGGACTTCTTGACGCACGAGTTTTGACATTCGAGATCTTGTCTTGAGCAAAGACAACTCCAAAGTAGGACTCGGCGTGAGGGATCAACTCGGCTCGGAAGGTCGTACAGATGTATTGCGCTTGCTGAGACAATTCGTCGATCATCGCTACGACATCCATGAAAACCCTTGTCAGCGATTCAGTCCGAATTGCGTTAGCAGAACGATGGGAAAAAGAAAGGCGAACCTGCGACAGCAGTGCGACGATCTGCGTCCAGTTGAGCATCAATCTCATCAAAGAGGTAGAACGGTGCGGGGTCACATTTTTGGATCGAAAAGACTGCAACAGGCGACACAACTTCGTCAACTTTTGCCATGACCTTCAAAGCTTGCTTCAATTGGTTCAAGACGTACTCATGGCAAGAGCGACAAGCGCTTTCTGGCCTCCCGACAGTTGTTGCAACTTGAGGCCCTCGTTCGATTTCGACTTGAACGACACTCGGATCGAAACTCCCGTGTAGTTCTCAACTCCACCGAGATCCTGCTCGGGCTCGTCAACATCCATATCATCCTCATCCTTGACGTCAGTTTTAAATGGTCAGTCTTGGTCGATCACGAGCTCGAGAAGGAGGGAATACAAGGCTCACTCGATCCTGCTGCCGCTTGAACATGATCAACCGTCCTCGACCAGTCGGGACGAGCTTCTCGAACACTTCCTCAAAGTTCTTCGCAACCTGCTTGAACGTCCTCTCGATTGCTTCGTCCTTCCTGGCATCCAGCACGTCGATGAGCTCGAGGATCGAGGTTTGGGATTCATCGAGTTCTTCTTGTCGCGCCGTGAGCTCGTCTCGTTGCTTGGTGAACGACGTGTACTGCTCGTAAGCCTTCTTGTTGACGTGCGCGAATCCTTTGAGCGCTTCGTTAACTTTGCGCAGCTTCTTGAGCAGCTGTGGAACGGAATCATGGCGAGGATTAATTCGCTGCTGCAGCCGAGGCAGCCTGCAAGACAAACCGTACCTTTTCGGACGACGCGCTAGTCTCGATGAACGCTTCTTCAGGCAACACTCCGAGATCCCGAATGTTCTTGTTGCACTCGTCCTTGCGCTGCATGAGGATCTGTCGCTTTGCAAGGTACCGTTCGACATTCTTCTGCTGTCGTGCGATGTTGCGTTGGTCGTCGCTCTGCTGACTGTCCCGCTTCTCGCGCTCTTTTTCGAGCTCGGTCACTTCTTTCGCGAGTTTCTCCGATTCCTTGTCGATAGCTGTATCATGCGCAAAACAGTTGATCAGCAAACACATTCATGCAGGGCACATGAGCTGAGAGGACTCGCCTTCGAGCCGTTTCCCGATCTCGTCGATCGCTTGGTCAAGCTTTTGCAGCTCGCGTTTCCTCTGATCGAGGTCTTGAGCTCCCTCATCTTCGTCTTCTTGTGCTACCCCACCACGAGCAGCCTCGGCATGCTCGATCTTTGCGCGCAGATCCTCTCGACGACGTCGCAGGTTCTCGTTGAGCTCGATCTCGAGAACTTCTTTGCGCGAAACAAGCTGAGTTTTCACGAGCGAAGTGAAGATCAGTATCGAATGCAAAGCTGGAACACGGTTGACTCGGAACGTACCTCGTTGACCTGTTGCGATGCCTGCACGAGCTGCTTCTTGGTTTGTTCGCACTCCTCGCTCAGATCTTTCATCTGTCGCATCTCGTCGCTTGAGAGACCTCCGACCAGGTCGGTCTTCAACTCTGCCTGCATCATCTCGACCTCCTTTTCAAGTCCAGTGATGTTGGTCTCGTGTTCCACCAGCTGCTTCTCGAGCCTTGCGACTCTCGTCCTGAGTCGATCTTCCTCCTCTTGAGCTCGCAAGAGCTCGTTCTGCAACAAAGTCCCTTCGTGGGCCAATCGTTCAAGTTTCGCATTGACGACCGTCAATTTGCCCACAATGCCAGTGACCTCCTGATCGATTCTCGCAACGGTCGCTTTGACTTCGGCCCGCGAGTGAGACAGTTCCTCGTCCTTCTTCTGCGCGGCTTTCAAGTTGCGCACTGCGTCGAGTCGGGACCTTCTCACGTCATGGTAACCTCCCGTGAGAGATCCTTTGCGGTCGTACTTGTCTCCGTCGAGTGTGATCGCGTTGAGACTGTGACTGCGAGTGTATGCTCCCGCAATCTCGAGCGTTTGGCAGATGATGGTCGAGCCAAACACTTGCTTGAACGCTGGCAGGAATTCGGCATTGAATTTGAGCTTGTTGATCCTGAGAGACAGTTACAGGATCGACAAACTCAGGTCAGCTAATGCACCATTTTCCGGATCGGGTGTACCGAGGGAGATTTACATAGGAATGGCCTCGTTGGTCTGAGGGTACTCGTGCTCTTTGACGTCGAGTCGGTTGAGAGGCATGAATGTAACCCGACCACTCTTGTCCTGAACCATGCGGTCGAGGATCCGAGTAGCAGTTTCGTCGTTGTCGACCACGATCTGGAACAGACTGCAAATGTTCAAAAGGTGGGTCAGTACCTGGTACTGACGACCAGTGCGGTGTTTGGGGGTTACCTCGTTCCTGCCGTTGCTTCGACTGCAGTCTTGTATCGGTCTTCAACCTCGAACAACTCGTACAGGGCGCCATAGTATCCCTCGAGGCCAAGTTGCTGAGCAATGTTTCGAGCTGCTCGAAGACCGTTGGCAGTGTCCTGTTTCGAGCGGCTACATCAGCAAGGGTTGGCGCGGTTCTCCTATGAAGCAGGACTGACCCGGTCCATCGTACTCGAGACTGTACGCTCGGCGGTCTTGAGCGTCTCGCTCGCGTTCGAGGCTTGCACGCTCAGCTTGGTATCGCTCCTCCATAGCTCTCTGCAAGGTACACATGACATCAGCTACTGGTCAGTAGGGGAAAAAAGTGATCCACAGTCACGCACTTTCGTTGTTCGGTCTTCTCGTTCTTCTCCTCCTCAAGGGTCCGGATCTGGTCCCTCAGTTCGAGGATGTCTTCCTTGCGCTTCTCGATCTCTCCCCTCAATTCTTTTCTCCTGCCGCCAACCTGCTCCAATTCGTTCCTCGCAGAGCTTCCTTCCTGCACCAACCCTCGCTCCCTACTCCTCCTCTTGTCGAGAGTGTCTCGATTCCGTGTGATCAACTCGTTCAAATGTTGATCGCGTTCCTGTTTCGACGTGAATTGGGACGACCTGCCTTGTTTCGCAAACAAGGCGTTGAGGGTGGTTTGAGCAGTCTCGAGTTGACGTGTCAGATCGGTCTGCCGTGCAAGGGCGTCTTCGTATGCTGGAGTCGATTCCATGAGCGATGCTTCGGTCGTTGTGATTTCCGTTTCGATCCTTTCCAGTTCAGCTTCCAGAGCCGTCAACCTGTCTTGCCCTTTCTCTGTGATCCCAATGCGTGTCAGTGAGACTTTCTGTTTCACTTCGAGGACCCATGACAATAAGTTGGAAAAAACATACTGCCACTCTCTTCCATCTCTCTCACGCCCAATTCGACCGAACTCCTCGCTTTGACTTTCTCTCTCCGTTCGAGCGCATTCTCCCGTCGTTCAACCTTGAGCTCTTCAATTTGCTCCTTGACCGTTTGGAGCCTGCGAGACAAATCTTGAAGTTCTTTCTCGCGCGTGTTGAACTCTTCCCTCCTCGTGTTGGACTGATCAATATCGCGTCTCCGTTCTTCCTCGATCTGCGAGCGTCCAGAAAGATCAGCTCGGGAGAGTACGAGCAAAGGTAGGGATCTGGAAAGACTTACGGATTCGAGAGCTTCGCTACAATCTTGCAGTTCCCGTTGATAGATACAATACTCGAGAGACCTTCTCGCTCGATCGTGCGTCTGTATCGTCAAAACCGTAATCGGCATGAATAAGCCGCATGGACAATATCAGTAGCTCAGAAGAGCTGAGACTGACTTGGTACTGCTTCAACTCTTCCTTTTCCTCTTCGAGCTCGTCGAGTCGATCTTGAATGAACGTCAATAGATCCTTGATCTTTTCCCGTTTGAGATCTGTCGAGGCGAAAAAGAGTTCAATTCCTCTCGAATTCCGATGGATGTGTGATGAGGATCGACTCACTGGTTTCGTCCATGATTTTTGTCGATTCGGCACGTCGTTCTTCATACACTTTTGTACCTGCGACTTCCTTGAGCAAGACGAGTCGGTCGGCGTCCTTCTGGTTCGTCAAATGGTTGATCTGTTCAAACATAAACATTTGTGAGTTTGATTGTCGAACAACGATCTTTTTTTCGTCTGAGAGATAGACGATATCGATGACGAACTCGACCTTGAGGGACAATGTAGTACGGATTCGACCTCGAGAATCCTGCCGATTCCAACATGCTCATGACTTCTCCCTTGGACGTTGATTTGCGATCCATCTGGTACTCGTCCTTTTTCAAGCCGATCGTTCGTCGCAAGATCATGGTTGGTTTATCTACACAGAGCAAGTTTCAGTATTCCTCGATCAAAAAGAGAGCGCAAAGAGGAGCATACTCGTTGGGAATCGTCCATCGTGGTTGTCAAACTCGATCTCGACGAACGCGCTCATGGTCGCACTACCTACTCCCCCCGTGGCGGTTCCAGTCGCGGTCGAACCATCGTGTAAGAGGGCTTGACGTTCCTCACGCGTGAGCGAGGTGTAGGCGTCCGAAAGCACGAACCGGATCGCCGAGAAGAAGTTGGATTTCCCCGATCCGTTGCGACCGACGAGCAGGTTGAGCCCAGGTCTGAGTGAAAGAGATTCGGCGGTCAGCATGCATGGAGCGAAACGAGCGGAGAACGCGAAAGAAGCGAGAGAGGGAGGAACGCACGAAAATGGATCGACCAGAGTCTCGTCGCGGTAGGATTTGAATCCTTGGATCTACACGAGCTCAACTGATCAGCTTGGAGTAGTTAGAACGCGTCGAGACGTGAGGAGTCGGATTGAAACGCGAGCGAGACGCACTTTGAGACTCTGTTGACGCGTACAATGGTCAGCGGGATCGGATGAGCTGATCAGTAAGAGGCTCACCTTGATGTGCATCGCGAGAGTGCGCGCGTCGGTAAGAGTGCGCGTCACGAGGTTTGGACGAAGCGAGTCGAGAAATTGACTTCTCCGAGCAACGAGCGATGAGGCGCGACTGACAATCGGTTTCGCCACTATTCCGACTTGCTCTCGATTCGACTCTCCCTGAATGGGCAATAGCACCACGCCACGCAAGAACACGACAACCCCCTCGACCCTCGACACGTTTGTCCTGCCAACGCCTTCGCCGACATCCTCATCAACCAAATTCAAACGACCCTCCGTCTCGACCTCGAGCTCGACTGCGAGCAAGAAGAGCAAACCGACTCCAAGTAAGAAGCCCGTCGCCAAACGCAAGAAGCGCAAACCGCTCGTCCAAGACAATCGCAACCTCGGCACTCTCGAACTGCTCGATACCACCGATGAGGACGAACTCCCCGTCGTAGTCACAGCGAAGGAGGTCAAGGGGAAAGGCAAGGGCAAGATCCAGTTCGAGGAGGAGGACTGGATGAAGGAAGACTCGAACGATGATGTCAACTCGACCGCTCCCCCCTGCGAGCGTATACCAATCACTGCCGAGCCTGACAAGCCTATCCCGCGGGCGTCAACCTCAAAGGAGCCTATTCCCGCACGGGAAGCAGACGAGAGTCGCCCGACCTTGAACGACAACCCGTCGGTGAAACCGCCAGAAACGATCGAGCTCTCGAGCGATGATGAGGCCGACGCCGACGAGTGCGAGGAACCACCTACAAAACCATCTTTGCTGCAACGCGGTTTGCTCGCGCCCATCTCTCGCCTCTTTTCACGCCAACCTGCCACTTCATCCTCGACTGCCTCGGGTAAATCAGTGGCCCCCTCACCTGCCACAGCATCGACCTCTTCGAAACCTCTCACGTCGGCCCTTCCCAATGCGTTCACGGCATTGATGCAGGGGCACGCCGAATCGACTCAATGGCGCGAAGCTGATCAAGCCGCGGTACAGAAAGGACGTCTCCCAAAAGGCACAGACCGCAAAGTTCCGTTTTACAAGTGGATCGACGGCATGGAGATCACGGTGGACGCGTTTCGTTACGGCAAGATTGAGGGTTGCAAAGGGTACTTTCTCAGTCACGCCCATTCGGATCACTACCAGAACTTGAGCTCGAGTTGGCAACACGGTCCGATCTATTGTTCGCTCACGTAAGTCGTTACGGTTCAGTCATCTTCACTGCTCGATTCGAAAGCTAAAACGAACCTTTACAAACAGGACTGCAAACTTGATCAAGCTCAAGCTCAAGGTCGAGGACAAATGGGTGATTCCGCTTCCGCTCAATGAAACGGTCAAAGTGCAAGGGATCGACGTCACTCTGATCGATGCGAACCAGTGAGTTCCACTCTGACCTCGTGACGATCACACCAATGATCAATCTAACCAGTCGCTTTTTTGCTCAGCTGTCCCGGGTCGGTCTTGTTCCTGTTCGAAGGTCCCCATACCGATCCCAAATCGCCCTATTCGAAAACTCCATCACGAATCTTTCGACATTTGCACTGTGGAGATTTTCGTGCTTCACCCGCACATATCCTACACCCTTCCATGTCGTTCCCTCATCCACCACCAGCCACGATCGCTCCATTGTTGCCGAAAAGTTTGCGAGGTCGGACTCCGAAGAAAATCGATTCCGTGTACCTCGACACGACGTACCTCAGTCCGACGTACTGTTTCCCAGCGCAAGAACTCGTCATCAGTGCGTGTGCCGATCTCGTACGCGAACGAGTTGTCGAAGGCAATGAGGAAGCTCTGTGGAGAGCCGATGGCAGAGATGGGGAACGTATGGGAATTAAAGGTTGGTTGAAAGGCGAAGATTCGACGATGAGTCGTACGGTCAAGGATGAAGAGGGATGCAAATGTGAGGATCAACTCGAGGAGCTTGATCAGCAGCTCCCGGAGGAACAGAACGATGACGCTCAGGAGGGAGAAAGTATGTCGCTCGAACAGCAGGAAAAGGGAAACCGAGAGCAAGACGAAGAAGATGAAGAGGACGAGGATGAGGAAGGATGGAAGATGGTGAGAGAAGCCGAGAGCGAGAGTCAGACTCCGAGACGACAAGGCACTGTCGAGGGATACTTTGAGACGGGAGACCTGCTCGAAGGAGAGGCAGACGGTGCCGAAGGAAGTTTGGAACCTGTGCCAAAATGTCCAGAGGAACAGGCAGAGGACGACATCGCCTTTATGATGGACGACACCGTCAAGCCTGAACAACTCGTCAAAGCAGAACAAGACGTGGACGACGAAACGAAACCGAAATTCGAGGTCAGCGAGGAGGACGATTGCAAGCCCAAGGTTGAAGGCGACCTGGTCGACGTCAAAGACGAGAAACCAGATGTCAAACCGAAAAACGAGCGGTTACTGGTCATGATCGGAACCTACTCGATCGGCAAGGAACGGTCAGTACTGTTCTCATGCTTCGAACGGACAATACCAAGCTCACGAATCATTACTTTCAACGCGCAGAATTGTCAAAGCCATTGCTCACGCGCTTTCAACCAAGATTTATGCCGATCCGCGCAAGAAGGAACTCTTTATCGCTCAAGATGATCCCGATCTGCATTCTCTCCTCACCGACGATCCCCTCGAGGCACAAGTACACGTGGGATGGCTGCAGAGTATCCAGCGGGATGCCATGCTCGAGTACTTGGCCAAGTACAAGGCTCCGAGATGTCCTGGAGGATTCACAAAGATGATTGGATTGCGACCAACGGGTACGCAGACTCTCAATTATTGACTACAGCTCGTACTATGATTGATCCTTCAAATCCTGGTGAGACAGGCTGGACGTATCGATCCGAGTCGAAAGACAAGTTTCCCTCGATTCCCAAGATCCTGCAACTCGAGCAGTCTCGCAAATTTTCCCCAGCCGGTCTCTGTGCGTTTCATCAATCGCATACTCGCGAATTCCTTGAACTGACACTCCTTGGTCTGAGACAGATCCACAGCGAGACTCGACCGCCCTGTGCATGGCGTTCGGCGTGCCGTATTCCGAACACTCGAGCTTCTTCGAGTAAGTCGACATGATCTCCATGCTGGATGTCAACCTGTAGCTCATAAGCTTGTCTCGTCTTGCAGATTGACTTGTTTCTGCCTATCTCTCGTGAGCTCGTTCTGTATTTGATCCCAGGCGTTCTGTTTCACTAATCTTATCGCCCGAATCATCGCAGGATTACGTGCGCATCATCCCGACGGTCAACGTGCACACGGTCAACTCTCGCAACAAGATGAAGGAGTGGATCGACCGATGGGCAGCCGAAAAGAAGAGGAGGCAAGATGCCAGGATGCCCAAAGTCGTGCCGTTCCGCAACGAGAATTATTGGTAGGGATATCTTGGTTCGACATGTGTAGCACTTTTTTCGTTTTGTGTTGGCTGTTGTTGTCGCAACTATTCATGATTTCCCGTTCGGTTCGTTCGATTAGACGCGCGCGCGTTTTCGTAACGCGTTTGACTTTGAGCGAAACGCCGCGCGTCGGGACCGACTTTCCCGGACAACCTCTGATTCTTTCCATCCTCATACGACTTTGCCTAGCTGAAGCACACGTTACTGTGCAATTTCTCCCCCGGCATACGATACGTCGACTAGCGCACGGCACGACTCACGTTGATCGACTTGTCTCATTCTTGATCGACTATCTCAATTTCTCGTGGCACGGACTAGTTCGGGATCTCGATGGAGGTTACCTCTTCGCAACTACCCGAGAGCTACGAATTGAGCCAGTCTCAATTCACGCAAACGCAACCTCAGACTCAACCGGATACTCAACCCGCTGCATCTCCCGCGAACCTTTCTCCGAATTTGTGGGGGATCTTGATCAGTTCGAACGGAGACAAATCTTCCAACAGTACGAGCCACTACGAGAACTCGAACCAGACCGGTGCTGGACCTCCTCGAGTTGGATCCGATTCGACTTCAGATCGACCGACTGCGGTTGAATTCGAGTGGCCTCAGTATGGAGGCAAGTTGACCTACACGATTGGAAGGAATCCGAAAAGCGACGTCAGACTCAACAGTCCGAAAGTGTCGAACCATCATGCGAGGATCACTGTCAGCGAACATGACGGACTCGTGCGGTTGGAGGACCTCAGCACGAACGGCACATTCGTGAGAGGTATGAAAGTGAGGAATACTGGCTGAATCAAGCACAAGTGCACGGGAGAGCTGACAAAGATTCGTATTCTCTCAGGTCGGCAAAGGAAAAGTCACGATTCTCGAACCGGGAGACACGATCATCTTTGGCCCAACGAGCGTCGATTTTGGCAACGACTTCCGATACCTGTTCGAAGGGTCGCCTGCGCATGCTTCTCGAAAGGATCCGTACGGACTCGGCGAGTTGTCGCAGTCGGGATCGAAAGTGTTTTCGAGGTACGAGGTGCGAGAACAGATCGGCAAGGGGAGCTTTGCGAGCGTTCGGAAAGGAGTCAGGAGATCCGATGGCATGATGGTCGCGATCAAGATTATTCAGAAAGCAAGGTTCGCCAACAATCCGAAAACGCTCGAAATGTTTGCGAGGGAGATCCAGATTATCCAGAAACTCGATCATGTACGCTCGTCCTCGCTGCTACTGGATTGATCGAGTGTTTGCTGATGACCTCGACCTGCTGATGACCTCGACCATGCCCCGCAGCCGTTCTGCGTCAAATGTTATGATTGGTTTGAAGACGAGTGGCGGATATGGTGAGCTACATGCCACGTTCTCGTTCCGACCCGCGCTGAGGAATCTATCACCGTAGGATCGTGCTCGAGTATGTCGACGGAGGGGATCTTCTTGACTACACGATGAAGAAGAAGGGACTTTGTAAGCCTTTTTCTCGCACGTATGGCTTGTCCTATCCCGCTTATGCGATCTTGTTTACAGCGGAGCGAGAGACTCGAGAGATCGCTCTCATGGTTTGTCAAGCAGTCTCGTACTTGCATTCTCAAGGAATCACCCACCGAGATCTCAAGCCGGAAAACTTGCTGTTGACAAAGAGTCACAAACCCGTATGCAAAGTGACGGACTTTGGACTGGCCAAGATGGTGACAGATCAGACGATGCTCAGAACCATGTGTGGTACGTCGTTTCGCCAGTCTTGTCTTCCCGCTTGCATCACCGCACTAAAGCTAGCGTTTACAGGAACGCCGACCTATCTCGCACCGTAGGTTCTACTCGAGGTCTGTTGCGCCCGTGACTGTCTACTGAAATTTGGTCTTTTTCGTTTCCTGCAGAGAGGTGATTCTCAACCCAAATCCAGCTGCCGGCTACTCTCCTGCAGTTGACGCCTGGTCGACAGGAGTCGTATTGTACTCTCTCCTCACATGCCAAACTCCTTTCGACGAGTCAGAATCGACGCCCCTGCCACAACGAATGCGAGAGCGTCATGTGGATTTCGATGTTCTCGCTGCAGAGGGATTGAGCGACAATTGCATCGACTTTCTCAAATGTCTCTTGATCGCCGACCCCCGAGCACGTATGACTTGTGGTATGGCTGAAATTTATTACTGTGCCTCAAGAGCGACTGCTGAATACTCTTGCTGTTTTCAGCTCAAGCGATCGATCATCCTTGGCTCAAAACGCTGCCAGTCGGCATCAACGGGGCCCAAAAACTGCCAAACAAGACCATGTCGGCATACGAGATCCTCAGTTCCCTCAATAACCACCAGGGCGCTGGCAAAGCACCTTTCGATTCGACGGATTCTTCGCCGATCGCAACCTATTCGAAGCCTCCTATCGCCGGACTCGCATCTGCCATCAGTCTCGATCAAAGTCCGCGACCAGATCGAAATGAAGCTGGTAGCGAGGAAGGCCGTGATGAGAATGATTCCGTCGCATCTCAGGCGATCGGTAGGCTCTTCCGCCTGAACTACTAGGCGATTATTCTCTAAGCTAAACAACTCTTGATATCGACTACCAGGCAAACTTCGACTGTCACATCTTGACTCTCCAGCATCCGTCGAAGGCTCGGCGATCCAGATGCCTCCTCCCAAATTCCAAGCACCCTTCCCGCACGCGTCCAAAAAAGCTGTCAAGACACCACACGATACGCCAGCAATCGCAGCCGATACAATGTCTCCGCTGTCGCACAGCACAAAACGCAAAGAGCCGGCATCCGCATTCTCCGACTCTTCACTCAGCGAGCTTTCCAGCAGCAGTTTGCAAGCATCGCAACCGCAGCTCCAAGGAGAAGATCAACTCATGAAGGAAGGAAGCCTCGCCGGAGCAGCCATTGTCGATCCGGACGAATGTAGTCCAGAAGCTCCACCTTCACTGATCGTGGCCAACACCGGAGATGCGGTCGAGGACGTCAAGCAAATTATTGCAACAGAAAACAGTCAGCGGGATCAACCCGAACCGATCGCGAAACCGTTCGAGAAGGAATTGTCACCCATTAGTTCGATCAGTTCTCTTGCTGAAGAAGAGGACGATGATGAACCTGTCACTCCTGCTCGAAGACAATCTACTCGTTCAAGAAACTCAACTTCGACTACTGCCACCGTTACCGACCAAACTCCGCCCATCTCGAGCAACCGAAAACCGAGAAGTGCGCGAACCAGTACCGGACGGACGAGAAGAGTCGCACCCCGAATCGAAGAGGATGATGAGGTGGAACAAGGTGGAATCGCAGCGTCGGTCAAGAATCGCAGGAGGAAAGCAGCAAGGCTCACTTGAAGTGGAAACGACACATACCCTGGCCAATCTCTTGTCGATTTGCGATTCGCCCACTCGCCTCTTGGTCTCCATGTCTCTCGACCACCCCATTCTTTACGCAAAACGCGTCTCTGTGTCAAAAATTCCTCTGAAGGTTTTCACCGAAGAGTAGTATTCTAAGCTTTCAGTAGTATTTCGTCTCACGCTCGTCGTTGTTTTCACGCCCAAATCACCGAACCCCCCTCTTGCTGCAAAACTTTACCGATTCAAACATACTCCTGGGTTCCGTCGAGATTAAGCAACTCCGCCCTTCGGGCAAAGGGCGACTACTCACAAGTGATGACAAAGAGGATTCTTACAAGAGGAAGGACTGAATATAAGCTATACGAGTCTCTGTCTAGAATGACACAAAAGAAGTCGAAAGAACAGACAAACACCAAGAAACACTTTCCCTTCTAATGGATATCGGGATCGAGAGAAATGTCTGTTTGGCAGTTGGACGAGAGATCCCTCTTTCAGTATCCAGTTCCAGTTTGTTCAATCTCGACTTGTTTCGTTTCAGCATCCTGTTCAGCGTGTGCAACGGCGTCTGGAGCTTCAAGATCCGTGTCTGCTTGACGATGATGATGGTGGTGATGATGAGTTCGCTCTTCCGGATACCTAGGTCGAGTCTTTTCAATATCTTCGAGGAACGAGTCGAAGCACAGCTCGACGGCGTCAACATGCCTGTCCCCACACAGAACCATTCACAACTGTCAGTCTTCTTTGCGGGATGCATTAACGTAGTCGAGTGAAAAACGAACCAGAAGAAATCGCAATGTTCTCCATCGTCCATTTTTTGAACTCGAATCACCTCGACATCGGTCTCTTTCGTTTCGAGTCGATGCAAGAGGGGTTCTGTCAAAACGAGGTAATCTTTGCCGCCACTAAATCGATGACGAGGAACATTTCTCGGATGTCAGATACGATTGTTCCAATTTCGGGAGAAAGTACACAGGAAAAAGAACGTACTGGTGAATCGAGAGAGGGGGGAACCGCTTGTCGAACCATTTCTCTGCATTGGGGTCGAGCACGCAACCTCTTGTCGAGAACCCGTTGTACCCAGTCCACCAAAAGATGGATGCCGAAGACACGGGCGATGGAGTAAAGCGGAACATCTTGGGTTTGCGGCGAAGGAGCTGACGCATCCATCGTAGGTATGTGTCAGCTTCGTGAGACTCTGGTGTCGTACTGCGAGGACATATGAGCTGGCTCACCCAATTGACGTCTGTCCAATTGAAGAGGAACGCAAACATTTGATAACCGAGCAGACCAAACGGTTTCGAAGGCGTCCAGTCGTAGGAGACTCTCATGAGAGGAATGAAGTCGAGAACACCTGAAACAGAACGGTATCAGCACTTGCCTCGTGCTTTGGAGCCAGTATTCGTGACTGACCGAACCACTTCCTCCAAGTTTTCCACTTCATACTCTTGAGGTACGTGAACGGGAAACCGGTTGTGAGGGGTCCAGCGAAGACAGCGGGAGCGAGCGCGATGAAGATACTGAGCTTTTGTCCCAACTCGGGTACCATCCCTTGCGCTATGAAATCGCTTTCAGCATGTTAGCCAAGGTCGGGAATAAGCAATCGAACGACTTGCCCAGAGAACAAAACATGGTCGCGTTTCCTTGCGAATGGCCGATGAATGCAACCTGTTTGATCCAATGCCCCTTTTCGCTTCAGCAGAATACCGGGACGAGAAGTTGCAAAATGCACAAACTTTGTCATAACCCGTATCTCGTCGAACGTGATCTACCATGGCAGGCAGATCGTACAGCGCAAGCTCCTTGATGTTGTAATCTGTTATATCCGCCAGAAGTCAATCCCAGGTCGATCTCACGTTCATGAGAGCTTGACATACCCCAGAAGCGAGGGTCGCTTCGCTTGAGCCAAGCGTGACCCATATCGAACACGCCACGATTGTTGCCGAGATAGACCTGATAATCACTGCGATGCGTTGAAACATTGCGTCAGTCTATCGAATGTACGGGTTCTTGTCCATACCGCAGACTTACCCATGCTCGGCGAGCCAGAAGGCAAGCGAGCGTTCTTCACTCGTGATGCTGGATCATGGAGACGGGTTCAGCGGAACAAGACGCACGAGTACAAACCGCATCGATGGACTTACAATGATCCGCAACTCTGGAACAGCCCGTGCTGAATGAGTACTGGGAACCCTCCACGACCATCCGAATGGATCTTCATCTTCTTCTTGAGGCAGATCACTTTGAACACTTTGAGCAAGTACCCGTCTTTGGTTTCGACTGTTTGCTCGATCACGTCGAAACCACAGTTGCGCGCGTAGTACCGAATGTCTTTGACACATTTCTCCTGTTCGTATTTCGCTCTCGCTTCTTCCGTGTCCCATTCCCGTCGTGCGCGATCGGGTCGAGTCCCCTTCATCCACCTGACGACGAAATTCAACCCTTGACTCGCGAGAGCCCACACGATGATGAGGCACAGGAACGCGGCCGAAGCCGTGTTGGCAAACAGTTGCAGGAAGAAGAGTTTGAAGCGCGATTTGATCGTCGGAGGTGCCAAAGGTCCTGACCGTGCGGTCGAAGGAAAAGTTCCGAACGATCCAAACGCCGAATGAGACAGGGTGAATGCACGCGGTCGAGGGCGAGAAGGGGTCGAGTCGTCTTCGATGAGAGGAACTCGTTGTGACAGGTTGATCGCAGCTGCGAGCGAGGGCGTCGTTTCGACATACTCGGACTCTTCCTGGTCGTATTCGAGGATCGGAGCTGCGTTGACGGACGAAGTCGAAGTTGTCGAGACTGCGGGTGAAGGGAACGGTGAATTGGCGGCAGAGAGAGGCGATGGCCGGGGCAGGGGAATGACGAGTTCATCAGAGGGACCTGGAGCGCGAACAATCGATCAATCAATCAACCTTGTTTTAGGAGGCGTAGAGGGATGGTAAGGGACACTCACCACTCAGGTAATCTCGGATGCCACCGTTGACGAGGTTGAACGATTTGCCCATGCCCGACAATTTCTCGCGGACCGTGTCCCCATCGTACCCTCTGTCGACGCTCTTCTTGACTCGATTAAAGGGGGCTCCTCCCTCGTCGCTGTTCGAGACGGTCGAGCTACCGCTGCTCGACGAGCTGACTTCGATCGTCGGGGTCACGACCGCAGGTTCCGGTACGCTGAGATCCATCGCGACCAAATTCGTGATTCCGTGAGTTGTATAGTCTTGTGAGAACGCTGCGTGGTTGTGGAGAATGCCCCCACGCGGAGAGAGTGAATCGGTCTGTGGTCGAAGGGCCGAAGACAATGCTGCGTTGACCGCCGGGGGTGAGGTTGTCCGGTTTATAAGTTTGCCGTCACCAGACGGTGTGGCAGGTGTAGTCGCAGTCGCAGTGATTGGCGGGCGTTTCTTCTTGGGCGATCCAGACGGCATCTTCACGTGACAATTCCGCGTCGTTCGTTCAGCGTGAATCTGTGCCGATTTGCTAATTTAGCGAGACTTGGAGTTACGGGCGTCGTTGATGTCGAGTAGCGCTGCTAATGCAGACGCGAGCTCGGGCGGAAGATTGCGAGTCGACGATTTGCGATTGATGATGATGATGATGCAGCGTCGCGATGCGCGCAGAAACTGGTTTTGGGTGAACCACAAGTGCGATTTTTCATCGCGTCGAAATTATCGCTCAACTCTCTCTGCGAGATCTAGACACCCTCCACCAACACTCTGCGCACGCTAGATCTCGAAGAATGGAGGCAGAGTTCACGATCCCGCCCCCTGCCGAGGAACCGGCTGGAGCCGAACAGCACATGTCGAACAAGGAGAAACGCAAACTGAAACAGCAACAGAAACAGCAACAGCAACAACAGGAGGAGGAGACTGCCGCTCGGGAGGCTGAACAGGCGAAAGCTGAAGCAGCTGCAGCCGAACTCGAGAAACCCCTCTCGCACAAGGAGAAACGACAGGCCAAGAAACGCAGGTTGGCGGCGGAAGCTGCGGGTGAAGACCCTGATGCCATCACTCCTGCTGCTACTGCATCGGCCTCCAAATCAGGATCGGCAGGACCGACTATGATTGGTGGTACGGCGGTTGGAAACACTCCGGCGAGATCGGCCCACGGAGTTTGGGTCGGAAACATGAACTTTGCAACCCATGCCCGAGAGCTGCTCGCATGGTTCCAAGCACGAGGACTGTCAGAAATCACTCGCATCAACATGCCGAATGGAAAGCGCGCGCACGAGAACAATCGAGGGTACGCTTCTCCATCTAAACCTCCCCGTTTGCCTAGTGTGCTAATGTCACGCTTACCCTTTGCTTTCAGTTTCGCATACCTTGATTTCCCGACTCAGACTGATGTCACGATCGCTGTCGGACTCTCGGAACAAAACTTGGACGGACGAAAATTGCTCATCAAAGCGTCTACCGACTACACTGGACGACCTGCCACCGCACTCGAAACTGCCCTCTCGACCCTCCCTCCGCTCGACCCTTCCGCGCTTGAACCTTCCGAACCTTCCGCTTCGACTTCGGCTGCGTCTGCTCCTGGAACCGGAACTGGCACAGCCGCCCCGCCCCAGACTTTGAACCGTACCGCGCGCAAGATCCTGAACCGACAGAAGAACCCGCCCGGTCCGACTTTGTTCCTCGGCAACTTGGGTTTCGAGACCGTCGTCGACGACATTCGCGACATGTTTGATCGCAACCAGAAGCGCAGTCGCGAGTGGGGACAAAAGACCAAGGAAGAGAAGAAGGAGAAGAAGGCAAGCAGCAAGGGCAAGAAGAAGCGAGAGGAAGGACAGGATGACGACGAAGACGAATCCGAAGACGAGGCAGAGAGTGATTCATCGGATAATGAGGAAGACCAGGATGACAACGACGATGAAGAATCGAGCAAAGAAGATGGTGATGAAGCGGAAGCTACAGAGAAGAAACCGCGACGAGACAAGCAGAAGAAGGAAAAGAACGGTCCGCTGGATCTGTCCAAGGCCGAGACAGCCGGTATCCGCAAGATCCGACTAGGTACTTTCGAAGACTCGGGCAAGTGCAAAGGGTAAGTTTTCACTCGGGCCAGGACGTGATCTGAGACGAGACTGCTGACATCGCATTCCTCTTTGTTGCATAGTTGGGCGTTTGTCGATTTCCATCTACCGGCACAGGCGACACGAGCGCTCCTCAACCTACACAACCACACGCTCAACGGTCGATCGCTGAATGTCGAATTCGCTTCGGCCGAGGCAGTGCGTCGTGGAGGACTCGGTTCGCGCGCCGTCGGTCGAGCGAACGGTGCGGCACGCGCGAAAGCAGGAGACGAAGAGGGAGAGGAGGGAGGCAGACCAGCTCGCGGTGGAGAGAAGCGAAAGGGTCGAGACTGGGACGACTCGGACATGGTCGCCGCTGCCACGGCCGCTGCATCCAACTCGTACTACGATGGTCCTCCTGCAGCTCGTCGGGCCCCTCGTGGCGACGGATTCGGAGGGGACAGGCCAAGAAGGGAAGACCGACCGGGCAAAGGCGGCAAAGGAGGCGAGCGAGCCAAACCTGGAGCTGCACTCGCCATGGCACAACGTGCGAGCGAGGCAATCGTTCAAAGTACCGGTCGGAAAACTACGTTCGAGTAGATGCGCGGAATTCTCCGACCTTTTTTCTTTTTTTTTCGGTGGTCGTGCATTGCAAGCATCATGCGTCTCACGGAGCAATAGTCGAGTCCAGAGTGAACGAAAGCATGATCGCGTTTGTCCGCGGGTTTGTCGAGATTTTTTTTTGGTAAGCGTCGATAATCGCGGATTGAGCGAATGCCTCGGTTACCTCGCAGTTGATGCTTCCATCGCGACTCGCACACAGAGCCGCTCTAGCTACCTTCCGCCCGCTCGCAGCTCGTTCGATCCACTACTCGAAACCGTTCCCGCACACCGCCTTGCAAATGACCGGAATCAAGGACATTGTCGACAAGGTCGTTCACCACGGCTCGAGGTCGACCTCGCCCAACCGTTCGAGTCACACCAAGTCTCCTGAACCTTCGCGCAAGTCGATCGACTCGAAGGATGCCGAGCCTGTCCGCTTGAAGTGAGTCATGTGCTTCAACTCGCTCATCTCGGTTTCCCATTCTCCGCTACTGCTCCCGCACCATGCTCGCTAGGCTAGTACTCGAGATATTGCAACGACCACATGTACTGACTGCGCGGCGTGTACCATGAACAGCGCGAACGGCGAACCCGAGTCGAAGAGCGAACGCAAGAAGCGCGAGAAGGCAGAGGAAAAGGAGCGCATCAAGGCTGAGAAAGCCAAGAAGATTGCCGAGAAGGAGGCTGCCGAGAAGGCTGCCAGGGAAGAGAACGACAAGGTTAGCGACAACTCCCCCTCTTTCCCGGACAGCTGTACGCAACTGACTTCCGGTGTGCATGTAGGACTACTCGCCCGACAGCTACGGAATTCTTCCCCTCAACAACTCTTCGACCCGAACCGGTACGGCATTTACAACGCGCCAAAGAGCCGAAATTGCGCGGAGAACTGCCCAAACTGATATTTCTGACTTTGCACTGCAGGCGCCAAGCGCTGGAAGCTCGACGAGATTACGGCTGCCCACGAGGGCCAGCCCGTACTCCTTCGTGCCCGTCTCCAAACTTCGCGTGCCCAGGGTGCGTACCCACCCTGCTGCTCTCGAACATCTGTAAATGACCTGGATCCGCTGACTCGATCCTCGCTCGGACAGGTGCCAAGATGGTCTTCGTCGTTCTCCGCCAACAAGCGCACACGATTCAGGGTCTCGTTCAGGTCGAGCCTGAACTTGTCTCGAAGAAAATGGTTCGATGGGTCGAGGGAATTAACCCTGAATCGATCGTTCTTGTCGAGGGACACGTTCAAAAGGCTGCCGAGACCATCAAGTCGTGCACGGTTCAAGACGTCGAGCTGAAGATCAAGAAGGTATGTAGTCTATTGCATTCGCTCTGTCTAAGATCACGCTGACGCTCATTGAATCGCTTGCCTTGCAGATCCATGTCATCTCTGGCGCTCCCAACCTGCTTCCCTTCAACATGAACGATGCTCTTCGTCCCATCGACTCTGAGGACGGTGTCAACGTCGCCCTCGACACCCGTCTCGACAACCGTGTCCTCGACCTCCGCGTGAGCTTGTGTGCGCATACAACGTTTCTGGCGACCTACTAATCTTGTGTTCCGGCCGCTGCAGACCATTACCAACCAAGCTATCTTCAAGATCCAATCCGGAGTTGGCAACCTGTTCCGGGAGTACCTCAACGGCCAAGGCTTCGTCGAGATCCACTCTCCCAAGCTTCAAGGTGCTGCCACCGAGTCTGGTGCCTCCGTCTTCCGCGTTTCCTACTTCAAAAGTGAGTACTCTAACTGTTGTATCCGCCTCGGTACAGTTGGCTAACGGCCTACATTACTTGCGCCTCTGCAGCCATCGCCTTCCTCGCCCAATCTCCTCAGCTCGCCAAGCAAATGTGCATCGCCGCTGACATGGAGAAGGTCTACGAGATTGGTCCTGGTAAGTAATCTCTTCGTAATCGATACGGCGTATCGACATCAAGCTCATGATTGCCTGTCACCGCCGGCTAGTCTTCCGTGCCGAGGACTCGAACACTCACCGTCACTTGACCGAGTTCATGGGACTCGATCTCGAGATGGCGTTCGAAGAGCACTACCACGAGGCGATGGAGACCATCGACGGCATGCTCAAGACCATCTTTGCTGGGCTCAAGCAACGCTACGCCGACGAGATCGACATTGTCCGTCGCCAATTCCCCCACGACGAGTTCACGTTCTTGCCCGAGACTCTTGTGCTCAAGCATCGCGATGCTATCAAACTCCTTCAAGAGGCTGGTGTCCAACAAGGAACTCCTCCCGCTCCTATCGGTGACACGGACGACATGAGGTGACTCGCCGCTTTTCGCGCTTGTGCGTTCTTCTATGTACTTCGAGCTGACGTAGTGTCCGTGACGCATCGTGATGCAGCACCTCTTCCGAGAAGGCTCTCGGAAAGATCATCAAGGAAAAGTACAACACCGACTACTACATCATCGACAAATTCCCTCTCGAGATCCGACCTTTCTACACCATGCCCGACCCTGAGAACCCCAAATTGTCCAACTCGTACGACTTCTTCATGCGTGGAGAGGAGATCCTCTCGGGTGCGCAGCGTGTTCACGACGCAGCGTTGCTCGAGTCGAGGATGAAGGAGAGCGGTATCAACCCGGAGGACATGAAGCCTTACGTCGACGCCTTCAGGCTCGGATGCCCGCCACACGCTGTACGTCCCTCTCGCTCTCTTGCATTTGTGATTATCGAGTCTGCAGCTGACTGGTCCTGCTATGTAAACAGGGTGGAGGTATCGGTCTCGAGCGTGTTGTGTGAGTACTGCCCTCGCTCGTACTTCCCCTACAGAGCAGAACTGACATGTTTGACGGAACTGTGACAGCATGCTCTTCCTCAAGCTCGGCAACATTCGTCGCTCGAGTCTCTTCCCCCGTGACCCCAAGCGCACTGCTCCCTAAGCTTCGCAAATCGATACACATACGAAAACATAGTTCTTGCCGTGACTTCCTGCAGCAATTAGATCACACCGCCTCGAGACAGAGGGCAATCCTTTTTTTCACAACTCCCTTTATTTGTAAACAAACCCTCTTTCATCACGCTGCTGCAGGCTCCTACGTCACGTCGATGTATCTCGTTTTGATACTGGACAGTCGGTCGTTGCTACTTGGGGCGAGCGCGGACAGCCTGTAAAGCTTTGCGATTTTGGGAGCCATCTGTTGCACCTCCTCCTGTCCTCTTGGCCCACAGTGTAGATCACTGACTTGGAAGAGCAAA
The DNA here is from genome assembly GCF_050403365.1 of Sporobolomyces koalae. Lineage (NCBI taxonomy): Eukaryota > Fungi > Basidiomycota > Microbotryomycetes > Sporidiobolales > Sporidiobolaceae > Sporobolomyces > Sporobolomyces koalae. Next base: position 89,539 of record NW_027481766.1, read on the forward strand.
GTTGCAGAGCTCGCATCGCCTAGTAGTGCACAGAAACGCAGCGTCTTGACTTGCATCTCACTGTCCTGAGGTCAATGCGTCGATTGTCCTCCATCGTCAAGCGCCACGCCTCGGTCTCGAGTGGAACGGTAGCAAGCACTCGCCTATATGGTATGAATGACAGGACGAAAGAGCCTACTGGGGCAAAGATAGCTCACCAGGCAAGCAGGCTCGAGCTAGATTCTGGGAGAGCGTTCCAGCAGTGCCGGGCTCCTGTCGTGCTTGAGCGTTTTCAGCTTGTAGACAAGTGTCGACTCCTTTTCGGCGTTGAGCCAAGTTTAAACCGATCAAACCGAATCACGCTGACTTCCGCATGCTGTTTTCCGTATTGTTTCGAAATCGCTTTCGCACTCATGATTCTCCGGCCAAGACCATTTTGGCCACCATCGTCAGAGATACTTCTCGGGGCTTGAAGCGAGTGGTGGCTCTGTGATGGTGACGGTCGTTCTGTCTTTCAAACTCAGCTTGGACAGTCTGTGACTGTATATGCTCTCGTGACTCTCGTCCTCTCGAGGCTCTCCGATCCAGTAAATAGGGTTGACATATTGTGACTCTTTCGACCCAACTATAATCTTTGTGGACGCAGCTTTAAGGACATGCCATCGTGGACCGACATTGTGCTTCCGAGCGAGAGGAGGATGAACAACAAGATTTGTAGCAGGCAATACGTTACCGGTCGGTTCACCTTCTAAGTGCTCGATATCGAGGATTGAGTGACAAATCAGTATCTTCTTAATCAGTAGCTTCTCGCGGTTTGTAGCGGGCATGAAGTCGCACATCGATCCTGCTCTGCGCTGCGCAACTTCGACAAAGGGATCGTCTTGATCCAGGGTTGCTTTCTTTTCGTTCGAATTTGCGGAAATAATGTCGCTCGTTGCTCGGCGCTGCACAACTGGAGGATATGGAACCGGAGCATTGCCTGTTTCTCCGAAGCCTCCCGGGTGATTCGGGTACTGCGTTGGTGGAGGCAAGTTCCGCCTCCGATATAGTTTCGACGGGTCTCCTTGAAGCAGTACCCGAATCACGCCAGGAGGCTCTGAAAAAAAAGGCGATGCTCGAGTTCCACATCCTGAAGTTGTGCAGCGCAGAGCAATGAGCAACATTGTTCCTTCCAAATTTGAACGAGCAGAAAGCGATGGAGACGTTCCCTGTCTTGAGGTTGTCGTCAGGGACGAGATAAGGTGGTACCTGGGTATCTCGCACTGTCTAGGTGAAGGTCCAGAGCTTATATTTGCTTGTGACCTGAGAGGTGCAGCTCGGGTAAGCGCGGACCAAGGTAGCTGATATCCGAGCAGGTAGCAATTCGTGAGAGCATGGGATCGTTCTCGCCTGCAGAGGTCTGGAGAACGTGGGGACTCCTCCAGGAACAGACAGGAGTACCGACAAAGACGTGACTGTTGAATAACCTGAGAAAGATAGAGAGCTAGAGAGCAGAGTGATCTTCTCCGGACGTCCTCTCGCTGCAGGGGCGCGAGCGCGAACAATAGGAACAATAAACAATTGACAGAGGATGCGTTCCGTGAAGGGGGTCGGTGTGTAGGGACCGTGAGCGGCGATCGCGTCCGTCTTGACAGACGCACGTCTTTCAAGAGACTCGGCCTTGAGTACCGCTTGTAGACCTTGCAGCGTATGTACTGTCCCTCGTCATGCGGACGGAGTCTTTAGGCGTGCCTCTGTGAGACGAGGTCGTGCAACGCGGAGTAGCATGGCGAAATGGGCGAAATGACGCGTGCTGCATTCAGTCGACCTGAGAAGCGTGACCCAGACTTGAAAACAAGGTCCGCCAGCGCCAACTACGCGGTGCGACAGCTACGCGGTGCGAGTAAGTCGAGACACCAGGAGCAAGCAGTTCTCTCAGCATCTCTCATCAAGACGCAAGCACCAGAGGAAGTTTTGTAGAAAAGCAGACGCCCCTTCTGGTTGTTCTGAGACGAGTCTGGTCCAAGGACAGAGACAACATCGACAGGAGACAGAGCCAAGAGAGGGAAGCCAACTGCAGTTGGATTGCGAAAAGAGTGTTCCCGTTTTCCAGCTGTTCGATAACTGTCCCTCCGAATGTTTCCAGCTTCCTGCCAACAAAGGCCCGTTCCCTTTGAAACTAGCTTCGTTGCTTCCTTCGGGTGACATCGACTGTTTCTCCTTATTTGATTTCGTTCGGTTGTGGTTGGTAGTAGAGGGTAGATTTACGCCTAAGAACTAAACGACGCGAGTCGTTTACTGCAGTAAAAAAGCGAACAGTCAGTATCAGGTACTCGAGGCAGGTGGAGGATGAGGAGGGGAGACTCACTTTCGAGCGCGCGCGCATCTTTCTTCTTTTACGCTTGAGACGACGGACGCGCTTCTTGCGCCACTTATCACGCATACTGTAGGTCGAGCAAACAAACGGCAGGCGAGAAGCAGAGAGGAGAAGGAGAGACAAAGGTTGGGTCAGCTGATGATCATCGAAAAAACGGTGACAGCGGGGGCGAGCGGGGGCGAGCGAGTCGAGGACGACGGCGGCAGGCGCAAGCTGGGCATAGTCGAAGTCGAACGGGGCAGAAGAGGGAGGAGCACTAACTCGGCAGGTGACTACTGATATGAGTGAAGAAAAGAGAAGAGAGCGTGTCCGCGCCTGCCCTTGAAGGAGCCCGGAATTTTTTTGAGCTACAAGGCCCCCTGTCTCTTCTGCAGAATCTTCTCTCCTCTCTCTTCGTGCTAGGCGCTTCCTCGTCTAGCTAAACAAAGTGAATCAACCGTAGCTTGGTCATGCCAGGACAAAACTTGACTATGTTTGAGAATTTGTGTCTCGTGGAATTTTCTCCTCCAATACGGTCAGTAAATGCGATAAGTTGACTCTTTGCCTTTGCCTATCTCTCCACGCCCTCGACACGCACACACGATGGGACCTCGAGCCAGTGCAGACTTTGCTCGTGTCTTCGAAGCCGAGGTGCGCTCTCGGACGCGTTCCGCCGCGGCGAGTTGCTCCGCCTGCTCACGTCCTGTTCGACAATCCCCCGCTCGTGCCTACAGAAACTCCGCATTCTGCTCATCGGAGCCGGAGGACGCGAGCATGCCCTCGCCTGGAAGCTCACGCAGAGCCCCCGAGTAGACCAGATCTTCGTCGCACCCGGTTAGCCGCCTAGCAGTTCTCTTTCCTCTCAGCGAACTTCGCCAATTCCTGACTCTCTTTCTCTCGATACGCATCCAGGAAACGGTGGAACGCAGTTCGGCGACAAGACCGTCTCGGTCTCGATCTCGTCCGAGGACTTTGATGGCCTCGTTGCGTTCGCGATCCGCTCCAACGTGAGTAGTCCCTCTTCCTCAGTGCCCCACCGACCAGTTCCGATTCATCAAGCTGATCCTTACCGACGCTCGCAGGTCAACTTGGTCATTCCCGGACCTGAGCAACCGCTTGTCGATGGTATTGAAGGCGCTTTCCGTCAAGGTGAAATTGAGCCGTCTCGGAGCATTAGCGGACTCTGATACTGACAGAAGCCCTCGTCCTACTCTCTAGTCGGTATCCCCGTCTTCGGGCCCTCCGTTCGTGCCGCCGCCATGGAAGGATCGAAAACATTCTCGAAAGTCTTCATGTCGCGACACAACATCCCGACCGCTGCCTACCGCAACTTTACCGAATACGATGCCGCCCTCGCCTACCTCGACGCGGTTGACCACCCCGTCGTCATCAAGGCGTCCGGTCTCGCTGCTGGCAAGGGTGTCATTATTCCCACGACCAAGGAAGAGGCAGTTGCTGGACTCAAGGACATCATGGTCTCGAAAGAGTTTGGCCGAGCGGGAGAGGAAGTCGTCATCGAGGAGTGCCTCACCGGTCAAGAGATCAGTATCCTCGCCTTCTCGGACGGATACACTGCGCTCGCCCTTCCCGGCGCGCAAGACCACAAGAGGATTGGCGAGGGTGACACGGGACCCAACACGGGAGGCATGGGCACGTACTCGCCCGCGCCCTGCTCGACCCCTGAAGTCGAGGCCGAGATCATGAAGACGATCGTGCAGCCTACCATTGACGGCATGCGCAAGGACGGTATGTCATTCTCTATTCTTTGCATTCTTGACCTCAACTCATGCTGTTCTTCATGATTGCAGGCATTCCCTTCGTCGGTATGCTCTTCACTGGAGTCATGCTTACCCCGAACGGACCCAAGGTTCTCGAATACAACGTTCGATTCGGAGACCCCGAAACTCAGTCCCTTATGGCCCTTCTCTCGGACAACACTGATCTTGCCGAAATCATGATGGTGCGTTTTGACGACACAACTGTTACAAGGTTTCCAGCTGAACATCTTGTCGAGGACAGGCTTGCGTCGAACGCCGACTTGACTGCGTCAAATTCGAGATCAAGAAGGAGGCGGCCGTGACGGTCGTCCTCGCTGCGAAAGGATACCCCGGCAAATACCCCAAGGGAGATGTCATCACTTTCGACCCTCTGCCCGAGAGTGAGCTTTTAGCGATCTCGGGCCGTTCTCATTGATGTTTCGTTTACTGATCTCTGTTCCCTTTCTCCGCTAGACGTCTTTGTCTTCCACGCCGGAACGACCTCGAACCCTGAAGGTCAAATTTTGACGAACGGTGGCCGAGTCCTTGCTGTCACTGCGACTGCTCCGACTCTCAAGGAGGCTCAAGCCCTCGCGTACAAGGGTGTCGACTGCGTGCACTTTGAAGGCAAGACGTTCCGAAAAGACATTGCCTACCGGTTCGTCTCAATTCTTGACCTCGACCATCTTTCGCTCGGCGATCATCGCACCGACTGACTCTTACCGCGGCTTGCTCAGTGCCTTCCTCGAAGCCGAGGCCAAGAAGCCCGAGGCGATGACCTACGCTTCTGCCGGTGTCTCGATCGATGCCGGAAACGCGCTCGTCGAGAAGATCAAGCCGTTCGTCAAGGCGACGAAGCGAGTTGGAACCGATTCCGTCATTGGTGGATTCGGAGGTCTATTCGATCTCAAGGCTGCCGGATTCAAGGACCCGATCCTCGTCTCAGGTACCGATGGAGTTGGAACAAAGTTGAAGATTGCCCAAAACTATGGCAAGCACGACACGATTGGTACGCCGCGGCGCTATTTTCTCCATCTCTCTCTCGCCAGAGTTCCAAGACCTGATCAGGAACATGGTTGAACGCACAAAGGTATCGATTTGGTTGCCATGTCGGTGAACGACCTCATTGTTCAGGGTGCTGAACCCCTCTTCTTCCTCGACTACTACGCGTGCGGACACCTCGAGGTTCCTACTGCCGCCGACGTCGTCAAGGGTGTCGCTGCTGGATGTCTCGAGTCGGGTTGCGCGCTCGTCGGTGGTGAGACCGCCGAGATGCCTTCGTTGTACCACGGAGGTGAATCCCCTACTTTGCCAATCTCGCTGTCTACGACTTGCCACTGATCGCGAGACTGTGATCCTTGTACAGATGACTACGATGTCGCTGGATTCGCGGTCGGAGCTGTCGAACGGGAACTCGTCCTGCCGCAACCGACGATCGCACCGGGAGACGTTTTGCTCGGTATCGCTTCGTCGGGAGTGCACTCGAACGGATTCTCGCTCGTGCGCAAGATTGTCGACTCGCAAGGGTTCTCCCTCTCGGCCACCGCGCCGTGGAACCCGACGCAAACGATCGGAGAAGAACTCTTGACCCCGACGACGATCTACGTGAAACAACTCTTGCCGGCGATCCGTCAAGGACTCATCAAAGGATTGTCTCACATCACGGGTGGAGGGTTCACTGAGAACATCCCGCGTGTGTTGCCAAAGGGAGTTGGATGTACCGTCGATGCGGGATCGTTCCGATTCCCTCCCATGTTCCGGTGGTTGATGAAGCAGGGCAACGTCGACCCGAACGAAATGGCCCGCACGTTCAACTGCGGTATCGGCATGGTCGTCGTCGTCGCCAAGGACCAGGTCGAAGCGGTGACGGCTTCCCTCAAGGCCAGCGGTACGAGCGAAGTGTTTACGATCGGAGAGACCGTCGCTGGCGAAGGTTGCAAGATGGAGAACCTCGACAAGTGGGTTGAGCAACTATAGAACAGAAAAACCAGCCCGTCCCTATCCTCATAACCGATTCTATTCCTTCCCCCGGGATTTTTGTTTTGTTTCCTCTCGTCTCGTGTTCTTCGCTGTATACCACCTCTCTGCTTGTCTGATCAATCGAAACGCAAAAGATGCGCAAAATGCTCTGGCCCGATTCTCCTGTCTGACCGCGAGAGAAGTGCGCAAACGGAACGAGCGGTTCGAAAAAGTAGTTCAAGTTGTTACAACATCAAGGGAGGAGATACTGCGATATGCGGCCAGTTTCGAAGTACTGCTTTTCACTTCTTCTTCGAGTCGGTGGTGGTAGTTGAGGCTTTCGCTCTCGCGAGACTTGCTGCGAGAGCAGACGCAAAGTCCTTGCCGTCTGCCATCAACCCGTTCGCTGTACAATTTTCAAAAGAGAATCAGCATGTCGAGACAAAGGTTGGGAATGATTCTGACGTGATAGACGTACTCTTGGGAGCTGCCCACCCAGAGCCGGATCCTCCCCAAGCTCCACCGGCGGCTTGTGGAGCCTTGTAAATCTCGGCTTTCGATGGACCAGAGCCCGCGCGATGCACAGCCTCGAGTTCAGCTTGGTAGGCTGTATTCAATCGAGTCAGATTCCGATTACAAGACGAGGAGCGAGAGCGAGATAGGGACGACGAACCAGACCTGAGTGCCGTGACCGCAGCTGCACTGTCGAACGTAGGCCTGGGCGTCCCACTGCGAGACATGGTAGTCGTCTCGGAAGTACGAAATGCGGACGAGAGAGAGAGAGAGAGCCGAGCCGAGAGACATGCGCTGGCGGCGATTCGCTCATCCCTCACTCTCTCCTCCACCTCCTCCTGCAGCCCCATTGCTCGACCATGTTCCGTCTCGCTGCCCGATCATTCGCCGCTCCCCTCGCGCGCCAAGCCGCCGTTGCTCCCCTGCGCTTCCCCGTGCAACAGCGATTCTACGCCGCTTCTTCGCTCTCGCAAGAGTCGATCAAGGCCCGCATCGAGGACGTCCTCAAGTCGTTCGAGAAGGTTGACGCCACCAAGGTATATCTCTCTCCTCTCCTCTTGCCCGTGTAATCCTCTCCGCGAAAGTCGTTCGCGCGATGTTCGACAAAAACGAATGAGACTGATCAAGGTTGTAACCTCTGTGCCCTACTCTCGCGCGCCGAATAGGTGACCCCTGCTGCTGCTTTCACCAACGACCTCGGACTCGACTCGCTCGACGCTGTCGAGGTTGTCATGGCCATCGAGGGTCAGTTCCATCTCTCTCTCTCTCGCGTCGTATCCGTCATCACGCTGACGATCTGCTCCCGCTTCTTTCCCACAGAGGAGTTCGCTATCGAGATCCCGGATGAGGATGCTGACCGCATCACGACTGTTGGAGAGGGTAACGCGACTTTCCCACATCCGGATTCATTGCAGGCTCACTAACACACACTCTCTGTTGCTCTTTGTAATCTAGCTATCGACTACATCTCCAAGTCTCCTGAAGCCCACTGAATCCGACCCTTTCAAGACGTTGTAATATGTCGTAGCACACGTTTCCTATCAAACCCCCCAATGAACAAAATTCTTCAAATGGCCGCACCTTGGGAACCGCGCTACGTCGAAAGAAGCTTTTCGAGAAGAGTCCACGAATGCGTGGCTTTCTGCGACAGCAGAGTCCCTGAGGAGCAATTACATCTTTCTCGTTGAAATCTTTTGAGCCTGAGTTTGCTCGATCGGTCTCGTGGTCGCCTTTCATTCTTTCGGCACACGCTGTACGCTGGTATGCGTCTCGGCAAAACAGATCGCGGTCGGCGAGATGGAGCGCTCCGAGTCTGCAGCGGTATTACGCAAGAACTGAATGGTCCCCTTGATAGCTACGTGGAGATGCAGCTTTTACGGCTCAGGACTGATTCAGCCGATATCTCGTATCAATAAAGCATTGCAGAGCGACTGTATGGCAAAACGGGGGAATGAGCTGTAAACGACGCATGTGAACGTCGACTTGGCCGGAACCACCGAGATCATCCTCCGGGTGTCGGTGACGCCAATACTGCATAGCTGTTTGTGCGAGATAGTCAGGTGCTTGATCGCAGACAAATAGCTGATGAAGGCAATGTCAAGTCGAAATTTTGAACGCTCAAGGTACAGCGCTGACAGCTGGTCATTCAGACCCACATTTATTTACCTTCAAGTGTGACAGCTTAGATGTTCACACGTACCTTTGTCAGCTTGACCTGTGTGTATATCGGCGGGCCAGATATCTGGATAGACCTGACCAAAACGTGGTTGCGAACGGGTGCAGACTAGGAGTTCTAGGCTACACGTCCCGACTCCTCACTAATAAGTATCAACCTCATCAAAAATCTTATCCGTCACCACAGCAGTTTGGATATCAGATGCTCCGGCTTCGAGCGAAAGCTGAGATGGTAGTTTTGCGAGATCGGTCTGAATCCGAGCTCAGAGCGAAACATGGCTCCAGCGAGCAGTGGAGAATCTATGAATGGTAGAAGGAGCACGACGTCAGGGTAGATCCCGCTGAACGACTGATGGTTATCCGAATCAGTTGGACAGGGATCCAGATATTTGACGATTTCAGGATTATTGCATCTCTTCTTGCACCATGTCTCATCGCTCTTCTGCTAGAACGTCGGAGGGCGGATCAGAACAGATGATCTTACAGGAGCTCAGGACACGAATGAACGGCGTCACGGCTTGACAGTACGGCTGCAGGCTAACCGTCTCCGTGGTTTTGCAGTTTAAGCGTCGATCAGATGCAGTTTAAGAAATGCCAGATGCAGTTTAAGAAACGCTGAATGCAGTTTACTCTCCGCTCCTTGCAACCCACTAAAATGCATCTCGCAGATTGTACTGATCCCGATGCATGCGCTTCCGGGTTAGCCCAACCCATCGCCACGATCTCCTGTCAGCATCACGACATCCTCTCATCTGGAACGAAAGTCTAGCCGCATGTCTTCTTCAACTACCTCCGATAGCTCACATGGGTCGCCTCCGCGTAAACGAGGTCGCTGGTGTCCCAGCTCTTCTTCTGATTCCTCCGCATCGAGTTCACCGCCTCCCGACCCTGAGTCCCGCTGGAACAGCACTTCGTCCTCCTCAAGCTCTTCCTCCTCGTCGCACCGCGATACTGAGAGTGAGTCAGAGACCGACTCGCATGCACCTGCTCCGAGTGATCGCCCCCGGCGCAACATGAATCCCCGCTCTCTCGCCAACCTCAAACGCGGTGGTCAGCATGGAATCGTTTGTCGAGCACCTGAAGCACCCGCGGCGTCGACTTCAAGAGCAGCTGAGCGCACGCCTGGCGCACAACGAACGCGAGCGAAGAACGGAGAGGGTGCCCGAGGCAAGAGTACGTACTCCCTAGATCTTGACTATCATTCGCCTACTGACGCTTCACCATCTCCGGCACCGCAGAGGAGCGAGAGGCTCTAGACAAGCTGGTACGCGAAAAGGACAAGGCCAAGGCAAAAGTCGGGTATTCGCGCGAGCTGCGGAATCTGGAGAAAAGCGTGCGTGTTCTATGTTACTGTTTGTTGCCGATCGACGACCACTCATTGTTGGTATATTCTCGACAGTTCCTCAAGACAACCAAGCAGTATGGAGCCGAAGGAATCCTCCTCATTGGCCAGTACGTTCATGCCTCTAAAAATCGAGAAGAGCGAGGACGCTGATTTATCCATGTCAGCCCTCAGGTCGTGCATCGCAAATCCAAATTGCGGCCCGCGGATGAGCTCAAGAGTACATCTGATGGAGCTTCGTTCAAGCACTGGGTGTCAGCTGGTCTCACGAAGGACAGCAAACGCGAAATCGACCCAACCGACCTGTTGAAGATCAAGCCGAAATCGAATGGATCAATGGATTTCCGGCAGGCGCGCCAAATCATCCTTGCGGCGTTCAATGCCATGTTTGGCGAAATGCTCGACGGATTCGTCAAAGGCATGCGCGAGGAGCAGAACAAACAGCAAAGAGAGAACGAACGCAGAATGGCCGCCGACGCACGAGAACTGCAACGGGAATTTATGAGGAAGTATCGTCCTGACATGACGTCGGAGGAGATCGAGGCGGCGATTGCGAGACATGAATCTGCTCGAAAGAAACCCGCGGCAAATTACATAGATACGGACGACAGCGAAGACAACGAGAACGATAGTGGGCGCGGTAATGAAGACCACCAGGATAAGGAAGGCGACGGGAACTCCGACGATGCCTTGGCAAACCACAATTGATCGGAAGGAGCAGACGGCCGGCAGGGAGGCAATCATTACTCATTGAAATGTTACGAGAACAACTGATTGACAGACTGCTCAGAGAGCGACAGGAGAGCACGATATACGCCTAGATATCTAGATTGTAGGTGTTGAACGTTAAAGCTTGACGCATGGATAGAGGTTCCGCGAAGCCGAGCTTGAGCATTTTGCGCCGATTATGCCTCCCATTCAACCCGCGAACCTTGGCGTGCTGCTTCAGCTTTCGTCTCGACAAATCGAATCATGGCTGGCGAGCTCCAATGCCACCGCTCCATTGTCCTGTCCTCTTCAAAGATGACCTTGATCCCTCGGAAACGACAGGTGTCGACCACATTGGAGACCAGTTTCTTGGTATACTTTGGGAGTTTGACGGCCGTGTATGAAGCTGGAAGAATGATGACTTCGAGCCGCAACGCCAACGACGCCGAACGAATGTAGTAGTCCAGATGGAGGAGTGAGTTCATTGCCATGATTTGCTCTTTCGAAGCCGGTTTGACCCCCGGACGATCGCCCAAACGCAAGACGGAAATCATTGGAACATTGTCCAGGGTTTTCTCATCCGCATCCTCAAAGGGCGTTTCGGATTCGAGAACTTGCGTGAAGCCGAACTTGCGTTGGATATAGGTCAATGCGTTCGCTTCATATGATCCGGAACTGATGGATCCAAGCCGCGAGAAGAATTTCTTGCCAAACAGGTTCCAGAATGATTTGGTGTTGAATAAAACCAGATGCTTGATCGAGGGCAACTGTTCGTCGGGACACTGAACGAAATCTGGGGTTCCCATGAGGAGCATACGCTCGACTTTTGGGAAGAAAGGTAGTCTGATAGGGTTCGAAGGGAGATCCAATTGGAGCCTCAGAGCTTTGATGTCTGCGCAAATGAACGTCAGCTTGATTGCAAGTGATGGGCGAAGAATTCAGACAGACTTGAATTTTGAAAGGCGTTCAGTGGCAACATCGAACCAGCGCAGACCAACTCTGTCACATGCGGGACTGCCCTTGCCAGCTCTTCGTAACATTGCAACGCGCCCGCATCGTTTTCGATCGATATGCCCTCGTCCAGAATCCAGATTCTTCGGATCTGGCTAGGGATCGGGAGTGGATTCCATCGCACTAAAGCTTTGATCTTCTCGCGTCCCGGGGCTTCTTCGAACCACATTTCTGCAAGGAGACAGGGCTGCGAAATTCGGCGAAGGGCATGAGACGTTAGGCAAAGGGATCGGAACATCTCTTGTCGATCAGAATGTTCATCGTCGTTGTCTGGGTAGGAGTCAAGGTGGTCCACAATCTCGACGATGAGCTCTTTGGGCAGGATGTCGAAGTATCGACGTGGCTGATCAGGCTCGGAGCATTGAAGAGACATATTGGGTTCGGCGTATAGACGAGCTTTCTGGAAAATGTCAATAGGGTCGGTCGGATCCGAATGTGCTGTCGTTCCAGTGGACGAATCTGAGACAGAATGATTGTGAAGAATTAGGTGAGCAAAGGAGGGAAGGAATGAGAGGGGTTGATGCTCGAACGTTGGACAGATCGCGCACCGTGCACAGGGAGTGTGTCAGAGCAAGGTCCCCAGCTTCCCTTTCGACGTGCCGCATGCTCAGGCCACAGGCGACGGTCAGTGTGCATTTCTCTACTTGGAAAAGACGGCAGGAAATCCTGGATGGACAGAGGTTCTGCGAGGCTGAGCTTCAGCATTTTGCACCGATTAAGCACCCACGTTACAATTCTTCTCTGTTGTCCTCCCGTTCACCCATAACCCTCTCGCGTTTTGCTCCAGCTTTCATCTCGGCAAGGCGAATCACAGCTGGTGAGATCGAACGCCATGGGTCCGCTTTCCTGTCCTCTTCAAAGATGACCTTGATCCCTCGGAAACGACAGGTGTCGACCAGATCAGAGACCAGTTTCCTCGTTCGCTTCGGAAGGTTGACGGATGCATATGAAGCTGGAAGAATGATGGCTTCGAGCCGCAACTCCAACGATGCCGAGTGCAGGTAGTAGAGCAGACGTAAGAGCGAGTTCACGGCTCTAATGTGCTCTTTCGAAGCCGATAGGACCCGCCAGATATCGAACAAACGCAAAACGGAAATCGTTGGAAAAATGGCCAGGGTTCTCGCATCATCAAAGGGGGAGAAGGAGCTGAGAACTTGGGTGAAGCTGAAATTGTGTTTGATCGAGGTCAATGCGTTCGCGGAATATCGTCCGAAAGTGATGGATTCCAGCCGTGACAAAAGTGTCTTGCGAAAGACCGTGTCGTATGCTTGAGCATGCGTCAAATCCAAATGCTTGACCGACGGCAATTGTTCGACGGGACACTGATCGAAACCTGAGGCTCCAGCAAGGACCACACGCTCGACTTTTGGGAAGAAAGGTAGTCTGATAGGGTTTGCAGATGCATATATTTCGAGCGTCAGGACTTTGATGTCTGCACACCTTCCTGTCAGCTTGATTGCAAGTGATGGGCCAAGGATTGATACAGACTTGAATTTCGAAAGGCGTTCAGCGGCAAGCGCGAATCAATGCAGACCAGCTCTGTGAGATGCGGGACCGCGCGTGCCAACTCTTCGTAACATTGCGACGCCGCCTCTTCGCTGTCCATCGATATGCCCTCGTTCAGAATCCAGATTCTTCGGATCTGGCTGGGAATCGGGAGTAGATTCCATCGTAACAATGCGTGGATCTTCTCGTGTCCAGAAGCGTCACAGAACATCATTTCTGCAAGGAGATAGGGTTGCGAGATCCGGCGAAGGGCTTGAGACGTTAGGCAAAGGGATCGGAACGTTCGTTGTCGTCTGCGATATTCACAATGGTCGAAGGGGCAGTAGTCGAGGTGGTCCACAATCGCAGCGATGAGCTCTTCGGGCAGTCTGTTGAAGTATCGGCGTGGATGATCAGAATCAGCATGTTGCAGAGACATCTCGGGAAGTCGCGTGGACGAGCTCTAGGCAAGTGTCAATAGGGTCGATCGGATCCGAAAGCGCTGTCGTCACAGAGGATGAACCTGAGACGGAATGACTGCGAAGAACCTGGGAAGCAAAGGAGGGAAGGAATGAGAAGGGTTTGTGCTCGAACGTTGGACAAACCGCGCACAGGGCGTGTTGTCAGAGCAAGTTCCTCAGCTTCTGCGAAAGCACTTACAGCGTGTCGTATCCTTGGACGACTGTCAGTGCAGTACGCCTTTCTCTGCATGGGAAACATGGCGGGAAATGTGGAAAAGAATTGCAACGTTACAGAGTGTTGTTAATGTTTTTGCGAATATCTTGCGGTGATGTTACAAACATTGTTGATACTGCCTTTCGTACCGCTGGACCTCCTTGAATGGCGGCTCAGGCGTTTCCACTTTCGTTCTGGCCCAGATTGCCCACGCATTCTTCGAGTTTCATCTGACCGTTGACGCTTTTCTACCTCGCTCCCCGTTCGCAGTGCCGAGACGAAGCATCCACGATACTTCGTTCTGCTCCGTTGTCCTCCCATTCAGCCCACGTTCCCTTCGCGTGCTACTTCAGCTTTCATCTCGGCGAGTCGGATCACAGCTGGTGAGATCGAACGCCATGGGTCCACTTTCCTGTCGTGGTTCTCGAAAATGACCTTGATCCCTCGGAAACGACAAATGCCGACCAGATCGGAGACCAGTTGCCTGGTTCGCCTCGGGAGGTTGGCGTATGCGTATGAAGCTGGAAGAATGATGGCTTCGAGCCGCGGCGTTAATGATGCCGAACGAATGTAGTAGTCCAGATAGCGGAGTGAGTTCATCGCCATGATTTGCTCTTCTGAAGCCGGTAGGACGTGCCGGGGATCGCTCAAACGCAAGACGGAAGTCATTGGAGCATTTTCCAGGGCTTCCGTATCGTCAAAGGGGGAGAAGCAGTCGAGAACTTGCGTGAAGCCGCACTCGTGATTGATTTTGGTCGATGCCTCCGCTTCATATGGTCCGGCTGTGATGGAGTCAAGCCGTGACAAAAGTGCATCGTGAAAGATGGTCCGGAATGAGTCGACCATGTGCAAAGCCAGATGCTTGATCGAGGGCAACTGTTCGTCGGGACACTGAACGAAACCTGGGTCTCCCATGAGGAGCATACGCTCGACTTTTGGGAAGAAAGGTAGTCTGATAGGGTTCGTAGGGGGATTTGCGTCGAGCGTCAGAGCTTTGATGTCTGCGCAAATGAACGTCAGCTTGATTGCAAGTGATGGGCGAAGAATTCAGACAGACTTGAATTTTGAAAGGCGTTTAGTGGCAATAGCGAACCAGTGCAGACCAACGCTGTCAAATGCGGCACTGCGCATGCCAGCTCTTCGTAACATTGCAACGCGGCCTCATCGTTCTCGATCGATTTGCCCTCATCCAAGATCCAGATTCTTCGGATCTGGCTGGGGATCGGGAGTGGATTCCATCGCACTAATGCTTTGATCTTCTCGCGTCCGGGCCCTTCATGGAAGAGCAATTCCGCAAGGAGATAGGGGTGCGAAATTCGGCGAAGGGCTTGAGACGTCAGGCAAAGGGATAGGAACGTTCGTTGTCGAGCGCGATATCCAACGTCGTCGTCTGGGTAGGAATCAAGGTGGTCCACAATCTCAACGATGAGCTCTTCGGGCAGTATGTCGAAGTATCGGCATGTTTGATCAGGATCGAAATGTTGCAGAGACATCTTGGGAAGTCGCGTGGGCGAGCTCTGGGCAAGTGTCATTAGGTTCGATCGAATCCGAATGCGCTGTCGTCACAGAGGATAAATCTGAGACGGGATGATTGTGAAGAAGTTGGAGAGCAAAGGAGTGAAGGAATGTGAGGGGTTTGTGCTCGAACGTTGGACAAACCACGCACAGGGCGTGTGTCAGAGCGATTTCCGCAGCTTTTGAGGGAGTACTTTCAGCGTGTCGTATCTTCGGACGACTGTCAGTACGCCTTTCTCTGCATGGGAAAGACGGCGGGAAATGCGGAAAAGGATTGCAGGGTTACAGAGTGTTGTTACTTTTTCTTGCGAAAATTCTTGCAGTGATGTTACAAACATTGTTGGTACTGCCTTTCGTACCGAGATGAACCTCTTTGATGGCGCCTTAGACGTTCCCGGATTCGATCAGGCCCAGATTGCCCAAGCCTTCTTCGAGTTCGGTCTGACCAGTGACGCACGAGGATGCATCTCTACCTCGCTCGCCGTTCGTAGTTGCTGGAACGGTAGAGGTAGCAGGTTCGAGGTTCTTGAGCCATGCGCCGATACCCCCAAGGTAGCCTTCGTGACGCAGGAACAGTGCTCGTTTCGTTCCCTTTGACCAGAACCGGATGGCGTAAGATAAGGTGGAGATGGTCGCGGCATGGCCTTTTGATCGAATAAAGCACGTGAGCAACATAGAAATATTGGAAACCGAGGAGAGGCACTGACCTCGAATGAATCCTCCTCCGAAATAGATTCTATCGAGATTGTGTTTCTCGGCATTCATATAGCTAAACTCGGCTCCGGATCAGTTCATGAGGCGAGAGGGTACTTGGGAGCAAGAGTACTCACGCAATCTGACCGATGTTGTTCGAGATGGCATACAACAAGCTTCGACTGATGTCCTCCGGTTTGAAGCTCTTCTTCCGCTCTTCCTCCTCTTCCTCTTCATCTTCACCCATTGCACCCTCTCCCTCTCCTTTTCGGAACACTTTGCCGAAAGAAGAAGCGATCGTCGAGGACTTGAGTCCGATTTTCTGATAGTCTTGCCCGTAGATATCGCCGACGAGCATATCGACGGAAGAGTTGTCACCTCGGTCTGCCAGTGCCAGCATATCTAAATGATGTTTGTTTGATTAGCTCATCGATCTCGCTTGCCAGAGGCGCAGAGGAGAGATAGACAAACCATCGAAACTCTTGGATCCCGTCAGGAGACTCAGCAGTCCCCATAGAGTACCGCCTCCGAGACTTGTACCACTGATACGCTCAAATTTGCCATAGTCGTCAATCTTGATGATGCTGACTCCCGAACCAATGTTGACGAGCAAACAGGGGAATTGAGCCGGAGTCGGATGCGAATCGAACGAGATCGAGTATTGCGGTGGGTTCGGCGAAGGGCGAGGTAGGTCTTCGATTGAAGGTGTTGGCGATATTGGTCTCGGAAGCGAAGTCGTGGTCGACGCGAACGTAGCGGGATCGAGCAAAGATGGCGGGAACGAGAATTCCTCGGCGGTCGGCGATGGGGAATGTGGTGGTATCGGTAGAGGAGTTGCCGATCGGCCTGGTGTCGAAGGCACGTTGACGGAAGAGAGTGCACGTTGTTGAGGGTGCGAGATTGCCTGCACGAGTTCGTCCGAGTACCAGAACACTTCGTTCGGAACCTCCATCACGAATCCCAAGCCCAGCACGAGGCATTCCATCTCTTCTTCTCGCCTAACCTCAACTCCAAGTTCCCGCTTGAGTCGCTCATAGAATTTGTGCGCGCCTCCGCCTGTTGCCATGATCTTGACGTTGCGCTTCATGACGTCTAGCGGCACTCGATTCGATGCCGCCGACGAAGTGATCAGGGTTTGCAAGAAGTTGATCAGGGCCGTGAGTTTGCTCGTTTCGAACTTGACAAAGTTGAGTCGACCTCCTGGAGGAATTCTCGTCGCAGAGGATCGCCGCCGCAGGTGAGATTGGAATGGAGGATATGCTGAGCTGCGGGATGACCTCGAAGGGGATGCGGATGAAGAATAGTCGAGGTGTTTCTGCGAGAGCGAACGCGGTCCCAAAATTCCGTTCGGCTTGACTGGCTCAGACGATGGTGGAGACGGGGTCCGGCGATGCGGGAAAGTCGGCTGTTGATTTGAATCAACGCTTGGCGAAGAAGGGTTCGAGGCTGAAGGGGATTCGCCAGCCGAAGTTCTCGGACTGGCGGAGGGTTTGCTTGGAGGTGCTCGCGTAAAGTAGACAACTTTTGCAAGAGATCCGCCAATCTACGACCTCGTGCATCAGTTATTGTCACAGTACGCTGGATCAGGAGAGGATCGGGCTCACATCGAGCGCAATGTGCGAGATCATCTCTTCATGGTGGGGAAGGTAGACCTCTGGATCCTCCGATCCGCTCGATACAATCTCGGCGCCTCTCACATCAACCAAGAGCTGGGTACCAGCGGGTGAAGGGAGCTGAGAATCTTCCATCATGCTCTAGCGCGCAGGCTAGCGAATTGTCGGTACCCGTGCTGTCGGTGAGGAGCTGTTCTCCTCGCCAGACGAAGATCACTGCCGCGTGCGCCTGCTCGAGGGATTCTTGGAGTCTTTGCTGAGCTCCGTGCGAGTTGCGGGAGGCTGACAGCTGCCGGACCGGGAAAGTTGGGGGAGTAGCGTTCGGTGAGAGAGGGTCGAGCGATGCAACGTCAAGCGAGAGTCGGAACAGGCGGTACCGGGCTTCGAGACTGTCTAGATAGCGCAAACCGGTGTTTCGGGTGGAACAGGACGAGAGCGCGGGCGAGAGTGGAGAACAAACAAGATCCGGCTATAGCTGCCTCGCTTCGGTATCCGAAATTTCCCATTCGCTTTTCGGGCACGCTCTACAGCTCGATTAGAGCATGTAGATCTCGCAGGAGACTCTTGCAAGTTCTGGAAAAAATTCTCGAAAATGAGACGGAAATTAGCATCTGGCGAGACTTCGGACCCGACTCGCCCCTCATCCTCCACCGACCAGCGCCCTGCTGGACAGTCGGACTCTAACCACACACACACTTCTCATACCGAGTCGGGGCCGCCAAGATGGTCAGTCTTGCCTCCCAACGTTTTCCAAGCACCGCCGCCTCTTTTTTACTGAACTCGCCGCTGGCCTTCACCTCAACAGGGAAAAGAACAGAAGAAGACAGGAAAAGGTGAATACTCCTACATGACTTTCTAGCCAGGTCTCGTACTGATCCGTGGTCTACTCGTCTCGCAGGTCGTCTCGATAAATGGCAAGCATCCGCGACCCTCCACTCTGCCCCTAAAGCTTGCTGATCAGCTGACCATGAGACTTTCGTGCCATCTCACAGGTATCAGTTGGCCAAGTGAGTACTCCTGTATTTCCTTCCCTTCCTGCGAGTGCTGACCCGCTCGCTGTCTGGTCTGTAGGGAGCAAGGTTACCGTGCGCGTTCGGCATTCAAGTTGGTGCAGCTCAACCGCAAATATGACTTCCTCTCCTCGGCACGATGTGTCATCGATTTGTGTGCCGCGCCCGGAGGTTGGTTGCAAGTTGCCGCGAAGCAGATGCCTACTCAGAACTCGATCATTATCGGTGTCGATTTGGTCCCCATCAAGCCCATTCCGAGGTGTATCACCCTCGTCGACGACATCACAACCGAGAGCTGTAGGAGGCAACTTAGGAACGAGATGAAGGACTGGAAAGCCGATGTGTGAGTTTCTGAATCTCTTCCCCTTCCTCAAATCACCAGCTGAGTGAGATATCCCGGATCATATAGCGTCCTTCACGATGGTGCGCCCAACGTCGGATCCGCATGGGTCCAAGATGCTTTCACCCAAGTCGAGCTCGTACTCGCCTCGCTCAAACTCGCCGTCGAGTTCTTGCGCCCCGGAGGAACTTTCTGTACCAAAGTTTTCCGATCGAAAGATTACAACTCGCTCCTCTGGGTGTTCAACCAATTGTTCACCAAAGTGGAAGCGACGAAACCCGCTTCGTCTCGTAACGTCTCTGCCGAAATCTTCGTCACCTGTCAAGGATACCTCGCGCCGTCCAAGATCGACCCGAAGCTCCTCAACCCCAAGTTCGTCTTCTCCGAAGTTGAGGGCCCGACCGAGGATGGACCGGCCAAGCTGCAATCGACGAACCCCCTCAAGGCTCTCGAGGGCAAGCAGATCTCGACCAAGGACGTGCTCACCCCTGCGACCCTCAACGTGTTTGCGCCCGAGAAGAAGCGCAAGCAGCGTGAAGGTTACGAGGACGGAGACATGACGCTCTACAAGGAGTGCAGGGTCATGGAGTGGATCAAGAACGATGATCCGATCGGAGTGCTCGGGTTGGTCGGCAGGATGAGGTGGTCGGAACCCGAGGACAAGAAATTGCTCAAGAGTCCGCTCACGACCGAGGAAATCAAGGTCTGTTTGGACGACCTCAAGGTTCTCGGCAAGAAGGATTTCAAAATGCTACTCAAGTACCGCACTGCGGTTCGCGAGGATGTGAGCTACTTTATCCGCTTCTCGTAGGCTAATCACTGTCACTGACACGTCTCGATGCTTCTGCCAGCTTGGTCTTGATTCCAAGGTCGAGGCCGTTCAGGACACGGTTGAAGTCACTCAAGTCGAGCCGATCGACGAAGAGGAGCAAATCACAAACGAGATCGAGCGACTGTCGGCCGCCGAGATCCTGCGTCGTCGTCGTGAGCGTCGTCGTGCGAACGAGAAGCGCGCTCGCGAGGTACAGCGTATGCAGCTCAACATGGTCACGCCCATGGATATCGGTCTCGAGCGACAAGATGGTGTCGACGATTCGGACGTGTTCGACCTCGGTGAAGTCGAGGGTGGCAAGGTCCGCGAGGGAGTTAAGGGTGGACACCTCGCAAGCGACGACGAAGCCGACAGTGCAGACGAAGCCGAAGTGCCCAAGAAGTCGGCCAGGTTGCAAGCGGTTGACGAGGAGGGAGAGATCGAGGGAGACGATGGCGAAGTGTCGGACGAAGAACGCAAGACTCGTCGCCTCGAAGAATCGCTCGACCTGCTCTACGAGACGTACCAACAGTCGAAACTCGAACGCGACCACCGACACAAGGCCAAGGAAGCTCGTCGCAAGCGCGAGGCGGCCGAGGGTGGAGAGTGGAAGGGTATCAAGGGCCCTGGTTCCGACTCGGAGGAGGGTTCGGACGACTCGGATGTCGACGACGACCCCGCACCGAAGCCCGAGTCGGACAGCGACTCTTCGGACGACGAGGACGACTTCCCAACTCAACCAAACCGAGATGCAAACGGCAAACTTTTGACCGATCTCAAGAAAAACAAGGTGCTCTCGACCGACGCCAAGAGTCGTCAGGCTGCCATGTGGTTCGATCAGCCTGCGTTCAAGGGTCTTCCCGGAGGACTCGATGGTCTGCTCGGAGGCAGCGGTACCGACGAGGAGGACGCCGCTTCTTCTCGCTCGGACGAAGAGGACGACGAAGACAATGTTCGCACTGTCTGGGACGAGCTCGAGGATGACGAGGAAGAAGACGCGGAGTCGCAAGCCGAGAGCGACGACGACTTTACCGGAGCGCGGGAAGAGTTCGAAGAGGATGACGAAATGGAGGAAGAGGCCGATATTGACGACGAGGAGCGAAAGGAGATTGAAAAGGCCGAGCGGATAGAGAGTACGTGCTACGCTGTTCCTCCGCAGACGAACAAGGCTGACCTATTCTGTTCTGCTTCTAGAGCTTGGTTTGACCACTGCCGAGGCGATGACTCTTGCTCAACAGCTTGTCAACCGAGAGCGCACCAAGACGCAGCTTGTTGATGAGGGTTTCAACCGTCACACAGACGTGATTGGAGGTGACGGACTCCCCAGCTGGTTCCTCGACGATGAGCAACGACACTTCCGTCACAACATTCCGACGACGAAGGAAGCTGTGCAAGCGATCCGCGACAAGATGCGCGCGCTCAACGCTCGACCGATCAAGAAGGTCGCCGAGGCAAAGGCGAGGAAAAAGATGCGTACGATCCGTCGTCTCGACAAGCAGCGAGCGAAGGCTCAAGGTGTCAACGACGACGAGGAGAACGGTCTCACCGAGAAGGAGAAGGCTGCCTCGATCGCCAAGATTCTCAGCAAGAGTACGGGACCTAAGGTCAAGAAGCCGGAGAAGAAGCTCGTTGTCGCGACGGGTTCCAACCGTGCGATCAAAGGACGTCCCAAGGGAGTCAAGGGAAAGTACAAGATGGTCGACTCGCGTCAAAAGAAGGAAGTGCGCGCACTCAAGCGGATTCAGAAGCGAGACCGAAAGAGCAGCGGCAGGAAAAAGTAGTTTCGCTTTCTCCTTCTCTTGTCTTCAGGCTACATCTATTCGTTTCTACGATCTTACTTTGGGTTCATTGTTCTCTGTATTGTACACTTGGCGCATTCTTTCTCCTCCCCCACTCAAGGGCATTCGCAACTGCCGAGATCAGGTTGGGTTGTCAAGCTCGAATTATCCACAAGTTCTTGCCGATATTGAGATGCAGAGAGCCCGCACTAGCGTAGGAGTGAAGCCGAGAGGCATGCGTAAAGCCAGTCTGCTTCATGTACAGGCTTAGCCTCCTTCACCAGCTGCTCTTATCACCGACAACAATGTGTGCTGACTGATGCGCGTCTGATGAGGATCCGGTTGCCATCAGCCTGATGAGAGACCGAGATCAGTCTGCCTGCAGCCTGACAGTCAGCTTGGCACCAGGCGGTTCATCAGCTCGACGAGCAGCCTGCTGAGCAGGTCGCGAGCAGCCTGATGATCAGACTGCCAGCAGTCCGGAGCCAGGTGGAATCAGGGGCTCATCAGGCCGATCCAGGGTCAGACTGCTGGCAGTCTGCTCATCAGGCTAGGTCAGACAGATGGGCATGTGGTGGCGTATCGGTGCGACTACCAGGTATGTCCTTATCATAATAGTTACCACTTCACTTGAACTCGAAATCTAGCTTATCGGTGTCACTACCTGCTTCGAATCTGTCACAATATTTAGGCTAGAAACCCGCCGTCAAACACCTCCGTCCTGTCGGTCCTGTCGCATACGTTCACATCGACGAAGCATTGCGACAGAAATTCGACGATACAGCGTCGAAAGGAATCTGCGTCGGGCTCGACGGAGATTACAACTATCACGTTCGTTTGGACGATGGAGGAAAGGTGGTTACCTCTCCTCAAGTTACGTTCGCTGATCGAAGGAACATCGAAGTTATCGACTTGGACTTGATTCATTCAGCGAATGTAGCGGGACGAGAGGCAACTACTTTTCCCCCATCATCCAGACGACTGCGATAGTTGTAGTCCCCGTCGTACCCGATCAAGATTCCTTTCGATTTGTAATCACCTTTCCCCTATTGTCCAAAGGACTGCGATAGCTGCAAGAAGGTCGTATAGCAGGTAGTGCGTTGAGGACCGTGATCGTCTGGAGAAGAACCTGTGATTACGAGAAAATTTGAGCTCGATCAGAAGATTCCGTTGCCGAATCGCACAAGCGTCGCCGCTTGTTTTGAGTGGTTCACCTCGAGACGACCCTGCTTGGTCGCACGAAGAGGGGGATGCAAGGGCCTGAGCACATGAATTCTGCGTTGAGACTTGCAACTTCACGAGAGGGGACTCGCCGTGTACCGCTGCAATTGTGCATCGAGGTATAAGCTTGAACTTTGTGATTTTTGAGCGACCGATCGCTGGACTTGTGAGGCTGAGAAGAGCCGCAGTTACATGAGCGAGAGCCAAAAACACCGCGGAGGGTTCACGCCGACCATGTTGACGCCGCTGCCAAAGAGCATTCAAAGCGTATCTTCTGACTCTCAAAAATTGCGCATTGCCGCATCGGAGAATTCTATATGTACAGAATCGTGACTTGCAGTACCCTCAAGAGGAAAAACCAAAAAGAGAAAAGAAACTCCAACCCAAATCTTTATTGTTCAACAGTGCGATACGCGCTCGAGATTCGACATCCAAACAGGGTCAATTCCGAGAGGAAGTCGAAACGACCATAACAGGAAACGCTTTCCCCGAAAGACCCCACAAAAAGACCATCTCCCAAATTCCCCAATCACGTTGACCAAAGTTCTCGAGCATTTTACTGTTTCTTCCGACGCGCTTCTCCCTTTTTCCCACTCTTGTTCAATTGACGCTGTTTCCCCCCTCGTGGTCTTTGAGGATCCTCCAACTTTTCGTTCACGGTCTCGCGTTTTTTTGTGATATACTGCAGAGCATTGCATTCCCATCGAGAGGTCCTGCGCTCCAATACGAGACTGGTACGGTAGAGTCGCAACGGGCGAGCTTTGAAGCGACAAAAACGGAGTTGGTTCGGAAGAAGGAGGAAAAAGGAAGGGAAACGGCGAAAATCGAGTTTGAGGAAGGATGAGAAGAAAGCGTTGGTAAAGCCGAAAGTAGCTGATGATCGAGAGACCGAGTCGCAGAGCGGGTAGGACGAGAGAGATCTGATTCGTGGCGGGATAGAGCGAGGTTGAGTGAACGGAGCGAGAAAGAGGCGCAAGACTGTCTAGGTTTCGGAAAGGGACTGGAGATCCATCTTGATGGTTTTCATGCGGGAGAACAGACAGAGACTGATAGAGAGGGAGGGGGTATCCGCCGCTTAACGGAGACGACTGATGATAGGGGATCACGAGGTCAGTGATCTGATAGAGAGAGAAGGAAAGGGGGAAAGGGAACGTACCGAGCCTCACGCTCCGACTCGAGGAGAGCGAGGATGTCGTTCTCCCTGACGGGGCCCTTGACGTTCCTGACGATCGAACGGGTCGAGTCGTCCATGAACTCGACGCGGACCTGGGTGACTCCACCGCGGGAACCAGTGCGGCCGAGAACCTTGACAACCTTGGCGAGCTTGACAGGGACCTTGTTCGAAGTCGTCTCCTGTTGGTAGGGGAGGGGCAAACGCGAAGGAGGGGCAGTCAGCAAACTGGGCTCCCTAGAACTTCGAAGTGATTGCAGTGTCCCGTCGCGCGCTCGTCCCATCTCGCCTGCTCCTACACTGCCGCTGTACAACTACTGCGTTGCCGACTCATTCTCTGCGAGGTCGCGCGAGGGGCGAGGCGAAGGCGGTGGAGGTGAAAAGTGCAAGGCGGGTGGTCGAGGGTTGATTGGTCGAGGCGGCGGTCCCGGGGGCGGCGCGGGTCGGGCAGCGGCGGGACAGGTGCTCAGGCGATGCAGCCAGACGGTTCACGTACCATGGCTGTTGTAAGGTGAGGCGAGGCTAAGGGAGAAGGGGCGAGACGAATTCTTTCAAGCAAACTGAGTCTGGCGGGTCAGCTTTGGCAAAATTTCTCTCGGCCTACACAAACTCACCTCGACCGCGCCCTTCTCTTTCCCCCTTTTCCGGTGTGTTGCGAATCATGTCTGTCTCTGACTTCAGCCCCGTCCCTGCCGGTATGCTCTCGCGCTCGCTACGTCCCGTCCGGTGGTCGAATCGCTGACCGATCACTTTTGCTCCTTCCTCCCTTCGCCTGCTCGCTCTCACCTGCCGTCTCGCCCGTCCCGTCTCGCCTCGCCTCGCCTCGCGCCGCCTTCGCCCAATCTCGAAAACTGCAGACGTCCTCGCCGCCAACCACAACGGTGTCCTCCTGTTCAACCGTTGGGATGCTGCCGATGTTGAGGTCAAGGACATCTCCTTGACTGACTACATCCAGGTTCGCAACGCCGTCCTCCTCCCCCACACGGCCGGTCGTTACGCGAACAAGCAGTTCCGCAAGGCCCAGATGCCCATTGTCGAGCGCCTCGTCAACAGGTACATTTCCCATTTCACAAAACTCTCTCTTCTCGCGCGCGGAGAAGCACACTCGGGCACACTCTCGAGGGGGACTTGTAGGAAGCGCACAGATGCGTAGGACAGGAGTAGGGAGGCGCTAGGAGCGTAGAAGATGTAGAAGGGGTACTCCGCGTTCGGATATCGGGACAGCGTGAACTGACCCCCGCTCGCTTGCACTGCCCTCTCACCTCGACCTCGACCCCGATGAACGCTATACACGATCCAACAGTCTCATGATGAACGGACGCAACAACGGCAAGAAGCAAATGGCCGTCCGAATCGTCGCCCACGCGTTCGAGATCGTTCACCTCCTCACCGACCAGAACCCCATCCAGGTTCTCGTCGACGCCATTGTCAACACCGGACCCCGTGAGGACTCGACCCGTATCGGATCCCAGGGAACCGTCAGGCGTCAAGCCGTCGACGTTTCGCCCCTTCGTCGCGTCAACCAGGCCATCGCTCTCATCACCATCGGTGTAAGCACCCCCTACCTCTTGTCGTTCGTACGTTAGATCTGCGAATGCTGAACGAGTCGCACCCCCACATTAGGTTCGCGAGTCCTCGTTCCGCAACGTCAAGTCCATCTCCGAGTGCCGTGAGTGTCACATTCGCATTATTCCTACCTCTATGATCTAGACTGATCCCGATTGTTTCTTTCACCAGTCGCTGATGAGCTCATCAACGCCGCCAAGGGATCGTCCAACTCCTACGCCATCAAGAAGAAGGAGTGCGTTGATAAATCGATACTCATGACGCGTCTAAACCCGACACTGACCCCTTCCTTCCCTCATACAGCGAGCTCGAGCGTGTTGCCAAGTCCAACAGGTAAACGGAGAAAAAACCGAAACCTGTCAGGAGGAGGGACGAAAAGAAAAAACCAACACCTCGAGAGGAGAGGAAATTGCGGAGGGAAAGGGCGCAAAGTGGTGCCGCTGTTGTTATCTGCACAAGGCCTGCAACTCTGTTTTTTTGCTTCTTTCGGGGAAGGATACAAAAACACAAAACACAGGGGAACACGTGAATGTGAGCTGAGCGCGATCTCTGGTAGTTTCAAATTCTTGTTCGCTTTGGTTGCTGCGTTGTGCGCTTGCTTGCTTCGCTACTGTGTGGCCTGGTCTATGGCGTGCCCCATTGTTAGCCTGCGCGCCTCTTGAGTCACCTCTGTTTTCGATGTCTTGAGCTCTGGCATTCTTGATCGACCTTGGCCAGCTCGCGCACGGCGTCTTACGAGGAAGAACCTTGCGTTCTGCTGTTTCGAAAACACACAAGCGGATTGTTGCAAGCCAGGGATAGTAGTCAGATCATCCAATGCCTGATCCGACACTATTCATGTCGACGTAGAACAATGTACATCCATTAATTAGGTCATATCCGCTGAGGACATGGCAAGTGGACCGAACATTGGTTGATCAGGTGCCGCACGTCCGATGCACTTCAGGGTGCAACAATTGTTTGAGCTGCGACGGTAAGCGCCACCATCATGCGAAAAATGGGAGCAGGAGGAGCCGTAGCTCATGATCCGCTCCCTTACCTTTAAGCTGACTCGAGGCGTCCATGCAAACTCTGGTTGCACGATGTCTGATACCCACGGTAGGGGGGTCATTTCCCCAGATCCGATTTCTGTAGGCGAACGATATCGTATTTTTGCAATTGCTACAAACCAAGAAAGCAGCAGAGATATGCAGGACTGACAACAGGCAAGATGAGAAGAATGACATGCTACGAACGAGAGGACCGAAGAGAAACAGAGACAACATGTTGCGTGGACGCGGCGTTTTACATGATATGGATGGAACCAAAGGAGAATCTGTTCAGAACCGAGTGGTGGCAGCTTTGAGGTCGTCAGCGTTGATCCAGTCGACTCCATTGTCGATCAAAGTCTTCCATGTAGCATCGCGCTTGAATACCGGCCACCTGCGAATGAAAGAAAGGTGAGACTTGAAGGATACCGAACAATACGCGACGCAGACGAAAGAAAAGGTACTCACGAAGGGGTCTCCCAGAACCTCGTTTTGATTCCTTTCGCATGAGCAATGTCGACCAACCTCCTCAACTCGACGAGCTTGTCTCCACTCAGGTCCAGACTTCCGATTCGACCAAACAATCTTCTCAAGCTGCCGCTTGCGAGGGGTGCGACCTCGCTACCGTAATCTGCATTCTCAACCTCGAGTAGCGGGGTGTCGTAAAAGATGAATCGAGGTTGTTGTTGCTTGACGAGGTCGACGGGGCAATTGCCCGTGCAAACAACCGTGATGGGTCGTTCGGTGAACGTCTTGGTAGTCGAGTCGTAGTAGCTGAGGAGATTACGTTCGCGGAAATGAGACAGGTAGCTGATGACAGCATCGTGCAGGTCTGGTCCCGAAGTCTTGTAATCGAGAAGGAATTGAACGGATTGCGATGGATCATAATCATAAACTCCGCTGTTCATGCAAATTGAGATGAGCGCAGAGCTCGAAAATCACACGAAGAGTAGTCAGACACGTACTTGTCGATCGAGCTCGATTCGTTGACCGCGAGAGCGTTTGAAGGATTTTGCAAATCGAGCACCGCTTCGAGAGGGTCTACGTGCTCGAAATGATCAGAACAGACCTGTAAGCCACTGTACGAGATGAACAACGTACCAAGGTAGAGCGACTTGAGCGTGCGTGCGTGGGAGAGACTGACAGTCTTGTGACCAACCTGTATCAACAGTTCCATTCTCGAGTCAGTCAGCGCTTATTTGTGAGGACTCGCTCGGGTCTTCACTCACGAGAATCTCGGTACTGTTGTTCCCGAGGTCGACAAGATGGATATCGGCTTCGAAAGACTTGCACCCGTAGCTCAGCGCGTCGAAGAGAGGAACTTGTCTCCAGTCTGAGCAAATCAACAGAGCTCATGATCAGCTCGACGTTTTATGTTTCGCTGACATCCTTTACCAACTCACAATCGTTGTGAGAGTGAACATCCTGTCACGGACCGCAGATCGAGTCAACATATAGGACAAAAATAGGTTGTGCAGTTGAAAAAGAACGTTCAGCTCACCTTGGGAACGATACCCCTTGTGAGCGATGTCGGGTAAGTCAAGGCGGTCAGATCAGACTGCACGAGTAGTCCCGACAACGCCTGCATCGAAGATTGCGCAAAGAGGAGAGCTCTCGAGATTGACTGAGGTGGGGTGACCGGAGATGCCGATAGGACCGGTATCACGACCATTTACTTTGGAAGAGAAGGCTTGTCGAGTGAGGTGATGTCACGGGAAGGAGCACGACAAGCTGGGGTGTCGAAGGAGCCGAGAGGTTGAAGCTGAAGTCGCACTCTGCGCACTCTGTTCACGGAGATTTGTTCGCAGCGTAAGCCAGACCCACGCGAGAGCGGTCGCGTTCACAAACGTGGACCTCGGGCCTCGACCTCGAGTTGAAACCCTTCTCGTCGGGGCAGTGACCTTCTCAACTGGGACCACGGATTGAAAAGCATGGTAAGCTCAAGTCGGGTCCCCTCTTCCTCGCTTAGACTGCTTACGCACGCCGCTTCTCCAGATCTGAGATCTGGAAGTGTTCTGGAAGTGTTCGTGATGGATCTCGCCATGTGACGAACCCGCCAAGAGGAGGAGAGATCCTTTGTTTGCCGCGCCGGGCAAAGCGTGAGCAACTGAGCGAGGAGGTGAGACGTGGGAGTCCCGCACCTTTTCGCAACGTCTCGCGAATTCGCCAACGAGACATTGCGAACACGAGTCACTGGAGACGAGACAACGCTAGTGCTGACATCTGTTCTGAAGCGGATCGAGGGGAAATCGCAAACACTGCATAAGACGAGTCTGGGAAAAGCTGGGAATAGTTCCAGTGTCTTGCGACTTGGTGATTTTGACACGACTATAATAGCGCTACAGGGGGTGTTTCCAATGGTGACAACAGCGACAAAAATGGGTACTGCAAATGTATGAGAGAGGGAAGCCGAAGAAAAGTGAACAATGAAGGAATGGAGCTTGGAGGGGTGGTCCGGCTTGTGGGTGCAACGGAACGGCCCGTACTCAGATCCAATCGTATGAGACGGGTCTGGACGCTTGTCGCGCCTGCAATGCAGCCTTCGCACATTGGAAGCTGTCGGGTCGCCTCGAACTCGAGTACAGGTGAGGCGAAGACAGCGGTGGCAGAGTGCTTGCCTCTCGAGAAGCGACGGGAGAAGAGAGGGTAGTAGGCGAGGCGAAGAAGGTCGACAACTCGTCGAGAGCAGGCCCGATATCTTGCTCGGGAATGGGAGTTCGTGCCGACGTGCAGGTCGAGGAAGTGAGCGTGTCCTCACTTGTGTCGATATCGTAGCACATGCCGTCGTCCGAGGTCGAGTTGAAGAAGGCGTCTTCTGGAAGCAGAATGGCTGAAGAATACGAGGGAGAGTCGGCAGACAGAGGAGTGAAAGTCGTGTGTCCCGTCTCGAGGAAATCGATTTCGAGTTCACGCGATACGCTACGATGGTGTGGCTTCTTGTCGAATCCAGAGATGGCGAGGCCACGGGGGACAGGCGCCCGGCACGTGCTCGGAGGAGGTGCCGTGTAGTTGTCTGTGATTGTCACAGTGTGGAGAGGCGCATCTTCTTCAATCTGGCTCAATCGAACCTTGGCGAAGTAGTCATTGACCGCGTCTACCGCAGCGGCTTCTTCAGCGAAGCGCTTTTTCGATGCCGTTCGTGGGGAAAGCGGTACACGGGAAGGCTGGGGAGCGATCGACACGCTGCAGGCAAAGGTGGGAGAAGGAGGCAGGGAAGAGGCGCAGGTTGAGAACGAGTTGCTTGACGACGCCGAATGACCGCGAGAATGAGTGAGCGAGGGAAAGTCGCAAGAGGAAGACGAAGTTTGACGAGAGTGGTGCAAGTCATAGTACGAAGAACTCTGTTTGTCATCATGGGTTGGTCAGTGTACTCTCTCAACGAGGGAACACAGTCGACAAGAATAGGGTGCTCACCAGATCAGAGGGTCCATCGCTCCAGTCGCCGACACGGCCAGAGTTTGTATCCCGTGCAGGGGCTTTCCGTTGCAGTCGACGGAGAAACCGTTTCGGTTGCCGCTGAGTCGGACTCGGAGGAGTCTGCGACTGCAGAGGAGCTGCCAATGGCGAAGTCGACTGGCTGGACCCGCGCAAATTCGCTGCAGGGCGAGTCGAAATCGAAAGGCGACGCTCTGTTCTCCGTTCCACAATCCCTCGCCTTTCTCCCTCCAATTCGACTGCTGTGTCGCGCTCAATGGCGGATCTCGGCTGATACATGGGCATGAAGGGAGGTACTGCAAAGGGTATTGTCGGGAGAACCTGCTTGCCGGTCGAACAGGCAGAGGGCTGGTCGGTGCTCGCGGTCGAGTTGCGACGCGACGAGGTTGACGAACTGGAAGAGGTCGACGTGAAGGACGCGAAGGACGCAAAGGAGAATCGTTGGCGGTTGTTGGTCATCGGGAATGCGGCGGCAGCGACAAGACAACCGAATCACGGAGTCGAGAATCCGAAACCCGTTCGAGTTCGCGTTTCAGATTGCGGGTGGAGGTCTTGAATGCGGTGGATCCTTTCTTCCTCGATCGAATGACGGCGAGTCGATAAAGGGATAGAGTAGCCCGCGAAGAGCAGACGAGTGAGAGAAAGTCGCTCGAGAGGTGGGTACCTCGGAGCAGCTCCAACACACCGCAAGGCGCAAGCGTCTGCGGCTGGCAACGGGGTGCAGTACGAGGCTCTGGTCCCCGGAGGCCGCAATATGTGCAATGTCGGCTAGTTCGCTCGGGACCCAGACATTCCCATACAAGGAAGGATCTGCGAGCCCTCGAAAATCTGCGCGTCGGGCCATTGCCAAGCTCGGAATGATCTCCGTGCGGTGAACAATGGCTGCCGGGTTTGCCGGATACAGACGAGGAGGGAGAGGTGCGAGCGCACTTGCTTGATTCGGAAGTGGCCCGCCCCCGGCGAAGATGTCTCGGCGGCCCCTGCAAAATTTCTTAGCCTCGAATCTCTCGCCCTGCGGTGGCAGGTCACGCTGCGGGGGTCTCGTCAGCTACGTTTGGCTGCTTGAGCACTTTGTTCGAGCATTTTCGGCACCTTGTCCCCGGTCGAGACCCCCGAATCGGCGATGTGCTGAGCTTTAACTCCTGTCTCAAGCATGGTCGATTCATTTTCGGTTCAACTCCTCCTGCCGGCCACAGTTGATTACTTTCCATCATTGGGATTGTCTTTTCCCGTCCCTTCATTAATCATCAAGTCGGATCTACGCCGGTAGCCGCTTTGCCTCGAACGCGAGATCCCATCACAAGAGACATTGAGACGCGGAACCAGCCATCTCTCTGTGCCGAACTCACTCGCGCAAGAGCCGGATACTTCGGCTCGAGTAGGAAAGTGCCACATCATCCAAAATCTCCTGCGGGCACCACTTGCAGGAACTTTGGCGCCAGCTTTCCCATCTCTCCGTCATCGTCCCTAATCTCGCCTTCAGCTCAACCACCAAAGGAATCGGCTGGACCGACTTCTGCTCGGGTATACCATGAAGACCAGCCGTGGGTTGACGCTCGCGTCTCTGACGACACTTGCCCTCGCTGGCACTCAATCACATTTCTCTGCGACCGACTGCCTCGACGCCTCGACGGTTCACGACATCAATACGCTTCTACGTACCGGCGGTGAGGGTGCTTCAGTCGCCTTGTGTCCGTTTGCACAAGTATCAATCGACCCCAAAGGTGGCCCGATCACGTTCACCGCCCCGCGCCAATCCCTCTTCACGGCTGGATTCCCGGAAGACCACTCTCGCGCAACCCTCGTGATCGAATCGGACCAAGCGAAAGGAGATCTCACGACCGCAGTCAAAGCCGACTGCGACAAGTGCAAGGGAGTACGGATACAGAACCTGCACATTGACGGAGGACGGGAGCAACTCGGTGCGGTTGAAGGTGGAGATGCATTAATCTTGGTTGGAGGCGCTGCGGGTGAGCAGCAGGTGCGGCATGTCGATGCATTCGAAGCGCGAGGTTATGCAATCGTGCATGCGAGTGGTGCGTCCTCACGCTTTTCGCTTACCTCTTTTGTGGAGCACTGACCGATTCTCCCGTATACAGAGGGCAAGAAGGGAACATGTTCGGGAGTCTCGATCAGCGAAAACGAATTCCACACTGCGGGCGATGCACCAATCGACGCCCTCTTGACGTCTGAGCTGCGACGCCTGCGAGATGGACCCCAGCCATCGGCTGGCCAAGAACGACCAGGCAAATGGACGGATGCCATCAGCGTTGCATGCGCTCGATCGTAAGTCCTGAAATTACCTCGACAGCGAATCTAGGCGAGACTGATTGATCTACGGTCCTGATTCCTGCAGGTCGATCTCGGAAAACACCATTCGTGATATTTCCGGAGTTGGAATCGCTCTTCGAGGTGCTCCTGGCACTCAGGTTCATCAGAACACGATCGTCGCGCGAGAAAGAGATATGCTTGCCGGAATCGCCATCGTCGCAAACCCGATCTTTGTCAAATCGAAAGTGCAGATCAATGGAGTTTCGGTGCAGTGAGTCGTGTCGAAGACTCTTTGCCGCAGGATCTGGATTGACACCGCTTTCTCCTTTGCAGTGAGAATCGGATACACGCAGCATCGGCGATGATCCGAGTCGGAATCAGCACGGGATCCGGAGCATGGGCGACAGACGAGCTTGAAGGAGATCACCAGATTGCCTTTGGCTCGGAAATTGTCCGAAACCGCCTCAGCTCGTACGCTGGGTACTACGGATACGCGATCGCTCTGTCCGATGCACGGGGCATTGTTGTCGAGGACAATGCAGTTAGGTTCGTCGTCTCTCGTTAGCTCTCTTTCCGAGGTCTTCTCAAGAGTGCTGACTCTTTTGAGCTCTGCAGTGCTTCGATTTGGGGATTCGAGACGACCGCCTGCTATTCGAAGCCCGCCTTTGTCGCCCCTACCCCTCTCCTTCGAGATCCCCGCTCCGTCATCGGTCGCATTCAGCCTCAGTTCGAAGACAAGCACTTTGGCTTTGCGCTCTGTGTCGGGCCCGGTTCTGCCTCGTCCTCGATCGAAGTCAGTCGTCACCAGATCAACGATCTCTCTGCGATCCAAGCTTCGGCGCAACAACCACCCCGTCGAGAACCCGTCTACGACGACGAAGACGAAGATGTCGCACCTCGAGTCAACGTGTGGACCGCACCAAAGAAACCTCGTTCGGGCAACCGTCAACAGATTGTGCACCCTGCAAAAGCATACAAAGCGGTCAAAGCCGTACCTCCGAAACCTCCCGCGATCCCCAAGATGGAATGGCACCCGGTTCATCCGATCCCGGGGAGCAAAGAGGCGAACGAATTGAAAATGCAGGAGGCGACGAGGAGAGGAGCATTCTCGTTTTCGGATCACATGGGAGATACCGGATCGGCAACTCCTTCTGACGGCGGAGCCGCAGGAAAGAGAGCGAATGGGGCCGAAGCGAAGAAAGGGATTCAAGTCAAGAGGTTGAGAGGCAAGAGAAAGATGGGTTCTCGATCAAGCCATGTGTTCTATTAGGTCTTTCATACAACGCCATACCCCCATTTCTTTCACGATCCACACCCGTGTTGTATCAACTCACTCTCTTGTAGCCGTTGATGTGTCTCCGCCGTAGAAAGGGGAGTAATTATATTAGCATGGTCTAATCGATACAGCGTATCGTACAACAACATTTTTGCGCAGTCTATATGCTGAGTGAGAGGATTGAGTGGAGAGTGTAGTTCTAGTAAATGGCAACAAAGATTGCGATGGCGGGACAAGGTGCGATGGGACGAGCTAGATTCCTTTCCAACGCTTGAGGGATTCATACACGGTCATACTGATACCGTTCGCCGGGATCTGCAGCGTCGATAAGAGAGAGTCTTCAGTACGAGCACCCTCGCTCGAGAAGAAATAAAGGGCACTGACTGCGTAAGCAATTCTGACTCCCAATCCCCTTGAAAACGCCTTGGCTCCACCTTGTTGATACAGCTCCTTGACGATGCCCATGATCCCACCGGCGGCTTTGCCTCCAGAAGTCTGCCACCTTGCCTGTACCACCTCGATCGGGTTCGTCGTGCATGCCGCGGCACAACACGAAGCGATCGAACACAGAGTGAACCTCGCCGTCAACGGAATCCCTTCCAAAGGTTCTTTCGATGTCGTCGAAGCTTTCGGATCGAGGGAAGAGTATCCCGGGATGAATCGAGTTTTGAGAGATTCGTAGGTCATCCAGTAGACCGAGATGTTGGGGACGTAGAGAAAGTTGCCGAGCATGTAGCCTCGGAAGAGTCCTTTGATGCCTTCTTCCTGAACGATCTTGCGGGACAAGGCGATTGCAGAGGTTCCTTCGTTGCCTTTTTGTAGCCGAGATTTAAGAACGTCGAGAGGGGTCCAGATTGCGCCAGATGCGACTGTAGAGGGCGAGCCTCAGTACTTTGAATACTCTAGATATGGAGGCATAGGTACGTACGCTCGGCAGCAGTTCCGGCTGCGACAAAGATCGGAAGTTGTTGCAATAATGTCGGTTTCTCGTGTTTCGAGATGAAATTTTCGGCAATGTATCGTTTTGTGGCTGTATAAATACCGTCAGATTGCATAAGCAAGAAATGTGACAGTGGTTTTCGAGACTCACTCTCATAGGTGAGCATGTACACTGATAGAGCCGGAACCGAGAAGCCGATCGCAACCGGTAAACCTGTTTGCCATGCAACGCGGATTCGGTAAGCAGTGTAGAGTACGCTTCGATGATCGGCAGTTAGGACGAACCGGCATAGAGGTTTCTCAGCCTTGGAGCAGGCACTAATTGCTTGAGCGGAGGAATGATAGCTCCTGCCGTTTGTATCCGGATCCTGACCGTGTCCACTACATAAGTGCATCACGCTGGTCAGTTCAATGATCTCCAGCAAGCACAGGAGCGACACTTGTTGCCGCACGAGGATGGGTGCATAATCGAGCCGAGATGGCAGAGGCTGAAGAGGCAGCAATCACAAAGGGCTCGACATAGCTTTTCTTGACAGGTTCGATAGCTGGAGGCGGAGGTGTCTCGGTTGCATCCATCGTAGCGAGTCAGGAGTTCGGAAAGAAAGGGGTGATTGATGAAACCGCTGTTGATCTGCTCCGGCTGTGGACGGCAGATGTGCGAGGCTCAGTCCTGTAAGAGCCTTTTGGATGGCTCGCTGCAGGGTTGGGCGATGTAGATTGATGAAGAGGGAAATGACGGAACCGGATCCGCGAACGACCCGATCGAATTCGGAACCTTTTCCCGGGTTTATGATTGGCAAGATCTTCTCTCGACAAAATCAACGTGTAGTAAGATGGCAGTCGTCGACAAAAGGTACGAATAAGCAGCAACGAACAGAAAAGGGTAAGTGAGGGAAAGACGAAGGAGAGACTAAGACAATACAGATGAGCGGAAAAGAAATTGTTCAGACGAGAACATCCCCATTGCTTGCAAACCCAGCAAGGGAGGAGGTAGTGATGGCAGGATCGTCAGAGACGGGAAGAGGGACGAGTTGAGCTTCGTTGAGGGTGAAAAAGTAGGGATTGTCAACCGGCGCGTTCAGAGGAAGACGAGGAGGCGAGAGCGAGACCGGCATGAGAGCCTGGTCAAAACCGATGAGGGAGGACAGGGCGGGAGGAGAAGCAGGTGCATCTGACGATAGCGAGTCGTAGGAGAGGACAGAATCGAATGAAGATGTGGAAGAGTCTGACACGCTGCGAAGCGAGCTCGTTGGTGAAGAGAAAGCGGAAGGGTATCGAGGTTGAGAAAAGGCAGCGAGGGAGGGAGGGAAGAGGGATGAAGGAGAAGAAGAAAAGCTCGAGCTTTCGGGTTGCAATGCGACAGGGTGCAAAGGTGCGAGGGTTGCAGTGTATGGTACCATCGGCTGTTTGATCTTGCGTGGCTGTCTGGGCAAAATTTTCCTTTTCGTCGTAGTCTTTGGGGCGCCCTTCTCGACAATCTCCTTGATCGATTCGCTGATTGCTTTCCGCACTCCCTCTCGCAGATAGTGCTTGATCTGGTCGATTTTGACCTTTGCCTCCTCCTCTCGAGAGTTTTGAGGCCCTCGCTCGGTTGCGTTGACAAGGTTGACAAGGTCGGCCACCGTGCCGTTCGTGTACCGCCGCTTCAAGTCCTGCCACCCCGACCGTCGACGCATGTTGGTGAACCATGTATCGATCTGCTGCTTC
Source organism: Sporobolomyces koalae (assembly GCF_050403365.1). Lineage (NCBI taxonomy): Eukaryota > Fungi > Basidiomycota > Microbotryomycetes > Sporidiobolales > Sporidiobolaceae > Sporobolomyces > Sporobolomyces koalae. The sequence continues at coordinate 125,351 of NW_027481766.1, forward strand.
GTGTGTGTCGGATAGCCCTCAAGTAGAGTTGCCTTCTCTGTCGCATCGGGGTACGGATGCGTAAAGTGGTCGAGGAACCAGGTGCGGAGAGGGAGGAACGGGTCGCGTTCTTGACTCGCAGATGGTGACACCAGGCTCTTCTTGGTCGCCGACAGGATCGCACTCGTCTGCTCGAGAGTGATTCTTTTGATCCTTGAACACTTTCTGTCTAGTTCAGACAGTGGCGAGCTGATGAGGTACATCGTTTTTGCAAGCCGCTGTAATCGCTTTCGTGGCTCGTCATCCAGAAGTCCTGACTCCACTAAGCTTCCTCCGGCTGCGTATAGTGTCTCTACCTCGGCAATGAAGGCATCCGACAGAGTGCCAGATCGTAATTGACTGAGGTAAGCCGATTCTAAGCTGGCTAGCGCTGAAACGAAGTCTCCATTTTGCGATTGTTCGGTGGGCATGACGACCATGACGCTATGGAGTAGGTCGAGCAGAAAGTCGCAGTGAGCTAACCAGACGACGGGACGCAGGTCGAGAGATCGATCAAGACAGGCAGGGCGCGAGCGCTCGAACAAAGGGGACACACAGACTCACCCGGCTCTCATTGTCCTGAAGTCACCTCTTCTCACTGGCTTCTCCTGTGTGTGCGAAACGTATCGATGGATACCAGACTGTCACTGTCAGCACTTGCCGATCGGCTACTCGTATCTACGGCTCCTTCGACCGCGTTCGCAAGAACTCCGCCGACATGGGACATCGTGCCTCTATCGCTTTCGGCACTTGGCCAATCACTCGTCGAACCGTTGCAGGCGCTGGGCTGTTCAGAGACCGCCATCGAGCAATTGCAGAAGCTTTTGGCTCAGTCTTGCTCAAGGCTGGAAATGCGGTGTCAAGCGATCTATCGCGACACGATGGTTCAATTGAGGACAACCTGTTCGATCCACGATCAAAGCGTATGGGTGGCATACTGTAAAAGTTTCGGGGCTGCCGTTCAACGTCAATATGCGGAAGCTCAGAAGCGATGCTTTGAGCGCCTCTTCGAGGAGGTCAAGATCGCGAGAGACAACCAAGCCTCCTCTTTTGTGGCTTACTCGCAGCCGACGGATATTCGTCCTGGGTCTCCATGCGAACCGACCGGAGCCTTCACAGAAGAGGTGGTCGGAATACTGCAAGAGGCGTTCCAGAGGACAGCAACTTTGTCGGCGGCCGAGGTCAAGGGCCTTAGGCAGATCACGAAGCTCAGTACGAAGCAGGTGAGTATCTACACCTGTCAGGATCACGCGATCATCTGGGACCAAGAAGCTCGAAACCTGATCCGAGCGATTGAATGAAACAGATCCGAACTTGGGTGAGATGGGCTGTTTTCTGGCGTGTCGACGCGGAGCTGACTCTACCACTATTAGTTCGCAAACCAACGTCAGCGTCGAGGTAGGAAACCCGCGCCGTATCCCGTCGCCACTTCGCGCCGCCCTTCAAACCAGATCTCTCCCGCTCGTCGCAACTTCTCCGACTCCTCCACTTCCTCGTCGATCATATCCTACACCGACTCGGACGCATCATCCGCCGAGTTGCCCCTCGATCGAAACGACGTTCTGCCTTCACCCGGCGACGATCCCTTCCTTGCTTTCCACCAGCAAAGGGATCGTGCTCAAGCTACCGAGCACCTACTTCCTCCTCAGGCGTACCCTCATGCACTTGCGCTCCCGTCAGGATTACGCGATGTTCACCACCTACCGCCTGCACCTACGACTGCTGAGACAGATCGATTCTTCTCGTCTCCACCGCAACAAGCTTCCGAGCCCATTCCAGCGTCTGCCTCCTTCCTCGATCATCTCGCGTCTAGCGATCCTTTTCTCGATGACCGATTTCTGGATAATATCTTCGGCAATCTCGGCGTCACCGCGAATGGAGGATTGACCCTCACGATGGAATCGTTCCAGGATGAAGCGGAATCAGGGGTTCCGATGAACGATTTTGAAGGAGGAGGAGGTAGCAACGCTGGAGCGTTCTCGTTCGACTGGTGATCGAACTGTATGAGTCGGTGGCCTGGTCGTCATTCGTTATCCTTCGTCCTTTCTTGTTTTTGCCTGTTTGCTATTTCCCCCTCACTTTGCTTCGCGATTGCTTCTTCCATGTCTTGGCTTGACTGTAATAGCTCTTTGTCGATCCAGCTCATTTGCCTTCTCCTATGTTGCGTTGCTGATCGGAACTGAGGAGGCTGAGTCAGGTCGGACTTGCGGTTCAAGGATGATGAGGTCGCGAAGCATGACTTTGCGGCTTTGTTTCCTACTCCCCACAGTGCACGTCCTCGCAGCTAAACTCTCTCCATTCTTGCACCGAGGTTGAACCCTCGATGCGAGAGGCATAAGACCCGTTCGGAAACGAGTCGTGCCTCGTCTCGGTCTGCGTTTCCCTACAGGTGAAGTTGTCGCTTAGGCTTGTTGGCGACTCGATGATTCAACGGGGTCATCCGGCATCGGTGCGGTCAGATCCGGAGCAGCGCAAGCGCCGTGCAAAGCGAGAGACGAAGCCACGAGACTCATGTGCCATGACCAGGACGATCGCTGTTTCCCGAGACTTCATTCCATCAATTGCGAGCTCCCGTCGCTTGAATCCTCTTAATAGCTCAACTACTCAAATCGAGACACTTGCTTGCTCGAAGCTGCTGGTGATGTTCCGAGTCTTCAATAAACTCGCTTCGATTCAGATTGTGCTGCTCAGTCTCGCGTTAGCTCCGATGGTTCGAGCTGCTGTGAACCGACTCGCCAACGACCCATCTCGCGCAATGACGGGTCATCTTTCAGTTGCTCCTCCGAGTGCGTCAGCCCTCTGTCTCTTCCACTGTACCCCTTGCCGGAAATGACAACATCTGGAGTAGCTTTGCCAGCATTTTCCGAGCTTGCTGCTTCACCGATCCCGCGCGTGAACCCAATAGCAGTGCTCCGGCGTCGACAGGATCTGGACAGCTATGAACCAGATTCGTTCTTCGAGAGCCCAGATGACAACAACTACGGATCAACGTCATACTCGATTACCTCGTCTGGGTTTCACTGCGACGAGTCTTACGAGGAGTTCTGCCATCGCACCGGGAACGATCGGTACCTGGAAAATCCAGGCATTGAGGAACAGTGGGAGAAGAAGAGGAGAGTAGATTGTCAAGACTGGTATCGAAACGAGCACGGCCACAACGTAGCCTCTCGTGTTCGTCTACGGTGAGCTTCACATACATCAACCATCTCTTGGTTCACCGCTGACGTGAGCGCACATGTCAGCTTGAATGCTTGCATCCTGATTTCGATGGCAGTTCTCGCTCTCTGCATCTTCTGAACAATCAATTCGGTACATTCCAATGGTTATGGACCATTATCGTCTCCGCGACATAACCAAAGCATGATGTCTGACTTCGAAGCTGCTTGTTGTACGTGCGACGCGGCGGAAAGTACCCGTGAGGACGCGCAGCTTCATGAAATATGGAATCTTCTGCTTCTAAACTTGTAAGGGACAGCGTTAGCATCCGTCCTGACAACCTTCAGTCGTGTCACTCCCGAAGCGGGAGGCTGAGATCAAAGAACAAAGCGTAACTTGAGCATTTGCTATCATGAATCGCTTTCCTTGAGCTTTCACCATCCTATTCGATTCTCTCCTCCTCTCTTTGCGGATCACGATGCCTGCATACTCGTATCCGACTCCCAACAGCGTTCTCAAAGAACAATTGAGGCTCCAAGGTGAGAACATCTCGTGTGCAAGCACCGCTTCTTCAATGCAAATCGCTTTGTCCATCGCGTCATGAACAGAGCATCCCGAGGGCGGCTACTATGCCGAGACTGATCGTAGGAAGGAACAGATCCCTTCTCCCTACGCCAGTGAGTTGTGTCTGCGAGTCGTTTCGTGCTTTATATCCTTATCTCGCTTAACCGCATGTTCGATTGATCACTAGAGGGTGAACCTCGCTCACTGGCGACTCAGATCTACTACCTCCTTGATTCAAAGTCTGTAAAAGGGAAATTGCACTTGAATCTGTCCACGGTATAACCTCTTCTTGAACGTTTTTCTCTCGCTCCCGTCGCTGAATACTGCTCGGTGCTAGACATATCATCTTCTCCACAACGGAAGGGCCAAGTACACCCTCTTGCGACAGTCACCAACTGCTGGAGAGAAACCCGTGATCAAACAAGTCGTAATGGGAGAAGATGTCGAAAAGGGAGAATTGCGTCAACTGCTAGTCGAAGGAGGATGGTGGAAAGCGAGCGAATTGCCCGAGGAAGACTTGAGTAATGGAGAAGAGGACAAGACGGGCTGTTTGATCAGTGAAGTGGTCGTTCGTGAGTTTTCTCTCATCCTCTCGAAGCAGGCTTGAGAATCCGCGCTAATCAGGAATCGTTTCAGCCGGGTTCGATTGGCACGATCACGCTTTTCTGACTCGCAAGGGACTGTTGAATTTGTTCAACGGCGACGAGGAGGACGAGTGGTACCAGAAACTCCTGTCGTACGTCAAATCCGATGAAGAATAGCTCGCTTGCCAGGAACAGGAGAAAGATCGCAATCGCTTTTGGGTGGCTGGTACGGTGTGATGATTGCAATTCCTCGCGTTGAAGTTAGACTCTACACATCTGTCAGCTCGATACCGGGACCCTGAGTCGAAGAGATCTGCACGCGGGCAATCGCCGCTGTTCGAAATAAAAAGATTGATCAGTGACTTTACAGCGATGCTGTCGGTACTGGAAATACTTACGTCGCTTGACACGTGCGGGAATTCCGCTCACGTGTCCAGGACCTCCGAGAGCGATGTCCGAGACCGACGCGAGAAGGGTGTGAACGTTGTCTTGCAGGGCGTCGGAGGAAAAGTGTAATCGACCGACAGCTGAGATGCGAACCTGTCAACATACATTCGAGCGGCGCAGTAGACAGGAAAAATGATGCTCACCTGCTCGCACGACACCTCTCGAGTCACCTTTCCAATCCAAACCACCCCTAGCTTCTTTCACAGCTTGCTCGATATCACTCGCGACCGTACCCCTCTTGACACTCGGCATCAAACCTTTCGGACCGAGAGTACGTGCCAACTGCGGGTTCCTCTGGAACAAGGTGACCATTTCGGGAGTCGTGATCAACTTATCGGGACTGAGCGTGCCGTTCAAGATCTGGTCAATCAGTTCTTCTCCTCCAACGACATCGGCACCCGCCTTCTTTGCCGCTTGAGCTTGTTGACCGGAAGCAAACACGACGAGGAGGGAAGACTTGGTCGAGGATTGGCACGAGTTGGGAAGAAACACTCGTCCTCGCAACGCGTTCAATTGGATCGCGCTAGAAGGTTTCGTCGTAATGTTGATCTCGTACGCTGCGTTGGGAGTACGAGGCGACCACGTCTACGAACGCGAGCAGTCAGATTCCGTGTAGATCTTCTGGCGATGTTTAAGGTGAACTCACTTTGAGGAGAGTGTGGGCTTCTTCGAGAGTCATCATCTTCTTCTCCTTGCCTCGGAGACCAGATCCAGCGCCTCCTGCCAATCGTGCAGCTCGTTGTGCCCTCGCGATGGAGGTTTTGTGAAGAGGCGACAACACCTTGGCGGCCTGAACCGATCCGCTCGTGCTGAACGATCGCACCTCCTTCGTAAGGTTCAGTAGCGGTCTCGGATTAATGAACGACATGCTGATCGAGAGACGCGTAGTGGAGAGAGACGGTGCTATCGGAAAGTGATTCTGCTCCTCATCTTTCTCTCGTTCATCCTTCACTCAACATCGACACTTCATGGACTGAACCTCGCAGGAAGAATGCCTCCAACTCCTTCGACCTCTCGTTTGAGAGGCGCACCTCCTTCATCATCTCTACCGCCGAGTTCTTCCTTCTCGAGCCCTCGACCCTCCCTGTCGCGCAAAGGGAAAGAGAAGGCAGTCTACACGGTACCGACGTACGATTTTGGAGAAGGCGACGAAGCTTTGTACCAACCGAGAAGCGGTCAATTGCAGCGCAAACCATCTCGGAAACCGAAACGGTTGTCGAGGAAGAGTACCGCGAACGGGAATCTCGGAGTCGAGACGATCACGATAGGATCGACAGTGGGACAGAGCGACAAGGAAGAAGCACCGAGAAAGAAACGACGGAAACTGAGGGATGATGTCGATGCGCTCAATCCTTCTTCACAACCGGATCCAACTCCCTTGACGTCCAAGAAGCCGCCAACGAATCGAACGAAATCAGCAGATCCTCCACAGCTACCGGATACTATCAAGGAGAAGGAAACGAGAAAGAAGAAGAAGACGAAAAAGTCGGTGCGGCTTGAACTGCCCGTCGAGTCGAGTGACGCCGAATACGGTTCTGGCGACGACGACACATTCCGACCCATCACTGAAGACGAAGATGAAGACGATGTGCCTACCACAACCAAACGTTCCCGCCAACGAGCGAGAACTTCCGACACCGAGAATTCTCTCCTGGCGAATTCTGACCTCGATGCGCTCGACTCGCTTGATTACGCCGACCCTCACAACCTCCCTCGTTCGAGTCGACAGCGACGATCGAACAAGTATTGGAGAAGTCTTGAATGGGGATTCTACCGCACCTCGTTGGCCGACACCGTCAGGGGAGAGGAAATCGACATGGCAAAAGTCGTCCACGAATGGGAGAACTTGATCGCGCAGAAACGCAAAGACGAACAAGAGACAGAGGACAAGGCACAAGATGCAGATACCGAGGAAGGACAGCCCGCAAAAAAGGAGAAGCGACCGAGAGGAAGACCACGGTTACCGAGGACGCCGAGATCGAGGTCGAATTCGGTCGCCCCGTTCCCGAAATTGAGACGATCGACCCGCGAAGCAACGATTCTGAATGGGTACTCTTCGGCCGGAACCGCGTTAGGCGAAGACGAGGGATCCGGAGGCGAAGGAGCGCAAGATGACGAGGTCGACCAGCTCGAACTTCCGAGTTCGACAATATTGAGCGAGATGGCGAGATGGCCTCTCTACCCGACAAATCTCCTCGAACACTCGACCACCCGACTCGACTTTTACCAAGAATTGGAAGAGTTGGCCAAGAAACATCGCAGGCAACTTACAATTAATCGCCCTTCGAGACCCAGACGTTCCAAGATCCGAAGCGCGTACTGCTCATCAGGACCTCTCGCTACTGCTTCAGACCCTCCTCCTCCTTCTTCCTCGAGCTCTGAACCGGATGAACTTGGCGATTCCGATACCTCGATCGCACCTGGGTTCTCTCCACAATTCTACCAGATCCCCTCGATGGTCAACTCGGTTCTGCAGCGTCTGTCCGACTTTTTACCGAAAGAACCACTCCCAGCAATCGATTACTGGTCTGTACCGATCAGGCTTGAAAACATGAGGAAAGATCGGGAGAAGCAGCAACAAGCGAACGCGAAAAGAGCAGCAAAGGCGAGAGCCAAGGCGGAAGCGAAAGGATTGGAAGTACACACGCCAGAAGTAGCGAAGTGCGAGATCAAGCAAGCGCAAGTTCCAGGATGGAGGGAGGTGGTGGCCGTTGCTCGCGAGAATCAAGCGATCCCCAAACAGTGCGTCCTTCTCCCCTAAATACAATACTGTTCTACACTGACAACCTTGTGCACATGTACAGCGTTGTCGACAAGCTCGAGCAGCAATTGCTGGAACTTTACGGTCCGCTCTCCGAACCCGAACGTGCGTTACCCCTCATTTCTCTCAAAACGTTTCAACCTCATATTTTTCCGACCTACTGACACGCGTGGAATGTACCGGATTGTAGCAATCAAGTTGCCTGCTCTCGGCGGACAACCGACGTTTCCGAACCTTGAAGCTCGAGTTGAGAAGCCCGTCGAACCCAAAGTCCGAAAGCCCAGGATCCGCAAGCACAAGGGAGTCAAGGTTGTCCCGCGTTCGAAAGAGACGGTCGATGATGATGATGAGCCTCAGGAGGATGCAGTGGGAAGAGAAGGCGCTGACGTGTCATCGTAAGTGAAATTCGGCACAAAGCTCGCGAGACAATATTGCTGACATTGCTCTCCATCCAGTACTGCCCAGGCTCATCAACAGGATGCGGGCTATCACGAGGGTTTAACCTCGGAGCAGGAAGCAGCTGGAATGGACCTCGACTCGTAAGAGAAGCAATGCACCTGAACCTGCAACCCAGCACCCAATGACGCTTGTTCACGTGTGTCGCGGGCGATATCCCCAACGAGTTTTCGAGTGTCGGAGTGATCCGCCCAGGACGCGCGAATCGCTTTGGACCGAGAGGGTCGGGCATATCACGCGCGCGACGAGCTGACCTTTGCTATGAACGCATGACCGAGGCTGGGAAATCGCGGCGCTCGACGGCTACTTGCTTACCGCGGGTCCATGCAATTGCTATTGAGAGAGACTTGCAATACGCGTCTATAGCTTCAGTAGCTCGAACCGATCGATCCAGCTTGACGTAGCTCGATTGGATCCGAGCGCGTCCTACTATTGCCTCGCAACGCGCCTGGATTCCATCTAGCATAAGTTGTGATAAGTACGGCAGCATTTCTTTGCATGAATGAGGCTGAGCACGATGAAAGGTACCGAGGAACCCGATAGAATTCGCGAGAGAATTCTCGAAACTCGTCGAAGGTTGACGCGTCTCTTTGCGTTTTGGAACGCCGAGGACTCGCGAACGGGTGCACGAGTTTCAGAGCGATAGCGAGGATTATAACAAGGGCAGAACGTTTGCTAAGCCGCGTTGTTAAGCCGCGAGAAAGGGCCGAGTCAGCAGGGAAAACGTGCGATGACTTGGCCGCAGTTGACTCTCCTCGCGAGATCGCCACGGGGGTTCTCTCGCTCTCTCGTTTCTCCCTCACCTCAAGTCACCCGTCTCGAAGTCAGCCCTACTCTTCACTGAGTAGTCGTTCGCCGCCTAGCCAAGCAACAACAGCAAGCCCGCTCCCGCACGCTCGCCTCGGGTCCTACGCGCCTCTTGCCTTTGTTTGCCTCCACCTCGCATCGTAGTCAACCAGCACGACAATCAAGCTATGCCTGCCCCTCAGTACACCTCGAGGCCCGTCTACGCGTCGATCGACGGCAAGCAATGTAAGTCCCGGCTCTCGACCCTGCTTCTCACGGTCCCCACTTCCTGCGAAGGATCGGGACAGTTAGATTAGCCCAGACCTCGCTCCGATCACACCTTTTGCTGACTCTGCGCCTCTCTTCTGCTTCTGCATCTTGTCCCACCTCCTCCTCCTACCTGTCCCTCACCTACAGACATCTCTGCGTTTACCGGCGAGATGTCGTTCACGCCTTACCGCGCAACCGGAGGTCCCTCGGCACGTAGCTCTCAAGCTTCGACATCGTCTTCCCCCTCGTCGACCCCATTCATGTCGCCCTTGTTCTCGCGCCGTGCATCGTACTCTTCGAGCGACGACTCGGACGACGAGCTCGAGACGCCAAACACCTCTCCGCAGCTCGTCGGCCTCGACGCGAAGCACAATCACCTCGCTCGCGACGCCAAGGGCAAAGGCAAGGCACTCGACCTCGACGACTTGCACCACATCAACGGCGAAATCGTTCCCTTTTCGCTGCTTGACATCTCGGAGGAGGATGCCGACACCCAAATCGTCGTGCCCCAACCCCCCACATCCCCTCTTGTGCATCCCGACCCTGTCCCGTCTTCCACGTCGACATTCGCGCCTACACTCGCATACCCTCCGGGACTCCCAGTCCCTGCCCACCTTGCGTCGACATCGACTCCAAAGCCTCATCCTGCGGATAATGCGCCGGCCGCTCCTTCCACGCCTGCGTTCTCCCACGTTCGCCCACAACAACCATCACCCCCGTCACGTGAGGAAGAACGAGAAGAACGCGGTCGCTCGAGGTGGCCCCGACTCTTGTGGTCGTCTCAACTCGACGTCGAATCGCTCCACGTCCTTCGTTCGTACCACTCGCGAGTCGTCGGAGGGGACCTCCCCGTCCTCAAGAAGGGCATGACGCCTCGCGAAGTCGCCAAGTGGAGTCGTCAAATCGAACGTGCTGGCCTCTAAACGATCTCAATCAATCATCACCGCTCTTCGCTCTTCGCTTTTCACCGTTCTCTCTTTTGTTCGATTCTCTCGTGGGATGTAAGGGTTTTCGCAATTGTTCGTTTCTATTATTCTTCTTTGTTGTTCCTTTTCTGTTTGTCTACGCCCACGCTCGTTCCCACCACTCCATTTGTACCACCGCTCCTTGCCAGCAAAAAACTTCTCATCAGTCCTAAAGTCCGAAAAAAGTAGTACCCCTCCTTCGTCTCTTTCTTATAGCAGAACCAAAAACCTGAATATGAATGAAAGCCGCTTGTATCAACTACGATCACTTGTGAAAGATCGAGAGAGAGAGTTGTCTTCCAAGCAAAGAATCTCGCCCATAGAGTACGCGCTTCAAATATTTCCTCGACTCGTGACGATAATCTGGTTGCAAGGTTTCTTAATTGCGAGGGGCAAAGGACTACAATGCCATTTCCTGATCCTCTTCCACCTGATTCTTCTTGAGTTGTAACCCAGCCCTCAATTCTTCCGCCGTCACAACCACCTCTACAAGATACTTGCCCAACACGACGTTACTCAATGCCGTCTTCAACACGATATCCAACACTCCAACAATCGTTTCAATCGCCGGTTGTGCGATCGTCCAATCGACTTTTTCAATTTGGTTCAAGACACCTCCTTTTCTAGTTGAGACGGATCCTTCTTCTGCCAATGCGAACGCTTCAAAGATCGATTGTTCACCTTCTGCCAACCTACCAATCGCAGCGGTTCCCGAAGCGACACTGATACGACCTCCTGTAGTCGCCGCTGAATCGGTAGATTGCTGTTCTTGTTGTTGTTGTTGAGGAAGAGTCGCATCTCGAGCGAGTTTGGCAGCTCGAGTCAAGTTGCGTAGGATGAGGCATGCAAAGAATCCAGGTCCGGCCGCTTCGTGATGGTCGTCGACTTGTGCGTGGTACCGCACGTGATGAAGTTTCGCAGCAGGTAGCTCTGGGACAGGGTTCGATACAGCGGTAGGTGTCGAGGAGAGCACAGGGAGATGAGTACGAGTATGGAGGGTCATCTGAGCGATTTGAAGTGAGGGATCCGTTTGCGGGGTTGTTGGTGTGTAGTTGCAGTCGGACCATCGGCAGGATGTGGGAGGGGATGGGAGGGCGAGGTGAGTGTTGTAGACATGCTGGTGGAACGCTAGACGCGAGTCGTGCCCAGCTGGGACCGGACAATCTTGCCACCCACACTGACCCGCAAGAGCTTTGTGTCGAAGAAATAGGTCAGACGATGAGAGTGCAAATCGGTAAGACTTCGGAGAAAGAGGACTCACTCGCTCGTCTCCGCGGTTTCAGACCTTTGATGATGAATTTCCTGCCTTCCGCGTCATCGAGAATCGTTGGCACTGCCGAAGGGAACGCTTGTCCCGATAGTCGGATGACATCCTGCGCTGTGAGCATCGTCGGGATCTTGGGATTCATCGTGATCGTTTCAAACTGCGTCTTGTACGCTGTCCACAACGAGACTTGGGTGATGTCCGAATCGGGATCGATCTCGTACATGCGATGCATCCTGTAGATTCCGGACCACGTGAGTATGAGCACTTCCTGACTAGATGATCTCGTCTATGCGGAACGCACCAGTTGATTGTCCGGTCCGACTCATCCATTCTGACAATCTCGTCCAACTCGGCTTCCGACAACAACGCGTCTCCGGATGGACTGATGATTGGTTTCTTACTCAGACCTGCCGGTTTCACCGGATACTTGGTGCGGTACCAAGTCGCGGCTTCCGAACGAGTCAACATGATATCGGTCTCGACTTGCTCCTCTTTCGCTCCGATCTGGAACTTTGAACACACGAGGTGGAGAATCTGCAGCAGTTCGGGTCGGGTACAGAAGTAGGCGGCATTCGAAGGCAGGAGCGTGTGTTGGTAGATAAAGTCGAGGACGACCGTGTTGAGCTCGGCGTCCGCGAGAGGGAGGAGCCGGATAGCGGTTTGGACCGGGTGAGGGTGAGGTTTGGGCAATGGAGGGAGGGCCTCGTAGGCGAGCAGGGCAAAGACGGCGTCGGATTTTTCGTTGAGCGACAGAGCAGTGAGGCATCGGTACGCGGCGATGATCAACGCGCGGTCTTCAGATCGGGTGAGAGCGACCAGTAGAGGGAACAGTCGAACCGACGGCGCGTCGAGTGGTTCCGGTTTCGGTGGAGGCGCATCCTCGTCGGCGTCGGAAGCGAGGGCGATAGCATGTCCTGGGATTGCTAGCGGGATATGTTCTCCGAAAATTTCAAGGATCTCGAGCAGGTACAGGCGCAATTCGGTTGTCTCTTCGCCTTCTGGGCCTTCGAACTCGCCCTCCTCGAGAACCTGGACGAGCACTTTTCTGAGCCGCTTGCTGTCAAGCAGAGGCTCTGCGTTCTTCTTTTCGAGTGCGAGGTTCCTCAGGACGAGACTTGCTTCTGCTGCACGCCGGCGCAGGACCTCGCGCGGTTCGCTGCTGGTGAGCGCGATGAGCGATTGAGCACCGCCGCGCCTGTCGTGTTTCCGTCGATCGAGGTAGTCCCAAATGAGTTGTACAAGTCCATCGAGCAGGCCGGGCAGTTCGTTCAAGCGGAGGAGGTCGGGATCAATCGATGCAACTTGGATGATGCGTTCGAGTGCGAAATCGATCTCGGCAGGCACGCACGAGCGCAGGGAAAGGACCAATCGATTGCTGGGCCCGGGTTCCAGGTACGCAGCTGGTGCCAGAATGGCAGGAAGAACGCGAGTTAGACAGTTCAGGTAAACATGCACTCGCGGGGGTGGATGGCAGACTCACGCCCAGTCAGGAGGGAGCTCCAGCGGTCTCGTGCCTTTGCTCGCTGACTTGGTCCTTTCGCGCCTACACCTCTGTCTGCTCTCGGAGGTCGAGCCGTTCCCGGAGGAGCGTACGGCACCCGTTGAGCCGAGGGCGCGTAGCTGATGCCCGGTCGACCGTAGGCGGGTTGCATCGCGTGCAGCAGAGCGGACGTAATGTCGTGTCGGGATGGGCCGAGGTCGAGTGGAGGTTTAAACAAGTCGGCTCACCGCGCAACGTCGCGACTTCGTCTTCATCTCAATACTCCCCCTCTCGATTCCGCTGCACTCGGTGCTAGACTTCAAGTATGATGTGTAGAGGCGGGCACATCTCTTCCAACTGTGAACTGCTTGGACTGAGCCTTGCGCATCTCGATCAGCAAAAGTTCCCGTGAGAACTTCCTGTGCAGAGCTGGATACTGTAGCATTCTTTCCGCTCGAATACCTCGAGCAAATACCAGTGAGCAGCATTAGGGTGCGTGCACTGTCGAGAGTGCAGTCCTTGCTCCTGTCTTTTGACTGATCGCACGTTCCCCTCGAACGTTCCCCTTCCTCATTCTCATCCTCATCATGGGCCGAACCTATCGCATTCTCTTCCTCATCGATCGACGGGTGTGTTCGAAGAGGTGACGAGCATGATGTCTTTCGGTTGCTTCTCCTCTCTTGAGCCAAGCGCAGGCTACAACCTCAGCTGAACCATGTCGATCGAACCTCAAATGTCCCCTTCCGGTCGCGGATCCGCCGCGAGTTCAATCACGATCCAAGTGTCAACGACAACCTGTTCGTCCCTGCCCTCGTGCGACATTGAGGAAAGCATTGCACCCCTAGACGAAATCTCGACTACGATCGAACCATTCCCTGTGACCTCTACTCCTAGTCGTCCTTCATCCCCTCCGACTCTTCCTCCTGCAAGATGTTTGACGACGACGACGAGTCTGGACGAAGCAACAGCTTGCCCACCTCCTTACCAGTTCCCGCCTTCACCTGGTTCTCAAACATTGAACCCTCTCTCGTTCTACCCTTTCTCGACCTTGACTCCTCTCGGTACTCCAGAGTCTCCCAACCTACAAGCACTCGAGCGAAGTTTGACCTCAACGACGAGTGTTGGTGCACCTCCTGCATACGATCAAGTACCCGAAACTCTTGCCGAGAAATGTTTCGTCTATGGGTTCCTCTGTCCGTTGATCTGGATCTACGGCATGACAAAGTACTGGCGCTCGGAACGACCAGTTGGGTTCCAAGATCGAGCGAAAATCGATTTGGAACAGGGAACGATCGAAGGAGGGTACGTAGAAGAGAGTCTGGCATGTTGGAGGGAAGAAGAGAAAGTGTGGGCATTGAGATGTGCTTGGTCTTTGGGTGCATTCTCGAGTATCTTGATCGTGATGGGTATCTTGTTGGCGAGCATATTGGGAAAACTCTGAAAGCGGTTGCCTCTTACTTTTTGGTGTCGGTATTCTGAATAATATTGATAAATTTCTTCTTATGTTCATATCAGACAGGTTGAGCGAAATCTACCCTGTGTTTCAATCCTCATCTGAATCTCCTGAACCGTTCAACAAGAACGGTCTCACTTCTCTCCCTCCAGTTCCTCCCGTCGTCCCGATCTGATTCGGATGTGTTTGTTTCCGAATCGCTTCCGAATCTCCCCCGAGTGCTCTTCGTTCCGTCGAGAGGGCCTCTTCGTCGTCGAGATCGAGATCGAGCGAGTACGCTCGTGCAGAAGACAAGTCGATCGGTGCTGGCCTCGAAAAAACGTTCTTGCCACTCCTGAAAGTACAAACCAACATTGAGTCACCCGGAATGACGCTTGAACTTGGAGACAGCGAAACAATGCGTACTTGCGCAGGACGAGGGCTAGTCGACCAAATTGGAACAGGTTCCTCACGACGAGGAGGAACGTGTCGAACACTTCTTCGTTCTTGGCCGAACAGCCATTGAAGAAGATGACGGCGAGCGTCACGACGCACAGTGCCGTGATCAACAGATCGAGCGTGTTGTAGTACGATACCCAGAATTGCTGTTTTGAAGTTCAAACAATGTTGGCATTGGAGATCCAGAGAATTGCGCAGTTTGAGCAGGGACTCACCTTGCCAAATGCAAAGAATCGGATCGAAACTTCGACAATCATGGCCGTGTTGACTATCACCTCCAACACGTAGAACGTGAAGCTTGGACAATGTTCACTCGTCGCGCTGAGAAACACTGTTGTCAACCTGGTCTCGAATGATTCTTATCAGCTTCCGTTTCAATAGAGATTCTTCAGAAATGAATGAGCGAGAATACGGAAGCGAGAGAGAGATCGAGCTCACGACAAGGCGGCCATGCCGAGGTACAGAAAGACGTAGAATTGGGAGAAAACGAATCGATTTGCGACTCCCTTCAAGGTTTCGAGAGTATCGTTCCGTCCGTTCGTCGCGAAAGATCTGTACAGAAGACCCCAAGTATGCGAGTTACAAGTCAGCGCATCTGTCGCCGGCAACGAGGTCCGCGACCTGATTGCTCTCGCGGCGCATGGGCGCTCGAGCCCAGCGAGGACAGCATTCAGGATAGGAGTACAACTCAACTCGTCGTCCCATTCTCCATACGGTACCCCTCCCGAGCTGGAGTCGAATCCCGACCCGGTGGTCGGCGGGGTAAGCCCACGCCTCGTCCCCACCGGACCATTCAATAGCGGTGTTGCCATCCTCTCCCAGCGATCGCGCGTTTGTGAATTGTGTCAGGAAGTCGGACTGGTTCGGCAATTTGAGGAGAGAGCGAACTGCTGCATCTCATCTTTGTTTCCCGCGACGGACACTCTCTCCTCGAACCTGATGTATCGACTCGTCTTGCTACGACACAGTCAGAGTAATCTACGGTCTCTTGCTATTGAAAAGCGCTTAGGTGTTCAAGATCCGTCGACAACAGACAGACCCCTCTCCTGTGAGCACACGTCAAGAGAGGCTACGTCTCCTTGTGATGGACGGTCTAAGATGTAAACTCTGTCTCAGTACCAGCTGTACTTCCGCGCGCGAGCATTTCCAAAGGATATGGTCATACTGTTACAACTAAATAACAACAGAAGAGAAGTGTCCCGGCACTCTTTTCCTTCCTTCAAGAGCAAGTTGAACCCTTTTCTACTCGTCATCACTACTGTCCTCCATCTCGACATATGTCCTACCGTCGCCTGCCGCCCCTTGAGTTGCTCCCGGACCAGAGTTCTGACTCCTACCTTCTTTGATCCTCCTCAAGTGTCCTTCGACCCGACGTTGCAACCCTTGGTCGCGTTCGACCGTGTCGAGTTTCAATCGCTTGCTGCAACCTCCGATCGGACATTCGACATTCCCATGGTTCGACTGGATGTATTCTTTGATCGCATATCCCGAGAACGAATGAGGACACACAGTACTAGCCGCATGACAACGGGGAAAGGTTTTCAGCATCTCGTTGTACGACCTCGAAGAAGTAGGAGAAAGGGGCAAAACGTACGAAGTGTACGCGTCTTCGAGGTAAGACGCTGTGAGGGGACATCGGAAATCTTCTTTCTGAGCGGTGATCTCGACTTCGTCATCGGAATCTTTTCCTCCTGCTCCTGCTTGTGCTCCTGCACCGTTCGAATCTTCTGTAGGAATGTGTAGATGAGTGATCGATTCTTTCTCCCACAAAGTAAACGGAAAACATACCTCGAGGCAAGAATTTTTTGATGTTTGGGACCGAAGCACCATCCGTGAATTGTTCCTACAATGCAGTACGAGCACAGGACGAGTCAATCAAGAGCAGCATACTCGGGGCTCAATTTCGCGTACCCAAACGAGACTGATGAAATCGGCATAGTCCTTGTTCTTGACGAGCTTGTCCCGAATTGAAGTCGATTGGTACTCTTCGAGAGACCGATCCGCCTTCTTCTGATACGTTTCGTAGATGTTGGTCTAAGCGCCACGTCGCCACGTAGGAATTAGTCTCGGAATCTCCCATGCGACACGAGGGAATGTTCTCTCGTACGATCTGGTGTCCTTGCACGATGCGCTGTCGCAGGTCACTAATGGTTGCCGTGCGAATCTCGTTCTCTTGGACTCGATCAAGAACGACTTTGAACTCTGCGTCGAGTTGCTGGAAGGTCGACTGACGAGTACGTACGAGCAGGTTAGAGCGTCACAGAAGCAAGGAAGAATAATGTTTCGGGAACGTACGTTTTCGAGCAAGACTTCGAGGTACTTGTGCTCGTCATACCCTTCGTCACGGTGCTCCTCCGCCAATGTCTCGACAAACTCACTCGTCACGTTGTGCAAGAGGATGAGAGTATCTTTGAGACTCTTTTTGAGGACTTGCAGTTGACCGACGAGTTGTTTCAATTTCGAGTCGCCCTGACGCAAGTCGACTGGTTGGTTCAACAGAGTGGGGTCAACCTGGCGCAAGAGGTCGTCGTTGAGTCGACCTTGCTCTTCAGTGTCGCTCGGAGGGTCGGCACTCGAGTCGTCGCGCACGGCGCGGGATGTTCGCTTTTGCAACGGCATTCGGTCAATAGGTCACGTTGACGCGTCGAAAGAGGGCGAGAGCGATGGTTGGAGAGAGGCAGACGCGCATCGAGAGCGTGTGCGCAGATCAAAGAACGCGCGCGCACGTGCAGGAGAACAAGCGGTTCAGGGGAGGATCCGTCAGTCCCATGCGAGATCAGTCGGAACCTGACGTACACCGTCCGGACCTTCCCTTCACTCGTGAGCACCACCAGCAAGATGCGGATACGACTGCTACTAGTTGCGACACTGTCGCCACTGCTCGCTGCAGCGTCGACCAGTATCGTCGACGTGCTCTCGGCTTCTCCCGACCACTCGCTCCTGCTTCGAGCATTCCAACGAGCCCGCTTGATCCCGACCCTGAACCGACTCAACGGCTCGACTGTGTTTGCTCCAACCGATGAAGCGATTCGTCAAGCCCAAGAGCGAGAACGTTCCCATGACGACGACAACGTTTGGTCCTCGCTCGTGCTCGCCGAAGACGATCAGGAACACGACAACCTGCAGCTTGAGCTACGAGACACCCTCTTGTACCACTGCCTGAACTACACGCTGTTCCCACCACCGCGATCTCATTCGAACGGTTCGGATCCCGATCCCGAACCCGAACCCCCCACTTCGACCCTCGCGTCCGTCTCGAAACACTTGCCCCTCGGAGTAGTCACGATGCAAGAGTCTCTCTACTTTCCTATGCTCTCGTCGTACAACCACTCGTTCCCTCAACCTCCGTCTCTGCCCGGATCTGAACCCGACAAACCCGACCCGGGCGCACCTACAGACCATCCCGAGGGCCTCTTGCGCGGTCATGGACAGCAAGTAAGAGTCGTGCGTACGAGCAAGAGAGAGATTGCGATTGGTGTCGATTCAACCGGACAAGGAGGGTTCAAAGTCGAGGTTGACAAGATCGAGTATGCCAAGAATGGAGCGTTCGTTCCAGTTCAAGGGGTCCTCGAGAAGCCAAAAGATCTAGGCAAGTAGTTCTACCGCTATCAATTCATATATCGCACTAATTGGTCGCAAATCACAGCTTCAATCGTTCAGACGACTCCTTCGCTCTCGACATTCGCTTCCCTTCTTCCAGACTCGCTCCTGTCGTACCTGGAGCAAACCTCTCACCTCACCTTATTCGCCCCAACGAACGAAGCATGGTCAGAACTGTCCGACCTCGAGATGCGATACCTCCGTTCTCAATTCTCCGAGATTGACATTGGCGAGATTGTCGGTGATGCCGCGAGTCGGAACGCGACTCGTAGCGGCAACGGAGGAGTCGGATACTTGAGTCAATTTGGAGAGGACAAGTTGGTCATGACGCTCCGAAACGGCACACTCGCGATCGAAACAGGCGAACAGGACGGGATCAAGGTCAATGGAACCAAGATTGAGCAAGGAGACATTCTCGCCAAGAACGGCAAGTCCATCCAATCTCACCACGGCAAGTTTTCGAGCTGACTCTGCACAATTTCGATCTAGGTGTTTTGCACACTCTTCCCTCCTTATTGTTGCCTTCGGGTTCTCTCGCTCTCACCGCCGAAAAATACCTCCTCGCCCTCAACTGCACCAAATTCGTCTCGTTACTCCACTCGGTTAACATGTCGCATTACGTCCAGATCCCTTCGAACCAAGACACGACGATCCCGCCCAGTCCCCTGCCCAAACTTTCCTCTTCCTCCCAACATGCTTTCCAGTCCGGAGCTTCTGATCGGGAAGAAGGAGAAGGATACACAATCCTCGCACTCAAAGACACACTTTTGACGTCGACCGAAAACTTGCGACTGTTGACGCTCCCTTCGTTCCCGTCCCCGGGTACTCCCGAACTCGAAGCGCTCCTCTCATACCACATCTTGCCGGGCAAACTCGAACCGAAATCGATGCATGACGGGATGCTCGTCGGAACCGAACTGAGACCTGCGTCGCTCAAACGTGAAAGACAAAAGTTGGTCGTCAGCGTTCAGGACGAGGAAGGGGGAGAAGGGGAAGGGTGGCAAAAGAGCAAGAGTCGACGCGAGAAAGAAGTTGTGATTGGATTTGGAAACGCCAACGCGATCGCTGAACCAGGTAAGCAACCATCCACCTATTGCTCAATTTCGGGAACCCTTTTGAGCATTGACACAACCATCCTGTGCGATAACTCCAGTTCAAGTGGGCAACTCGATCATCTATTTGATCTCGACGATCCTTGAACCGCCTGCATCGATCATTTCGACCGCAGTCTCCGACTTGCGACTCTCGACCTTCATCGCGTCGGTGTACTCGGCTTCGCTTGACAAGACGTTCCTTTCGACTCCCTCGATTACGTACCTCGTGCCGACGAACCAAGCGTTCGAGACGCTCGGATTGGGCATGTCGTATCTCTTGTTACCGACCGCTCAACCCGAACTCGAAAGTTTGTTGAGGTACCACGCGATCGACGAACTCGTGTACCTCGAAGAGTTCCCCGATTCCGGTTCGAACCGGTACCCGACCCTCGAACGGGGCTCCGAGATCTACCTTGAACGAGGCGCAAACTCGTCGTTGCTCGCACATGGTCCTACTCTCGAAGGATCTTCGGCAAACGGGGAACAACGAGATGCGAAAGTGCTCGAAGGAGATCTTTTGACCGAGACGGGAGTCCTGCATGTGGTGGATCAGGTCGAAATCCCTCCTTCGATCGAAATCACGGTTGACAAATTGATGAAGGGAGCCAAGAGTACCACCATGGTTGAACTGATCAAAGAAGCCAACATGTCTTGGATCCTTGAAGGGAAACCGGAACCTCGACCAGACGACGACGACGATGATGACGAGCTTCGATTCCGAAATGGTGACGATGAACCGAGACGAGCGTACACGATCTTGTGTCCGACCGACAAAGCGCTCTCGAGGCTCAACTTGACGTACTACCTCACCCACCCTGTCGCCCTCTCGTCTCTGATTCGATTACACGTGATTCCAACCGATGCGCTCATCGAACATGCGAACCATGGAGGAGAAGAGGAAGGAACCCCGCTCGTCCTGTCCGACTCGATCACGTACCCTACATTGCACTCGATCGA
Source organism: Sporobolomyces koalae (assembly GCF_050403365.1). NCBI lineage: Eukaryota > Fungi > Basidiomycota > Microbotryomycetes > Sporidiobolales > Sporidiobolaceae > Sporobolomyces > Sporobolomyces koalae. The sequence continues at coordinate 145,647 of NW_027481766.1, forward strand.
ACGAGGAGGTCGAAGCAAGTATGGCAAAGTCGCGTTCAAACGTTGGGGTTCCGAACGAGGGAGTTGGATGGTCGGGATCGAGAGTGCGAGAGGAACGAAAGGTGAAAGCGATTCAGCTCGAGTCGTCACGTGGGGTCGAGCAACTCCTTGGATCGTAACAGAACGATCAGGAACGGACAGTGTCGTGGGCAACAGGAATCGAAGGACCAGAGTCGCACGTGGAGGTGGAGTCATTTTGATCGATTCCGTCTTGTTGCCGTGGGAACCAGGGTGGTTCAGAAAGTGGGGATGGATCGTACTCACTGCGGTCGTCTCGACTCTTGTCGTTGCTCTCGTCGTCGTTTGGGGGATCAAGAAATGGAGGAAGAGAAAGGGTAAACTTGGGGAAGGGTACGAACGAGTCGAGGGTGAGGAAGACTAGATTTTGGACTTCCGTTCCCACCATCTTTCGCTTGCACTTGGTTCTTTCTAGAAATGCTTCCTGTCTTTTGTTTCTCTTCGTGTTGTGTTCACTCTCTTTCCTTGTAGCTGCTCTCCTACTTTTTCTCCTGTATGCATTGTGCACAGCTTAAACGCCATTTCTGCCCAGCGCCTTTCCGACTCAAATTCACGAGGTTGCGCTACTTTGCTAGGGTCCTTCACCTGATATCAAGTTGCTCTGTCAACTCGAAGGCATCATGTTGTAAGAGTAAAGAGGGACTTTTGTTTCGAAACAATCAAAGTTTTGGGGTGACAGTACTGCAAAAAAAGTAAAGAAAGCGAGAATAGTAATGAGGGAGGGTGGTGAGGCGCTTGAAGGAACGATTCGACAAGGGATGCGATTCTTTCTTAAGCGTCGTTCTTGGTGACTTCGTGAAGCGATTCAGCCAAGTGTCGAACGTTGTGCTCGGTGATACCGGCGACCGAGATACGTCCATCGCGGGTCAAGTACACGTGGTACTCTTGCGCCAATCGGTCGACTTGCTCAGGAGTGATACCCTGAAATTTTGTGATCGTTCCCCGATTAGTTCCCGATCAGAAAACGCAAGAGAGAAGTGGGGAGACCCAGAAAAAACGTACGAGGTAGGCAAACATGCCGATTTGCGACTTGATGTGCTTCCAGTCCTTCTTCGATCCAACTTCCTTCAAGAGGTCGAACAAAGTCGAACGCATGCCGATGATGCGGTCCGCCATACCCTTGACTTCGGCGAGCCTGTTTCAACCACAATGAAGCATCCTCGAGTCAATTGTCTGATATATTCGTTAGGGAGTTGTCGAAAAGGAAATTGGAACAAACCATTGAGCGTTGAGTTCAGGGTCGGTGAGGAGAGTAGCAGCGACACGAGCTCCGTGAACGGGAGGGTTCGAGTACATCGGTCGGACGACACTATAGACATTGATACGAAAGAGAACCATTAGCTTTTTGCAGAGGGTTTCTCTTATTTGGCTTGAGAAACCGGCATAGAAACGTACATCTTGATTTGTGAATCAACCTTGGCCTTCTCTTCGGGCGACTCGCACACGACCGAGAAGGTTCCAACACGTTCACCGTAGAGACCCATGTTCTTGGCGAACGACTGGCACAGGACGAGCTGGTGACCTTCCGAGATGAAGTGACGGAGCGCGAACGCATCGTTGTCGACCGATCTGAAACACCCGCGACGTATCAGCACGGGTCAAAAGCTCAGCTCTGATAGACCTCAAAAGCAGCTCACCCGGAAGCGAAACCGAGGTAGGCATTGTCGATGACGGGGAAGTGTTTCTTTTCCTGCAAACATCGAAAAAAGGCGGCTGCCGTCAGTCAAAAGTTGACGCAAACCCCGGGCGCAACGACGATCCGTACCTTGACAATGTCCGAGATCTCCTTCCACTGTTCCCTCGTCGGGTCGATACCGGTCGGGTTGTGCGCGCACGCGTGCAGGAGGACGATGCTGCCTTCTTCCATCGCGCGGAGGTCCTTCTTCATGCCCTCAAAGTCGAGTCCGACCGTCTTCTTGTCGTAGTACGAGTACGTCTTGACCTCGAGTCCCGAGTCTTTGAAGATCGGGATGTGGTTCCCCCACGTCGGGGCCGGAAGGTAGATCGTCTTCGAGTGAGGGTAGTGACGCGCGAGGAAGATTCCAGCGACACGGAGAGCACCCGTACCCGAAAGGGTTTGAGTGATGGCAACCTGTATCCATAAAACATGATCGAGCGAGTCAACACGACAAAAGGTTCGGGTTTGGGTCGAAACTATTTTTTCGTCGAGCAGCACTCACGCGACCCTCCTTGAGCGGCTTCGAGTCTTCACCGTACGCGAGCGTGGCAGCAGCCTTGGTAAAGTCGTTGAGACCGGTGATCGGGAGGTACTCCTTGTCGTTGCGTTGACTGATGACCTTGTCCTCAGCCTGAACATCGCGGCGTCAGTACCAAGGTCGACCGAAGGAATGCGTAAACAGGGGAGACTCACGGCGAGAACGGAAGGGAGGACGTAGGGCTTGCCGTCCTTGTCGCGGTACGCTCCGACTCCCAAATTGATCTTCTTGGGGTCCTGGTCCTTCTTAAAGGCCTCGGTAATACCTACACGCATCGGATCTCCGAGTCAGCGACATTGTGCACCAGGAGACACGGGCATGAGAGGGAGAGGGAGCCGCGTACCGAGGATAGGGTCGGGAGGACCGGCGGGAACCTTGGACCACACCGACACGGATCGGGCCGCGTTCAATTGGACCGACAGTTGGCGCGCAGACACTCGGGTACGGGACAACATGCTGGCAGACATGACGGAGAAGGACGGATCCGCGCAACCGGTGGGAAAACGTGGGGAGCGAGAACCGAAGACCGCATGAGCGCATTGAGGAACAGAGAGGCGGGATCTGTCAGTACAGAGTTGACGAACCGCCCGAGAAAAGAGACTGACGTGGAAGCTGGATGGAGAAGAGAGGGAGCACGGAGCGAGCCGCCGCAGCTGCTGAACGTCGGGTAACTTCGTGACATTCTTAGCCGCGGAGTCAACGTCCACTTTCTTCGCGTCTCACAAACGATTCATTCACAACAACAACGGCACTACGAATCATCTGAAGTAACACTGATCATGCCATCTTGCCATGCTTTGGCAAAAACCCTTGTCCCTCGAGATCAGGATCAAACCCTAGTGACACCGCCGGCGAAGGCTGAGAGGAGACAGTTGTCAGTATCTCGAGGCAACAGCACAGGAAGAACAGAGGAGAAAAAAAAGTAGCGCACCGTCCACCGTTCTCGTTTGAGCCGATCCTGACTTTCGACTTCGCGCGCGCGTTTCCTCGCGCGTTCGACCCTCCTGCGATCTTCTTCCTGTCTCTCGTACTTGCCCATCTCGACCGCGTTACTACCTTGTTGCTGCTGGTTGCGACTCAGACCTCGTTCCAGCGCCCTTCCCGGTTTTGTTTTCGACAATAACGACCTCGCTGCCGGGGACAGGTGGTCACCAGTTCGAGGCGTCGAGTTTCCACTAATTCCTTCGCATCTTCCCGTCATAGTCGAGGACCTGACGGAATCCAACACCGATCTCCTCAATCCAGTCGAGTTCCCTCCTCCCAACGCCAACCCTCTCGATGTCGATCCGGAAGCAGCTGTAGCGCTACCGTGACTCGCTGCAGTCTCGGCGAGACTCCGTTTCGCTTTCCTCGCCATCTTGAACGCGAGTTCCTCTCGACGACTCGTGTCTTCGATCCGGAACGGTCCGACACTCGCATCAACCTCGTGAGTTCGGAGCGTAATTGGGGTCGCTTCGATCGATCCCCACGTCATGAGTTCTTGCAACGCTTGTGGCGGCAGTTGATTCGCTCGAGGAGAAGGCAGTGCCGAAACGAACGAAAAGTCGTTTACCCGCGGAGTGTTTGACGATTCGACAGGATCTACACTCGGTATGTGAGCGACCATTTTTCCGAAAGAGAAAAGAGAGGGGACGCACAGGGAGTACCCGAGATTGCAGCGTTGATCCGTGAACGCGAAGGAGACGGGGTCCCTCCGCTCTGACTGCCTTCTCCAGTTTCGAGTTCCATGAGTCTCGTGGCATGGTACCGAATTCCTTTCGGTTCTCCCACAGGCAGGACCGGTCCGTTGGTCGAAGTGGACGGGTTTGCCGGATTCGAGGAGGGTGGCGGAGGATCGGATGGGTCCGTGTCGGCGTCAGGGGGGAACATGAGCGAGTTGCGATTCTGTTCAGGTAAACTCAGAGCGTCAGCGACAATGTTCGAGGGTAGCAACCTGTATCAAGGCAGAGACTTACCCTGAAAGGCCAAGTTTCGACGTCGACCTGCAACTGCTTCTTCTCGAGTGGTCTCGCTTCCTCTTCCTCCTCGACGGCGGGTCGATCATAGTCGACATATTGCTTCGCTTTGTCATCGACCCGACTTGCCACTGTCAGGGCTGTCTGTTTCCCTTTTCCCTTGTCGTCCACGCCGAGGATCAGTTTTTGGTCGCCTTGGTTGCCTCCCGTGATCCTCAACCGTTCCTTCTCGTCTCTGCCTTTGATCAACCCTCGATCATCGTCTCCAACTTTGGTTCCCGAACCCACAAGGACCTGTCTCTCCCCAGGTCGACCACTCTGACCTTCCAACATCCACACGGTCCCGTCCCCAGAACTCTCGATCATTTCCCTCGTGACGTCGACCAACCGTTCTCGAGCGTGTCTTCCTCGAATCTGTTTCTCGTTCGCACGTCGTTCGGCTTCCCACGCCCACCTCGTCTTGTCTCGACGAGCCTGGTTGTCCCTTGCCAACAAGGTTGCGAACGACGAGTTGTCTTCAGAAGTGTATTTCGACTGGAACGCATCGAGTGACAGCGCCGTGTTGATCCCTCCGGATGAAGGATCGAAGGTGCGATTCGGAGCGTGAGATGCGGGTGTAGCTGAGAACGAGGTCAACGGAGTTCGATCGAATGCTGTCGGAGTGTCGGCTCCGTAAGTCGAATCAAGTGGAGTTCTTCCGGGCGTGTCGTTCGCTATTTTCCATGGCAATTTGTGAGCATTTGAGCGTTCAAAAGCTCTGGAAAGTGGGGAAAAGTAGGAAAGTGAAGAATATACCTCGGTGACGACGTCTCGTGCTCGAGTGGGTTGCTACGGGAGTGCACAGTTCCCTCAGCCTACGCACGCTCTCTCCAACGATGTGTTCATCGTGAGATTCGAGCCCTTGAATGATCTCGCGTCTCGTATCGAGCGCGTAGAGTTGTGGGAAGAAGTCACGTTTGATGATGTCGCTCAGATGAGTGATGTACTCTTCTTCCTGTCAAGTTAGGCGAAATCAAGAGGTTCAATGAGGATCGAGTGGAGAGACAAGTGAGGGTAGGCTCGCACCGATAAGATCTCTTGTTTGTATTTCGAGTAGGTGGGTTTGTACACTTCACTCGATCTGACAAGTTCACGATGCTCTGTCGTGGTGGATCGGCGAGTCGAGGGAGTCGCGCGGTGCTGACGTCGCGACGTCGACTGCGCGTGCGAGTCGAGTACTGGCGTATCCCACTCTCTCGAAGGTCCTGTCGAGGTCGATGCGTACGGTGTAGGTGGTTGACTACGCTCGCGAGGCATGATTAATCGAGACTAGCGACTTGTCGGAGAGAGGAGGGTTCGAGTGGAGGGGAAACTCAACTTTCTGATCTTCTTGTCTCGACTCTACCTCTACGCCTCGCACCTATTCACAGCAGCCGTCTCGAAGCGAACCAATGTCGGAACCAGCGAGAAAGCTCACCAAGAAGGAGAAGAAGGCGCAGGCGTTCAGGTCTTCGAAAGGCAAACAAAAATCTACATCTCAACTTCCGTTCAACGAGGACGACGCCGTACCCGTGGCAGAAGACATCAACGAAGCAGAAGTTGATCGCGACGCATCTGCGGAATCAGGAACGGCGACGTCCAAGAAGAGGAAGCGAACAGCCGATGCAGGAGACAGCACCGCCGCTGACGACGACGAGGCTGCTATTGGCGAAGGAGACGACGAACAACCAAAGAAGAAGAAGCGACAACGCGGCAAGAAAAAGTCGCAACAGATTCGACCGGGAGGAGTCGACGAGCAGGGCAAACCTCGTTTGATCGTCTTTGTCGGTACGGCACTGTTCTCGACTCGCTAACACTAACTAGTCTCCAGCTGATCCCATTCTTGCATGGGAACAGGCAACTTGCCGTACAAAGTGACGGTGCAAGACCTCGAGAAGCACTTTAAAGCTTGTGGTAAGGATCCTGTCGTCTTCCTAGAGAGCCTGCATTGTCTCGTATCTGACCCTTCTCCCCTTTCCATCTATGTAGGCGAGACCCCTCAAGTCCGACTCTTGACCCCGAAACCTTCACCCGACTCTACCTCGAAAGCTCCCGCTTCGAAAGGATGTGCGTTCGTCCAATTCACGACCTCTCAAGCGCTCCAAGCCGCACTTCGGTTGCACCACTCGATGCTCGACAATCGCAAAATCAACGTCGAGTTGACTGCGGGAGGAGGAGGCAATTCAGAAGCTCGCAAAGCCAAGATTTTGATCCAACGCGAGAAACTCGAAAAGGAACGAGAGAAGGCTTCGAAGAACCGAAGGATCCGAGAAGGAGAGACCGAGGATGGAGACAAGACGGGCAGGTGGAAACTCGCGGCGGAGAAACAAGCTGGAACCGAGGCGGAGGAGGATCAGAACGTCGTGGTCGAGAACGGCAGGAAGAAGAAGGTGAGAGATCGCAGGAACAAGGAAGGGAAACCGAGTGCTGGAGCCGAGAAGCAAGAGGCAGATAGGAAACGCGCCATGGACAAGCGGGCAGAGAAGGCGAGCAGTGGTGCGAACGCGATCAAACTCGCGTCGGGATGGGGCAACAGGTCGACCTAGGTCTCATTCTCGTAGTTTATCATCTCGTCATCATGGACGCGTGAAAGTTACCATTCACTCATCCTCCCAGCAAACGACCGATGATTTTGGAGAGCGATTTTCATCCCGCTCAGGCCTCCTTCCAGGGCCCTTTCTCTTCTCGCTCGAGCCGCTCTCTGTCTCTTCTCTCTGTACATCTCGGCGCGCTCGCCTGCACTGATCCTCGATTGTCAGAAGTAATCGATTCAAGAAGAAGCGCAGAGATACGGGCCGGAATGGCTTCGCCGAGTCTCAATTCGAGGTGAGTCACGAAGAATCTTCTCCCGACAGAGTCAGACTAAGAGCTGATGAACGCGTGTTCCAATAGCCGCGATGTGAACGAGTTTCCTTCTCGTTCGACCAGTCCAAGCGACTGGACTCGTATCGATTTCGATTCGACTGGATCAACTGATCTCGAATTCACCTTTCGGTTGGAAGAGGCCTCAATGAATGATGTCGAAACGGAAGCAAAGAGACAAACTGCCGATGAGTTGGACAAAGACCAGGATGAAACGGACGATCCCTTCGAACTCGAGCTCGACATGAAAAGAAGCGAGGCTCGTGACTGGCCGGCCATTGACCACGACGAGGGAGCAGTTTCGGGATGTCACACAGGGCTGGAGATGGATCCATCCAGCGCAGGTGCGAATTTCTCTGAGCCCGAACTCGTCTTCCTGCATACTGAGAAGATTTCAAGTAAAGGAGAGAGTCGAACCTCTGAGTTTCATCCCGAGCCCGACAAGTCGCGGATATTCGATCCATCTGAGCAGGGAGTAGCGCGTGTACAACCACTCTCGACACCGAAACGGACGAGTTCGACGCTGTCACTACGAGAACTCGAAACGCCGTTTCTCCTCGATACGCTCTCGCTTCCTTCTCCGCCTCCTGCTTCTCATTGCATTCCAAGCAATTCCCTCGCCTCTCGTCGACATATGCCGTCTCTCGACGTTCCCACCGACATGGTCAGAACATCGCTTCACAGCACAGGTTCTCCTCTATCTCCCTCGTTTTCAGTCATCAATCCTTCTCCATACGATTACTATCGACTCCCGCTGTCTCCATCCTACTCGGTCACGTCCAAAATTTTCCCTCTACCTCCTATGTCCTCCGCCAATCCTTCGACTATCTCGTTTCCGCCATCGACGCCAACGCAATCTTGGACTCTGGATCCATCAACTCCGTCGCCGAGAACTTTTCACTTTCCATCGACCTCGCTTCCAGATTCAGATAAGAGCGAGCTGAGAACTGTGGTACCCAAGTTTGTTTCCGTCTTTGTTCCACCCGACCAAGCCAACAATGCTCCACGTCGTCAATCAGGTACACCGAGCGATACCAGCCTCGCTTCCGACAGATGTTCCGCAGTCGAGCCCTCAGACTTCCACAAGCAAGCTATCCGTCACTATCGTGCCGACTCGATCCTGCGACATCGCGGCAGCGTCTTCGGGGACGAAGCTGATTTGCAGAACCTTCAAGCGGTCAACAGGAGGACCATGGATTGGGTGCAAAAGACACGAAAAACTTCTGTCCGTGAATCGCACACCCATACATCGAAGCCAATTCCGCCAGACAAGGTGCCGAGGAAGAAACGGATCCGGTTCCGGGAGAACAGACTCAAACGATTCTTTGCTTCGAAACGTCGACGGTTCATTCTCGCCACGACCCTCTTCCTAGTCGTTATGGTTGTCGCAATCGCAGCTGCCCTTTCCAAGAGGAAGACTTCGTCACCAGGTGAATGCACTCGAGATGGGGGAACGGCCAAGTCAAATCATGGGCAGTGTCTGTGCGCACCAGGGTTGGGCAGTACCCGCTGTCACCTCAACACAACCTGTATCGAGATTGGAGGTCAAAAAGTCGTACAGGGCTTTCTGGATCTGGCTCGAACCGAATCTGCATGGTGGGAACCAACAATCGACCCCGCTCGCCTGGCTTATACTCTCAACCACTACGTCCAACCACTTTCGTCTTTGCCTGCTTGTCAAGCTCAACTGTCCTTGATCGACTTCCCTTCACTCGCGACCCTGCCAGACCGACTCACTTTCGCGCAGATTGCTCTCGCTCACACGCTTGCCCTGTCCGAGTCCAATCTGACTACGTTCCGGTTACACAAGTTCATCTCGTCCCTCGATTTCGCCCACCTTGACGATGCTCCTGCGTCACGCCCCGACTCGAATTACCAGATCATCAGCGCTGGGTACACCTGGGACTTTGCGACGATGCAAAGAACCGTTCAAACAATGAGATGGCAAGACTTGGCCAAGCCGTCCACAGAAGAAATCGTGAGGATGGAAGGCAAGACGCAGGCTCTGGATCGGATTACACCGTTTGCTATCGCTTCGAGCTCTCAAAGAACGGAAGCATTGCAGCATTATTGGATCGACACGCTCGGATTGGAAGAACCAAGGCTCGAACGATTCCGATCAGCGATTCAGAATTCAGAAATTCTGGTTCCCATGTGCGCAGAAGCCAAGCAAATCCAATCATACAATGTATCAATTAACGACGCGACCGATATGATAGCAAGCTTTGGATGTCGAGGCAAGCTGACGGAAGAAATGCGAATGGAAGTCGAAGCTTCTGAAAGTCAGGTCTTTGGCTTGTCTGCAAGCGATCCCAGCTCTGCCCTGGACAACAATGTGAGTTTGTAACTGTCTTGATCGCGCTCTCAACCAGCTGATTCCCGAGAGGTTCCAATGTAGACCCGACCTGTCTACGGCATCCTGAACATTCTTCCAAATACTGAATTTTCTTGGGATCTCATCTCTCGACCGGCTCGCCCTCAGGCCTCCATCGTACTACAAGATTTAGCCTACAATCGAATTTCGCTACATGCTGGCGAGTTCCTTCCTGTAGAACCGGATTCTCCTGTTCCGCTCTCTGCGCCGACAACGCTCGAGCATTTCGGCCTCTACAATCGTCTCGACCATGTTTTGCTCGAATACCTACAGCTCTTCAATATCAAAACAGCAAGCCTGCTGATACAGGGCGTGCTCGCACCGGAAGGAGCTTCGAGGTCTTCCAAGCTCGTACAGGAATTCGATGGTGCGCAGAGCTTGCCTGTCATAGGTGTTCAAGTATGGGGTGGAATCCGATGGTCCGATATTGCCGAAGTTAGAGCTATGTAGGGATCTCTGAATGCAGTACGAAGGGCTTTTGCGATAGCCTGGTCTGCTTTTTGTGGACGTATTTTTTTTAAGGACGGGCCAACAACAATCTGAGACACTTGGCAGCTTCGACCCTTCTTTTCTAGATCCGAAGCTTTCAATCAGTGATGCAGATGCGAATAGACGAGGAGGCGCGCGAACGGATCTGGATGTCAATCAAAGTTCAAGCTGACATTCAGCTTGAATGACGCGCCCGGAACCCCTCGTCATCCCCACTCTTTGCTCTTTCCCTTTGTCGAACCTCGCCCGACTCGACCATCCCGAGAAACAGTGTCAGTCTAAGCCTCTCGCTCTTTATCGCTCACGGGCCTAGATAGAGCAGATCGGACTGACCGCCTCGTACGCGCACGTCACTCAGCCTCATCCCCAGCCCCAACTCGAGAGTCAGCTGCTCCACGATGGCAAAGAACACATCATCCAAAGGTGGGTCCGACGCTCACAGCGCGAGGTTTGAACGATCGAGTGCGAGTCGAAGCGGTTTGTGCGCGCGTGAGGCTGACGCGCCTGTTTTTCGAATGCTTCCTTTCCCTTACTTCTCGCACTTCCTTGAATTATACCCTTTTCGATACACTCGTGATGTTCAAACAGCTACGAAACGGTAGGCCCATCATACTTTTCCTGAGCATAAAGCATTCAGCACTAATTCATCGATCGCTTTGCGCCGCGAACCTAGATCCAAGTCACAGTCGCAGACTCCGTATCATATCTTCCAGAGGAAACGATACGCGGAGCTCAAGGAGAGCATGCCGAAAGCAGTGCGTTCTCCCTCACCTGTGCCGGAAATTATTCGTCACCTCTGACTCACCTCCTACAATGATAGGATGTGAAACAGCGCAGGAAGATTATTAGCGAGGAATGGAAGTCTTCGGAAGAGAACCCCAAGAACCAGGAATCGGAATCGTGAGATTCATGGCTTCCAGCACTGGTAACGAGGAAAGCTTGCAATCTGTGACCTGAAATGCGCGTGTAGTTACTGCGAATTTCAGTTAGCCGGAAAGCAGCCTTTTGCTGATTGAGCTAGGAGTGCTCAAGAGGTCGAAACTCGAGCCTGCGAACATCGGTAGCTGGTACTCTAGCGCACGACAAGGCAAGTCCAGCCCTGGTGTTCTCGCCGTCGTCCTTGCTCTTCATGCCGCTTCTCGTAGTACTTGACGTTGCATGCTCCGATAATCTGGGCGGAGATATCTCGACATCGAGAGCAAGTTCAGGGATAATTCACGTGCAAGTCAAATGACTGTCTTGGGCAAAGGTACAAGCGCCGAAAAGGACCGCCACTAGTGAGCAAAGATGAGGTCGGCCAGCATACTGGAAGCTGAAGTCCAGGAGAGCAGGAGCGAAAGGATGAGACGACGTCGTCACGCCGTCATCGATTGATCATCTTTCAACCTCCACCCACTCTGATCAGTCATGTCGAATCCAACGGTCGAAGCCTACCAGAAGCAAGCCATTGAACAATTCAAGGTCGCAGTGAGTCCTAGCACCGCCGTACCTGTGCCTGTTCCCTGTGCTGATTGCTTCATCTCGCTGCAGCGCTCGTATCTGAATGACAAGCGCTCTGAGTAGGTCGACGAGCTCCCCATGACCGCCATGGCTACTGCTGATCAGCGAAACGAGTCTCGAGCTGATCCCCTTGTCTCTCTCTTGCTGTTGCTCTCAACTTGTTCCCGCACAGTGCCCAAACGCGCTACGTTGATCCCGCTTCCGAGTTCGTCAACCGCTCGGCTGCCGAGAAGCCTCTCCCAACGCTCTTCTTAGCGGTTCTACTGGCGCTCTCGATTCTCCCCATTTCGATCTTCCTCATCTTCTCCCTCGGCACCCTGCTCTTCATCGGTGGAGGTGCCCTCGTTGCGACGGTACTCACGCTCGCTTTCATCATCGGCAATGCGACGATGCTTTTGCTTGGAGCGCTCTCGATTGCCGCCTTCTTCGCGGCTTGCATTACGGGTTGGATCGTTGCAGCCTACGCCGCCTACCGCTTTGCCGTAATTATCGCAAACTCGTCGAATCTTCCGCAGGGACTCAAGGTTTGCGCACATTTTGCCTCGTGTCGAGAGGCCAGTCGTCAGACTGATCCGGATTCTCTTCCCGAGCAGGACTTTAAACAGGAGGCGCTGTCGTTGATCTTTGGCGGCGGCTACCATGGGTCTCATGAAAGCGGCAGTGACAAGTTTAACGGCAAAGTACGCTTCAATAACAACGTGCAGCATTCTGACGACAGCGAGGTCAAGATCAAGAGCGACGAGTGAAAATGACGTGTCTGGTTAGATTTTGTTTAGTTTCTCCTGCTTGCACTGTTTCTGTTTCTGTTGTGGGGTGTCAGAGATCGATGCCAATGTAGCATAGACGCTTTTGCTGGGCGCTTCCCTTGTTTACGAAATGGACCGGTGAGAGACTCCTGAGCAGAGAGCTCCACAAGCACTCTGCTGTTCCTCCTTTCGTTCTTAGTTGCCTCACTTCAACGCATGTTGGGGATGTTGACTCGTACTCTGTTTGCATCTGGCTACGGCGGCCAGATCTACTCGCTATCGTTCAACCCAACGATTCCTTCGCTTTCGATCTCGTCTACCGTCGCTGCCGGTTCCGCCCCAACTTGGCTCACTTTGCACCCGACTCAGCCTATCCTATATACTGGGGACGAGTTCTCTTCGCCGCATGGCACGCTCACAACGTTTGAGATCCAAAACGGGGACGCATTACGTCAAGTTGGTTCGCATGCGAATTCGAAGGAAGGACCGGTCCATTTCGCGTTGAGTCCCGACACGAAGCAACTGTTCTCGGCTTGCTACTCTGCCGGCGCGCTCAGCACCACGAAACTGCTCGAGGACGGCAAGTTTGCCGACCCGACGGAGAAAGAAGGGCGTGGACAGAATTACGTTTATGGAGGCAAAGGGCAGAACCCAGACAGACAGGAAGGACCGCATGCACATGGAGTGTGAGTTGTTTGTGTTTCGAGAACAAGGTTTACAATAGCACGACTGACGCTGATTTGATTGTACCTGCAGCGCAATCGACCCGACTGGCCAGTACTTGTTCTGTACGGACCTCGGAACCGATCAAGTGCACGTGTACCACATCAAACCGACCCGAATCGACTTTGTCACGTCGCTCGCTGCCACACGAGGTTCTGGCCCGCGCCATCTCGTATTTTCGCAAACCGCTTCTCGTACTCTATTCTATCTCGTCGAGGAATTGTCCAACACTGTTTCTATCTACGAGATCACCTATCCCGATCCCAAAATCGACGATGATTCCGAGGTCAAACCCAATCCCGAGCAAGACACTCCTATGCCCCTCGCTCCGACGGAACCGACTCCCGGTCCTGCGACTCTCGACGCGCCTCCTGAACCTGGATCGGAGCTGCCTGGTCCTGGGTACTATCGACCGAAACCAGAGACAGTTGCACCCGTGCCGAAATCGATCCTCCTCACGATTAACCCGGTGCAGCTCAACATCTCGACTTTGCCTGCAAACGCATCCGAGATCGCAGCAGGTGATTGGACCGCCGCTGAGCTCGAACTGAGTCACGATCGACGATTCTTGTACGTCTCGAACCGAGCACCGGTCGAACCCAATTTGCCCGAGTCGGACTACCTCACGATCTTCTCGCTCGACGGGGATGGCAAGATTGTCGAAGCCGAGACGAGTCATTTCGCTCTCGGAGGAGTTGGACCTCGGGATTTCATGTCGAGTCCGAAATCGGGCGACGAGGAGCAGGGCAAGTATGTCGCAGTTGCATTCCAACGTACGAACGAGGTCGTGGTGTATTCGGTCGACGGAAAGAACATCACCGAAGTGACTAGGGTGAAAGGAATCGAAGGTGCGACTGCTGTAGTTTGGCGGTCCTAGCGAAAAACAGAGCAGGCAGATTTGCAATATTAGAAAGTAGAATACTAAAACGTAAAAATACTTAAACGTAAAATCTAATAGCCCGATGCATGATGCTTGACATGTCCGATAAGGCCGGCGACGCTCGCTGCCCACACAACGCGACTCTCGCACACCTTGATCTTTAGACAGGCTATATGAAGACAACATACAAGCTCCTCGTGGGAGGCTACGAGGGTCACATCCACACGGTCGTTTTCGACCCCCACTCGCAAGAACCTTCGCTCGAGATTGTCTCGTCAACAGCTTGTGGTGCCGCACCGACCTGGCTCGCCCTCTCGCAAGACCGTGAGTCAACACTCTGAGTGCGTATCACTTGTCAGAGTCGAGTCGCGCTCATCTATGATCTCATCGTTCTAGACAAATCCGTCTACTCGCTCGACGAATGGGGCGAGCCTGGAATGGTCACTGCCTGTGTCATTGATGATGGACAACTTACAAAGCTGACGTCCGTGACGAGTGGTGAGTGCCTGCTGTTAGACTCGCGAAACAATTCCCGTACCTGATTGCAGCCTGTGCTCGCCATGTAGGCGGTGATTGGCCTTGCCACGCCTCGTTGCTGGCACAGACTTCTCCTCCCCGACTTGTCGTTTCGAACTACAAAGGCGCGTCAATTACGTCTATCCCGCTGCACGCTTCGGGTGACCTCGACCTCACTTCGTCCGAGTTTCAACGCATCGATTACCTCACGACTCGACCGACGGGTCCGCATCGAGAGCGTCAGCAACAGGATCACCCTCACGGAGCTCACGTCGACCCGAAACATACCGTAGTTGTCGTACCAGATCTCGGCACGGACGATTTGCGATTGCTTGGAATCCAACCGAATGGCGTTCTCGAAGAACTCGACCCGATCGAGCTTCCTCCCGGTAGCGGACCTCGACATGTCTTGTTCTCACGAGACGGAAACTTCCTCTACGTCATGAACGAGCTCGACAACTCTATCTCAGTCCTGTCGGTGGAATATCCTTCAGTCTTGTCGAAAACGCTCTCTTCGGCTTCGCCCTACCCAACTTTCACCCTCATCCAATCGAACGTATCACTCTTGCCTGCAAATCCGATGCCACATCAGACCGACTTTTCGAGCTGGCACAGTGCGGAACTCGCGTTGTCCCCCTCTGGCAAAACCCTCTATGCTTCGAACCGAGCTGAAGGGCACAACCCCTTGCACCCTCCCCCGACGACCTGTTCCGACTTGATGGCGATCTTTCCGATCGACGAAGTCAACGGTACGCTCGTCGCTGCCGATCGAGAACTGTTCGAAATTGGAGGACGCTGTCCGAGACATTTCAGTCTCGGAGGAGGTGATGGAAAATCAGATCAAGAAGGAAAACACATGGCGATCGTGTGTCACGATTCGGACGAATTGATCATGTTTGAACGAACGGGAGAGGATGGCAGGAAATTGCAGGAAGTTGCGAGATTGCAAGGTTGTGGCAAACCTGCAGTGGCAGTCTGGCTGTAGAAACCCCACTTCAAGAGACAAGAGTAGAGTAGATTCGGGCTCGCTTGAATAGATAGTAGAACAATAATCGAAGCGTTGTTGCACGTAAGGTTTTTTGCGACAGCTGTGTGACTTTGACTTGCGCTTCTCAGAGCTGCACATATACTGATCCCCTGAAAGTAATGAACGTTGAACAGCAGGCCGATAATAAGGCATAAGAATTTTACAATACATTAAATTGTAAGCAATCGCTCTAAACTGTAGGCCGAAGCGACAGATGATGAGACCCCGACGCGGTTTCAGCTGGCGTCGCCTCCCTCTTCGTATCAACGATAACGTTCACACCATGCCGTTCATCCACGCATCCTCTGCTCTCGCCTGGAAAGCCGGTGCCCTCCTGAGTCCGTTCCTCAAATTCTCCCCACCCTGACATTTCGCGTCCGAAAAAGGTTCGGCATCCGGTTCAATCGATCTCAAGCTGACTCTACGATTTGTCGTCAGGTGCCTCGGGTATCATGAGTGGGGCATTTGGAGCACATGCACTCAAGGGTCGACTCGTAGGAGATCAAGTCGCGACATGGGTAAATACTCTCTGGAAATCTTTCCCCTCCAGTAATCCTCTGACTTGGTTTGTGGGCGGTAAATACAGAGTATGGCGAGTCAATACGCAATCTTGAACGGTGTGGCCCTGTTGGCAATTTCGCAGCATCCGGTTCATTCGAAACGTCTCGCAGTACCGCTCATCATTGCGGGAACGACTCTTTTCTCGGGCTCGATCTTTGCCCTGTTGCTGTTCAAGGGCAAGATGGGCGGATTCACGAAAATCGTTGGACCGAGTACGCCCGTGGGTGGATTGCTCATGATTGGCGGTTACCTCAGTCTGGTAGGTTCCTTGTTTCCTCTTTCGATAGATCCGCTTTGAACTAACCTCTTTGCTCATTCGAAAACAGCTTCTGTAGATTCGTCCTCCTCTGTACTTGTAAACAAGACCGCAAATCACCACTCTCTTTTCGAGGTTTTGAGGCCGGGAAGCGATCTCTGCGTGCTGCGATTTCTCGTCTTCGCTTGGCCTCTCTCTGTCCATTTTTGCACACTCGAAGCTTATGCCAATTCGAGCAAGCGCCATTCGGAATATGGAAGTCTTTCGACCAGCGAGAACGATCAGCTTGTGATTGGAACCTGCAAGCCCGGCAACACGTCACTGACGGTCACTCGCAGTAGTAGAAACGAGATCAAGTGTGAACAAAAAGGCACGGTAATATTTACACAGAGAAAGAGAGAGATTTGCAAACTGATCGCAAGCCGAGACACCTTCAGAGGGGTCTTCATTCCTCGACTAATCCATCCTCAAGTTTCTTCTTCTCTATCATACGGAGTCGAAAGCTTCAACCCTCCAAAATATAAAGAAAGACAAGCGCATGGGGGTCACTCACTCCAAGCCGCCGAGATGCGTTTCTTGAGGTTAGCGCCTTTGATTCCTGGAGTCTTTTCCCTCACTTCGGCAGCATGCTCCTGTCCACCGAGATGACGACGAAGCATTCAGCTCTACGATGAACTATCATTAGTACTCATCGCAAGTGGTTATGCTGACCGCGTAGAATTGACGATAAGCGCGTGAAAGGTCAACTTTCGTCGCTCCCCTGTGAACCAACCACCAGAGGCATGCGTAAGTTGCAGTGGCTCTTCTCAGGTGCTCGAGTTTGGCCTGGGGGCACGAACGACTTCTTGCCAGAAGGACCTGGTCGAGCAGCAGAAATGAAGGACTTCAGCTTCAAGTTTCGAAAAGTTGATCGCTTCCGTTCATGCCTCCTTAAAGCACGGAAGGGTGGAGAACAAGAGGGAGTTCGGGGCTTTCTCACGCTTGTGGACGGTAGAGGTGTTCTTGCCCATCTCTGAGGAACGATGGAACCGGAGACGGCTCGGAGATGTGTCGGGGTTGAATGACGACGAGGGAAGGAACCCAAGGGAAGCGATCAAGAATCGGTGTGGTTTCGAGGCTTGATTTCCGAGAGGGTGCTGGAGTGGGAGGGGGCTTGATCCAGGGTGTTGGGAAGGAAGAAAAGGGAGGAAAGGGGAGCGAGAGCGCGAGTGGGGAAAAAGGCAATGGGGACGCGACGCGAATGTCAATAAAAGCATGGACCCACTCATTTCCTCTGCGCACACGCTCTCTCTCGCGCACTTCTCTGTACAAGCCGATCTGGCGCAACGGAGAAAGAACGGGTTCCAAGTTAGATAACAACAGTAGTGATAGGCAGTCAACAGGGGGAGTAAAACGCGAGGCGTAAATCATACAGAATCAAGCAAAGATAACCTAGTGTCCGTTGTCGTATTTGCAAGCAAGGAGGCAATGACTTTCGTGTGAGATGACAGCGAGAATCTCAAATCCCGTTCGAGCGGTACCCCATCGACGGTAATCGCTGGATCTCCTCTCGCTCGCTTCCTGCTGTCGCAGAGATCGTAGCCGAGTTCTGTCCACTGACGAAATCTGGTTCGTGGCTTCCGTTGAGCTCAAACACAGTACCGTTCGATTGAGCCGAAGTGACAGCAGGAGATGCATGTGGCGGGTAGTGGTAGAACGCTGGGTTTGAAGTAGAGATAGGAACATAATCTCCGTGTTCCTGTCCGGGGTGCGAATCGGATGAAGTGTTGACGCTGCTGCCAGAGGGAACCGAAGTAAGGGGCGGAGGAGGATGATAGGTCGATTCCGCAAAGAGTTCGGAATCGTAGTACGAAGTCGGAGGTGGAGGTGCTATCGAAGTTGCAACGGTCGACGAGAAGGGTTGAGGTGGGAGAGAGACCGATACTGCGTTCGAATGGTTCGACGACCCGGGCCACGCGGATGTTGCTCCAGTGGAATGGTAGAGATCGCTCGGAGTGGTTGCGGCTGCTGCGACCTGGTATTGCGCGAAAGAGTGTTGACGCGAACGCTGTTGCCGTTCATGCTCGGCGTAACGTTCCTCTTCCTGCAGTCGCTGGTTCTGGCGAGCGAGACTGTGTTGAGCTTGAGTGATGTGTCGATCGATTCCTGCCCAGACCCAGCCTATTGCTTGCATGATCTCCATGAGTCTATCAATTCGTAATGGAATCAGCTCGATTGGAAGACGCGCAAGTTCTAGAGAAAAGGAAAGAAACGCAACGCTCTACATTCGTCGACTTTGTTCGCCCACGTATAGTTCCTCGGTCCTCCTTGTTCCCATGCTCTCGACTCGACCATGTGGTGCAGGTAGTCTCGGGTGTATTCGACCGTGAAGAATGCCGAAAAGATGACGTCCGAGCGATAAAGATACTGTCATAGAAATGCCAAGGTCAATCTGAATCCTTGCTTGTAGATTCAGCGTAAGAGCAGGCGCTCGACCAGGGGACTCACGATCATGCTGGTCCACTCTCGCGCGACTTGCAGGAATCTGACATCGCTCTCGTCCTTGAGCCTCCTCAGCATGTCCAGGTATGACTCGCTTCCACCTCTCGCCGAGTTCGCATCGGCAGAAACCCCTTCCTTCTGTACTCTCGCTTCTTCCTCATCGAGTCGTTTGCAGAGCATGAAATGAATGCCCAGTACGTGTTGACCTTTGATCCCAATCAGATCTCGGAACCACACGTGGGTCTTTGGAGCCGGGTTCGCTCCGAAATTCGTATGTTCGACCGATTGTCGAAAGATCGCGACGTACCTCGAACTCGTGTCGAGTTCGTTCCAGATCTGAACGAGTGCCGGTTCCGAGAGGGGTTGTCGACGTGCGAGGGGACAGGTCAGGAGCGAGATGGACGTGCGCACGGAAGCGACGACATGACGGAACATGGAAGCTACTGCGAGGCCCGACAGGGTACGAGCATCGGTCGTCGAGATGTAAGGTACTACGTCGGCAGTGATTGGGTTCGTAAACAGGTCGCACAGCGCCGTCAGATCGTCCTCCGAACTGCGATCCTCGTTCAGGTTCAGCATCATCGCTCGAGGGAAAGTGGAAAACAACTCGTGATAGAGAGAAGAAGAAAAAACTGACAAGCAAGAACCGCGTCCGCCTATGAGGGCGACGAGAGCATCCCTCGTGTAGACCATCCACAACAGAGTGCCATTGCCGACTCGTTCTGGAGGGACGATGGGTTCCGTGACGTCGTCACACTGACCCTCATTGAGGTTCTTGAGGTGTTCGCATGCCGCGACCATGAGGTACCTTCCGCACGTTTTCGCCCTCGACGTATCATCGAACGTGACGAGAAACTCCAACATGGTCAAAGCCGAACACGCCGCGGCTGAACTCGTGCGCAACAACCCTCGATCGTCGACCAACCTCAGCGCGCGGTCTTTCATCGCTTGCGCAAACTCTTCCCGGCGGTTCCCGACGACCGTCAAATCGCGACGTTCGAGTCCTGATTTTGCCAACTCGGCAAGTGACGGGGTCCCGTACCCGACGATGAGGGGGCTGTCACTGATCCGAGCCGCCCAGGCTTGCAAGACCGCTGCAAGGCACTCGTTCGCCGGGGACAAGTGCTGTTCAATTTGTCCGGCGAGGTGCCAGTTGGACTCGAACTGATCCTGGTCGACGAGAGGACAGACCGAATGCAGGTAGGTGAAGAAAGTGCGGACGAGTTCGGACGAGATGTCGCGACTGATGCGAGTTTGCACGAGACACGAGTCAGTCGAATGCTGACTGACGTATTGTTGCTGCTGGAATTGCTGTTGTTGTTGCTGCTGCTGCTCGGACAGGAGCATGGGTGGTGATCGAGATTGAGAATGAGGTGCGGGCGGCGGCGGATGATCGTAAGCGTTTGAATCGCCCGTTGTTGGAGACAGCAGAGGTTTCGTAGGGTCATCGCCATAAAGGGCTCTAGCGAAAGATATCGACAGGTCAGCCCGTTCTCGTCAGCAAGATTTCGCTTTGGGTTAACTGACTTGGCTTGTTGGATCAGTTTGCCGCTCCGAACCGTTTTGGGTTTGTTCTTGACGTAGGTATCGGTACAACTATGGGAAATTCGTTGCAGTGAATCCGACTGAGCGCTTATTCTCCAAGTATGAGGCAGGCACAAGAGCAGGGTCGAACGACTCACGTGATCTTCTTTTTCTCGCACTCGGAACATGGCCCTCCCGCTTTCTCGCTCCTGTCACATTTGACCCTTCTCAACCTACACGAATCGCAAGCACTGTGAGGGCACAAAGGGTCAGCTAATGTGTTGGTAAGACGAAGAGATGGGGGGCGAGGAGGCTTTACACGAGTTGCTTGCGTTTCTTCTTAGGGTTACCGTGCTTGTCGAGCTTGATCTCTTCACCCGGGTGAAACGGCAAGGGTGGATCGTTGTCGACCTGGTCGTCTGCAGCAAGATGTGCGGTAGACGGTTTCACTTCATTCGCTCTCTTGCGTTTGACGATCGGTTTCACGTCGAGGTCGAGGTCGACAAGTCCGACTTGAGATGGATGATCGAACGCTGAATGTAGTGAACCCTCGACGTCGATGTGAGAGCCGGATCCATCTCGTCGGAACGGTGGGGCAGGTTGGTCAAGATGTCCTCCCACTGTTGGTCCTGATCCAGCGAGGTACTCGTGCTGGTCCATGGATTGACGCAATTCTCCGGAACGAGCAGTCCTGAGGTCCGACAGTCGAGAGCGAGCGGTGCCAAAAGAGGCTGATCTCGAGAGAAGGCGAGCCTCTTGCAACTGATTCTCTCTTCTCGAGATTCGGGCGGGCTGGTGAGCTAGCGTGGGTCGCTCAATGTCGCACTCGTGGTTGAATCAGGTTCTGTGACCGTGTCTTCCGAACTGGCCGATTAGGACTATTCCGAAAAAGGCGCGAGCGACTCGCGAGCTCCTCACTAGCCAGATCGATCTATTTCAATATTCAATTCAAGGTGTTTTCCTGCTTTTACACCGGATGGCCAAGACGCACGGTTGACAACAATGAATGCGATGACATCATGACAAGAGTTGTCACGCTGAGAGAACAAGCGACAAATGGAAGGAATGAGAAGATAAAATGGTAAACAACAATTGAGTATTCTTCAAAAATAGCTCAGCTTTGGCCGAGACTTTATCGAGGGAGCGTGTGGTATCGAGAAGAGTTCAGGGAGTCTTGCGCGCTCGAAGCAGTCAGAGCAGAAGCTTTGCGAGCAGGATGAATGGCTGAGGGTATCTGTCACGGCTTAAAAGGGGGAATAGGGGTACGTCGCAGAGCTGATTCGCGCTGACCAGTTGTCACTAGTAGTATTCGAGTTCGAGCTGATTGATCGATACAGATAGAGTCAGAATCCAGAACAAGCGCAAGGGGAGGAAAGCGGCCACGTACAAAAAGGTAGGCGGTTCGTTCTGGATCGAGCAAGTTCAATCCGACTGGATTGAGGTGATCCCGGTTGACTTGTTCAATTCGCTGAACAAACTTGACCATTTCCTTTAGTCCTCGAAGGCCTCAGGATCAGTTTGAGGCTCTTCGGAGTGAGAACGGGCTCCTGCCTACCTTGTTGTAGTGTGATGACTTGACTAAAGGCGAGATCCAGAGGGTCAGCACGGCGAGCGTGTTGTCGAATATAGATCTCAGCGGGTCATGAGCCGAGACGAGAATCGCGTTGAGGTCATTCAAGATCTCTTGATAAATGGTTGGCGACACCTTGAAAAGTCCGAGATCAAGTCAAAATTCTGAATCTGGAATTCAACAGGTCGCATGGATCCGAACGGTAGAGTGAGGAGATGAAAAGCGCACTCGTCCTTCGAGTTCCCAGATCCACCCCGAGAAGAATTGGACCGTGTTCGTGGCCGAGCTGTAGTCGCGTTCGATCCGAATCACTTCCCGCGGAACTGTCTGCCCGATCGTACCCTCGGGTCTCGACCCAAACACTGATCTGCTCGCGTGGGATGAGCTTGACGAAGAAGCGGTAGCGGGGCGAGCGGGCAGGGGAAGAGGTTGGGGGGCCGGAGGATAACTCGTTGTCGCGTCTGGGGACGAGAAGCACTTTTAGTCCCTCGAGGGTGTTTGGGAAGCGACAGCAGCAAATACTTTTCACCTCGGAGGACTTCTTCATCTGCGTCAGGTGCGCTTGAACCCGGAACAAAGTCGGTTGCGAGCTGGCGCAGTTGGTCGAACTCGGTCGGAACCGGTTTTCGTTTGATCGAGTAGACCGAGCTTGTTGACGATTGTCTTGACGATGTCCTCAGGTGCGGCCGTGGTTCACTCTGGTCTGGTGTCGACGTGGTCGCAAGTGGGGAGGCCATACCCGAAGTCGAATCACCCCTGTCACCCTTTTGATACCGCTTCTTGGCGCGTTCTCCACGTCTAGAGACCCGATTGGCACGCACCCGTGGCTGTCGAATGTCTATGTCGTCTGAAAGAGAGTCGCAAGTCGCGTCGTGATGAGAGCGTGTCTTGGATCGCAACACGAAAAACGTCAAACTTTCCACTGCTTCTACCTTTCCCCCTCGGTTCCCCAATCTCGACGTTCCCCGAAACCTCGTCACATACAGCACCATGTCAAACCCGTCTGCGCGAGAACAACAATCTGCCGAGAAGCTCGAAGTTCCCGTCTTGCCGCCTTCTTCAAGTCGTTTCGTCCTACCACCCCCTCCCTCCGACCTCCTGAACCGCCTGCAAGCGTTCCTACCCCAAATCAAACAAGCGAACGAACAATTATCGGGCGAAACAGGGGAACCGAGTGAGGAAGCGGTCGTGATGGAAGAGATCAGTAGCGATTCCGACTCGGATTCCGATTCGACCGATTCCGACTCGGATTCGAGTAGTGAGGAGGACGAGGACGAGCAAAAGGAAGAGGAGGGACCGAGCGAACCACCGAGTACGATGGACAGGTTGATGAGCATCAGCCAACCCACGACGGGCTCGACCGCCACGACGAAGAAGACCAAGATTCTCGTTCAGGAAGAGTCATGAGTAGGGCAGGGGTTGAGACCAGAGCGCGAGAAGGATTAGAGGAGGACTCTTGCCAACTCTGATGCGGCGCTCGAGTTTGCCAGAGGTTCGTTGCATGCTATCTCGGTCAAGAAAGGGAACAACCAGACTGATCTGAGGAATTCAACAGCACATGTCAAAACACTCGAACGGGTTACAATCATATTTGCGACATTCGCCTTTCTTCAGTTCCGACTTTGCTGTACGACCACGGAAGGCACAAAGAAAGCTAGGATTGCGGGTGGTGTTGACAACTACAAGGATAACACGACAAACCGTGCTGAAAGGATCTAGTAAGGATAGGAAAGATAAACGGGTCCCACGGCCGAGGAATGGGGCAACGAAAACAATAGAAAAAGGCGGATAACAGGAACGCGCAGGATGCGGTTCACGACGAAAGTTTGACTGCCCCGCAATCCCGACACGTCCAGAACATGGTTTCCATCCACCTCTCGCACCTGGGGCACACCCATCCATCCTCGCGTTCGGCTCTCGGATCCTTGACGACGATCTCCTTTTCGGTGCCGGTGACCGACCTCAGAATCTTCTTGACAACTTTTCCCGCGCTTCCGTCACCTTGGTCTTTCGTAGTGGCAGGGAGAGGCCGAAGGGCAAGACAGATTGAGCAGGCCAGGTGAAGCGAGGAAGGGTTCATGTAGGTACACGTCGAGCATTGCCAACCTCGTGCCTCGGCAGCTTCATTGCTTCGTGTCGAGAGAGCTCGTTTCTTTGTTCGAGCCGGCGAACGAGAGCAAGACGTAGTCGCGTTTGTCGAGGTAGAAGAACAAGGAGTTTCCGAGACGATGATCAGATCTGGAGAATTATCACGGCTGTTAATGGAAGGACCGTCTGCCTCTTGCTTCACCGCGCCCTTCTCCGTTGTCGCATGGTTATCGCTCAGGCGTTCTGGAACGTACACGTCCTCGATATCAGAATCGTCTTCCTCGAACGTCAGGTCGATCATGTTGAACCGTTTCGAATCCTTGTCGGCTGCTTCAATCGCCTGTTGCACATCTCGAGGCAGATCGCTCTGGATCGACCCTCCTTCGCCTTTCGATCCTCCCGGTTCCTCTTGCAGGTTCCCTGTACCTTCTCTTCCTCCACATCCTTTCTTGGCTCGAAGTCGCTTCTCGGCAGCCTGTATTCATGCAAGGGGTTTTTAACGACAAGTCATTCTCGAAGAAGGAATACGAGAAACACTGACGTCAGCAAGAATCTGTCCCCTTCGTCTTCCATCCAGGCCGGTGTTCGTCTTTGATCCTCCCAACACTCCTCCAGTCCCAAGTACCCTTCGGATCCGATCTTGGTCCTCGATCCTCTTGAGAGCTTTCTCTCTCGCGGATCTCAATCCACTCTCACTCATTGGATCCGTGCCGACTCCTACCCGTTGTCCGGTTCCGGCAAACGAGGAAGTGTACCCTTTTAAATGGAACGAGTCGTACTCGTTCCATAGCTTGTCGAGTGTTTGATCGAAAATCTCATCGTGAGGTCTTTAGGGTTAGCGAAAGCATGAAACGAGTTCCTTCTCTCTATCAGTCTTGTGGTCCGTTCAGTGAGAGGGGAGTGAAGAGCTGACCCTCTGACGTTGTGAGTAAGCTCGTGAAGCATCGTCCCGATTAACGAATTTTCGAGGGGCAAGAACGAATATGGATCTTCCTGGGGTCTCAACCTCAAACAGATCTTTTGCCCTCGATTCACGTTGATACCTTTTTCCGATTCTCGAGATTTGTCAGTCTTGTGTGCGCTGGAACAGGTAGGAGAACGGGGTCGTGGGAGGAGAGGAAGGTTACCGAGCAAGTTGGGGTTGGTTGGAAAGAATTCTGACAGGATTGGGAGATTCCAACCGTGTGCTACCATGATAGGTTTGACGCGCTGAAAGGTATAAAGTGATTTGAGTGCACATAGGGTCGAATAGGTCCATCCCGAACCGTAGATGAGGCGGTGCAGCAAGTTGATAGATCATGCGATAGAATCCAGTTCAGCTTGTTGTGCCGATTGAACAGCAATGAAACTTGCGTACGGTATGGATCGTCTTGAGCAACTGTAACGCCTTGTCCGAATCTGGCTGCGATTTGAGAACCGTCATCTCGTCCACTTCCCCCGCTGGCCCTCTTGCCCGTGATCGACCGGAGCCCCCTCCTCGAGGCATCTGAGGTTGGGCAAGCCGATCTTGCTGCGGGGTTCAGGAGGGGATGGCTGGGATGGAGATGAGAACACAGCGATGATGGTGTTTGGTCTCGATCCTCTAGAGTGAAAGCTCTTCGAGTGTTGTTCAATCGGCGTCGTAGTCGAACAATAATACTGACTCGAGTGTCAATGTTGCAGATCTGGTGTCGATGCAGGTCACTTTAAAACCCCAAGATTCCGGTAAGAGGTCAATTGTGCTCTCGTTTTGACATCTCTCAAAATCATTTTTTCTTGTTTTTCTGGATCCCACAATTCCGGGACACAGTTTGGCACGGGATGGAATGACCGGAACTATGCGGAACTGGGTTGTTTGCCTTTTCTAAATCACCCTACACAAACCTTGTGACTGCCACCTTTGAGCGCTTTCCTGATACTCAACACGGTACTCAACACCATGACTCCGATCCCAAACACTGCACACACCCACGCTGCGAGTCTCTGAGGTGCTTGTTGAGTTCCGTGACCTGACAATTTGAGGAAACAGGCCGCAGCTGCGAATTGTCGAATGGCATCGAGATCAGTTTGCTTTTTTTCCTCCTAATTAAGAACTGAGACCTACGGAACAGGTACGCGAGAGCAGTTGCAGAGAACCCTCCTGCGAGCTCGAGGATCAATCCGAGATCACATGTGATCAATGACACTGTTCAGAACGAAAGGGGCAAAGCTTTTAGTACCAATCGACAAACTCGCCCCTCGAGACGAGTCATGCAACACGAATGCTTACCTATCAGGGCACTGAACACGAGAGCGCTCGTGATGAGGACGTGTCTTCGTTTGTTGAACTCTTTCTCGTCCGGCCAGAAATACGTTTCAGCCACTTCCCGGCACACAAACGCTTCCAATGGCAACGTTGCAAACATGTTGCATCCAAACTGTTGACGAAGAACGAGATCACCGATATCAGTGTTCCAGTCAAAGGGCTTCAAGTGATACAGGATAGTTGGGAAATACTGACGCAAGCCCGAGCGACGTTGATCAACCAATCGTCTTCGGCAAAGTTGTTGAGGATGTTGCCCTGAGTACGATCGGTAAAGACGAGGAACCCTGAAGTCGACATGCACAAACAGGCGACGACCGACAGGATCGTCGAGACATGCGTAACTTGGGCGAATCGATCCAGCGTCGGAGTTCTCAAAGACCCGTAGATCAACAGCGAGTTGTGGTGACACTGTAGTCGGCGGTATCTCTTGTCAGCACTCATCCGCAAGATCCTTCGCAATTAGGCAGCGCGCAGCACTGACAACAAAGGCAAACGAGATGACTCCGATCGCTTCGAAAAATCCAGCTTCAAGCACCGTCCACCGCATGTTTGGATCGCCTTTGAGGCTGTCGGCGACTCCAGGTCCTCTTACCGCGACACTGATCACGATGACGACCATGCTGTCGAATTCTATCCATCTCAGCTCGTAAATCGCAAAAAGGCGCAGAACGTGCAAAATTGTGAGCTGACCTGACGAGGGCGAGCGCACTCGCATGCGACAGCTTCTCGATATCCCGATACAGCGAAAGCGGGTACGAGATGCCGACCGTCAACAAGAACGTGACCACCTGGCGCGAAACGAGAAACTTGATGAATCCATTCGCGTTCTCGCCCGTAACCGACTGCAGGACGCGAGGAATCGTGTCGCCCAAAATGACGCAAAACGCGCACATTCCCTAACCCATAAGAGCAGGTGAGTTGCGTAAGGGCAGAAATCCGAGAAGACAGCGCGTTCCACATACTCCAAAGGCGAATGCAAACTGGAAGAACGAACAAGCCGCTCGACCCTTCTTGCCAAAACCTATCCAACATCAAGCGAGTTAGTCAAACCAATTCTGAACAGGTAGAAAAGACGTTGCGAGCCAAGCGTAGAGTTTCGAGAACAACGTACAACTGTCCATGATATCGATATAACTCCGCCGTCCACTCATCTTGGCGTTCAAAACGATTAATCGAATGGTCCAATCTGTCACGACCCCCAAAACTAGGAGCAGGATGATTCCACTCAAGAGTCCCGCCTCTCTCAGCGCGTATGGAAGACCTGTGCATTTTGCAAAAAGTCGAGTGAAATCTGTCAGTCTTTCCAGTCGCTCAGAGTATGCAAGAGAGACAGGTAGAAGAACTGTACCGATGATGCCTGCCCCTAGAATCGAATTGCTCATGTTGGCAATCCCTGCCCATACCCCACCTCCTCGGGTCAACCAGTCTGGAGGTTCATGATTCTCTGCATCCCGTTCCAACGCTTTCAGCCGACGATCTTCTCCTCGCAAATCGAGGCTCCCTCGTTTGGCACGAGGGTGATCCAACAATCCTTCCATCAGAGGTGCCGAATCGTAATCCTCTTCCAAATCATCGGGATCTTGATCGAATTCAGTCTCTCTCGAACTCAAGTTCGATGCGAGAGGTTTAGGAGGGTAGTAAGAACCTTCATCGTCGTTGTCCAATCGGAACTTTGAACTTGACGCGATCCGAGTCGACGACGAACCCTGGACAACACCGTCATCGACATCTTCGTCGTACTGGTACAACGGTACTCCCGAGGTTGGATCCGAATCCGAGTAGGGTTTCGAGGTGGTCCCAAAGGGTAGGACGGGTTGAGGAGATGTAGGTGGAGGCGAGATCGAAGTGCTGCTGGGTTCCGGCGACGACGCGGGTTGACCAGGTTCTGAATCGAGGTTGAACCGGACGTGAGGCCTCGGTATTGGTGCGAGCAAATCGTGCGACTCTGGCATCACGAGGGACGCCTGAAGGTTTCGCGTGTCGAACGTCGGTTGCAAACACCTGGCCCCGAGTCGACACGCGTCTCGTGTCGAATTCGACAGGGGAACCCGTCGCTCAATTTTCTTTCGACTCTCACATGCCAGCCATACGTACGATCTAGCATGTTGACAGCTTCTAGGATATGGTCCAAGCGCGAAAAGAGTAGGCTCCCCGTTATCTAGTATTCGAAATTAACCCTGCGGATCGCGAATCCCCTCTTTCTCCTGCCAACATGGCCGTCCCCTTTGTCACATGTATCATGATGCAAAGGATTTCGTTCATATTCGTCAGACCACCTCGGTGTAATTTCTGGGCAACAGGCCTTCCGCTCCACTCGAATTTCGACATCTGAGCCAATCCTCTCCAACTACCGAACGACGAGCGAATCAAATGAGCGATCTTCAACATAGTACGACAACCTCTTCATGTAGAGTGAAAAAAAGAAATGGGAACTCACTCTTTTCGATCACTACGAGTTGTTCACCTTCGACGACGGGCAGATCTTCCGGTTCGGTTCCTTCGTAATCGTACAATGCCTTGACAGTCTCGTTCGCCGATGATGCTGATGGCGGCGGTGGAGGTGGAGCAGCTCCTCGTTTCGGGGGAGGTGCATGCGAGATCGTGCCGGGTGCGGTTGCAGGTTTGACGTACAACGGTCCCGTGTACTTGTTCTTGTCTTGTTCAGCTTTCGACAAGGCCCCTTTCGAACTGAACAAAGCTTTCGTAAACTGTCATGTTTTGGAGAGAAAAGACAAAAGAGTGTCAGGACTCTGTGCTCGTTCTGATGGAGAAGGAAAGAGTCTGTTTTCTACGTTTTTGCCTGAAGAAGTATCTCCTACTCCCGCCATACCTATCGTACGCTCGAATTTCAGCCATGTTGAGCAGTAAGAGCGAGACTTTCACGAAGGACACTCACTCTTGCCCGATTGCAATCCGGTCGGTTTCGCCGGACCTGTCGCATTCGTGTTGGACTGTTGCATCGCGATTCCAGTTCGTGCAGCAGCGGCAACATGGGGTGCGAGTCGTTCGTGATGTTTCGCACCAAAGCCCGCGAGCGAGTTGGCTGCGTTTTGCGAGAGTCCAGTCTGACGCAGAGCCGAAGAAGTGACGGTCGTGTTGCGCAAGGCTGCTCCAGCTGCTGCCGTTTGCAACCGAGACGAGAGGGACTCTTGTGGTACTACTGATGCAGAAACTGGAGGAGGAGCGGAAGCTGTTGGCGTAGAAGACGACGCGGGTGGACCAAGTGGGGCAAGTTGTCGCCGAGGTTGAACAGCGACGGTTGCTGCAGGAATGGGCGGTGGACGCTGAAAGTACTCTTCCAGCAGACTCGTGAACGCCGCTTGCTCTGTCGGCGATTCGAGCACGCGACTCCACATGGTTGAAGAGAGAGAGAGAGAGAGAAGGAGAAGAAGAGGGGTAGAGATCGTCATCTCTCTCTACACTTTGATCCTCACCACGACGTCGTCGCGATCACTGCGATGGTACAGCGCTCGACCGCCTCGCCGAAACGGTCGAGTTCGTCCGAACGCGACAGCTCGCTCACCCGTCATTCAGTTCGACCTTCTTTGTCAAACCTCGACGAGGAATCCATCCTCGAGTCACCTGGACCAACAAACGCGACGACGAAGCCTCCCAATTTCCGGTTCGACTCCGACACGGAAGCGGAAGAATCGGATGGACTGTTGAGCTCGTCGCACTCGTCGGCCCATTTCAAAGTCACGAGAGGAAGGCGTCCGAAACGAAAACATACACTCAGCATGAGTTCGAAGCGCAACTATGGCACGATCGACGACCACCTCGATTCACCCCGCGCGTTGATAGGCGAGAACGGTCACGATGGCGAAGGTCGCCCGTTGCAGCGCCAAGAGTCCGTCCTCAAGGTTCGTCCCTTTACTCTCCCCATCCCTTGCCCGAAGTTTCCGAGCTCACCCGTCTCGGTCTATCGCCTCCAAGGTTGCAGGGCTCATTGATGACCGTGCGGGCGAGTTTGAACGGTTTCGGGTTCCACAAGACCAGCTCAAAACCATGTCGAAAGGTCTGCGCAAGTTCTATGAAGCTCAGAACGAAATCCTCGATGGGTTTCAAGAGGTCGACGAGATCCTCGACAACGCGAGAGCGAAAGCCGCGACGGGTGAACTGACTCCACTCATTACCGTTCGTCTTCTCGTCACTGCTCTAGCCGTCTCCCTCCCCGTGCCGCCTTTAGTGCCCTGATTGAAAGACACGCACAGACGAATGCCTCGGCGAAAGAAGAATCGATGGCTGCATCCGTCAACTTTGCCATCAACCTCAACTTTGTCGTCAACGTCGTCCTCCTCGTCGCCAAGATCGCCGTCGTGTTCATCTCGCACTCAATGTCGCTCATTGCGAGCACCGTGGATTCGGCGATGGACTTCTTGAGTACGCTCATCATCTTTGGCACGTCGAAATACATCGAGCACAAAGACTGGAAATCGAAATACATCTATCCGTAAGGGTTTCCACAATCCTTTTCTTTCATTTTCTGTCTTTCTCTACTCGAGCTCAAAGAGGATCGTTTTCGATTTGCAGGACGGGCAAGAGTCGGATGGAACCTCTAGGAGTACTCGTGTTCTCGGTCTTTATGATCTCGTCGTTCTTGCAAGTCTTTATCGAATCGGTACAACGCATTCTCGACAAAGACCTCGTCGAGCAATCCCTCAGTCCGATCGCACTTGGAGTCATGGGTGCCACCATCGTCATTAAAGGTGAGGAACCATTTTTTGTGAAGGAGTCAATCGGAATCTCTTTACTCAGCTGAAACAGTGCCTGCGACTCAGGTATGGTCTGGCTCGCATGTCGAGCGATCAAGACGACTGCCGTGGAAGCGCTGCAACAGGACGCCGAGACGGATTGCATCTTCAACGTGTTCTCGATCCTGTTCCCGTTCGTGGGTACCCTCGTACATTTCCGATACCTTGATGCAATCGGAGGTGCCGTCCTGTCCCTGTACAGTGAGTCTCTCTTTCCTTCTTTTCCTGATCATGAACTAAAAGAAAACTCAAAGCTTTCTTTTCTTGCAGTCATGATCAATTGGACCAAAACGTTACTCGAAAACGTTCGCAAGTTGACTGGAAGGCGAGCACCTCCTCAAGAACATCAAGTGAGCTACACATTTTCGAAGCCTTTTGTTCCGAAAACCCCGATTAGCGGCAGCTAATGCAACTTTGTGATCCTATCAGCGCATCGCATACCTCTTGACTCGATTCTCTCCACTCGTCACGGCCGTACAACACTTGTCAATCTATCACGCTGGAGACGCCTACGTCGTCGAAGTCGACATTGTCTTACCGCCAACGTGCAGTTTGACCGAAGCTCACAATTTAGGAGAAGCTGCTCAGTACAGTCTCGAACAGTTGAGCAACATTGAACGGGCGTTTGTACACGTCGATGTCAGTGTCAACGAACTGAGTGGACATCTCGAACGATGAGCAGCAAAAGATTCCTTGTTCCACTCTCTCCTTCATCTTTCAATTCTCCTTTTTCGTTGGTTATGAACGTGTTTTTTTCTGTATCTGTAGTGCAGTAGTTTTTGTCCTTGCCATCCGTCCGTTTACTTTCTATAGAATCATTTTCGTCACTTCCCGCTCTTTCTTGGCATCGTTTCCGAGGGGTTTTTTTCTTCTGGGTTCTAATACAACAACAGTCGAGTCGATACGGCCCCTAATTCCTGAATCTAAAACATGGGGGTTCAGCTCGAGATCTGTACAACGATGAATCGCAACGTCTTTTGCACCCACCTTGTTTGAATCAATCGATCGGTTCAAACTGTGAATCTTCGTGATCGATGCCTGATGAAGGTTGTTTCCGAGTTCGAACATTATCAGGCATTTGCGCCACAAAGAACCTCCCTTGATGTCTCTTGGCCAATTTCCACAATTCGAACTGATCGTATCGCTCGTCACTCGTCGGTGCGTTTGAAGAACTTTCAAAGAGGTCGATTGGAATTGATTTCGCTCTCACTCGAGCATCGATCGATTGTCCAGGTTCCAAACCCAATGAAGAGGTGTCGACGGATCGAACGGTTTCGACAATTTGAACGAGTTCGGAGAGTCCTTCGAGGTGTTTCGAGTCTTCATAGTCTTTGACAATCGTTCCAGAAGAAGAAGGGGGGAGTAACGCTGACAATCGATGCAGTTTGTCGAGAGTTTCGTTGGTCAATGGAGATGGGACGGTTGGGAGAAGCGAAGAGAGGGTGTAGGGAGACGACAGTGGAAGGCACAGGTCATCGACTTCGATTTGAGGCGCGCGAGAGTAGCAACGCGAGTATCTTCCAATCTGGACCGGAGTGAGTTGCGTTCGTATCCGGTGCATCATGTTGAGGTGATGAGAGGGTCGAGGATGTTTCATCATCATCATCGTCGACAGACTTGGAATCTCCTGCTCTGATCCCCCACACACCCTATCTCCCGCTCGCAAGTCTCGTATACCATGTCAAGACCTGTTGTAGGAACTCCTCTAGGTGAGTCTCATTCCCTCTCTTGCCAATCACTCGTATCGGTTCTAGGTTGACTGAATAACGTCGTGTCCCTCAACTCGGTACCTCTCCTCTCTACCTCTCTCAGCTGGATGCTGTACCATCTTGTCCGTGTTTGGTGCCGTCTTCCTCGCTCTTCTAGGCCTGTGTTTCCAACGCGAGGTGAATACGGTTCCGTTCCTCTTCCCTCGCGACGCGTTCCCGGCTTGCTGAGAATCTTTTCATGCTCGGTAAACAGGTCGAAGTGTTGACAGGGTCTACAAAATCTCCTCATGATCCTGCCGCAGTCGCCAAGAATTGTTATATCGCGTAACGCTTACCCCCTCATCCTTACCCCCTCCAAACCCCCACTATCGAGACGATGATCGCGTACTCATCTTCATGATCGTGCTTCTTTCTCAGTGCTCTCGTCTATGTCGCATTCATCGTATTCTGTTCCTGTCAAGTCAGTCCAATTTCAGCTTGCCCATTACCCAAACAGTAATACATTCTAATCCCTCTGTTCATCCTCTCTCTCTCTGTTTCCCTTCAACAGGTCGGAGTGAATCGAAGATACAGTCGAGGAGCGGTGAGGATCTGAAATCGAGAACAGAATGTCCCGGTTCTTTTCCTCTCAAGTGTCGATTCTTTATGCTGTATTTCCCTTCCTTGGCTCCTTCTTTGTTCGTTCACTTGTTTTTCTACATTTCTTTTCCCTCGATGCAATTCTGTAAACTCTTCTTTCTCTCAAAGTGCATGTAACGACGTGCCTCAAGTTGTTTGGTTATTTCTCGTGGATTGCACAGAGTCGACATACAACATTACGAAACAAGCGGGCGTCAAGCGTGAGCAACCAGATCTCCCCGGTTTACTTCTTCTTCCTCTTGGTGGTGGTATAGTATTTGCTCGGCACTGCTCGCGTCTAGAAAACAAGAAACGTACGTTTCAAGGGGGGTCATTAATTCGCGAGACCTGCCAAAAAAAACTGGGAGAGGTTCACGACTGACTCTGGTGATGGCGCCACCGTACAGACTTGACGCCTCGCGAGCACTCTCGCTTTCGTCCACAGCGCCTCGCCTCGATCGCTTGTTCGTGGACTTGTCGGTTTCGGGTCTTGCAGGCTCGGACATCAGAGCATCAGAAACGTCGGTGGAATCACTTGCGCGCTTGCGGTTCTTCTTGACGATCACTGAAGGGCGCGAATCTATCGAGGCATCAGAAACGTCAGCTTCCTCGTACTCTCAGAACAAAGACAGCTTGGGCTTTGTCCGTCTTCTCATGGGTGCACGTCGTCTCGTCTTTACCTTTGCTCAAACCTGGACTCTCGACTCCTGCTTCCTCGGTAGCGACCTGGGCGACGGTCTCGACCGGGCTGAGACTCGAAGTGTCTGTAAGATTTGCAGCGAAATTTTCTGCAGCGAAATTTTCTGCCTGGGAAGTGCAAAAGCCGTTTCAGAATAGTTCCAATGGGGAACAAATACCTGACTTCGGATAGAAGTGCTCACGACGGAAACACCTTCGGGGGGCGAAGATCGACAAGCGGTAATAGCTTGTTTGTCGATTCCTCCACTCGTACTCCCATTCGAGGACGAGTTCGGGTTCAAGACTGGTCTCCTACGCTCGGTCGCCAAGTCGTTCTGAGCTTTGTTGAGCTTGCGAGTCTTTTCTTGGAGCAGGGTTTCTGTCTTCTTGAGCTTGTTCTGTCGAGCGCGACAAGTCAATCTTCATCGTATCATCCGTGTCGAGCGCAGAGAATAGCGTACCTGCATTTCCATCTTGTCGATCGCGGCTTGGTCTTCCCAAAGCTCTCGGAAACGCTTGACTTGAGACGCCGCATACTCCGTCTTTTCCCTCTCGGCAGTCGCTTGGCAATCTTCGAGTTCTTGTTCGAGTTTTTGAATCCTTTCATTGTCCGACAGAGCTGCTTCGAGCTCAGAAAGACTGGTAGTTTGTGCGGATTGAGCGAAACGTGATTCCGAAAGCTGAGCGCAAAGATCGGCGATCCGGCTCTGTAGCCCAGAGTTGGTCACCTGTGCAGCTGTAAGTGAAGTATCGAGCTGGGAGACCTTCGCGGAGAGTTCGTCTTTCTCGATTCGGAGAAGTTCGAGCTGGATGGACAGAGTTTGTGAGCATCCTTGTACGACCATTGTGCCCGGACATGATCAGCTTACCTGCTGCCCGGTTCTCGATTTGGCAGTGACGGCTGCAGCCTGCCCAACCTCGAGTTCTTCGTTCGCTTTCTGAAGCTGTACATTCGCGAGGCGGAAGGTTTCAAGCTCGGTTGTCAGGGCATCTGCCGTAGCGAGTCGTCCCTGCAACTCGTTGATCTCGGCCTTGTAGCATTGAGCTTCCGTTTCTTTCTCCGACACTCTGTTCTCAAACGTCAGAGACGTGTGAACGAGAACTGGGAAAAGGAGGACGTGCTTGAGATGAAGGTGTTCGAGCTGATCGCGAGCTTGACGCAGGCTAGTCTGGGAAGCTTGATGGCTTTCCTTCGCCGAATCAATCGAAACCTCAACGTTCTTCTGCGAGCTTTCGAGCTGTTGCTGAGTATGCTTCAACTCATTCCTGCATATCACGCGAGTATTAGTCGCGTCTCTCGTGAATCCTAGGAGCAATCGAGCACACTCAAGAGCCGGGAGCCTGTCAGCACGGGCCTGGACCGATTCGAGCTGCTTCGAGAGATCCGAGATTTCCTCTCGGGAAGCGGCTGAAAGCTTGTTGAGCTCTGCCTCGTGCCTGCAAATGCATTCCATCATTAGCTACAGGCATATGCCCAAGAGGGATCCAGTACGTACGCAGTCGTTGTTTGCTCTAGTGTCCTTTGTAAGAGACTGGTCGTAGATGAACAAGTTTAGCAGCATCCGTGTATTCAAGTAGAAAGGAGAAGCACGCTTGACCTGAGCTCGTCTTCCTTGGCTGCGAGCTTGCCGATCAGATCCCTCGTTTCGCTTCGTGCGTGGTCTTCTCCCTTTCGTGCGTCCATCAGGAGGGCCGACCACTTGGAATCGAATTCTGCAAGCTTTGTTCCTTGTTCGCGTTCCCTCTCTCTCGCGGCGATCAAAGATTCATCCAACCGATCACCCAATCGCTTCCTCTCGCCGGCCAAAGCAGAGCGTGCAGATTCGAGATCCGAGGAGCAAGTGCCGAGACGCACGTCGAGGAGTTGACGTTGTGATTCAAGCGCAGCGATCGAGTCGCGAGCTTCGAGGATTTGCCCAGTTTTCGTTTCGAGGTCTTCTCTGAGGAGCTTGATCACCTCGTCTCCTGGTAGAAGATACAGAAGCACTTCAGCGAGACCTAATCCAGGAGACGAGCAGTCGAGCGATAGGCGAACGATTGGACAGCTGCCCTTGCAGCTCTTTCAAAACGACGATCCTAGCCTCCTCGTTCTTCTCGAGCTGGGATCGTACTGTCGCGTCGAGCTCTGCGCCGATCCGAGGTGGTTGGCACAATTAGTCGTCGCAATTGCCGTGTTTGAGAACTGACCTGCTTTCAGACCGTCCAGTTCTTGTTTGATGTGGGCGAGATCTTCTCTCGACTGGGATTTTTCGGAGGTCATACGATCCATGAAAGCTGCCCTCATGTCGTCTGACGTACGCACAAGAGTCTGATTCGCTTCGTTCACGCTGCACGTCCGACAGATCGTACTGTTCAGTTCTCCGTGGATCGACGGGGGAGAGAGGGAAGAGTACGCTCACTTGGCAAGGGCTGCGCGCGCGCGAGTAAGCAGTTCCTTCTTGGAATTGTCTCGAGCTTGGAGCATCCTCTCGCTCTCCGACCTTGAATCGGCGAGTTGTCGTTCCAAGTGCTGAATAGTGTTGCTCTGGGAAAGACAAGACTGGTAATCGAGATCTATGCAGAGCAGGTTCGGAAGAAACGTACCTTGACCTTGAGCTCGCTCAGCATGTCACCAATGAAGCCGTACGTTTCCTTCGCGTCGTTCTCGAATCGTAGAATGGAGGCTTCAGTCTTGCGCTTCTTGACGCCTGTAGAGGCAAGGTTCCCACGAGGGTCAAGTGCGGATGTCGGTCTGGCTGCCAACGCTACAGGAGCAGGACAAGGCTGAGCATTTTGGATTTGAGTTTCGTCGAATCGGATTCGTTTGTTCAGGTTCGACTTGTTCTCCTCGACTGAATTTTGTAGTGATGGCGCGTTGTCAGGCAAAGGAGAAGAGCGTTCGTTGCGATCGTTCGAGGTAGAAGCTGCTGCGAAGGAGGCAGTTGCACCTGAGCTCATCTCTAGATGATGTGCCGGAGTTGCACGGCTCGTCGGGCTTCTGGTGTTCCCTGTGTACGCCGGCGCTACTCGAATTGGTGCAGGAGGCAGATTTGGACTCCTGGTGTTCCCGAGCCGGAAATGAGAGAGATCGAGCCGAGACTTCTCAGCGACAGGATGTGCCACATTGTCGCTGCGCTTCGCGAAGGTAGAGCGGCCAGCACCAGCTATCCTTACTGAGCTGACGAAATTGTCAATTTCTTCTTTGGGTGTAGTACCGTCCGAGCTTGTGGAGGCTCGAGGTTCGGGGATGGTTCGAGGGCGGCCTGAATCGATCGCGAGAGATGCTATTGCATTCTCGCTCGGTTCATCTCGAGTATCGTGTGGCATACTGTCTTCTCGCTCGATGGAAGGTACTCGAGAAAGGTGAGGAGCGAACGAGCTCGCAGGACGGAACAGAGGTGCTTTCGGTTGTCCTCCGAGACTGCCTGGAGGACGTGATTTCGCTAGCGGAGCCCATTTGAACTTGGACGCGACATCCACGCGAGGCGCGAG
This sequence comes from Sporobolomyces koalae, assembly GCF_050403365.1. NCBI lineage: Eukaryota > Fungi > Basidiomycota > Microbotryomycetes > Sporidiobolales > Sporidiobolaceae > Sporobolomyces > Sporobolomyces koalae. The sequence goes on from NW_027481766.1 coordinate 183,001, forward strand.
TTCTGAGATTGTGCCGTCGAACCTAGAAGTCGAGAGGAGCGAGTGGGAGGATCCTTCAGTTGAGCGCTCGGCAGACATTCCTGCCTGCGCGGCGCTTCGAAAGAGCGAGCAGAGATGATTGAATTGGATCGAGCGAGATGAGGTACCGGATAAGTGACAGGAGAAGAGAAGAGAAGAGACAACGAGCTTGCTTTCGGCCTGGTCAAATCGCCGTCGGGGATCTCTTCCATTGCGCGCGTATAAGAGCGAGGACTATGTTTTTATCTGATTGGCTTCCGTTCCGGCCGGTTCCCGTTCTGCCGCATCCAAGCTGGCTCAATCCCTGCTGTTTCCCCTTGTCTAGCTCGTCTGGGGGGTCTTGAGCAGGGTAGGCGAGCCCGTATCGACTCCTGACAATGTCGAAGTACAGATCCGCACCTCAGTCAGGAGGCACTTTGTTTGGATCCAGAGGTCGATAGGCGTTCATGGCTGCTGCGACCGGTTCATCTGATCGTCTCGTGTTGCGTGAACGCGACAGTCCGGAATGGAATGATGTCGTCCTCAAGATTAAGCCTGTACATGCATGATTGCAGGTTTAGTGTCCAAAGCTGGATCTGCTGCGGCAGAACTAGGATAGATTGCGAGACTAACGGTTTCGGCGCAAAGACCTTGATCCCTCTCACATGCGTGTCCTTGCCGTTCATGTGGTTCGAGACGATCGCGATTTGCACCAAGTGGGCGCGGATCGGTTGTCTGTAGAATGTAGCATGTTAGCGGACATCCTTTGCTGAGATGCCTCGAGAGCCGCGAGCTAACCCTTCATCCGGACTTCCTGGTGACCCCATCAGCGACAGAGGTTGCCAGCCTTTCGCTTGCTGTAGTTCGATCCATTTGACCTCGTGCAGGTCCCCATGGAACGTCCCAGCTCGAAGGGACAATTTATGCGGCGTGTAGGAATCGTCGACGCTAATGTCGACATAGATCCATACTTCCTGTATCGGTCCGATAAATGTCAGTCATCCGACTACAATGGCGCAACAGTGCTAGAGTTGGTCTTACAGAGATCGATTGCTTCTTGTCAAATTGAATGTTTATCAGGTGGGGTTGCGATCCTTCACTCCTGCGTTACGCACCAGCGGTTCAGCACAATAGCGCAGATGGCTAGGCGAGAGGACTTACTGCCAGAAGGTTTCGATGTCATCATCGCGGAGGTGTTCAACCCCGTAACCGGGTTTCGCGCTCGACACCGCCCAAGATGCACGAGAACCGATGTCTTCGAGTGTGCTAGCATCTGCTGGAAGCAATAAACATCAATACAGTACCTTGTGATAGCGGCAAGAGACTCGCCTGGCTCGTTCATACTAGCAATGATGAAAGTTGGATGAAAGAGGAGGTGAGCCCAAGTTCAGGTCTCTACCACTGCATTGCTATCTCAGCTCAGCAGGATGTTTGTCAGAAGGCTAGCAGCAAGCTGTCCTGCCTGCACGCCCCGAGCAGCTATCGCTGCAGCTCGCCCTGCCTCGACTTCCGCCGCGTCTTCGTCTCGACCTTCTTCGATTCCTCATCCAGTGATTGACCTGACCGATGTCCTCGATACACCCGAAGACGTCAAGGCGAACCTCCAGCAGCGCAAGTTTCCTCTCGAGCCGAGTATGGTCGACGAACTGCGGGAGATGGAAATCAAGGCAATCGGTTTGCGCAAGGAACTTCAAGCTGCGCGGGAACGCAGAAACATAGTTTCAAAGGCACCTAAAGGGGATCTCGAAGCGCGCAAGGAAGGAGCCGAAGTCAAGAAATTGTTGAAGGACCTCGAGCCTCGGCTGAGCGCGCTCGACAAGACGATTCAAGCCTATGCTCTCCAATTGCCCAACTCGTCCCATCCCCACGTTCCTGTTGGAAGCGAAGACTACGCAAAAGTCGTCGCGACCTTTGGTCCTGCCATCCCGAATCCCCCTCCCGCTGCACAACCTGAACTCGACCACCTTCAGCTTTCCGGTCCTTCGAACCTCGCTTGGACCGACTTCCCTTCATCGTCTCTCACGACCGGATCCTCGTGGCCGTTGCTCACGAACGAAGCGGCGCTGCTCGAACTCGCGTTGACCAACTATTCCATGTCGATCGCCCTCTCGCACGGATTCACTCCAGTCCTGACGCCAGACGTGGTGCGCTCCGACGTTTCGGAACGCTGTGGATTCCGACCTCGAGACGGCGACGCGCAACAAACCTACTTCTTGTCGGACGGCGAATCCGTTTCGAACCTGTGCCTCGCGGGAACGGCCGAGATTCCACTCGTCGCCATGTCGGCAGCTCAAACGTTCCGTCAAGAGCAGTTGCCGCTCAAGTACGTCGCGCTGGGACGAGCGTTTCGGGCTGAAGCCGGTGCTCGAGGAGCCGACAGTCGCGGTCTGTACCGAGTGCACCAATTCAGCAAAGTCGAGATGGTGATTGTTTGCGCCGAAGACGAGAGCGACAGACTGTTGAACGAGTTGCGCAAGATTCAAGAGGAGATCCTTGGCGGGTTGGGCTTGTCGTTGCGGTGAGCAAATCTCAATCGTAGCAAAAAAGATGGCGAGCTGATGTTCGCTCTTCCTAGGGTTCTCGACATGCCGACGGAAGAACTCGGTGCGTCCGCACATCGCAAGTACGACATTGAAGCATGGATGCCTGGTCGAGGCAAATGGGGCGAGGTGAGTCATGATTTTTCCGAGTCGACCGCGCTCGTGACCAGGTCCGACCACCGCATGCTCAGCTTTCTCCCTTTGTCTCTACGCTCTGCACTTTTTTGATTCTCTCGACAGCTCTCTTCCGCTTCAAACTGTACCGACTATCAATCTCGGCGCCTCGGGATTCGATATCGGCCGACAACCCGATCGCCGACGGCTCGCCCGCCGCTCGAAACGCTCGACCTTCCGACGCCCGCAGCGCTCGAAGCGACTGCGAACTATCCTTCGCGATTCGCTCAACCTGGTCAAGGAGCTCCCAAACTCGCATACGCACACACGCTGAACGGTACGGCAGCCGCAATCCCGCGGTTGATCGTCGCCCTGCTGGAGAACGGAGCCGTGCTCGATCAGGACACGGGCCGCGTGCTCAGAGTGAACCTGCCTCGAGTTCTTCAACCCTACTGGTTAGGTACAGCGAGCTCGAAAATAGAATGGCAGTAGTATCATACATAGTGCGAAACAAAAATCAGAACCGTGTGTGAAACCCTGCGAGCCCGGAAGAAGCGGCCGGCGGCGGACCAAATGAACTGAAACCAAAATCGAGTCAGTCGGACAGCGGGGGCTCCCGTGCACGCGTTTCGCCTCGCGCTCTTCTCCCTCTTGCACCCCCCTCTCTCTCGAGTATCGTCCCAGGAGCGTACATTCTATCTCGGAAGCAGGTAGAAGCACGTCTCGACCTCACCCGGCCCTTGCCCTCTCGACTTCCGCCTGCAAGTCGACCCCTGAGCAAGCCTTGCTTATCTCGCCCCGACTTCTCCTCTCAGCTCTCCCGTCAGCTGTAGCCCGCCTTGTTGGCCGCCTTCAGCTTCGACCGCCTCTCCTCGACCCTCCAGGTCGCCAGCGATTAACTCTTACCTTACGTGAGTCGAGTCGAGTCGAGACGCTGCGCTCGCGTTTCCCACGCGGTGCTAATCCCGGTGCATATACTCGCCTTGTTCCCGCGACAGCTCCTTCCTCTCCACCCACGACCCTCATGTCGTTCATTCAGAACTTCCCTCCCTCGGTCACCATGACTCGTCAAGCCAAGCGATGCTGGACCCAACGCGCCGTCCCGTCGAATTTCTCACAGGCCCCCAACCTCTCGAGGCTGACGGCGCCTGTGGCTCTGCCCACCTCGGCTTAAGCACCTCGAACCACTCTTCAGACGCTGCAGCTAGTCAGGAATCCGAGCACCCCTCGACCGACGAGCTCCTCCACTTCCTCGACTCGCTCACGTCTGCGTCAACCTCCACTGTCACCGGTCCCACGTCTCCGTCGCTCTCGGCTCAACACACTCCCGTCCCTTCTGTGCAGCAGTATCCTCCGGCTTCAATCGAGCAAGAGGCGCTTGCCTCGCTTTACGACTCAGCTTCCTCTCTCCTCACCGATATTAGTCTTCATCAACAAAACGCGCCTGCTCAGGCCAAGCCCCAGCATCTGAACCCGTCTTTCACGACTAACGCGAAAGCTTTTGATGCTGGTGCGTTTCTGCTTTCGTCTTGCTGTGATCGCGCTCACGTCGCTGAAACTGACGCTCGGACCGATGCGTTTAGGCGATATCGCTATGCCGTTCGATCTGTCCCTGCCCGTGTTCGACACCATCGCATACCCGATGCTGTCCATGTCCGCGGGTCAGCCTCTCATCGCCGACACCACTCCTCACTTCGACCCGGTCGCGTTTGACGCAACCCTCGACTCTCCCCTCGACCTGTCGTCGTCCCAGTCCCAGGACACGAGTCCCTGGTCCGACGTCCTCGCTTCGCCCATGTTCAGTCTTCCGAGCAGTGCTCCCACCAGTGGTCGCGTGCCCGAGACTCCCTTGCCGCCGCTCGAGCCTTCCTTCGCCATGTCGGAAGCCGCGGCGGCACTCCCGCTCTTCCCTCCGCTCCCGACCCCTCCCGTCGCCGCGGCGACAGCGCTCCGTCCTCTCCCTCCTCTTCCCGTACGCCCTACTGCGGCCCCACTCCAGCAAGGTTCACCGGTCATCTCGATGTCGTCGTCATCCTCTCTCGACACATCGTCTCTCCCGACTCCTCGCTCGAGCGAGTCCTGCAAGCGTCCCGAACCCAACGGATTCCGTACCACGATCCCCCTCTTGGGTCTCGAAGCGCCGATCCAGACTCGCAACCCAGTCCTCGCATCTTCGACCTCGCGCAAACGCAAGACTGCCGGTGCCGAGAAAGCACTCGCCAAACGTGCTCGTGCTACCGAACCGTCTCAAACTCCCCGAGACGCTTCACCGTCGCTCATGGTTGCTGAACCTGCGAACCCGGACGAACTCCCGGCTGACATTGTCGCCGCGATCGAACGCAAACGGTTGCAGAACACGATGAGTGCACGCAAGAGTCGAGCGAGGAAACAGGCAAAGTTGCAAGAGTTGGAAGACGAGAACAAACTGTTGATGGACGAGAACAAACTGTTGATGGACGAGAACGCGAAACTTCGGGCTCAACTTGAAGCGGTCCTCTCGGGAAGGGTTCTCCCTCAACCTTTCTAAACGGTTTCTTCTCCTCTCGCTCTTTCTCTCTCGCCTCTTTCGTTTTCGTTTTTTCGAATCGTTCATGGTGCCAGTCGGGGTTCTCTTCTTTCTTTTGGTGTTTCCTCATGAAGTCTCATAAAGAGCCTTGTACGTTTTCGAAATGATCAAATACGTATCTGTGCGTTTGTGCCGTATCCCAGCAAGGAACAAGGTCGAGAGAGCCGGTGGTTTACCATGAAGAATACATAGAAACAGAGATTTCAGCGGACAAAGCCGCAGACCTAGAATTTCGGAAAGTAGTATACAGTAGGTCGGAAGAGAGAAACATTTTTTCAAAAGAAACCAGAGGTATCATGCATGCTGAATTCATCGAGAAAAGGGGGTATCACAAAGCACAGGTATAGGTTGATCACGCGATATTCGCTGTGGGTTCTTCGAGTTTATCGCGAGGCGCGTGAGCAGGGTTGAGATTCAAAGTCGGTTGAGTGTTGTAGTACACCCTGCTGGCAACCTCTTGCACGACCCAATCGAGGCCTTTCGAGATTCTCGGGTCAGTCAAAGATGTGCGTTTAGGCGTCGGTTCAGGTGGTGGACAAGGAGGAGAACTGGTGGTCGAGAGGGATGGAGAGAGGAACCGCGCTGAACAAGGTTGGATCGACCAACGGTGCGAGTTTGACAGACTCGCGAGGTCGAGTGCCTGTCAAAGAGAAGATTGAAAAGAAACGAGTCAAGATCAAGACGCAGGAGCAACAAGAGAGATAGAGCGACGCTTACATCCGAGATCTCGGCAGGGGTCAACGACCCTGGGATGTCTTGTTTATTGGCAAAGACGAGAAGACTCGCTCCGAGCAGTCTCTGTGCAATTCGAAAGCACCGGTCAGTTTGATGGGGAGGGGCCGAGGAAAACGTCGTGGTGGGCATGTACCTCTTCCTGGAGTAGTTGGTGGAGTTCGACGCGACAGTCTCGGATGCGTTGTCGGTCCGAACTGTCGACAACCCACACGATCGCGTCGGTCTGTTCAAAGTAGTTCTTCCAGTACGGTCGCAAGCTCGTCTGACCGCCAATGTCCCACACGTTGAGCGTGTACCCAGCGTGCATGATGGTGCGAATGTTGAATCCGAGCGTCGGGGAGACTTGGTCGACATCCTCGCCGAGCAAGGCTTTGCAGATGGTCGTCTTGCCTGCATTGTCCAAGCCCCTATTCTTGCGATCGTGTGTCAGGGTCAAGCTACAGGTCAGAGCGAGAAGAGAGAAACTGACAGCATGAGCACCCGGATCTGCTTCTCTTTGAGTCTCGTTTTGCGAATGATGGTCAACAGCCCCATTTGAGAGGTATCGAGTCCAGAAGGGTGATGACGGAGATGGAAGAACCAGCTGGTCTTTCGTGAGACAGACTGCGCTGATCGGCAACACTCTCACGCATCTCGCTCCTTCGCTACCCACCCGAGCACAAGTCGAGACAGAATCAACTGCAGTAGGTGACACCTAGAGCGCGCCGTCAAGCGAGAACGACCCAATCATGACGGCATCCTCTCTCGTTCCGCTTGCCGAAGCACCTCCACCGCCACCTTCCTCCGCTGCAACGCCTTCCCTGCCAGCATCGTGGCATCTAGCGAGTGGTGCCGTGTCAGGTGCCGCCTCGGTCCTGATCCTCCAACCTTTAGATCGTATGCTCTCCTTTCCTTGTTTCCTCTCGATCGTTCGGCTCTCTCTCTGTTTTCGAGATCGAGCTCATCACGAATCGCTTCTCAGTGATAAAGACGAGGATACAGCAACCACCACCACTCTCTGTCCCTGCAGAAGCAATCGCAGCATCGAGCAAGACCCGGTTACCCCCACCTGCAATCTGGACCACGACGAAACAAGTCGTCAAAGCGGATGGACTCGCCGGGTTGTGGAGAGGCACGACTCCGACACTGTACCGGTGAGCTTCCGCGTCCTGATTCCGCTCAAATCGTCACGCTCGCTCGCTGATTCAGTCCGAGAAAGAAACGTCCCGGGAGTGTCGATGTACTTTTTGACCTTGTCCAAATTCAGGACTCTGGTCGGATCTGTCCCATTCTTTCAAGCTTCTCCAACGACAGCAACCCCGGCTAGAGCAACCGGGCCAAGTCGAGGCAAAGTCAAGCTAACGACGACGGGCGATTTGCTCGTAGGGAGTACGGCCAGGACTGGAGTCGGCTTCCTGCTAATGCCATTCACGCTCATGAAAACCTTGTCCGAGGTGCGCGTGCCTTTACTCGAAATTTCATCTTTATGGGTCGCTGATATCGCCCTTCCAACCTCAAGTCTACATTATCGCTGCCAGCTTCGAGTAAAGGACACCCTTCGACTTTGGTGACATTGAGAACCCTGTATCAATCGGGAGGATTGCGGTCTCTGTGGCGAGGAGCGGTGCCGACCGCGCTGCGAGACGCGCCCGGTGCGGGCCTCTTCATCGTGTTCTACGAGCGCGGACGAAGGATTTTGGGAGTGAGAGGTGACGCAGGTGGCGGTGCCGTCGGGGGTGGAGCTGCAGGTGAGAATCTCGTGTACCACCTTTCTCCCCCTTACAGAGACTGAAAGTGTCCAACGATTCAAAACAGGCGCAGCAGCCTCGTTGTGTTCGACCTTGTTGACCACTCCGTTCGACCTCGTCAAGACTCGCCGTCAATTGTCGCCCCACCTGTACACTTCAATGTGGGAATCGATCAAACTCGTATGGAAGCAGAACGGAGTGAGAGGGTTCTGGGAAGGAGGAGGGTTGCGGGTCGTCAGGAAAGCGGGCAGTGCTGGGATCGGGTGGGCCGTGTATGAAGGGTTCTTGGGGGTTGGAGAGGAGAGGAGGAGGAACAGTGAGGACAAGCTGCGGCAGCGATCCGGGGGAGGTTGAGGGACACTGTCGTATCGGAATGCAAATACATTAATCGCCAATCGAAACGATAGAGAGAGCGTCAATTCGGGCGAGCCCGAGTTTATCGTTGGCAAACAGCCGATCCTTCGCATATTACCTACACTTTGCCCGATCCTTCGCATTACCTCCGAAACTCGACCTGACCGTCCTCGAGTACAGTAGCTCGACACGGGCATCCGACTTGCGATCCCCCCACACTTGGACCCAGGCATCTCTCCTCCTGTCGCTCTCGCTCTTCCTCACTTGACCTTACCCCACGCGAGCAAAGATGTCGCAACCGAGTGGACCGCCTAAGCTGATCAACGTGTACAACCTGCGTCAAGTCGGAACCGCCAAGTCGTGTTTCGTGTGTTCGAAAGAGACCGTGTTTTGTCTCGCAACCGCCGACCTGTCCGACTTTCTCTACGTCTGTCACTCTCACGTACTCGATCCAGGAGTCCGTCTCAATCACCATTTCTTCGCTCGAGGTATCTAAGTTTCTCTGACAACCTTTGCATGATAGTTTGCGAAACCTATAACGACTCCCGCTTCGACTCCACCGACCTCACCCACTGCATCCCCTGCTCCACCAGCAGTTCCACAGAGCGAGATTGACAAGGTCAAACGCGAGTACGAACAGAAACAGAAACGCAAACAATCCGATCCCACCACTCCTTCCGAACCTACCCCTGCTTCTTCTTCCTCTTCTTCAACCACTGCCACGAAAGCGTTGTCGGTATTGAAATCTTCCGTCTCTTCCATCAGTTCCCTCGCTCAATCGACCGCACAACAATCATCAACCCTCTTGTTCCCCCCTCCAGCACCCGTAATTCCTTCGGCATCGGAACTGTTGCGAGAGGAAGCGAAACGATCGAAACAGTTCAGTTTGAACCGACACTATTTCGAGATGAGGTGTGATCGCAAACGCAAGGAATGGGAAGTGAAAGATGCGAAATCTAGGGCGAAAACGTTCAATTTCCCAAAAGTCCCACAAGGAGGATTGCCAAACCTCTCGTCGACGTGAACTGGAACAAGACCAAGATCAAGATGGGGAAGCAGATAACACGGAAGCAAGAAACTCTCTCTCTAGTCAAAATGACTTTTGGCAAAGAACGAGGTATCGCGAGTCCCGAGTCGGACTAGAGTCGGGATTGGCTGGGCCTGAGCATGACTTTGGAAGGAAGTTCACGTCGCAGAGACGGAAGAGCTCTATGAGACAGGGCTCAAGTCCAGGAGAAGGGTCCAGCTGGCTCAGTGACGGTCGTCGGGGCGTAGACATATCCCGAGCTATACCCGTTTTCATGACGCGGAAACGATCTATATGGGCTTGGAAGTGGTAAACGTGAAATCTGACATGGTTCGCACATGGCAATAGAAGCATTCCAGGCACCACAGGTGTAAATGAGAATTTGGGAGCGAGAGAACCAGATCTCGGAGAAATCGCAGACACCCTCAGTCGAAGCAATGCGAGCTGCAAGCGCGCATGGAATCGGGCTAGGTTGTCGCTGATTGACTTTTGTGTAAATGTAAATATGCTGAACGCCTTGTATCTTTGCTTATTTGCGAGGGCGAGCAAGTCAAAAGAGTGCGCTTTGTTTTGAAATCGAAACCGTCAAGTCGAGAAAAGTAGGCGGAGATCGCTCGTATGGGTCTTCGCGTGCAATATAGATGGCCCAGGAGCAAGAGCGTGGAAACACAGCGCGATCAGAGCGATCAGAGCGAACGCAGATGCATATGGGCGACACAGTCGGAGTCGAGCTCGAGCCGCTTGCAATCGAGAGTTTGTCATGCTGTGCCAGAGCTCCTCAAGATTGAGCTCAATGGACTACTTTTCGGTACGTTCAGAAGTTCTGTATTTGAGCTTGCAAGGTCATAGCGGCAAGACATTAAGAACTGAGGTCTCGAATGTGACTGTTCGTGGCTTGCTTGCAGGGTTGCAGACACGCAGGATCCGAGGCGTCCCCACGGTGCCAAGTTGAAGAGAACTCGGCAGAGCTGGTCGATTGCATCGTGCGGGCGGGCACGGTCGTGGAGAGGTTTGCATTCGCAGCTGCTCCCTCTGGTACGCGAAGTCGCCCGTTTCTGGCAGCATCGAGTCTATCGATCGTCTGGGTCTAAGGACAGACGCAGCTCGAGTGTAATGTGTCTTTCGGAATCCGCAAGGGCGATCGATGCAAAGTGCATCGCTCAAGGTCCCAAGGGCGAAGACTTGGGACTCGGGCAGTACAATGGCAAGGCAGCGTTGATGAGGGTGCCTGTATCTTGCAGAGCCTGTCTATTCTGAAATTGTCTACCGTATGTGGCAGAGTACTGGCGAGAGAGCAGGCCGCGGTGACCCAATTATCGAAGAATCTCCTCAACGCCTGTACTACCGACACCGTGAATTCGAGTATTGTGTTTGTGCTATCGGTACTGTAAGCAAGATACTTTGGGAAGCAGCGAGTATTTGTGTCAGACTTGGGAGACACAGCGATCGAGGATGGACGGCCCGGGACCCGCTGCCGCAAACGCTGAACCCCACCGCCGCCTGTGTCGCCGGCCTGTCTCGCGCGCAAGCATTTCGACCTACTCAATCGTCGACTCGCACGTCTCGGCAATCTAGGAGTTCGCTCGCACTCGCCGTGCAAGTTTCCTCCACTTCATCCTCTCGCTCATCACTCTTGCATCTCGGTACCTCGCCCATCCACGCCACTGCAGCGTACACTCGATACCATGTCGGATACGACTTCGGACGAGATCGCTGCGATCCAAGCCGCGCGCAAACAGCAGCAAGCGATTCACCCTTCTCTCCTACCCGACGCCGAATCTGCTCCGGATGCGGACGAGACGCGCGTCAAGAAGAAGAAGAAGAGCAGTCGATTTGATGTCAGCCTTGATGTCTCGACCCGAACCCAAGACGGGGACGAACACATGATGACTCGCGACGACGACGATTCGTCCGCACCCGATCAACCGACCCGCTTGCTCGACTCGTTCACCGCGCCTCAACACCTCTTGCACGAGTTTGCCGACGATTCCGAACAGACCGATCCGTTCGCCGAGACCGCGAAATCTCGTCAGATCTCGGCGCGTCAATCCGATTACCACCAACGTCGGTTCGAACGCCAAGCGGGAACTTCAGCCGACGCGTTCGCGGGCGATGCCGGCGATACAGAGGGGGAGAGCTACGAGGACAAGATGCGCCGAGCCGAACTCGAGCGTGAGGAGCAGCGAGTCAGGCGAGAGATCGAGAGAAGGCAGCAAGAAGGCACGGACGAAAACGGGCAACCGCTCGTCGCGGGCGACGTTGCACCCGATGAGACGCCAAAAGGCAGGCGATGGGATGTCGAAGACGTTCCGGACCGACCTACGAGCGCCGGTCAAGCCAGCTTGGAGATTGGACAAGAACGTGGTGGCGAATGGGACGAGAGCAAACTAAAGGGCAAGGAAGCCGAGAAGAAGGTTGAGGAGGCCCCGAGGCGCAAACGATCGAGGTGGGACGAAACCCCGACAGGAGTACCGTCGGGTGCGACCGGTGCTGCGCCAGGCGAGACCCCGAAGCGCTCGCGATGGGACCAAACTCCCGCTGGTGTATCAGGGGGCATCCCGAAACTTGGAGGACAGTTTGGAATGACTCCCGTGGCAGGCGCTTCGGGTCAAGTCCAAATCAACACGGTCGCGGCGGGCACGTCCGGAGAAGGATTCCTCTTGATCGGAGGAGTTATGGACAAGCGCGTTCGCATTCTGAGTGATGAGGAACTCGACCAGATGCTCCCGCAGGAAGGGTACGAGATTGTGACGCCGCCTGCTGGATACGCCCCGATCAGGACGCCCGCGAGGAAGCTCACCGAGACCCCAATGGCCGCAAACGGAGGCGGATTCATGATGCAAGCCGAAGGTGGCGTCAGTGCCGAGGCTCTGGGCATCTCGCAGGACTTGCCGACCGACATCGAAGGCGTGGGCGACTTGCAGTTCTTCAAAAAGGAGGACGCACAATACTTTGCCAAGGTGAGAACGGGCGAGAACACCCCTGAAGGGGGTTGGCTCCATCCAGTGCTAACCTGCTTCTATTTCGCTCGAGCGCAGATTCTTACGAAGGACGACGAGACGGAATTGTCGGTTGAAGAACTGAAAGAGCGCAAAATTATGCGATTGCTCCTCAAAATTAAGAACGGTACTCCGCCCATGCGCAAGTCGGCGCTGCGACAAATCACCGACAAGGCTCGAGACTTTGGCGCCGGTCCGCTTTTCGACAAAATCTTGCCATTGCTCATGGAGAGGACGCTCGAGGACCAAGAGCGCCATTTGCTTGTCAAGGTCATTGATCGAGTGCTGTACAAGCTTGACGACCTCGTCCGTCCCTACGTACACAAGATCTTGGTCGTCATTGAGCCTCTTCTCATCGACGAAGACTACTATGCCCGAGTGTACGCTATCGATCCTTTCCATCTCTTTCTGTGTACACGGATAGGAAATAAGCTGATCTCATGTTGTTGTTCCGTATGTAGTGAGGGTCGCGAGATCATTTCCAACTTGTCTAAAGCTGCAGGTCTCGCTCACATGATCTCGACAATGCGACCTGGTTCGTCTTCTCACCAATCTTGACTGGGCTTAGCATCGCTGACTCTTTCCTGTCGTGTAGATATCGATCACGCCGACGAGTACGTGCGAAACACGACTGCTCGCGCGTTCTCTGTCGTCGCCTCGGCGCTCGGTATTCCTTCACTCCTGCCTTTCCTCAAGGCCGTCTGCCGATCGAAGAAGTCGTGGCAAGCTCGCCACACGGGTATCAAGATCATTCAGCAGATCGCTATTATGATGGGCTGTGCGGTCCTGCCTCACCTTAAAAACTTGGTCGAATCGGTCGCGCACGGGCTCGAGGACGATCAACAGAAAGTGCGGACAATGACCGCTCTCTGTATCGCTGCTTTGGCAGAAGCTGCTGCGCCGTACGGTATCGAATCGTTTGACAGCGTACTCAAGCCTCTCTGGACTGGTATCCGGAAACATCGTGGAAAGGGTCTCGCTGCGTTCCTCAAGGCGATTGGTTTTATCATCCCGCTCATGGATCCCGAATACGCAAACTACTACACTCGTGAGGTCATGGTCATCCTGATCCGGTAAGTGCCTTTCCGACTTGCGAGACAACCAGTTCGGACTGACCTGTCTGAGATCGCAGAGAATTCCAATCGCCCGACGAGGAGATGAAGAAGATTGTCCTCAAGGTTGTCAAGCAGTGTGCAGCCACCGATGGTGTTCAGCCTGCTTACGTTCGTGACGAGATCCTGCCCGAATTCTTCAAGAACTTCCTCGTTCGACGCATGGCTCTCGATCGTCGCAACTACCGCCAAGTCGTCGAGACCACTGTCGAACTTGCCAACAAGGCCGGAGTGTCGGAAATCGTTGGAAGGATCGTTAATGACTTGAAAGACGAGAGCGAGCCGTACCGCAAGATGTGCATGGAGATCATCACGAAAGTGGTCGGCAAACTCGGAGCTGCGGACATTGACGAGCGGCTCGAAGTGCAACTCATCGACGGAATCATCTACGCCTTCCAGGAACAGACTGTCGAGGACAATGTTATGCTCGAGGGTTTCGGAACCGTCGTAACTGCCCTCGGTACGCTCTCTCCGCCTTGCTTCCTACGGCCTGGCTCATCAGTTTTTCCTCGAAGCCTAACTCTGCTTTTCTAATGCTTAATCAGGCATCCGAGTCAAGCCTTACCTGACACAGATCGTGTCCACCATCCTATGGCGTCTCAACAACAAGAGCGCCAAGGTGCGACAACAGGCCGCCGACTTGACGGCCAAGCTAGCGCTTGTTATCAAGCAGTGCGAAGAGGATGCGCTCCTGAACAAGCTGGGTGTCGTTCTTTTCGAACAGCTTGGTGAAGAGTACCCGGACACTCTCGGAAGGTACGCTGCTGACCGGTTTCCCGCTTTGTCGATGATCCGAATATTCGACTGATCCGCTCGCTTTCCGCTCAAACAGTATCATCTCGGCGATCGCCGCCATCGCAAATGTGGTCGGTATGACACAGATGTCGCCTCCTGTCAAGGATCTCCGTACGTAGAAATTCTCGCGGTCAATGTCGCTTCTAAAATTGCTTACGAAAAACGCTCTTGTACACAGTTCCTCGAATGACTCCTATTCTTCGTAACCGACACGAGAAGGTGCAAGAGGCGTCTATCAACTTGATCGGTCGTATCGCTGATCGAGGAGCCGAATTCGTCTCGGCGCGAGAATGGATGCGTATCTGTTTCGAGCTGCTCGACCTCCTCAAAGCGCACAAGAGGGCGATTCGACGTGCTGCGGTCAACTCGTTCGGTTACATTGCCAAAGCGATCGGTCCCCAGGATGTCCTGTCCGTGCTACTGACGAACCTCAAGGTGCAAGATCGTCAATCCCGTGTCTGTTCCACCGTGGCCATTGGTCAGTGCTGTCCTCTCTCTCTCGTCTGCAAAAGTTTCTGGTACTTACTCGAGCGATCCGTAGCCATTGTCGCCGAGACTTGCGGACCTTTCACCTGCATTCCCGCCATCCTCAATGAGTACCGAACGCCCGAACTCAACGTGCGCAACGGTTGTCTCAAGGCTATGTCGTTCCTGTTCGAATACATCGGCGAAATGGGCAAGGACTACATCCACTCAGTCGTGACATGTCTTGAAGATGCCTTGACCGATCGGGATCAAGTGCATCGTCAAACTGCTGCATCCATCGTCAAGCATCTTGCGCTTGGCACGGCCGGTCTCGGTGCAGAGGACGCCAACCTCCACTTGATGAACCTGATCTGGCCCAACATCTTCGAGAGTGAGTCTCAAACTCCAGACTTTCTCGCTTCGTGGCGAATTTTATGCTGACAGCCTACCTTCCTCCTGGAATTACAGCGAGTCCTCATGTGATCAATTCGGTTCTTGATGCCATTGAGGCTATGCGCGTCGCTCTCGGACCCGGAGTCGTACTTGCTCATGTCCTTCAAGGTCTCTTCCACCCCGCGAGGAAGGTTCGAGAGGTACGCTTTTGAACTTTTTCTTTCTGCTTCGATGCATCGCCACCGGGAGACTGACTCTCACGGTTCCTGTCCTCTAGGTGTACTGGCAAGTCTACAACTCGCTGTACATGGGAGCGCAAGATGCCTTGGTAAGCGATCGCTTCCTCGTTCCGGCAGTGAATGCTGCACGATTCAGCTAACTTGTCAATTGTTGTAAAGGTTGCGTACTACCCATCGCTCGAACTCTCGGACGAACGGAATTACTACGAACGCGATGTCATGTTCCAATGGATCTAAGCTGCTTTTGTTTCTCTTCTGCCCTTGCGCTTTGCCCTCAGAGGGGATCTGTAACTATCACAAATCCGTGCTCGCATCCCATCCGTATCTGGCATGTTACCCTAAGAGAGAACGATCCTCGATGCTTCCGAGACACGATCTGCCCTCGGCCGCACGAGTGAATCTTTTGCGCGAGTACCGTCTCGTTCTCGTCGCCTAAATTCTCCGCCTCCAGTCCTTCATGTATTCCTTTGTCTCGTTCGTGTAGCATCACGCCTGCACCACGGACTCGATCCTCATGGCCCCAGAGGAAAATCGTCCATGTCGCGGCTCTGTAGCCGTGTGCAAGCTCCTGTTGCCAGCTGCAGGCTGTCCGTGCGCGGCGGAAGGCAGGGCATGGGATGTTCTGTCGCATAGGTATCAGCCTGCTGACAACGCGAGTGCCCAAGCAAGAGTGGACGACTACGTGGGGCGGGCCTCGGGGTTGTCTACCAACGAGAAGGTTCGTGCTCTCGTTCCGAGGATCGCGAAAAACATGATGTAAAGACAAGGACTACCCCGATATCAGCTGATTCACCTCGTAGTCTCCCTCCACGATGACGCAAGCATGCAGGCGAGACGCAAACAGAGGAATCTTTGTTTCAGGACAGCACTCAGAGAATTACAAAGGCTTCAAGAGAAAAGCATCACAACCTCAACGGTTCATGTGAGGAAGTGGTGAAAGAGGGAAAGGGTGGGAAAGTCACAGAGATCGAATGGATAGCTCTCAAAGACTTAGTGCTTGAATTGAGACTCGGTGACTCCGGCACCCATGGCGGCCGTGCTGCTAACTCCTCCGGTGACAGTCTTGAGCAAGTTGTCGGCGTAATCAGCACCAGACCACTGCGATGTAGGGCGAAGTCAGCACCGAATTACGTGACCCTTTGGAAATGAGAAAGGACCGAGGACGTACTTTCTGATGGGTGAGGACATCGCAGCCAATCTCGCGCTCCTTTTGTTGGACGAGGTTGACATACGCTTTCATGCCGTCCTAGATTTGTACAAACGTCTCGACTCAGACAAGGGTCAAAGCTGAAGAGTGCGAGGGGTGGCGACTTACGGTAGCGAAAGACTTGGCGAAGGCGTCGCTGATGTATGCGTTGGAATGGAGACCGGCAAGCTTTTCGCGAGATGGACGCGAGCATGAGCATATGTCATAGCGAACACAAGGGAACGAGCTCCAAGCTTACAGTAATGAATTGCCAGACGAATCCAAGCTTGCCCAATTCCCAGATGTAGTCCTTCATTTGCGTCTCGTCGAGACCGGCAGCGGACCAGTTGAAGCTAGGTGAAAGGTTGTACGCGAGCCACTTGTTCGGGTGCGCCGAGCGGACGCCGGCAGCAAACTCCTTCGCTTGCGCGAGGATGGGAGATTTCGTCTCCATCCAGAGGAGGTCGCAGTAAGGAGCGAAGGCGACCGCACGGTTGATAGCGCACTGCGTACCTCCTTGGTAGCGGTAGAAACCTTCGCGAGTGCGGGGCGCGTTCCAGTCCCAATGCACCGAGATGTTGAGGATCTGCTTGGCGAGGCGAATTGCCTTGTTGTGAGGGACGTGCGCGGTTGCCTTGTTGAACTCGTCAATCTTGGCTTGCGAAGCTCCAGCCTTCTTGGCGGCAGCGGCGACACAGTCCGAGTAGAGCATGAGCCCGGCAGACTTGGTCCAGTCGTCTTCCACTTTTTGGAGGTCATCTCCGCTGACACCTGCACGCTCGGCCTTGTTCATGACAGTCACGAGATCGTCTTCGAGAGATTCATTCGTCGCTCCGAGGATGAAGGGGTGGTCGCGCTCGTCAACATTCGAAGAGAGTAGAGTCGCCGCTTCAGCGTCCGTGCGGGCGACGGCCAAATTCTCGACTCCCATGATGTCGTACTGAAGTCGGATAGCGATCAAGCGGTTGATGTGCTCAGAAATCGGTACGAGGACCTTTCCAGCCATATCTGTTATGATAGCGAACGGTTCTGTGATTTAGCCGAGCTGTTATCGAGATGAGCGAGCGAGCTTCACTCACGACCACACTTCTTGGTGCCAGGCATTTGATCCTCGATGTGGATACCAGCAGCACCCTTCTCGACGAATAGCTTGGTGAGCTTCATGACGGCAGTCAGTCCACCGTGTCCAGTGTCCGCGTCGGCGACGATGGGTCGAAGGTAATCGACGTAAGGCTCCTTGGCGCGCTCTTGCGGCGAGAGTCGGGACCTGACTTCACGTTGTTTCCGGTCATGGAAGAGCTGAGCCATGAACAGGTGCTCGACCTTGTTCGGGACCGTGTTTGACGGGTAGTCTAAGGGAGAGAGCCGGTTGACGAGATCAGCCTCCGAGAGAAGCGCAAAGCGAAAGAAGCGGCAACCGCGGCTAACCGGCAAGATCAGGACCCGGCTCGTTCGTCGAACTGGCCGTGCTTGAGCACTGCCAGCCAGAGACATACACGGTGTCGAGGTACTTGGCCATCTGAGTGACCTGGACCGGGTCGAGACTGCCGAGAGCGCAAACAATTGCATTGAGCATAGCAGATGTCAGCTCCGGTTGAACTCGGGAGACAGCAAGAGTGTGCGTGTCGCCAGGATTGTGGCATCTTCGAGCATTCTTGCGACTGAGCAGCGTCTCCTGTTCGTTCCGCCACTTGTTTCCTCGGTCGGAACGGCGAGAAGGGGTGCCCCGCTCCCCGCCATTCCGATTTCCTCCTCGACGGGTTGATTGCAGCGAGACATAAGGAGTGACTCACGCTCCGTAGGTGTGCGAGACTTGTCCCTTGGCTGCCTTGCCCTTGAGGATGCTGTACAGCTTCTTGCCTTGCTGGGCCGAGGGGTACTGGATCTCGATTGTGCCGCGCTTCGAAACGACTTGCTCAGCGGTGTAGGGGCGAATCAGGCCCTTGAAGCGGTCAGACTGGGTTCAGAGAGGAGCATGTCAGCGCTTCAGTCGTCGAACGGGGACCATGGGCAGCGAAGCGGCTGACCTTGAACCATTCCTCGACTTGCTTGACTTGCTGCTGAAAGAGCTCGTCTTCTTGAGATTCGAACGATTTGACCATGGTGGAAGAGCGACAGTGAGCCGGAACTAGAGAATTCGGTAAAGGGGAATTGGGGAAGGGAGGGGAACGGAGTGAAGAGAGGCAGCGACAAACTTCTCGGGAACAAGTTGCACCCGAGAGGTTTGAGCTTCTCAAAGCCGAATGCCGGCAACCGCGGGTCTTTCTCGCTCGCTCTCGCCGGCTTGACTCACTAGTGCACCACAGGAGATTATCCTAGTCTATGTCAGATTCTCGTGGTCGCAGGACAGCTCCACCGTCTGATCAGGACTGTTGTCGGCTGTGGTCGCCGCCCGGCTTTTGACGTTCTCGCGCTTTGCCCGCTCCTCGGCTATCAAATTCAGCCTCGCAAAGTCCTGCTGACCGATTCGCCCCGAAATTGCTAGTTTCGATATAATCTCGCCAGTTGACTCAGCTTGACCATAGCATTCCCACTTGAGCATGCAAGTGGGCCCATTTCTGGCTCTCTCTCACTTTTTTTGACTCGCGGTCGGAACAGATCGGGCGTGACGAGGGGAACGTCATGGTATGATAAAGTAACGGGACACATGTTTCATCAATAGAACGAATCGGGTGCAAGTCCAACATGTACAGGGTAAGGGAATCGGGTGAATTAGGGAAGCTGGTTCTAGTCATAAATCTACGGCGGGAAGAGAGTCAGTTCGGTTCGTAAGCGAGCGAAAAGGGTATCGGGTCAAACATACAGCCATCGGGCTGTGGTAGACGAAGTTCGAGCAGGATCAGTACAAGATTTGGATTCGGCAAAAAAAGTAGTGGCAAAGCTCACGGAATACGATCTTTCGAGAAGAGGAAGTTGCTGCCAGCCGATTCGGCTTCGAGGAAGCTGCATCAACGAGAGACACTAGGTCAGCGGCAGATAAGGCTCGCATGGTGGAAGCGGATATTGCGAACCGAGTAGGGAACACAACTGGAAGAACGCGAGCTTTAAGTCAGTTGCATTCTGCTGCAATGATGATCGTGCGAACTCACCGAGTTGACCCGTAAGATCGTGCAACAAGTCCTCCATTTGGTCTCGCTCCTCCTTGGGGAACGCTTCATCGTGGTCGTGGCCTTCGCCACCGGCAAGAGTGCTGCTCCTACCTCGGCCACCTTGCTTGTTCTCGGCGTCACCAGCCAACGTCGAGCTCCTGCCACGCTTCGTAAACGCCGAACCGCGCTCCTTGTCGTCATCGATACTTCCGTTCTCGGTCGTCGAAGCCGCCAAGCGAGAATTCTGCTTCTCGATCGTCTCGGTTTGATCCGGCTCGTCAGCTCCTTGACCCATGACTCCGCCCGAGGACCCTCCGCCTCCAGCACCATGCTGACACGAGTGTCCGCCTGCTTCGGTGTGCGGCGCTTCGTCGCCCGGAGGAACGACATCCTTGGGAGGCTGCGACAGCACGCATAGAGAAGGTAAGCCTCGCAGTGTCAAATTCTCCAATAACGTTACTCACCTTGTTGTGACGTTCGGCCCAAGCCTACGTTCGAACCGAATCAAAGCTCAGTGAGTGATCGGTCGGATGTAAGGTAAGTAGGGTTATGACTTACCTGGAACTCGCGGTACTGCTTCCATGTTTGGACGAGATCGTCGGGCATCGTGCGGAAAACTTTGCGGAAGATCTGAGTGTTGCGAACGGCAGCAGCGAGCCAGACATCCTTGTAAAACGTGTCGACAAGAGGGTCTGCGAAGCCGTGAGGATCGACCTTGGGCTTTGCGAGTGGCACGGTGTAAGCACCGCGCTCTTTCAGGTTGCGCCGGATCGTTGCCGTGACCTTGTTGCGGCTGATAGCGGACTGATTCGAGTCGGCCTTGGCGTCACTGCCCTGGTGCGAGGTCTCCGCTTTCGACTTGTCCCTCGTCTGACCGTCGAGCATCGAGTGGTAGCCCTGGTCGGCATTCGTGATATCAGGAGGTGCGCTCGCGGGCGATGGATCGGCAGGGTGGGTGTATTCGCCGTTAACCTTGGGATCTTTCGGTGTTGGTCCAGCTTCGGGATCGCTGTTGTCGTCTCCAGCACCTTCGGCAATGGGCGACAGAGCACCCTCACTTTCGTCCGACTCGGCACGGCCAAGCTTGCGAGTATCGTCAATTTTGCTCGACTGGTCGACGGGTTCGCCCTTGAAGCGTTCGGGATCGGCGTCAGTGTATGGCGACTTGTCGTTCTTGTTGCCTTGCAGACGCTGTACAGTCTGCTTGGGATCGGCACCATCGATGCCGTTAGATCTCGGTGAGAGTTCGTCATTCTCGTCATCCGCCGCATCGTCCCGTCCTTCTTCGATTTGCCGCTTCTGCCATCCGGCTTGAACCTGGACGCCATCTTCTCGCTCGCGATCAGCCTGTTGGCGACCTTGCGGCTCCTCTCCATCTTCGGCCCTAGCGTCTGGTTTCGGGCGGTCTTCCGCCATCATCTTCTCTTCCAAGGTCGGAACGACTGTGGACGCGAACCCTTTCGACGCTTCCTCCCCTCGAGCGATCCTGTCGGCTTTCGTCTCCTCGCGCGCAGACTGCTTGATCGGATCGTCGTCGACGCGATCGTGGTGAAGTTCGGTATTGATCTTCATGTTGTCGGTAGTCTTCTGGAAGCCCAACGAGATGGCTTCCTTGATTCCGGTCGCAACTCCGCCAGTATATTCGGCGGTCGCACTCTTGGCGTTCTGCGCAATCGTTCGCTTCGTGAATGCTTGTGTACCCGTTTCATCACCGCGCTTCTGCTCATTGTCAGGATCCCACTGATCGTCCTCCTCCTTCATCACCTTGGCTTCGCGTGCCAGCAGCTCTTCTCGCCCTTCGCTCGACTCGAGCTCGTCGACGTCGATACCGAGATGCTCGCGCATCAGGCGGACTCGCATAGTGTGTGCGAATCTGCCAACCTGGTAGGGTTTGCCTCCCATGGTCGACTCGATCATGTCCGTGTCTCGGATGATGCACGCAAGCTCACTGTCGCGATCGCCTCGCTGCGAACGCTCGTTGATGTTGGCGGATCCGATAAGCGCAATTCGGTCATCGACGATCATGCCTTTCGCATGGATATAGGTCTGGCGATTGTGCGTTCGTTCAGCTTTTACAGTCGTAAGCAGCGCAGCGACAGTAACTTCGACTCACCGACTCTGTCGTGAGTGCTCCGGAAGACAGCTTGCCCCATCCTCGAAGACCGAAGAACGTGATGTACTCGTCGGGATCGATGCCTTCGGCGCGCAAGCGGGCAAAGATCGAATGTTCGCCTCGACAGATTGTACGGAACTGACACTCCATGATGAGACGGACTGATGAAGCTTCGGAATGGTCGATTGGGAAAGGGTCTGTAGTGAACAAACAGGTTAGCGTGATTTGTGGACGAGTCTGATTTTGAGGTGACTGACAACCCGGAACGAGAGGAACAACAATCATCGCTCGCCAGGGAGTACCCTCGGTGTGAGCGCGAACAATGCGAGAGACGAGAGCATCTCCAATCTTGTTCTCGATGACGGTTCCTTCCACTTCGGTTGAAGAGATGAAAAATTGGTTCTGCGTGAGAGTGACGGCAAGAATGGCTCTTTCGAGTGAGCTACATATGATTGGACCGCGATGGTTTTTCTTACTTACCTCGATGTATACGAAGTGGTCACTGAGCTGGATCGCCTTGATGTAAGCGTTCTGGATCTGCCAGAGTGATTTTGTCGCGTCAATGCATGTTTCGCAAACTTTGGGTTGAGGAGCTTCTTACAGAGTGCTCAACGTGTGTGATGCCCATTGACCACGGGCCGACCGAGCGGCAGATTTGTACCTCGCATGTACCCGTGATGCGCAGGTCCTGCAGCTGCTTCGGGGTAAAGTCGGGCGCAGGGATGAGGAAAGGCATCTTGACGGTGTGGTTTTTGGTTCGAAGTAGATAATTCCATCTGCGACCCAGCCAGACGAATCAGCTTTTCCCAAGTTCAAGCGCAAAAGACACAAGAAAAGACTGACCGCTGAATGAAATGGCGGCAAAGATCGCGAGCTGGTTGTCCGATGATTTGAAGCCCAATGTCGTGCCTGTTTGGAGATAACACGTTAGTCGAGCTCAGGGATAGTCATGAAAGAGGTCAGAGCGTACCAAGGCTGCCTCGGAACTTTGCCTCGATCGTACATGTCTTCCTCGGGCTTGTTCAAGGTATGGAAGTCGATGACTCGCTGATTGCAGTAGTCTTTGCCTGGCCAGATCTGGGCGTTGTCTGCCTGATCACGATCGAGATTTTGCGGGTCTTGCGAGAAGACAATGTTGGGCCCATCGTCGACCATGACGTGGCCGGGGGTATCCCAACTAGAGGACGAGGTTCAGCGTCGGGATGGATGACTGATAAATGTGAACGGAAAGCTTACCGCCCGAAGCAGAGGTCGAGCCCACCCATGAAACCGATGGTCTCGTCGATGACGCACATCTTCTCGTGCTGCCCAGAGTCGCCGATGTCAGCGACAGCCATGGACTCTAGTAAAGGGAGAGAAGCTCACATGAGACCAGAGCAGGGTACCGGTCGAGGTGTGGGACGGCGAGCGTTGTACGTGGATGTTGGGGTGAAGCCCGCGCAGGCGAGTCTTGGTCCAGTTGGAGTCGACGGGCGTGAAATCATTGGAAACCTCTTTGTAGACGATGACGAAGACCTGGACCCCTTCCCTTGCTTTGCGTTGCAACAAGCGGTCGAGGCGCCACTTCTCGTTCTTGTGAGGAGGTCGACGGAGATACAGCTCGGGTGAGAGCCACCAGTCGTGGATGCTGTTCGAGCACAATCAAGCTGAGTATCGCGATCTAGTTGAGTGAGTGGGCAGGAAGAGCGCACTAGATTTTGTGCTTGGCAAGAGCGATCGCTCGAGACAGAGACCAAAAGTAGTCGCGCTAAAGAGCAGTAGCAAGCAAAGCGCGTGATGAGCAACACCATGAGAATTGTAGGTGCCCGCCAGTACAACTTACGCCGTCGATCAACCACTGCGCAGCAACGTTCAACCGAATCGGCGCGAAAGAATCGAACCTGTTGCGGCCAGCCCAGATCGTCTTGGCCAACATCTTCTCGATACTCGCAATGAACTGGTCCTGCTGGCGTTCAGTCTTGGCGACCAACCTCAGCTTGCGCTCGCTCGAACGCAAATAGAACGTGTGGTTCGAGGTGTCCTTCAGATCCGAGTCTTCCCCTTTACCCGAATTCGTCGCTGAAGGGTCGTTCGGATCGCCAGCGCCGTGATGTCCCTGCGGCTTTGGCTCATCTGACAGGAGACCATCGGTCCGAGCCACATCGTTTCCTGCGAGGCTCTCTGCAGACGAATTGTCGTGTGCGAGGACCTTGAGTCCCTTGCGGTACATGCGAGTCGGACGTTCGATCTCAAAGGTGGAATCGACGAGCATGACTTCGTAGATCTCCGTCTGTAATAGTGTTTCGACGTCGGTCAGACTAGCCCGCGAGCGAGAGGATGATAGCGAGAAAAGCTGACAGAGGCGGGATCATCGACTGCAACGAGGTAGCTGTCGCGCACAATGAACCACTTGGGATCATGTCGCTTCTTCCAGCTCAAAGGATGGAAGCCAGGTTGTTTGCGTCGAGAGGCACCTCCCGAAGTGATACGCTACAAGTGAAGAAACAGTCAGACGGGACATTGGCGATTGTCGCGGTTTGCGGAAACATACGAGATAACCTTGCTTTCCTTGCTCGCCTCCTCGGGTCGCGAGCTGGATCGACATGGCCGAAATCTCGAGGAACTTGCACAGTCGGTTCGCGCTCGGTCCAAACATCTGCACAGCGACATAGTAAGCGGGGGTTGAAGAAAAGGGGAAGACAGCAACGGCTTACAGTGGCCCTGATAAGCTTGAGCAGGTAGCTCTCGAGGGCCTCCCTCTGTCCCCTCGCGAATTCCGCCTTGCCTACCTCCTTGGCTTTGCGCTCTTGACTCTTCTCGCCGTCACCTTTCTCCCCGTGTTCGCCCTTGCCTTCTCCCCTGAGCCAGCCGAGGTATGGCAGACTCGTCTTGGGGAAAGCGGGGAACTTGTCGACTCCGAGGCGAAGGTTCGCCACGCGGTAGTGTGCGTGCAGGTTGACAAAGTCTTTCAGCTCGCGGTAAATGACCCACTTGACGGCTCCGTCGCCGTATTCGAGCTCGATGCGGAAGATGGCGTGTCGGTCGTGGAACGGATAAACCGAGTCCGTGATGCGCAATTCTGTTCAGGGTACAGTTCAACTTGGTCAGAATGTTGCTCAAGCGCAGCGAAAGATACGAAAAGGATAGACTCGCTGAGGTAGTTCATGAGAATCGGAATGCGGTGATCTCCTCGTTCGTCGCGGTCCATGACAGCCATCTTGATGAGCACGAGTGGCAGTACACCCGTCGTGAGTTCCTAAAGTATCAAGTAGAACTGCTTCAGTACAAGGAACGCAGCGCTGGACGAGACCGCGCGTACGGAAATGAGCTCGTGGCCCGACAGAGCCGCGCCTTGTCTCGCTTTCTGCTTCTTCTTCTCATCTCCACCTCCGAGCTTCTTCCTGACGACATTCCAAGCGCTTCCTCTCCTCGCACCTGCGTTGGCAGGCCTCTTGGGTCCCGGTCCTGCTGCATCACCCGCTTCGTCGTCGCTGTGCTCCCTCGGGGTCGAGGTACCGGATGCGTCGCCGGTTGCTCCGGACCCAGCGGTAGCCGTACGTAATTTTCCCCACCCGGAAGACTTCTTGCTTCCGTTAGAGAATGCTGTAGGCCTTCTCGAAGCGGTCCTCGAACGAGAGCCTGCTGGTGCGTCCGTGTCGAACTGATCCCGTTCTTCGTCGGCTTCATCTTGCGCATCGACTTGCGATCTCACCGAGCGAGCTCTGCCTCGGTTCGATGCATCACCGTTCATCGGTACGGATCCAGTTTCTGCCGCACCGGCCGAGGATGACCGCGACAGCATCGTGTCTCCTTTCTTCGCATGCTTGTCCTTGTCGGACCCATGGGACGATTGAGTCGGGTGTAGCAAGTTCTTGACCATTTTTGCGCGCGCATGCGTCGATTTCGAACTTGGCTGTCCGACGGGTCCTTCGCCGTACTGAATCTTTTTCTGACCTCGATCGAAATCTTCGGCCGTGAACGCGCCTCGGAGAGTGTGGTTCATCTTCTCGGAACCAAAGTTGCCTTCAACGAACGCACGTTCACGGTCATCGTCGCTTTCGTGCGAGCTCGAGGTGGGGTAACTGCCGGACCTGTTCTTGCCGTTCGCATCGTTCCGTCTGCGCGAGTTTGTGGGGACAGACGTCGAAGGGGACTGTACAGACTGGTGCTCCGATGGTTGCAGAGAAGCGGGAGAGTCTGATCGTGGGAAATTAGTTCCCCTGGGGGATTCGGTACCGCCTTGGTGCGAACGGCCCGACGGTGACGCCTGACTGGGAGCATCACCAAAGCCACCCTGAGCTTTGAAGTCTCCAAACCAATCAAACGAAGCTTGGGTGCGATGTTTCGGTCGCGGGTGGTCGAGACCGAGCGGAGAAGCGGGTTCGGTGCTGAGCGAAGTCGAGTCTGACAACGGCGAGAGTGGTGCGGTTGCGAAAGGTGGATCCAAGGAAGGAGGACGATGCTTCGAACTGCGAGACTGTGAGCGCTCCTGGCTGTTCTGGCGCTGTGACGAATTCGAGTCGGGTCCGTGATCCGCAGGAGTGGTCGATGACGGAGACGCAAACGGTGCGAACGTTTCTCCTTTCGCTTCTGCTGCCTTCTTCTGGGCTAGGGTCTGCTTGACCACATCTCCTAGATCTGGCATGGTACCTCACAATCGATGTCGGAGACCGAGACGTTGGAAGACAAGCGGTGTATGCGTCCGGTTTGGTTTCCGTCTGGTTGGGCTCCGGGCGCAGTCGAGGTGTTTCGACTGAGCGTGGAGAGACTCGAGCTTGACTGCTCGGATATAATGGTCTAGGAAGACCGAATTGGCGAGAACGAGGAGAGACGAGAAATAGTGACGGAATGAGAATAAAATACGCTCGGCGCAAGTCCAAAAAGTCGGCAAGACCCAGAGACCCACGGCGCGCAGCCGCCCACGCGCCTGGCTCGGCCGCTCTCGCGCGACTCTCTCAACTGCTCGCATCTGGCACATTACAACACATCAGATAATCTTACATCGGCACGCACTCTCGACTCTATCCCTCGCCGTGCAGACTCGCCGATCGACCCCACTCTCCGTCTTGACCTGATGAACTTCCTCTCGATTCGACGCAACACGTCCAAGACGAGCCTGCCCGCATCTGCGCCGACATCCGAAGACGAGGACGACTCGAGCTCGCTGCGACAAGGCCGGTCCAAGTCGCGAGGGCCTTCATTCCGATCCCTATCGCCTTGGCGCAAATCCTCAAAGTCGAGGAACCGCCAGAGTGGCCATGCTGTCTTATCGAGATCTCGAGACAGTTCCGTTGAGGGCGTGAGGGGAGGAGAGTCGGATGCCGAGAGCGAGGTCGGCGGCGTCATGAAGGACGGACAGAAGCCACGCCAGCGTCCGATGCCTGCAGTCACGCCGAGCAACGCGTTCGTCGACAGTGGCGACTCTGACGACGGAAGCGACGCGGGGAGTCTCGGAGGCAGGAGTGAGGACGACGCGAGCGAGTACGCGGACGACGACGACGGCGACGAGTATTACGAACTTGACGAAGAACTCGAACGCAACACCGAGGCGAGTTCCAGATCCCCTAATATTCTTTCAAGCGTCGCATCTTTCAAGCGTCGCATCTCGTGAGCTGACAGCTTGAAACTCGACAGGCAAACGCTTCGGCCGACACACCATTCGACTTTCTGAAACGAGAAGGGCCGACCATGATCTATCCTGGAGAAGGTCCCAACCTGCTACCCATGGCGGACCCAATGACCCCGACACTTTCCTCTTCGATCTCATCTCTACCTCCACGAATGAACCCTCGCACCGGAATGCCCCCAAGGCGAAAATCGACGAAATCGAGTATTCCTAAACTAGAGCTCAAGACCGGTCGCCCGACATTCGAAAAGAACCGTTGCACCGTGGTGCTGACTCATGGTAATCCAGCTGCGTGCTTGGAAGAAAGCAAAAGGAAGAAGCGCACGTATCTGGTTGCGAGTGATCTGTCGGAAGAGAGTTTGTTCGCAATCCAGTGGGCAATCGGAACTGTCTTGAGGGAAGGTGATGACGTGCGTTCGCAGTTAGCTGATTTCTTGTACTTGGCTGTCGCTGATGCATGTCGTTCGTCGCGCTACATAGTGCATAATCGTCTCGGTCATGGAAACCGACTCAAAATGTCAGTCTCCTGCCTTCTTCTACTCTGGCACAATCCCATAATTGACCATTCCGCTGTCAATTGCAATAGTCGACTCTGATGATCCGCATCCGTCTGCCTCTGCCAAAGCTGCCAAACTCTCGAATCAGCGCGAGCGTCAGTCTGCTGCCTTGCGAATCTCGCGCCAGGCGACTACCCTACTCGAACGTACCCGGTTGAACGTGCGAGTGATCTGTCAAGCGATTCATGCCAAAGTCCCGAGACATATGCTCGTCGATATGATTGATTTCCACGAGCCCACCCTCGTCGTGATCGGTAGTCGCGGTCTGACAAAACTCAAGGGGTTCGTCATGCTTGTACAATCTCCATACAAGCGCGAGAAAGTGAACTGAAGCAAGCACACGTGAACAGAATGTTGCTCGGATCTGTGTCAAACTATCTCATTCAGAAATCGTCGTCACCGGTTATGGTAGGCCACCTCCGTGTCTCGTCTTCTATTCTGAGCAGGAATAACTGACGGATTGGGATAATTATTAGGTGACTCGTCGACCTCTGCGACTGTCCCGCACGGTACACCGCCGTACGATCCAATCACTCGACCGGAACGCGCGAGTTGCATCTCTCAGTGAAGCGGCGATCGAGAAAGAATCTCATGCTCAAGCGGTCGACAAGCCCGAGGAACAAGCAGAAGGGAGTGACGCAGAGAACCAACCGGTCAAAGAACAATCGAGAGCGGCTGACGACGTTGAAGTCTCTGACTAGACAACGGCGGTTCCCCTTTGTACCTGTATCTTTTCAACCATTGTATCAATTTGAATGTTATGCGTGCTAGTCCGTATCCGCTCTTAGGCTTCAAGTTCCTTATGTACACTTGATGTCACCACTCCAATAGCACTTGCCAAAAGATATTCATCGGACGCCTTCCGTTCCGTCTCGAGAGAAGGAGGCGTAATGGATTCATCACAACACAAGCGAGTGTCTACAGAAGGGAACAGCAGTCACGTGTTCACATAAAATATTTCGCAGGATCAGTATCGATTGTCAGGATATCCATAGTCATGTTGCATATTCGTTCTTGGCTGTTGTTGACCCGAGGCATGGTAATCGATCGAGTTTCCTGCTTGCTGCTGATGATATGGCGAAGCATACGGGTCTTCGTACGAGTGATAGGTCGGAGCTTGGATGGACGATCCTCCTCCTGCGACAGGATTATGATTCGAGTATCCCTGTTGTTGATGTCCAGATACTGACTCGGGTCCGTATTGGTTCGTCGTTCCAGAAGGGTTCTGTACGTGGAAAGATTGCCGCTGCGGCAGCGGCGGCGCAAGCTTTTCTCCGGTAGTTCCTCCTCCTGGAGTGAGCGCCGGTGGAGGTACAGGATAAGCCGGGTAAGATCCTTGATAGGAAGGCGAGAGCTGCTGTTGAGGATATTGCGGTTCGTGCGCGCCAGCAGAGTAGGTCTGGGGAACTGGCATTTGCATGGAAGGCAGTGCAGAGCTCGGAGACCGGTTCGCGTCACGGTCATGATCGTAGGTCGAGTGGTACTGATCGGATGTCGGCGGTTGCGGGGTGGGATGATCATACATCCCC
This sequence comes from Sporobolomyces koalae, assembly GCF_050403365.1. Taxonomy (NCBI): domain Eukaryota; kingdom Fungi; phylum Basidiomycota; class Microbotryomycetes; order Sporidiobolales; family Sporidiobolaceae; genus Sporobolomyces; species Sporobolomyces koalae. The sequence continues at coordinate 212,143 of NW_027481766.1, forward strand.
AAGAACGCTTCCGTCGTAGGCTGGACGTAACCTCTCTCTGCCCGCGCATCAGCCGCAAGCCGAGATCCGACCCCAGTTCCCCGACCAGCATTGTTGGGAGTTGCGCTTGGAGCAGGCGGCGGGTAGTTCGAGTACCCGGCCTGGAAATCGGAACCGACCGGCGCATCGTTTCTTCGCCCATACCCTTCGCCGACTCCGCTGATGTAATTCGGTCCCCGCTCATGAGACGGATGGGAAGGAGGGGGAGGGTAGGCACGAGGTTGATATTCATCGTCTTCGAAGGCGACGGCGTGCATCGAGTTGAGCGGGATATCTTCCTTGTCGCGCTCGTGCTCGGCGAAAGCCGGAAGTACGCCTTCACGTCGTTGATTCTCGGCGAGATAGGCTTTGTCTCGTTCGTGTGCTGCGAGCGCGTCTCCTCGGAGCTGCGACCCGTACTGCGAATCTGGCATCGGTCGGTTCTTCTCGGAAGCTTCCCGTCCTGCCCGTTGCTTGCGGATCACGCATTTTCCACACTGTAGAGGACCGTGTCAGCGACAATACAAAATCGTGCATGACAAGAGTAGACAAACTCACCCCAAAGAAACAGCCCGACAAGCCAAACAGCACCATGGCGGCAAGGGTCATCCACACAGCGGGACCGAGGCTTGCGTTGCCGCCTACGCTCGAGCTGTTGATCCTTTGCTTCGCGATCACAAAGACGACAATGTCGAAGACAAAGGCGAGGAGCGAGAAAGTCGCGGCGAAGGAAGCGAAGCAAGTCGTCAAGCCTGTTCCCGCAAAGTTTCGCATGTGGGCGAGGAGGCCGAAGATGACGCTGATGACTCCGAAGATGGCAGCAATCGGATGCAGCACCATGAGGTAGGTGATCTGTTGAGGAGGATAATTCAGCGTTCCGACCTCGACCAGCGCACATAGCTGGTCGTTGACGTACCCATTTCAGGACCGAATTAGAGAAGCCGGATAGGCGGCCATTGATATCAAGCAATTCGGCGATATCTGTATGCGTAGAGTGGCGCTCAGTCACGCGCAGAGAGCGGAGAAAGAGTGCTGAATATGGATGTTACTGACTGAGCGAGTAGCCGAACTTTGGGCTCGTGCAAGTGTCTCCAACGCAATAACCCCATGCCCCTAGCCTGACTGTGCCAGAGTAGCCGCCGGTCGCGAGTGTTGCCTCGAGAAAGTAGATCGATTTCAAGAGCGGGGTCGACACTGACACGAGCACCAGCAGCTGCAACGCCGAACAGCATCAGCGTTCAGCTCTCCCCACCAGAATAATAGCGTGACGACCTACGACGGTGGCAGTGAAGACGACCAAAGTTCCTGCAGTGAGGGTAACGTCAGTGCATGCTGTGCAACCGGACTGGGGCCGCAGAACCGCAGCAGTCACTCACCAGGAGTCGCTGGTCGGATGCCCATCTCTGCTCAGACGCCGTCACGATGTCTTATGAAAATGGTGTATGCGTGACGAGGAGCCTGAATGTAGAGGTGTGCAGATGCGATCGCGGGATGAGTTCGAGTTCATCATGTGCCACAGTGCGGGCTGGGCGTCGCAACGATTTGCATTTCTCGCAAACGCACAGTGTCGCCTTACGAACGTACGCTGTAGTTGGCAAGTGTTTACAAAGGCTTTGTTTCTCGCGAAAAAACTTAGTCGTAGCCGGTACTCCGCGGAGTTATGGGAAACCCTGAGAATTTTTTCAATCAATAGACGAAGAGGGTTGGAGCAAAGTAAGATGTGTCTGAGCAGTGGTACTGGCGTAGTGGTCGTCGTGTCGAGCGCGATGACCTGACCCAACCAGACCGAACGGCCCTGGAAAAAACGCACGCGACGAAATCGTCGCGCGCATGCGCGCATGCGATCGATCATCGAACAGACATGGTTCTCCGTCCGTCCACGAGCTGTACGCTACGTAGCGACGCGTTTCCGGGCTATAATACCGTGTCTGAACAGGCTTTGTTCCTCCAAGTGAGGAGAGAGAGGAGATTCGGGCTTGGCAAACGATGCATTATTTCATTTTAGCAGAATCCTGAATTTCGCGCATTTGTACTAAGTCGCGCGCTGCCACCTCTGTTTCCCTCGCTGCTCATCCGGACATCCTGTCAGTGCGTCAGCTCTCCCGTCAGCAATAGCCCAGTGTCAAGTGCCTCGGCCCCCGACCTTCGTTTTCGACTGCACGCGTCGCACGTCTCCAGCACGCTCCTTGAACAACCCCCTCTTCCCCGTCCTCCTTTCGCGTGTGCGCAGGAGCACATCACGTGAAGCACCAAGGACGACCGGCTTGCCCAGTGCTGCAAGTGCAGAACAGAACTGTCCGTCCAAAATGGCCCAACGACCGAAAGCATCTCCTCATCATGCATCGGGGTCCTCGACGAGCTACGCCAATGGCACCTCGCCCATCCACCTGCGCAACCGCTCGCACGGCAGCATCCAGTCTGCGCACAACCCGTTCGACGACCGCAACGCTGCCAGTGGACGGTCCAGTCCCCCGCTCGTGCCCATGCCGCCCCTCGTTGGACCAACTCCGCATAGAGCCGCGCTCATGAAACCGTCTCACAGCGAGGCAAGTCTCGCGCAGGCGAACGAGACCGAACAGGCCATGAATGTGCGCGGGCCACGAGCAGAATGGGCAAGTCACGCTCTCCTTGAGAAACGAACGAAAACACAGCTGTCTGACCTCGATCGAGCATCCTGCAGACCCCGACTCAGCAATTTCTCTACTCCCCAGCGGCGTCGTCGCACGGTCATGGCGCCATGATGCCTCCGGCGATCGGCGCGAGCGGTTTGCGCGGTTCCCCTGCGTCGTCCGTGTTCGAATCTCCCCTGCACGGCTCGCCTGCGGGATCGTCTCAAAACCATTCCTCCCGATTCGACATCTCCCCTCAGCCGGACGACTTTCTGTTCACAGCCGCGACGTATCCCGAAGCAGATGACGAGCTTCATGACCCGGGAGAAAAGCTCAAAACCTACGGACCTGAACGACGCTTGCTTGAGCCAAGAGAGTACCGGCGAAGAACCGGCGGCATCTGCGGCATCTCGTGGATCGGTCTGCTGAATCTGGCAGCGGTGGCGATCGTCATGGCTGCCATCATCATGCTGTTCGCCGGATACCCCATCTATGACTGGCTGAGCAAACCGACCATCAGCGTAAGTGTGCCTCTCCCAAAATGTTGACTTGAAAGTGCTGAGCCCATGATGGTACCATGTAGACGTACGGTGCGACCGGGTTGAGCGGCACAAACGGCACTTCGCAGGTGAGCAGCCCGAAACTGTCGCAGTCCACGTCGACCGCTGCTGACACATTGACCCTCTCTGTAGATCCCAGAAATGCCGACATACCGCGGCCTGATTGATCCCGATACGCCGACGAGTGCGCTGACCCGTACTGGCTTTGACGGAAAGGACTACGAGCTGGTCTTTTCGGACGAGTTCAACACCGATGGACGGCTTTTCTACGCGGGCATGGACCCTTACTGGGAGGCCGTCGATCTTCACTACTGGTCAGACCTTGTTCCATCTGGTCCCTAGGGAACTCCCGAGCTGATCGTGCTTCCTACAGGCAAACGGGCGATGTTGAATGGTAAGGACTGGGCGTGTGCTCGATTTCGACCACCTAAGCTGACACTCCGTACATCTATAGGTACGACCCGCAGAACGTCTACACAGAGGACGGCGCTCTCGTGATCGAGTTGACCAAAGAGCCCAATTCGGCGTCTCATGGTTTGGGCTGTAGGCAGAACGATCCGCCTGATTGTGCGAAAAAGGCAGCGCTGACTATTGAGTGCCCATTCGGATATAGACCTCAGCAGTATGATCCAGGGCTGGAACAGTACGTGGATGACACAGTTCCACCTCGTATGATAGCCTGAATGCTGATCCCAGTCGTGGCTCAGAGTTCTGCTTCACCGGGGGACATATTGAAGTTGCCGTCTCGCTGCCGGGAGATGTCAAGGTTTCTGGTCTCTGGCCTGCAGGTACGTCCTCACGAGCTTGCTTGCAACATCATTCGCGCACTAAGCAGTTAATTCTCTCCTGAAAGCGTGGACAATGTCGAATTTGGGTCGTGCTGGCTACGGTGGATCTCTCGATGGAAACTGGCCCTACGTTGTGAGCATTGTTCCGCTGTCGAAATCGGCAGATTTTCCTTGTGCTGACCAGCGCCCTGTTTCTGCCAGTACGATACGGTATGCTAGGGCTGTCGATTTTTAGGCAAATGATTGTTCCCTTCTGACGATTTCCTCTTGTGTGGCCGAAACGCAGTGCGATGTCGGAACCTTGGCCAACCAGACAGACCCTGCGACCGGTTTGCCCAAGTTCACAAAAGCCGAGGGAGATCAGGTTTGTCCATGAACTTGACACATGTCTTTAAGCTCGCTTGCTGACCCATTGCGCCAACCTGACGTCAGTACCACGATGATGCCCTCTCGTTCCTGTCTGGTCAGCGGTACAGTGCGTGCACGTGCTCCACCGAGACCGACCACCCTGGACCCCAGAGCTCGAACGGAACGTGGAAAGGGCGAGGAGCATCCGAAATTGATATCTTCGAAGCGACCGTGAACCCTTACGAGCAGATCGGTGAGATCTCGCAATCGGCCCAGTGGGCGCCGTTCAACCCTTCCTACAGCTACCTCAACACGTCGACCGAGTATGTCGAGTGGTACCCGGACGCAGTCGACGAGTACAACACGCACGCGAACGTCTACCTCGGTGGAGCTACGCAACAAGTGAGGCCGCTACTCTTCGATTTCTTGCCACAAAGTGACTGATCATGTCGTCGCACATTTCTCAGGTTACCTCTGGGCTCTCACAGACTGACCCGGCTACCTGTGCGTTTACTTTGCTGTTCTTGAATATGCCAGAGTTCTGACATTCGCATTGTCCCGAGAACAGACAATTCGTCGACCAATTTCCAGTCGTACGGCTTCGAGTACCAACCTTCAGAGTTTGAAGGGTTCGGAACCGGTTATATCACGTGGTCTCAAAACGGCTCTGCGATGTGGACTGTTCGTCGCTATCTCTAGTCTTACACTTTACGCGCAAGAGAATACTCACGCGGGACCGCATCGCAAAGATCCGCGACAGTGCCATGCAAGCGAACACGAAAGCTCAGATCGGTAACAGGCTGGTCACGGCTGAGCCTGTGCGTTTGAAAGCGTTATCATCGAACGCGGTGATCGTGCGGGACTGACATTCACCTGTTCGCTAGATGTATGCGATCTTTAATTTGGGCATGTCACCCCTCTTTGGTACGTTCCGATTCGAGACTGCATGTCGCCAAGTCTGATCTCGGCTGACTCGCATTCGCGCTCTCTCAACAGGTACGATCGATTACAACCACCTTACGTTCCCCGCCAAGATGCGAGTCGATTGGGTCCGAGTTTGGCAGCAAAAAGACAAGATCAACAGTAAGCCCTCCTTGCCCAGCACTGGGTTTGACTGCGGTCGACACGGGCCTGACTCTTTCTTTCATTCACAGTTGGTTGCGATCCGAAGGAGAACCCCACCGTGCAGTACATCCTCGACAACCCCGTGAGTGCCGCAAACCGTCGTCTACCTGGTCTTGTACTGACCTTGCTACGGGTGCCGCTGTCTTTCAGGAATTGTACCACAACCCCAACTTGACGACTCTTGCAGACGCTGGTCGCTCGTTCCCCAAGAATCGTTTGGTCGACAAGTGCTAGTCGGACAACCTCAACACCCTTACGGACATTTTGACTCCCTCCCCACCCATCCTTCCCCTGCCCGTCTTTCTCTTTTTCTCCGCTTCCTGCTTATATATACCTTGACGTGCCTCTTTTTCCCATTTCCTCGTTGATCTCGGCTCGCGCCAGACTCCGAGGATTTGCTCTAGTTCGACACCAAGTTCGGTCGAGCTTTTCCGAGTCTCGACCTCCTGCATCACTACATCCTACCACACTCCACAAACCAGACACGGTTCCGGGTGTCCATTTCTTAGATGACACCAGGCAGTATACCCGATATTCCTTCTTGTTCCTCTCTCCCTCTCGTTCACCCTGCAAAACTCATGATTCACTATCCGATGCCCTTGACTGTGATATGAAGTGGGTTCTCGCGATGGCTCTCGTGCTCCTCTTTTACGGCTGTTCGTGTGAGAAACCACTTTGGAACAAGAGAGCGCTGCGCATTGAGCGCACGAAATTCGCATTGCTCCAGAGAGACTCGTTACGAGCAAGGGGCCGCGAGAGCGGGTACGTCGTAGTCTGACGACTGTCAGAGCAGCCAGTCTTGATGGCAGCCGGAGAGAGACGATATCAATTGGACGTCTGCGAACGTCGACGCGGCCAGCTGTTGCGATTGTGTACCCTCATCATCATCGTTTCATCTATACCCGCGGCTTGGTAGTACGCGTTAGACAGTGCACGAGACAGTAGACCCAGGTGTACTCGCGCTCAGCCTCCTACACGCTCGCCCGACCCACGCCTTTCGACCCGACCCCGATCCAGCGGACACGAATCACACCTCGCGCTCGACTCTCCTCCTCGTACCCGCACCCGCAAGATGGCCGTCGATCGCCCTATCGCGTTCCAGGAGCTGTTGCAGGTACGCAACTCTCCGAAGCCTGTTTGAGAGACGCGGTCCGCTGCTGCTCCACCTCGATCCGTCTCGCTGATCGCATCGCTCGCGGCAACAGCTTACGGCGCTTGGGATCCAGCCCGCGTCGATCGGGTTTGCGTCTCTCACACTCGAGTCGGACCGGTTCGTGTGCGTGCGCGAAGAGGTCAACGGCACGAACCAGGTGGTCATCATCGACCTTGCCGACCCGAACAATGTCGTACGACGTCCCATCTCTGCCGAGTCGGCCATCATGCACCTCGAGGAGAAGGTCATCGCTCTCCGAGGTGAGCACGAACCCGCACCTCTGCCTCGCGCGCGTTGGGTGACCTCGTCTCGGCTCACTCTCCTGTGTAAACAGCACAACGTCAACTACAGATCTTCAACATTGAACTCAAGCAAAAGGTCAAGTCCCACTTGATGCACGAGGATGTCACGTTCTGGAAATGGATCTCGCCTACGACCCTCGGTATCGTCACCGAGACGGCAGTGTACCACTGGGTGTGTTACGCCCCAGCCTCGGCGCCCTCGGCTCCGACTGCCGATGCCCCCGTCAAGGTGTTCGACCGCCACGCGTCTCTCGCCGGGAACCAGATCATCAACTACCGCGTCACGCCCGACGAGAAGTGGCTCGTGCTCGTCGGCATCTCGTCCAACGCGTCGAACCCGGCTGGATTCAAGGTCAAGGGCGCGATGCAACTCTACTCGAAGGAACGAGGAGTCAGTCAGCCGATCGAGGGTCACGCCGCGAGCTTTGCCGAACTGCGACTCGAGGGTGCGGCCGAGGACACGAAATTGTTTGCGTTTGCAGTTCGAACCGCATCAGGCGCCAAGGTGAGCGACAGAGCGCGTCCATTATATCCGTTGGCACGTGAGCTGATCCCATTTCCTGTCTCCCAACCTGCACAGCTTCATGTGGTCGAGATCGATCACGCCGCTTCGAACCCGGTCTACGCCAAAAAGGCCGTCGACGTCTTCTTCCCTCCCGAAGCGACGAATGATTTCCCGGTTGCGATGCAAGTCTCGAAGCGGTACGGTATCATCTACCTCGTCACCAAATACGGCTTTATCCACCTGTACGACCTCGAGACGGGCGCGTGCCTGTACATGAACCGCATCTCGGGCGAGACCATGTTCGTCACGTGCGAGCACGAGGCGACGAGTGGTATCATCGGTATCAACCGCAAGGGTCAAGTCCTGAGCGTGACCGTTGACGAGGAAGTCATGATCCCGTACATCCTCTCGACCCTCAACAATGTCGAGCTTGCGATCCGACTCGCCTCGCGCGGCAACCTCCCTGGTGCTGACGACCTGTACCAGCGTCAGTTCTCGCAGCTGTTCCAGTCTGGTGACTACGCTGGCGCGGCCAAGGTCGCGGCCAACTCGCCCCGCGGCATCCTCCGCACAGCTCAAACAATCGAGATGTTCAAGGGTACCCCGGTGCAACCTGGACAGCTCTCGCCGATCCTGCAGTACTTTGGAATCTTGCTCGAGCGCGGCAAGCTCAACAAGAGCGAGAGTCTCGAGTTGGCGAGACCCGTCCTGGTACAGGGCAGGAAGCAGTTGCTCGAGAAATGGCTCAAAGAGGACAAGGTGAGCTTAAACTTCACAGCTCAACACAGTTTTGCTGTACCTATTTTCGCTGACCGGGACCCTTGCTCGAACCTCTCAGATCGAGTGTAGCGAGGAGCTTGGAGACATTGTCCGAGCCCACGACATGACTCTCGCACTTTCTGTCTACCTTCGCGCGAACGTGCCCAACAAGGTTGTTGCGTGCTTTGCCGAGACGGGACAATTCGCCAAAATTGTCGTGTACGCCAAACGCGTCAACTACACGCCCGATTACGCGTCTCTGCTCCAACACGTGACCCGCATCAACCCTGACCACGGTGCCGAATTCGCAACTCAACTCGTCAACGATGAGAACGGACCCCTTGTTGATGTCGAGCGGGTATGGCACTCCGACTCTTCCGCAGCTTACCTCGTGAACCGCCGCTGATGCTGATTCGGCTATTGTTCAGGTTGTCGATGTCTTTATGGGTCAAAACATGATCCAACAAGCGACTTCGTTCTTGCTCGATGCCCTCAAGGACAACAAGCCCGAGCAAGGCCCGCTTCAGACCAGACTCCTCGAAATGAACCTCGTCAACGCACCCCAGGTCGCGGATGCCATTCTGTCAAACCAGATGTTCACCCACTACGACAAGCCGAGAATCGCCAACTTGTGCGAGAAGGCTGGGTTGCTCCAACGTGTACGCCCTACCCTGTCCCGTTGCTTTGCCTCTGCGGCCTCACGAGCTTAATCATTGCTTTTGATCCCCCTAGGCGCTCGAGCACTACGAAGACATCAACGACATCAAGCGCGTCGTCGTCCACACGAACCTCCTTGCTGCCGATGTAGGTCTCTTTCGCTTGCTTTGGAATGGCCTTCTTTAGAGGAAAAACTCATGTCCCCTTCTTATAGTGGCTCGTCAACTACTTTGGTCAACTCACGGTCGAGCAAACTCTCGAGTGCTTCAACGAGATGCTCAAGGTCAACATCCGTCAGAACCTCCAGGTTGTCGTGCAGTCGGCGACCAAGTACTCGGACCTGATCGGACCCGTACGTTTGATCGAGATGTTTGAAAAGTTCAAAACTGCCGAAGGTCAGTCGTCAGATCCTGCTCTGCCTCTGCATCTCACGAGACGACTGACCCGCCGCGCCGTACACAGGTCTCTACTACTACCTCGGTTCGATCGTCAACCTCAGCGAAGACTCGGAGGTTCACTTCAAGTACATTCAAGCGGCTACCCGCACGGGCCAGATCCGCGAAGTCGAGCGCATCGTGCGCGAGTCGAACTTTTACAACCCGGAGAAGGTCAAGAACTTCCTCAAGGAGGCCAAGCTTCCCGATCAGTTGCCCTTGATCATCGTTTGCGACCGTTTCGACTTTGTGCACGACCTCGTGTTGTACCTCTACCAGAACGGTCTCACCAACTTTATCGAGGTTTACGTGCAACGTGTCAACTCGGCTCGTACGCCTCAGGTTATTGGAGGACTGCTCGATGTCGACTGTGACGAGAACACGATCAAAGCTCTCCTCGCGAGCGTGACGGGTCCCGTCCCCGTCGACGAGCTCGTTGACGAAGTTGAGAAGCGCAACCGTCTCAAGCTCATCTTGCCTTACCTCGAGGCCAAGATCGCTGCCGGACAGCAAGAGCCTGCCCTCTACAACGCACTTGCCAAGATTTACATCGACAGCAACAACAATCCGGAGGGCTTCCTCAAGGAGAACAACGTGAGCCCGGATCGCTGAGCATTCTCTATCCAAAAGACTCGAAACAGCTTGACTGATTCGGTCCCTGGGCCCCCTCATATGTAGATCTACGATCCTTTGACCGTCGGAAAGTACTGCGAAGCTCGCGACCCGTACTTGGCCTACATCGCGTACGCAAAAGGATTCTGCGACTCGGAGCTCATCCACATCACGAACGAGAACCAGATGTACAAGCACCAAGCTCGCTACCTCGTCAAGCGACGTCGTCTCGAGCTCTGGGCCGAAGTTCTTCAGGGCGACAACTTGCACAAGAGGCAACTCATTGACCAGGTCAGACCCTTTGCGCTCTTCCACGTCTTTGTACCCTCGAGTACACTACTGATTGCTCTCACTCCCTCTCTCTTCAGGTGGTCGCGACCGCTGTCCCCGAATCGACTGATCCCGAGGACGTTTCCGTCACGGTCAAGGCGTTCCTGTCCGCCGACCTCCCGTCCGAGTTGATTGAACTCCTCGAGAAGATTGTGCTCGAACAATCGGCGTTCAGTGACAACGCCAACCTCAAGAAGCTCCTCATGTTGACCGCGATCCGTGCCGACAAGGGTCGAGTTATGAGCTACATTGAAAAAGTCGAAGGTTTCGACGTGCAGGAGATTGCTGCGATCGCGATCGAGCACAGCTTGTACGAGGAGGCGTTCACCTTGTTCCGCAAGAACGACCTTCACCTCGATGCCATGAACGTGCTCGTCGAGTACATTGTCTCGATCGATCGAGCGCAGCAGTACGCCGCCAAGGTCGATCAACCGGCCGTCTGGTCCCGCCTTGGTAAGGCTCAGCTTGACGGACTCCGCATCAAAGACTCGATCGACTCGTACATCAAAGCCGAAGACCCTTCGAACTACCTCGAAGTGATCGAGACCGCCTCGCGTGCGGGCAAGGCCGACGACCTCGTGCGCTACCTCCAGATGGCGCGCAAGACTCTGCGCGAACCCGCAATCGATACCGAACTCGCCGTCTCGTACGCCAAGACCGACCGTCTGCACGACATGCAAGAGTTCCTCGGCATGACCAACGTGGCCGATCTGTTGTCGGCAGGAGAGAAGGCATTCGACGCGGAGCTTTACGAAGCTGCCAAACTCCTGTTCACTTCGATCTCGAACTGGGCTCGCCTCGCGACCACCCTCATCTACCTCGGCGAGAACCAAGCCGCGGTCGATGCTGCTCGCAAGGCCGGAAACACTCAGTCAGTCTCACTCTCGTTCCTTCGATTGCCTGCCGTGCCACTCATCCCTTGTGCCTATGTGTTACCAGAGTCTGGAAACAAGTCAACGCTGCGTGCATCGACAAGAAGGAGTTCCGCCTTGCTCAGATCTGTGGTCTCAACTTGATCGTCCACGCCGAAGAGCTCCAGGTCAGTTCAGCTCGTCTCCGTCCTATCGTGGCAATCCTTGTCCGTCGTTACTGAACCGCCACTACGATTGCAGCCTCTCGTCAAGCTGTACGAGCACCGTGGCTTCACCGACGAGCTCATCTCGCTTCTCGAAGCTGGTCTGGGTCTCGAGCGCGCTCACATGGGAATGTTCACCGAGCTCTCTATCCTCTACGCCAAGTACAAGCCCGAGCGACTGATGGAGCACCTCAAATTGTTCTGGTCTCGAATCAGTTCGTCGGACCCGAATCCTCTCTCGCGTCTGTCCCGCACTGATCGCTTTAACCTATTGACAGACATTCCGAAGGTCCTGCGCGCGGCTGAACAAGCGCATCTTTGGTCCGAGCTCGTGTTCCTCTACGTCCACTACGACGAGTTTGACAACGCCGCGCTCGCCATGATGGAGCGTGCTGCCGATGCCTGGGATCACAACCAGTTCAAGGAGATCATTGTCAAGGTCGCCAACATCGAGATCTACTACAAGGCTCTCAACTTCTACCTCGAGCAACAACCGATGCTACTCAACGACCTCTTGTCCGTGCTGGCTGCTCGCGTCGACCACACGCGTGTCGTCAAGATGTTCCAGAAAGCCGATGAACTGCCGAGTGGGTTTCCTCCTTCCCTCCCCTTATTGTGGACGTAATTAGACATGGCTGACCACAAATTGATTTACCTGTTTTTTCCGCTCGCAGTGATCAAGAACTACCTCATTTCGGTGCAGCACAACAACCTGCCCGCGGTCAACGAGTCGTACAACGAGCTCCTGATTGAAGAGGAAGACTACAAGACCCTGCGCGACTCGACCGATACCAACGATGCATTCGACTCTGTAGCGCTCGCTTCTCGACTTGAGAAGCACGACTTGCTCGAATTCCGACGACTCGCTGCTCACCTGTACAAGAAGAACAGCAAGTGGGATCGTAAGTCTGCAGCCTGCTCAGCATGACTTCTGTTTATCAAGCTCACCATCGCTCGTGCCTGCGGATGTAGTCTCAATCTCGCTTTCGAAGCAAGACAAACTCTTCAAGGATGCAATCGAGACTGCAGCAACTTCTGGAAGCAGCGAAGTCGCCGAAGAGCTGCTCAACTACTTTGTGTATGTTCCTCCATTCCAAGGGTTTTTTCCGTTTCCCAGGCGCCGCGGTTGACTGAACGTTCTCGCACGTGTGCAGCGACATCGGTTCGCGAGAGTGCTACACTGCTACGCTCTTCGTCTGCTATGACCTCATTCGACCAGACGTAGCCCAATACCTGTCGTGGAAAGCGGGCCTCAACGACTTTACGATGCCTTGTCAGTATCGCCGCGACTACATTCTGTTCATGACATGCGGTCCTGACTCGCTCCTTGTGCTCGACAGATCTCCTCTCGGTCGAGCGACTACGAACAGAACAGATGGCGTCTCTGGCCAAACAACTCAAGGACTTGTCGACAAGAACGGTGCAGAAGGAGGAACAAGAGAACTCGCAGCCGATCTTGATGGGATCGAGCCAATTGATGCTGGGCTACGGAGGCGGATACTAGATGCTTCGTGCACCTCTCCCATCGGAAAAAAAAGAAATCCCCTATTGTCTTTGTTCAGTTTTCGCTTTTGGAAGGCGAGTAGTTCCTGCCCTCACGCTCCTGTTTTAACTCATTGCTGTTCTCTCTTTCTATCTCTCCTTTTTCTCTCTCTGGCTCGCTTCCCAGCAATACCAATCTTCAGAATTACCACCGCGCTTTGACCGTGTCGCGCCCATTTTACCTTCTCTTCTCTGCCTTCTTCTCTTTCCTGCGCAGCTCGTATCCCAACGGAAAGATCAAATGGGCATTCCGATCTCGACCAGAGTGTCCGACGTTGAGATCGCTCACTCCGCTTGGGGGCCAACAAATTGTGATCTCGACTGTCGCGAAAACCCTATCAGGTGTCCGCTCGCTCTCCGAAAAAGAGAAGAGACGATCATTCAACTCGAAAAGCAGTTTTTGAGGACACCCTGTTCTGTTCGAGGGTCTTCCCTTTTCACCTTTCCCTCTATCCTGTTCTACCGAACTTTCAACTACTCTTGAGCGAGACGACGTCACCATGTCTGCCGACCTCCCTCTCCACCGCTGCAATTCTGAAAAGCCTACAGTGATTGTTGATACCGTCAAGAAACGCTGGTATGAAGCGTTGAAAGCGGAACCAGGGACGACGAAATACAAGCTCAAGAACCACTTTATCGCCATGGTCGGTGAATTCGTTGGAAGTACGTGTCGTCCTCAGAACCCCTTCACGACAAGGACTGAATATTGACCTTGGCGGCGGTGGTACAACAGCAACGCTCTTCCTGATTTTCGCGCTTGGAGGTGCCGATGTCGCATCTCGCGCTTCGACCGCGATCGCAGGAGGCACGACCCGCTCTGCCGACGCCCCAGGGGATTCTGTTGCGGCCGTCGTCAACACTTCAAACTTGCTTTACATCGCACTCTCGTTCGGTCTCTCGCTCGCGGTCAATGTCTGGATCTTCTTCCGAGTCTCGGGTGGATTGTTCAATCCGGCTGTCACGCTCTCGATGTGGCTCATCGGAGCTGTCAAGCCGCTCCGGGCAATCCTTCTTGTCATTTCCCAAATCGCGGGAGGTATCGCTGGTTCGGCAGTCGTCTATGCGCTTCTTCCAGGTTAGTCGAGGCGTCCGGACTTACCACGTTGGAAAGTGTGACGGAAATTGAGCCAATAACCCTATTGTGATCAGGATCCTTCAACGTGCAGACCACTCTCTCGGCAAATACTTCGATCGTACGCGGTGTGTTTATCGAAATGTTTCTCACGAGCATGCTACTCATGGCCATGTACGTTGGGGCTGTTGTGATACTGCGCTCTTACCTCATCGCTTTCCTGCGAAGTAACAGTAAAGCTGATACTCTAATGATTCGCTGCAGTCTGCTCCTTGCCGCTGAGAAGAACCGTTCAACTTTCATCGCGCCAATCGGAATCGGATTGGCGCTTTTCATCGCCGAGATGCTTGGAGGCAAGCTCATATCAGTCCCTCTCTGAGCTCTGCACTCCTGACCATCGGAGCTTCTTGACAGTTGCGTTCACGGGAGGAGCTGTCAACCCTGCGCGTGCGTTCGGACCTGCCGTCGTCACGGGCTCTTTCGTTCACTACCACTAGTATGTTTCTTTTCCGTGCTTCCAATCGATTGATCAATTACACTGACTTGAGGCTTTGCCTTTTACAGCATCTACTGGGTCGGCCCTGCACTGGGTGCCATCATCGCGAGTGGATTCTACCTCTTTATCAAGTTAGCCTTTTCCTCCCAGACCAATTCTCTTAACGAGAGACGACAAGAGGCTGAGAGTGGTATACTACAGGTTCCTCGAGTACGAGACGTGCCTCGGACCCGATTGCGACGGCGATGGCAAGGCATGCGCAATCAGCCCGCCGATGCAGGCCCCTTCCGCCGCGCTCATGGCGCCGTCCCCTTCGGCTCCACGCATGGCATTCGGCATGTCGACGGATCCCGGTATGGCTCCCAACATGCTCATGATCCCTCAATCTCGGTGTGGATCGCACATGGGAGGTGGCGACAACGAGAGTATCAACCGAACGTTGGCCAACACGGTCGAGAAGGATCAGCTCGATCGCATCGAGGTCATGTTGGCTCAGTTGCTCGCGAATGGCAAGATGGTGTGAGCAAGCGGGTAACCGACAACTTCACCACTCTTTCATGGCATGTCTTCTGTGCTCGGCTCATTTTCCTTTTCGATATTTCAACTCGACCTACTCACGTAATTTTCAGATCACACCTGCTTTGATGTCTTTTCCATCTCTGTTCTATTGGCGGTTGTATTACATGCATTTTGTTCCTCTCTGATTGGTCTGCGAAGTTGCGCACGTTCAAACGTCGAGATACTATGAGGATATTCCAGCCCGAAGAAGCTGCAAATTCTAGAGATATACAGTCCTCAGGCATGGCGAAAGATCTGGAGCGCGTTCGAAGCAGTTTAATCGAAAATGAACAACGCAGCACGCCGTGAGGGGAAAGAAGCAGACCTTGAGTCCCCACCAATTGACAATGACGAAACACGTCGTCACTGGAATCGACAGGACGGCTAGGTACTTGTAATACGTGTCTTGTGCCATCGTATGAAGCAGCTGTTTTCAAGATCGAGACAAGTTTAGTCAAGTTCAGATCTCGTTCCGGGAGAAAACTGTGAGACTCACGCCGAATCCCTCTGTCTGGACAGAAGGACCGATCATGATACTCCACAAGCCAAAGAAGAGACTCGTGCACGAGCCAATGAGCAGGATGTACCCACATCTGATCATCTCGCGTCCATCATCGTTGTCTTGATCGACAGCTTCGTCGGTCTCGACTCGATCGTGATTGCGATTGCTCGTCGTGTCTGAACGCGATGAAGGTGTCGGCACGCGGAGATCCTGCGTTGCGCTCGAAGTAGGAGGAATGGCGGTTGTGTCGATCAGCGTTCCGGTACGAGGCTTCTTCTTTGTCGCACTATGAGCGTTCGACGCAGCTTGTGAGCGAGTGCGGATCATTCATCCCGAATCGACGATGCGGTAAGTTGACGTAGAGAATGACAAGGAGGACCGAGAGAGCTTTACTCCTCGATATCATGTGGGGTGCACTTTCGTCGAGCACAGCCCAAAGTCGAGTCGTCCGCGCTCTGCATCGAGCCTCAAGTGTTGTATGTCATCTTGTCGCTTAAGAAAGCGCCAGGCGCGTCACGACAGAGATCGTTTATCGAGACTTCTGAAATTAATTGATCACTGCAGCAGTCTAACTCATGCACCAACAACTGCGGGAAAGCGAATGGTTTGCAAAGGAGGGAACAGCTTTTTGCAGATGATGTACAAGCAGACAGAGAAACCAGACGATCGCAAATTAGGAGGGTGAAAAGAATCGTGGGAATCGAGTAAAACATGAACATCGAGAGGTGGAAGGAGGACGGGAGACATTACTTGCGCGATACCTTGTTGAATATCCGGAACAACGAGATGATCAAGACTGCGAGGTAGATGAACACGGACAGGAAGATGAACACGACTTGGGCAATCTGTTGCGAACAGATCTGGTTCGCGAGACTGCCTCCGATTCCGGCGACTCCGACCGATGACGGCGCGCTGTACCTCTGATACGGTGTGTATGCCGTGCATTCGAGGGACGAGGTGAACAGGTCGTCGAGGTTGAGCGACAATGCCGCCGAGTAGAGGCAGATCAAGACGAGGTCGGTGAGGGTATAGAACATCTGTACAATCAAACCGTCGCCACTCATCAGCATTCGGTCCTTCGCTGTCTTCTCGTGAGGAACTGAGCTGACCTTGGTTCGAATCTGCCATAGACCGATCGGGGCACCAAAATATTCAATCTGAACGATCCATGGGGTCAGTGGGGTCACTGCCTGCGTTGGCGTTGATCAAAGGCTCACATAGAGTGTAACGAAAATGTGAATGATTGCGAGAGGTGCGATCGTCAGGACAAACAGGGTCGAAGTTCCGATCACGCCAACAACGCCTGCGTGTTCCTCCTGTCTGCGAATGTGACCGGCGAGCGCGAGCGTACACGTCACGAGTACGAGATTGATGATGCGGAAGAAAAGAGGCGAGAACGGGTTGTGTAGGATAAAATTCTCGAATCGAGATTTGCGGGATGCTTCGACTGCAGCAGTTTGTTGCTGCGAAATGTCGAACGGATCTTGCATGCGACGATCGTCTTCGCTGCGTTCAAACGGCTGCCAGGGAGACGCCCAACCCGGGGTCTGAAGAAGAAGAAAACAATCGGATCAGGTTTCGCCGTGCAGACGAGAGACGCAGGAAAATAGCTCACGGTTGCCTGGTTGATCGAGAAGATGTTTGGCGGGCCCAGATTGATCTTCATACTCTGCGACATCTTGCGATGATAATCCCTCTTGTCCTGCTCGCGCATTTTCGACGGTCTCCGGCCGGATCGCATCGACCATCCCGATCTTCTGGACCGTTGCGAGGTGAGCGACCTTGCGTCCTCCTCGTCTTCGCTCATGACTCCCATCCCGTCCCGCGAGTCTACACGCTCTTTCCCTTTCTCGTTCCATTCTTTCGGGTGAATGTATCCGTGAACTCGGTCGAGGTATTTCGTCGGCAGGGTGAACGTCCACCAGCCTTTGTCTCCGCCGAGGGCAGCGGTCGCGATCGAGTGTTGTCGATGGATTGTCGTCGAGGCTGGATTGTTGTGCGCAGGTTCAGGTGACCGCAAGGGGTCATCGAGACGAGGTACCGGAGAAGATGAAGAAGTCGAGGCGCGGGGGGTGGGCAAGGTGGCTACGTTGTTCGAGTCGCTGTTGACTCTCGTGGATGGGTCCGAGAACGAAGCGCTGCGGTTCTGGCGGAACACGGATGAAAGCGATCGACGCGGGAGGTTGTTTGGTCGACGTGGGGACGGATCGGTCGCCGCTTCGTAGTGCTCGTCGTCGTCGGATAGCTCATCCGGAGGCAGATTACGCGCCCATGCTGTTTCTCAGTTTCGAGTGGTCAGAGTGCACGGTTTGTGTGGTGCTGGATTCCTGCGGAATGATGAGCCTACGGGGAGCTGTCACGACGCGGCGTTGGCCCACCGGGAACGTCCAAGCCTCTTCAGGCTCGTAGTTGTACCCGATGCTCATCCTGCGTGCGCGATGAAGAGTGCGAGAGGATAAATTACGTCTACAACGTCTAACGTTAGCTAACGTCTCCGAAATTTAACCAAGGCGGTGTTTTTTCCACCATTGCGGGACCTCTGCTCATCGCATTAGCTTTTTGTAGGTTAGGTCGTCTTCTATAGAGCTGGCAAAATCTGTTCCACTTCGACTGCTGCGAATTTCGTGAAAAAGCTGAAAATGCGAGACAAAACAGCTTCAGCAGCGAACCGGTACCAAGACTCGGGTGGTCAGCTCCCGTACGACCCGTGCAATGTTATATGCTCGGGTGCTTCGCTTCAAGACTTTGGAGAGACGGCTCGCGACAAGGAAAAAGACGTCCAACGGTGCCGCTTTGACCCGGATTATAAGCTCAAGCACGGCTTCTGGCGATTCCTTGCTAAACATTTGAGGGTGGCGAGACAGAGATCGGTGTAGATACCCCTTGCTAAGAGCCGCGATCCTCAGGATTTGTCCAACAAGCTACGTTGAACCAGGGCGAGTGAAAGTGCTCTTTCTGTTCTACAACCGTCACCAATTTGAAGGACCATGTTGTCCCGAACCGCTGGGAAGGTGATCACAATCTGTATAATGTGCGAACTCTGCGATGGAAGAGATGCTCTCTTGTGCAAGTGCGCTTGCTACTACGATGAGAGTTAATACTCCACCGAGGCTCGTATGAGCTTGGTTTCTAGGGGTCTCTCCACCTTCTCTCCCACGGCCTCGCGAAACTCGAAGTCTTCTCTGTAGACCTCACGCCTTGTAGTTTCCGACACCAAGTGCCAGCTTGAATTTCTATTTACTTTGAGGCTGGAGTTGGCTCGGAGACGAGATTCACGGATTTTCATGTAGGTCAGTGGCCTAGCATCAACTCCGGCGGACGTAGCCAGCTTCATCGAGGAGGAGGTCGGAATCTGGAGCTGTGAACTTGGGTAGAAGCGAGCTTGCCGGGTTCGACGCACTAGAGCGGGATGATAGTCAAGGCACAACTTCGCTGAGCTGGGTACCCAAGGTGCTCTGCTGTCAAGAAAATACGGGATGAAGACTATGCGCGTGCACTCAAGCCGGAAACATCGTGAGCGCACACCTCTCTCGCATCAGCAAGACCGAGATTTCACGTCTTCAACCTGGCTATTATAGCCACGCACAACCAGCCTACAACCGCTCGGCATGTCGCTCCAATTTCAGAGTTAGCTTGAGACGCTCATACGCTCGGGAAGGGAGTCATACAAATTCGGTTTCATGACCAGCAGCAACTGCACCAAGATAGCCTTGACAGCCATTGCTACTGGCCGTGCATCGCGCAGAGTAGCGATCTACAGCTGCCAGCTTGACACTCGGGAGGTATCGCTGAGCCAGATGAATCAAGGCTGACAGGGTTCGTCGCAGTGCAATCGATCGGCGCGGGAAATGAGCACAAGCACGGGCAATTGGTCGCACTCGCGGCGTAGCCCGGCTCTCAACCATGGGCTCGAGACACACCTGCTCACCACGAGTATGCTGCCTCTAGTGGATGACTGCAAGCTGAGGGGTACGAGCGCATGTCGAAATCATGTTGAATGATCATTGCGCAAAACTCGAGGAGATCAGGACCTTGCAGCTGCTTGGGAGCCGCTGCGTCCGCGTGTTTGGGATTGATGAAGAATCAGATGATCGGAAATGTTGGACTTGATGCACACTTCGCGCCGCGTATTCGATTCGCGACAATTTGCAAGTGAGTTATAATCAGGATCTTCAAGCGCGCCTACGTCTGCCTCGACTCGCGACTGCAACAAGATGCCGGCACCAAATTCGCAAGCTATGCCTCTCGGTGCAAACACACCCCACCCGGTGCCGAATCTCTCGACCACCATTGCGCCCACTTTCTCATCTTGGATCCCCGTGCATTCGATCCCGGCGTCTCCTTACCCGCTCGAATGCTTCGAGAGCACTCTCGTCAACCTCGTACATTATCCCGAACACTCTTCCTCGACGATCCTGCGGGCAGACATCCTCGAGGACCAAAAGTTCGACGAGACCGCTCTTGAGCACGACAAGGGCAAGGCTAGGGAGACCTCTACTGGGTACGAAGTTGAAGGTTACGACCTCGTGAGACGAATCCGACGCAAGATTCTTCCGAAACGACCTCAATTCGACCACTCGATGGAACAAGAATGTTTGTTCTACACTCGTCGACACCCGTCGACGAATCTCGAGCCGTCAACCGAGATGCTCGTCTTGTTTGTCGTCGACCTTGAATTGCTCGAGCGAGAAACGGGCAAGGTCGAACCTCCGTACTATCATCCCCAAGCGGCAGCTCTCGCGTTCAGGTACCTCCCGGCTAATCTCTCCTCATCGTCAACAACCGGTTCAACTCTCCGGATCGACCTTGTCCCTCTGCCTCATTCGACCTTGTGTGCTCCGCTCGATCCTCAAGACCGATTGTTCCGGACGAGTCTCTCGCTCCTGAAAGCGATTGACAAGATGTCGAAAGGCACGAACACAGGGTTCGAGAAACGTATCCATCACGACTTGCTCGTCCCGAAACAACGAGTACAAGATGTGTACCAGACTCTCAAATCGAAATACTCGTGAGTTTTTTTTCTTTTTCTTGCTCAAACCCCGATCACGGGACCGACAATCAGTTACCGACCCGAGACTTTTGTCGCGATGCAATATAATCGAAAAAGGCAAGTGATTCTAAACGTTGACGACCCTTCACCTCGAATCACGTTCCCCAGGTTCCTCGCGACGAGTTGGGCCGAAAAAACAGACCCTTCGAAACACGTGTTTGAAGACGTCGCGATCTGTGCGTGGTTGATTTGTCTCTGGCAAGAGATGTACCCTCTCGAACCTGGGTCCGAACCTCGATCCTCGACTGATCGTGCCGAACCTCGAGGAGGGTTTGTCGATATCGGATGTGGCAATGGGTTACTGCAAGTCGTCGTCGTCTTTTTCTTCTCTTTCTCTCCCAAAAAGGCACTGACCGAAAGAGTTGGGGCTTCTCCGAGTAGCGTGTACCTTTTGAACGCCGAAGGGTACAAAGGGTATGGTCTCGATTTGCGAGCTCGCAAATCGTGGTTGGTGTACGAACCTCGACCCGACCTACGAGTGACTTCCCTGTCCCCTCCAACGATCGTTCGAACCAATCTCGAATCGTCTTCCTCCGATGCTGCTTCATACTTTCCTCCGAGTTCGTTCTTGATTGGGAACCATGCCGACGAATTGACTCCATGGATCCCATTGTTTTCGGCCACGACTCTCGATTCAGCGTTTGTCAACATCCCGTGTTGTTTGCACGAGTTGTACGGGAGGTACGAATCGAAAACCTATGTGATCCCTCGACCGTTTCTCGATTCTCTCCCGCCATACCCTTCGACGACGACGACTACTATTACCGAGACTGAAGGGAGGGTTCATGACTTGTTGCAACCGTTCTATCGACCTCACCCGAGTTCGATCGAGGAGAAATCTCGCTACTCGAGTTACCAGTTGTACTTGGCCCATTTGACGCTCCTGTGCGGGTTCGTTCCCGAACGGGAAGCGCTGCGAATTCCAAGCACGAAGAATTTCGGCATGGTCGGGAGGAAGCGAGTGTGGGAGGTAGTACAGGACGGAGGGAACGACCACGACAAGTGGAAACGAACGACGAGGAACCAAGTCGAACGGTTGGTGAACGAGGTCGAACGGAAAGCAGGTCAAGCAGGATGGCAAGCGCGAGTACCGGAAGGGAATGCAGGCACTCGGGGAGATCACTAGCGAAGAGGGACAAGATGTTCAATCCGGTTCGGGAGAAAGGGATAGACAACCCGTGGTGCAAGTCGTGTTGATCTCGATAGAGTGCGAGTTGGACAAGGCACCAGGGTGGGCTTGTTCGAATTGATGATCTGGAAGGCCTCGCTTGTCGAGCAGATTCGAGTCGGCGAGCCTGGCGTCCCGCATGGTTCGCTGCGATCTCGATAGACGCTCACGATTGGGCCATTTCGACATCGTGAGTTGCGTGTGCGTTCCCATTCCCGTTGATGACGGCGGGGTCACGTTCATCGTGGGGTTGACCATTGCTGGCGCCGTTCTCTACGGGATGAGTGCCGTTCGTGGTTTCGTCGAGAGCAGCGCGAGTCGGACCGAGCGCCGTGGCCAAGTCGGGGAATGCGTCCTTCATCTGTTCGGTCAACAGGTCTCGGTAGTCCTGGGAAGCGAGGCGAGATCAGAGAGGAGAACCTCTTTATAAGGGGAAGGCAAAAGGGGAGTAGCGCACGGTGACGGCAGACAGGATGCCGTTCGTGTACATGTTCTCGCCCGAGAGTCGTTCGACAAAGTCTTTCGTGAACAAGTGAGGATTACGCCCTTGATCGACCGAGCTGTGACGGACACTCGAGTTGAGAAGCTGCGAGTGGGGGGAGACAAGGAGAGGCAAGGAGAACGCACGAGATGACCTCGAGCGGGATCATGACGTCGTGGACGGTGTCCTTGATTGCATGCAAGCGAGCGAGGCTGTCGACAGTTTGCGCGCTGTCTCGAAAGAAGGGGAAGCGAGCGAGTCAGTCGAGATGGAATGGACCGAGGCTCAATACCCTGCGGGCGCACGCTTTGCGGCCGATGAGCCCACCCGGATGACCCGCTGCGACTCCGTCCGGGTGCGACTCGAGTGCGGTCTCCTGCACGTCGGACGCGCAGATGCCGAGTTCGAGCAGTGATTGCAGTAGGTGCTCGAGCGAGTGCTCGATCGCGAGTCTCGGCCTCGCTGTCGCAGGTGGAGGTGGAGCTTCTGCTGTCATGCTGGTCGTGTCTGCGAGGGAAGCGGATCCGAGAGGGAGAGAGAGTCTACTCGAAGCGAGCGCTTTGCCCTCGTCGCGACTTGTGACCTACCTTCGCGAGCGCATGCCTCGCACCGAGTAGGAATCTTTGAGCGTACAGATTCCTCGAGCCAATCGACATTCCAGTCACGAGATCGACTCTCGAGACGTTGTTCGAACCACATTCCTCGAACTCGATCGCACTCGCACCGCTCAACACGCGCGTTTCCGCCTCGGTCGCCTCGCTCGAACGGCAGCAACATACACAAACAGGATCCCGATGGCGCGAGAACGGCAGTCGACGCGCTCCATGTCCTCGAACCTGACCCGCGTAAGTTTCACTCAACTTTCGATCCACTCTGCCTCTCGCACAGCCTGAACCTACACTCGGCCTGCTCTCCCAGTCCATCTCGAGCCTGTTCAAGTCGAATCCTCGTTCGCAGCGTACCCAGCTGCCGCGCTCGACCTTTCGCGAACATCTCGACCTCTCGCCCGCTTCCTCGAGCGCACCTCGACCCCGACCCCGTCCGGTCTCGCCCATCTCAACCGATGCATGGGCGAGGAGGGAATGTACTCCGGTCGCCGAATGCCCCGAGCTCGAAGACGGCCATCCCGACGAGACCTTTGTCACCGCACATGAGCATGCCACTCATGACCATGACCACGACCGCGAGAACGAGAACGAGAACGCGTGTGGGATTGAGCTCGAGCTTGAGCTTGCACGCTCTAGGTCTAGCATCTGCACGACCTCTTCGCGCTCCGACGACCACGACGACATTCCGGACACTCCAGACACCTCGTTCCCTTCCACTCCAGGAGACCGCGACGATCGACCCCTCGCATGGCTGTCATCGACCCCTCCTAAGTCGGACCTGAGCCCTCGCGACGCCACCTCGCACGAACCCGCTTGGACCCCACCAGCCCCACCCCGCTTCGTCCAGCTCGTCGAAACATGTCCGACGCCCGAGCACTCTCAATTGCTGCAGACACAGCCAGCTCTCCCCTCGTCGCCACCTCATGCAATCGACAGTCCCGCCTCGCGCAGGCGGAGCAGGAGTCTCCTGACTAGCTACAACCTCGACGCCCAGCCGCACAACCCACTAGTCAGCGGCGACAACGACGACAGTGACGAATGGTACCGCTCGACCGTGTCGGGCATCTCGCGCTACGTCTCCCCGACCGCGTCGCGCCTCGATCTGCAGCGATCTTACACACCCTCGCTCGTGCTGCACGACGAAGGCTTCGACCACGAATTCGAGTGTGAGCACGAAGATTCAGGCGACCTGTTCCCGTCCGTGTCGGCAACCGAAATAGTCGTAGCTTCCCTCTTGTCGTCTCGCTCGATCGCCGCCCAACTGCCTCCCCTCGAATCCCCGTCGTCGACTCTCTATCCGCAACTCTCTCGGCCCCGCCTGCCTTCGACGATACCCCGTCCACCTTCGACTCGTCCACTCTCGGCTTCGTACTCGACGAAAGACTGGAACCGAACTAGTTCTCGTCCTCCTCACCTGCAGTTGAAACCTTCTCAAGCGACCTTGTTCACGTACGATCTGAACCACTTGCCGGCACCCAAGACTCCGCTCGAGAAACCGTTTCGAGTGAGCAAGTGGGATTTGTTGAAACCGAGTCGATTCGTCGAAGCGGGCAAAGGCACGGGCAAGTTTGGAGATCGATTTGGGGCGGTCGAACGCTGCAACAACAACAGTTCAGACACGATTCGAGGGTTCGTTCGGTCGAAACGATTGTCGAGGAGCGACACGTTTTCGTCTTCGTCGTGGTCCATCTTTCGATCGAGCAAGAACCCGAGTGCAGGCACCAATCAAGAACAGAGTCTCGATTGTCATGACCAAGTTTCGACTCAGGCAAACAGGAGAACACAGGCAAACAGGAGAACGAGTCTTACTCGATCTCTGTCTTCAAAGTTCAACTTGTTTGATCGTAGGAAAAGCCAAGTGTCGTTGCAGTCGAGACCACAAGAGGACCTCGAACAATGGGTCAATGTCGTCATTGCGCCGTGAAGAGTGGTCCATTTTTTGTTCCCTGATTCTCACATAGCCTCGGGTTCGGTTTACGAAGGAAGTTGCTCTCTTCCTCCTGTTGTTGTTGAGCATTGTAATATTTTCATCCGAAACCAATCTCTGTTTATTGATCTCAGGGTGCTGCACCTCCGGCACCAAACAAAGCACCCAATCTGCCCAAAAGGTTCCGAGTCTGATCAATCCTTTCCTGTCCATCCTCATCTTGCTCGTCCTCGTAACCTTCCTCATCCTCCCCTTCTTCTTCTTCTTCATCGTCTTGGTTCCCGAATCCACCTGGCATACCTCCTTGAGCACCTCCCAACATTTCAAGTTCTCTCATCAACTCTTCTCTCAATTCAGGAGTGAGATCGACCGCTCCAGCACCTTGACCGATTCCCAACATTCTCGCCAATCCATCTCTCATAGCAGCTGCGACATCTCCTCCTCCTCCTCCTCGTTGTTGTTGTTGTTGTTGTTGTTGTTGGGTACGACGACGACGAGTGGTAGTAGTAGAGTAGAGGGAAGAGAAATATTCGTCATTGTAGAACGTCGCGTTCGAATTTGTCGGGGGGACTGGATCGAACGAGTAAGTCGTTCCCGATCTTGTCGCAGGAGGCAAGTAGGGTCGGATTGAAGGCAGATCTACAAAACAGGAAAGCGGTACAGAAAGAGGAAAGTTAGTTAGGGACGGCGGGGAGGAAGAAAAAAAGAGGAAGACTTTTACCCGAAACGAATGCGGCACGAATTACTCCTGCCGGTGCAACGCCACGAGCGCCCCAAGGCCCTTCTTCCCACACTCGTTCTCCGAATTGAACGTCTTCGAGAGATTGATCATCGATCGATGGAGTCGCCGCAATGATTGTCTTGCGCAACCACGCGAGGGAAGCAGGATCTTTCCACAACGGTGCCGATCGAGCGACGTAAAGTTCCGACAAGAGGGACACGAGGTACGAAGGGTTGTTTGTGAACGATCCGTCAGGTTGAGCTCGACGATGACTGACGAGTGCCGGGGGGAGATCGAACGCGAGCGAGTTGGACAACAGAGTCGCGACCACCGGGAATCGAAGGATCGCACTCGTTAACGCAGCAGTACTCTTGTCGTTGTTCTGTTGCGCGTTGTGACGGTCAGTATCGTTCTCGGGGCTCCTATCACGGGCAACAGGTCAGGAGGACTGACCTCCTTCTTCTCCTCTTCAAGGTTGCGCAAGACGAGCGCTTTCGCAAACGCGAGACCGGGATAACACGTGATGCGCATATCGGGGTACGCCTCTGCGAGAGTCGGCACGAATTTGAGGAACCATTCGTTCTGACCCGCTTTCGGTGCCAGGAAGTCAATCCTGTACACGGCCGAATCGGAATTCTTGAGCTCGAGAAGCGAAAATCCCGACCCGTGAAGAGAGAGGACTAACCAGCACAGCATTCCAACCGGATCGTCTCCTCCTCCGGTTCCGAGAGCGATCTTGGCAAACTCGAACGCGGTTCGCCACGTGCCACGTTTGACGAGAATTGCGACTTGTCGTGCGATCCCGAGGAAGAACGCGCGGTTCTCGACTTGAGAGTACGGCAGGCGGAAGGTCCCGCTCGGGAACGTAGCTGGCAGAGGACCTGACAGGGCGTAAAGCGCACGGGAGAGATGTGTCGCGGAAGCGCCTGCATCGATAGAGGGGTTCAGTAACCATGAATCTGATTGCGAATTGGAAGCTTTCGTTAGAACTGCGACGTACCGAGATCCCCCTGCTGCGCCATCATTTCAGAGAGTTGCATCAAGGTATCGATGTGGTACGGTTGCGCCGCGAGTACATCGAAGAGTCGATTCCCATCGGCTTGTTGCAGTACTTCGAGAAACATAAGTTGCGCTTGCTTGTAACTCGGAGGATGCACAAACGTGTGCCAGTCTCCCGACGGGTCAGATTCTGCTTCGGGACCTTCGTAGCTCGTGAGGGCGAGAGTGCCTGAAGCTGAAGGCCAACCCGGTTCGGGCGTCGCGAGGTGAGATGCCGATCGACGGATCGAGGTCGAATGGTGAGGATTGTTCGCGAACCGGGCGTGAAGGTGCGATCGTGGCGCTGTTGGAGCGTTGCCAATGACTTTACTGCCAAACATGCGACGCAATTCGGCGTCCGAATCGAGGTACTTTGTCTCGAACGCGTAGACGTCTTTGACGGCAGCCCATTTGGGGTCTATCCGCTGGTTCGCGAGTGCGACCGTGTCGTTCTCTGAAGCCTGTCCACCGTTCTTGAGCGCGAGTTCTGCCAGCGCGCGATCGATCTCGTCCAAGCCGTCGTCGACTTTGGGTTCCGGCTTCGCGGGCACGGGCTTCTTTGGCTTTGCTTTCTTCTTGTTCTTCTTCGCTGGAGACCTTGCTGGTGTCTCGACTGCTGCTGCTGGTGAACCTTCTGTCCGGTCAGGAGAGTCGAGAGTTGGCGGTTCAGGCAAAGGTTCCGTCGTCGTCGGCTTCTTCTTCTTCTTTTTGTTCTTCTTCTTGGCCTATGAACGCGCTCAAGATTGTCAATTACATACGAGTGCCTGATGAAAGGCCTGGGCCGTACCTTTGTCGGTGCGGCTACTTGGTCGACTTGCTCGTCCTCATCTTCCTCGTCGTCTCCGATGTCGAGCTGTTACAGAGGGTACGAGTGAGCTTCAACTGTTCTGTTAGAGCTAAGGGAATGATCGCTGACCGCTCCGAATCCAGTCACAGGCTTGGAACGAGGCGCGACGTCTTCTTCGGATTCGGGTTCGGATTCAATGTCGTCGTACGTTGGTAAAGCCGACGTTGAACTCGCTTTCGATCGTTCCAGCTCCTCGAGCTCTTGCAGCTCGCGTAATTGACGCTTGTTGAGTCGAGGCGGCATCGAGTGAATGTTTAACGATGACAGGACAATTCTCGATCAATGACGATCGCTTCGTTCCAAGACAAGTTGCAAAATGGTTGCGAGTTACACGGATCCGTACAAGGCTTCCAGTGCGCTATCGAAGCGGTACGTATAGTTTATAAGGAATAAAAAGCAAAAAAGAGCGAGCGGCCACCTCGAAGGCCGCTGGAAATTCAGAAGAATACAGTTCCGAGCACAGAATCACCTCGGGTAATGTACTAAGCGCGACGCTTAACCTTTCGGTGACGACGACATGGGCGAGCGGCTGTTGAAGTTCAGAAGAGCGAGGTGTCAATGGAAATCATGCAGGAAGCCTCGTGGGTCAAAGAGAACACATACTGAGGTTCTCTCGAATCGATGCGACAACGTTTGTTCCCGTGAAGCCTCGCGTGTCGAAAATCATGACTCCTCCGAGACCTTCAGATCGAGCGTATGCCTGTTCAAGAATCAACCCATAGCAGACACAAGCATCGCTAGTCAGTTCCAACCCTGACTGTTCTCAAGAAGAACGGGACCGAAAGCTTACAGCCTTGATGCCTGCACTCTTGGCATCGTCGTAGACGATCATCTCTTTCGTCGCCGAGTTGAACAAGAACGGTGTCTCGGAGCATTGGTCGTAGATGCGTTTGTAGCCATTGAGGCCCTTGGACCCGTCACTCGAGAGGATCTGTTTTGTTTGTCACAGGAGGGTCAGAACTTCTGACACTTGTAGTGGTGAGACGAGACCTTGGGAGCGTACACCTTCCGAGATCATCTGATTGTATTGCCACTGACCCGTGTAGCCCGAAGTCGTCGTGCCACATTGGTCGGTAACCGGTGCGTTCGAGTCGTCTGCAGCGCCTTTCGGGACGACCTTGTTCCACGCTTGGTAGATCTGCGACGAGTATGACCCGATCTCGGTTTTCGCGAGAGTCGACGAAGCGGTCGTGAACGATACGGAGTAAGCAGGAATACCGCTACAAGGGAATCATTGAGTGAGTCAGCAACGAAGCGGCAGGCCTCGACAACCGAGGGTCAAAGACCACGTACAGAAGGATCTTGCTGGCGGGGAACCCGCGCGAGGTCCAGAGGGTGACTGCGTCTTGGACACTCGTGTCGCTCTTGCAGGTGCGCAAAGGCGAGTTGGGGCCGGTCGTTTCGGACCAAGAGCCACTGTGCCAGTAAAAGAACATGTCAGATCGGAACAAAGGTTTGTGACGGTCAGGCAGGACGCACGAAATGTCGTACTATTAAGCGAACGAGGCAACCTGTAAGTGATCGGTCTATGATGCGGTCAAATTGACATACTCACAGTCATGAGGTTGAGGTAGTCGAGAAGAGTGCCGTATTCCGAGAAGGACGAGAGCGCCGTTCCCTCGGGTCCAAAGATGCCAGAGGTCGACACGGCAGCAGTCAAGAGACCGTTTTTGCCAATCAGCTTGCGCACTTCTTTGAGGAACAAGACAAAGTTGGCCGAATCCTTGGGCGAGATCGCGTTGCAACCTGGAAACGGATTGCGAAAGAGAGTCAGAAAAGAGGCTCGAGTGAGGTGTTTCTGACTCGGTAGGACGCACCGATTCCCTCGCCGTTCGGGTATTCCCAATCCATGTCGATACCGACGAATCCGTATTTGGTCATGAAAGCGTAGAGATCCTTTGCGAATGCCTTGCGTTTGGCGTCCGTTTCTACGAGTTTCGAAAAGTACAACGATCCAGACCACCCTCCGACCGAGAAGACGGGTTTGGCGCCTTTGCTCTTGGTCACTTTGACAAACTCTTTGAGACCGGCGATGGACTGATCTGCCGGGAGTTCGAACGAAGTCGCGGTGGTGGTTGTGACAAAGTAGTAAGCGATGTCGCCAGCTTGCCAGTCGACCGCGGTCGAAGGTTGGTCACCGTACGCAGCCCAGTACTGACCGACGACCGGGGACGATGCCGAGACGAAAGGAACGAGCGCGAGGGCGATCAAGCCGAGTTGCGCCAAGAGGGAATGCATCGTGAACGAGCGAGGAGAGGCAAGAGTGAGAGAGGTGCGGGAAATTCCTGGCTGCCAGCGGCGTGATTCGACGTCGAAAGGTGTGGCGAAGAAACAGAGGGGGGGTGACCTGAGCAGTCGAGACGAACAAGCGAGGCGAAGGTGGGCTCGAGAGTCGAGGAAGCAGCACAAATGGGAACGGGCTCGTGCCTGCACGAACCGACTGGCTGAAAGACAGGAGGGGGGCGCAAGCGCAAGGCGTATGAGACGGGGGGCAGGAGGCTTCAAGTCACAGACCGAGAGAGCGGGGCGGGTCAAGAAGTGCGTGACTGGAGCGATCTAAACAAATCCTGGCCGGTCGCGACGCGTTCCATCTCGGTGACCAGACGCGACTTGACGGCTCCGATTTGCTCATAATGTCGTTACACGACGACAATACAGAGGGACAGAGCTGAGGAAGCATCTAAAAGAAGGCGAGCAAGCGCGCAGTCTAGAAGCGAATTGTCCCTCGACCTTCCCAAATTTTGAAAGCTCGGACCTCTCGGACAGGCTCACGCTCGCCAGATAGAAGCAAATTGAGAGAGAAACACAAATGGGATTAACAAGTTGCTGCAAGTCAGTACACAGAAGATGGGGTACTTGTCTAAACAATGCAAGGGAGAGGGCGGAAAAACAATCAGTTCCAACTCGTGCGACCGCTGGGATCGACAAGGGGCAGCGACTACGACGTACTTAAAGCTTGTCGCTGCACAAAGAGGAATGCAAAGAAGGTGCCAAACAGTCAGTACTTGTATCGAAGATGTGAGGAGATGCGAGAAAGTGACGTACTAGAAGTTGTCAAGCGCGGGCACTTCGGGCTTGAGACCCTTACGAGTTCGGATTTCGGTAACGAGAGCAGCGGCCTTTCCTCCAGCCTCGAGGATGTCTCCGGGCATGGTTTGCCAGCTGTAGAGGGAGAGCGAGTCAGTTGTTTGGAACAAATCAAAAGAGCGACAGCTTGGAAACGTACTGGTCGAAGACCATCTGGGGGAAGGCTTGTCCACCGGTGGCGGCACGGAGCTCTCCAGTGAAACCGAACGACTCGTTGACGGGAAGGTACGCCTTGACGGTGTACATGGGGGTTCCCGGTCGCTGCTCCTCGGAGAAGACCATACCACGCTTCCTGTTGAGGGTCGAGTAGATACCTCCGAGGGCGTTCTCGGGGCACTGAACCTCGACCTGGTAGACGGGCTCTTGGAGTCCGGGCTTGGCAAGGAGCGAGGCGGCGTAGACGACACGTCGGCAGGTAGGGATGAGCTGTCCTCCTCCTCGGTGGATGGCATCGGTGTGGAGAGTGACATCGAGGATGTTGTATCGGTTGCATCGCATGATCTCCTCGGCGCAAGGTCCCTCCTTGGTGGCCCACTGGAACGCGGCAACGCACGAGTCCTTGATTTCGTTGAGGAACTGAACTCCCTTGGTGGTGTCGACAAGGAAGTTAGGTCCGGAACCGTCGGGACCGAAGCACCAGATCTTCCTGGCGTCGGTGACGTCCCATCCGTACTCGTCAGCGAGGACACGGGCACGGAGCTTGAAGTCGTCACGGGGACCGATCTTGCCCTCCTCGACGGCCTTGGCAACCTCCTCGTCAATGGGTTGAGCAGTGACGTAGAGACGGTTGTGCTTGTTTTGCGACTTGGAGAGCGCGGTCATCGACGACTCGGCGGTGACGGTCTCACGGTATCCGACGACGGGGTCGGAGATCTTGAGGGGAACACCAGCGTGGTCCTCGACGAGATCCTTCAAGCAGATCTCGAGGTGGAGCTCACCGGCACCGGCAACAATGTGCTCACCGGTCTCGGAGATCCAGGTCTGGACACAGGGGTCGGACTTGGAGAGACGCTTGAGACCCTCAACGAGCTTGGGGAGATCGTTGGCGTTCTTGACCTCGACGGCGACTTGGACGACGGGCGAGACGCTGTGGTTCGCGAAATGGATGAGTTCCTGTTTCGGAATGGCGACAGAGCAAGGAAGATTCTAGGCTGGAGACTTACGAGAACTTCATGACACGCATGTTGTGGGCAGTCTCGGAGGTGGTGAGGGTTCCAGACTTGAGGAGGAACTGGTCAACACCGACAAGACCGACAATGTTTCCGGCAGGGCAGTCCTCGAGGGGCTCGACGCGACCTCCCATCATGAGGACGGTACGCTGGATCGACTTGACGAAGAGGTCGTCCTTCTTGCCGGGGACGAAGTTGGGGCCCTGGATGCGGATCTTGGGTCCCGACTTGACGGTTCCGGAGAAGACACGACCGAAGGCGTAGAAACGACCCTTGTCCGAAGTGGGAACCATCTTCGAGACGTAGAGCATGAGGGGAGCCTTGGCGTCGCAGTCACGGATACCGACGGCGCACTCGTCGTCCATGGGACCCTCGTAGAGGGTCTCGACACGGTAACGCTGAGCGGTGACGGGCGAGGGAAGGTTGATGACAATCATCTCGAGGAGCGAGTCTCCGGCGGGGAGGAACTTGCGCATCATGACCTTGAGGAGGGCCTTACCCTCGAGGTCCTTCTCGTCCGAGGTGAGCTTGATGTCGAGCTTCTCGAGAAGGGTGGGGATCTGGTCCTTCTTGAAGTTCATGACGGCATCGAAGATACGGAAGATGGGGTCGAGGACGAACTGTGCGAAGAAGGCATCATGTCAGAGATCGCATTCGAGAGCCGCAGCGAGAGAAAAGGCGCAACGAACCATGTTGAAACCACGCTCGAGGGCATCTCCGTCGGCAGAGACAGCCTTGGTCGACCACTTCTTGGTCTTGGGGTTGAAGTAGTTGTCGCCCCAGAGCTTGGCCATGAGCTTGTCGGGTTGGACACCGAACTTCTTGGCGTAGCGGTTGGCGAATTGACGGAGAGTGAAGGCCCATCCGTGGAGTCCGGAACCGAAAGCGACGGTACCTTGCTCGGGGTAGACCTGGACGTCTCCAAGAGCCTCCTCGTTGTACATCGAGATGATGACGTTGACCGACTCGATGGTACGGGCGAAGGTCTGGTAGAGGTCCTCCTTCTGGATCTGGAGCTCGAGGAGAGCACGGTCGACCTTGTTGATGACAACAACGGGCTTGATGCGCTCACCGAGAGCCTGACGAAGGACAGTCTCGGTTTGGACACAGACACCATCGATGGTGTCGACGACGACGAGAGCTCCGTCGGTAACACGGAGGGCAGCGGTAACCTCGGACGAGAAGTCGACGTGACCGGGCGAGTCGATGAGGTTGATCAAGAACTCTCCACCTGGGCGAGGGCGACGCAGAAGAAACAAGTCAGACGCGGTTGCGACACCGAGCGCGAAGGGCAAGCAGCTCACCATCGGTCTTTTGCTTGATGTCGCCAAGGTTCTCTTGGGGAAGCTCAAAGAACATCGAGATGGCGGTCGACTTGATGGTGATACCACGCTCCTGCTCATCGGCACGGGTGTCCATGGCACGCGTGTCTCCAGCCTTGGCCGAGGCGATGATACCGGCCTTGGAAAGGAGCGAGTCGGTGAGGGTCGACTTTCCGTGATCGACTGCATGCGGACAACGAGCGTCAGCGGGCAAGTCTAGGCTGCAACGAGCGTCCGGGACGAGGCGAAGAAGTGTGGCGCACCGTGGGCGATAACCGACACTGCAAGGCGGGAAAACCAAGTCAGCAATTGCACATATCGCAGCAGCATGGAAATCACGACTCACTGTTACGGATGCTGCATGATTGCACAGCAGGGGCGAGGTGGAAAGAATTCTCGTCAGCATACTCTCGGTCGGTTCTCCTCGCGTTCTCGCACCAGCAGGCTACACTCTGTTGTCTGCGGTGTCAAATGATCGATCGAGAGTGGCGACCTACTTGGTGGGCTTGTCCATGAGACCACGGATCTCGTCTGTAACACGATGCGAGGCGATTAGCTTCGACGCCCACGACCGGGACGAGCGGGGAGCGGGCACTCACCAACGGTGAAGTTAACCATGACTGCGGTAACCTCTTAGGAGGGGGGAAAGGGGGCGGAAAAAGAAGAAGGGGGGTGGAGCAACCTCGTGAAGGTTGGGTGAGGGAAAGGGAGAGGGGACGGAAATTTTCAAGATTTTTCACCCCCGCCTCCCGCCGCACGCTGCGACTGCTCCCACCCCAAGCTGAGCGCGTCTCCCCTGTCGACGCCACCGCCTGTACCCCGCGATCGTGGCCTCGTGAGAGCTTGCATGTGCTCGCATTGCTGAATGCCTCGACCCGAACAGCGTCTCGGCGCGCGAGCCTGTCTCATTGCGCTCACCTGTGCCGGCTTGGCCGCATTCTTTCGCGGATACTTTCCGGTCAAACCGCTCGTGCCAGGCTACACCCAACGTCGAACGTATGCGCCTCGCAGCGCGACGGCCGCGCCTGCGCACGTGCGCTCCGCGCAGGAGCCCTTTTCGCGTCTCGTTTTCGTGCTCGTTGATGCGCTGCGAAGGTCCGTCTGCCTGTGACCCTTGCCTCTCGCGTCTGTCGACTCTGTGCTTACGTCGTCGCTGCCGTCGGGACCTCCTGTGCGCTGTCTCTCGTAGCGATTTCGTCTATGGGCCCAGTTCGAGCATGAACTTTACCCGCTCGTGAGCTTCTTCAGCTCGGCTGCTCTGGCTCTCGGCTCGCTCGAACCTGATTTCACTCGAGCTTTGTCGACAGACTTATCGAGTCGGGCAAGGCATTGCCTTACACTGCTGTAGCACAGGCCCCGACTGTGACCTTGCCCCGTTTGAAGGCACTCACCACGGGATCAAACCCGACATTCCTCGATGCGATTCTCAACATCGCCGACGAAGGTAGCAGCACTGCAGCACTCGAGTCTGCCGACTCGTGGTTGCGCCAATTTGTGCATCGAGACGGATCGACGCGCTTGATGTTTGCCGGTGACGATACTTGGCTTCGATTGTTCCCGTCCCGATGGTTCGCTTGGTCTGAAGGAGTCAGCAGCTTTTTCGTCTCGGTAGGTTGCTCTGTCCAAGTGCGTTTCCTTTGACCTTCTGAACGTGCTTTGACCCCTCGTCAGGACACTCGGACGGTCGATTCAAACGTCACTCGCCACCTCGACTCGCTTCTGGGCTCCGAGCCTGCAACAGCTAACTGGGACGTCTTGATCCTGCACTACCTCGGACTTGATCATGTTGGTCATCTCGAGGGTCCTCAGAGGTCAGTCCGAGCTCTCGCCGCTCGATGCTACGGGGCGACTCACGTCTCGCTCCGACTGCAACAGCCTTTTGATGCAACCGAAGCAAGTGGAGATGGACCAAGTCGTACAGAGGTTGTTCGAAGCTCTCGAGCTGCGAGACGTGCAGGACGGCAAGAAAAGCTTGCTTGTACTCGTTGGCGATCACGGAATGACAGAAGTGAGCGATCTTCCACCCATTTATACTCGACGGTTTCTTCGTGGCTGACAATAGGATCCTAGGGCGGCAACCATGGAGGGTCTACGGAACCTGAAACTTCATCGGTGAGTTGACCCCGCGAAGTGCGAGGATCATCCCGGTCATCTCACGCGTCGCACGCAGGCTCTCGTCTTCGCTTCTCCAGCACTTGGTCCGGCATCAGAAAGCTCGACAGTAGTCCAGTCTGGCCCGTATCGATTCTACGAGACCGTGCAACAAGTCGACTTGGTCCCGACATTGAGCGTGCTGTTCGACCTGGGAATCCCTAAGTATGTTCTCCGTCGACCCAGGCAAGAGCTACAGATTGGGTCAGAGCTAATCGATAGTTCCAGAAACTCGGTGGGCAAGATCATTGGCTCAGCTATCGAGCGACTCCGTCCCGCTGGTCCGCCTTTTCCGCCTCGGCTGTGTATCCATCACATCAACTGATTTTGACGGGAACAGCACTCGCGGCCGGAGTTGCGGCCAACGTAGAGCAGGTTTCAGACGTCTTGCGCTCAGCAGGATTACTTGACCGCTTCGATGCGAACAGAGTTCATCGCCACGAAGAAGCAGTCGATGCACAAACCAGCCTTGCAGTAGGTTTCGCAAGATACAGCAATGTGTGTTGTTTCAGCTGACGAAGGTTGTGACAGTTTCTAAAACTTGCTCAGGTCGAGCTTCTCGCTTCTTTCGCCGAGTATCGAATGAGACCATTATTGGCTTCGATCATCCTATTCTCGACCGCCGCATTGATCGCTGTGTGGAATTTCTACATGATCAACAAGCCGTCTACAAGCTCCGCCTCTGTCATCGTCGGTGGTGCTGTTCTGGCCCATCTAGGTTCGTTCTTTGCGACAAGTTTCATCGAGGAAGAGCACGAGTTCTGGTTTTTCGCCACCGCCACCTCTTTCGTGGTTCTAGCTTGCACGTGAGTGAGCAGTACTTTGATTCTCTGGTATTCTCGCCTGACGGAAATCCTTTCTCATCCAGCATGAAATCGCTCGCTCTCGCCGATCGATTGTGGTCGATCGCTGCAGCATGCAGCATTCGCCTGATGCGCGGCTGGTCGCATAACGGTATGTAGAACTGGTTGCTGCGTCAACGATGAAGAGGCTGACGTTTGCGATGTGCGCTACAGGACAGAAAGATTTTGCCAACCGATCCATCTCTGCATCTCTTGCGCGACATTCCGCCTTGTCTGTCCAATTTGCGATCGCAGTCTACATTTTCGTGGCTACAGCCTCACTCTTCAGTCTGGGTGTGGCCGCTCGATCGCTTTCAAAGTGCAAGTTGTCCGTGGCCGAGCTGCTGCAACATGCGATCACATTCGCGGTCCTTGCCACGGTCACTTCGCTCCAAGCGGTTGCAGGTGTAGCGTGCAAGGTTACGGAAGACTTGCTAGCTGCACCTCTCTGGCTCGCGGCAACCCTTGAAAAAGTCGGACTCGATCGCCAAGTGCTCCTCATAAGAATCAGCTACATCGCGGGCGGTTTCGGCCTGGCTGCAATGGGTCTAGCCGCTCGCAGACTTCCTCAAGCTGCTCGCCAGAACCTTCAGAGTCAGTTCAGACGCTTTCCAACAGATAGCCACTTCCGCTGAGCGAATGTTCACAGACGTACGACTCGCAATTCTTTCACTCTTGCTTTTAACCGTCACTCGCAAGACGAATGCGCCACTTTTCGTCTTGTTTTGGGTTCAGCACGTCGCTCTTTCGCGCCTGTCAAACCACGCTTCGCCAGTCTCGTTCGCATTCCTATCAGTCGCTTTGCAGTCGTGCTCATTCTTCGCCCTCGGCGGTTCCAACTCGCTCGCAACGTAAGGTTCCCCTCGCGGACTCTGTCACACTCGGATCTATACTGACCTTGATGACGTTCACCCTTATACAGCGTCGATCTTTCGCAAGCGTACAACGGTCTCTCGGCGTACTCGTTTCCCCTCGTCACGCTCCTCACCTACGTCTCGAACTTCTCGGGTCCCATCTTCTTCTCGGTTTCAACTCGAACACTCACACCTTGTCCTGTCACACATTCGATCTTGACGACGAGTTTCTTCAGCTGTTCCTTGACGACGCTCGCGATTTCGGCTTTTCATTTCCGACATCATTTGTTCGCGTTCACCGTGTTTTCTCCAGCAGTGTTGTACAAAGGAGTATGGTGGATTTTGGTTCAATTGGTCACGAACGAAATCTTCTCTCGATTAATAGTTTTGAACACTCTTTGAAAAAACTGTGCAACACAAGACTCCCTCATTTATCCTGATATATGAATTGAAACCCCCTTGCAAGAATAGATCCGGTCTTCTTTCTAAACCTTGATAATGTCGACCCTACACCGTTCCCAAACTCGATGTTCAACTGGTTCGTCCGGTTCACCTCCGACATCCACCAATCCGTTCTGAACTAGTTCGTTCAAATTGTCTTGATCGAGTGGATGAATGGTCAACCTCGCAAACGTTCCCGCTTGGTGTCCTTCTCGTACGAGGAACGAAGGGTTGATCATGATGACTGAATCAACCGTCTAGAGAAAGAAGAAGAAAAAAAAGGAAATCTCGAAACCGTCAATCATGATGTTGCAACTCACGACGGGGGAGAAAAATGTGGTTTGGCAAAGAGAGGGGAACTGACCCGAGAGAAAGCTTTCTGGACACTTGGAGCAATGAGGATATCGGGACCCGTGTTCATCTTGACGAGATCGTAATGCGTAATGTCAAGGTTCAACGGGTCGAGACGCTTGTTCCCCGGAGGAGAAGGGAATATTGGGAAAAAGCTGGAAAATCGCAGAACGAGACCAAGGTGGGAGACGAGTTTCAATACATCAGACTCCTCATAAGAGCTTGCCCCCGCTCACTCTGTAAATGTAAAGGAGATTTCACGCACCTCCTTTGTCTCAACAAATGCCGACCTGTTCGTTGGTTGATGTCTTTCGCTGAAGGATCGATCGTGGTACCTTCTGGCATCGGTTCGGCATCGGGACACCGCTTGTAAAACTCCTGCATCTTGAGGGACCAGAAGACGTCGACCGACGTGATTCCGAACGCGACCTCGTTAACACTGAACGAGGTTGGGTTCGGTAGCATCGTGACAGACTTGAGCGCGAAAGCCTCTGTCAGCTCGCAGTTTTTTGCTTTTCTTGTCGAGTTTCAAGACGCAGACTTACCTTTGGTAGACCGAGATCCTCTCTGTCGAACGGTGCTTGCGGATACGCCACGTGCACGTTCGTCAAGTCTCGACCATGTGGGATCAGGAGCACTCGCGTTCGTGGAGACGCGCGGACGAGGTTGACGAGCTTGGTCGAGATGCGAGTGCGGAACAACTCTGTTGGTAGTTCGTCAACATCTCCCGCCGCAATAAGTGGGTGAGCAGCGTCGATGAAAGGTCCGAGCTGTCGCAGAATTTGTCGAGGTTTTTCAAAAGGTCAGGTTCTGGATACGGAAATCGAACGAAGAGGGAGGGAAAAGCGAAAGCGAACCATGACGAGAACATCCGGTTTCTCTTCCTGGACCAGACCGAGGAAATCGTCCAGGGGTTCGTACTCGAGATCGGATTCAACGGTGTACGGTCCCGCCGCGACGAGGACCGACATTGGGTGTCCGTTGAGCTGTTTCGACCCGCTGCCATACTGGTTCGCGAGTAGCTTGGACGGAGCCGAGTAGTGTGGATCGATTGGGGGCATCTATCAGACTCGGTCGTCAGGGGACTTGTGATACTTTCCTAGGAGCGCGAGTAGACCGAGGTATTTACCATCATGATTTCTTTCACTGCAAAGAGTTTTCCACCGCCGTTGATCCCTTTGAGCGCGACCATGCATCCAGGGAAGAGACCCATACCGCCTCCACCTGGAGGCGCGTATCGAGTTTTGCAGTCCGGCTCGAACTTGAGCAACACGCGATGTCCACTGCCGAGTGTGCGCGACGACTCGAGGTACGAAGCGTTCTCGGTCATCTTGGCCGTGTCGGACTCGGCGCACAATCTCCCGATCGCAATGATGTCGTCCTGTAGGGCCGGTAGATGTTCAGCGGTGCGAAGAGCCGCGGCAGAACAAACATACTTGAGATTGGACGCCGGGATCCTGAAACTCGTCGATCCCGTAATACTCGCGAAAGATTTGCGCGGCCTCATCGATCAAGGTGTCGAGCACTAGGATGGGTGCGCGAACAAATGTTGGTGTCACGTGTAGAATGGATTGAGAGAATGTTTTGTTTTACCTTCACTACGTTCCATCGCACGCTCGTACGCAATCCTGTACGCATAGTCTTGCGGGTTCTTGGCACTGCTGAGGGCGACGCGCGGTTTCGTGCCCGTGGTTGCCGCTGCGGTCGGGAGCGCGAGGTGGTCGTTGAGCGATTCTTGCAGGGTCAATTTGCCTTGACGGTCTCGAAACGGAACGGCAGGCGGTGCGGGAGTTGCAGGAGAAGCGAGAGAGCTTAAGAGCACATGAATGTCGCGGGCATCAGTGTCAGGTGCCGAACAGATTCGACCAGGTATTCTAGGAGACGCGAGGGACGGACCTGGCAGGGCTGACACCGTTGAGCCTACTTGGACCGGGTGTCGGTCTCGCGCTCGGGGTGTACTGGGCGTGGATCGGAGACGACGAGAGATGAGATGGACGCTGGCCAGATGCTGACGATCCGTTCGGACGCGGGCGTTTTGGCGTCGATTCTGAGCCGAGGTTGAAGCTGTTGGGAGGATACAAGGCACGAAGATCAGCATCTCGAGCTGGAGAGCATGCCTCGAGTGTCGAGATTGAGCAACGCGACGCTCGGCAGCCAGTAAGGGACAGCCCGGGTCAGCCAAAGGCGGACGTACAGACTGTCTACTGAGAAGCCGTTGGATCGCTGCATGTTGGCGTTCTATCCGATGCAAGTCGTGGCGAGATGAGCGATGAGAAAAGTGCGCGCGCGTCGAGACTCGCGCGACGCGTCTCGACGAGGGGTGTGCCCGGCCATAGCTCCTAAGTGACTCTAACTGCGCGACTGTCGTCACCATCGCCACCTAGGACACTACTCAAGGGTGCGTGCCCGATTGCAGCATGTGAGCGCACGACCCGATCGACGCTCAGACCCGGCCGCTCGACTGCATGCGCACGCTCATGAGAAGGCGCGCTTGAACACGCGTTGACCGACTTGCTCGCTCGCGCATGAACGCCCACAAGCAACACGGTGACTGTATACCCTTGCTGAACAGCAGCCAGCAGACAGCTGTTGAAAGTGGGTTGCTGCGAGGACGCACTCGCTGCGCGGCGCTTTTTTTTTGCCCCGCCAAGTCGGGACTCGGCGGTTGCGTCACTCGCGAGTCGGAGCCGACTCGACTAGATTGCACACTCGCTCGCTCTACCACGCTCTCCCTCCTCCAACTTGCATCGTC
The DNA here is from genome assembly GCF_050403365.1 of Sporobolomyces koalae. Taxonomy (NCBI): domain Eukaryota; kingdom Fungi; phylum Basidiomycota; class Microbotryomycetes; order Sporidiobolales; family Sporidiobolaceae; genus Sporobolomyces; species Sporobolomyces koalae. The sequence continues at coordinate 252,397 of NW_027481766.1, forward strand.
GCCCAGCTGACTAGGCTCGTAGCCATGAGTGGTGAGACCCCCTACACGGCCCCGCCGATCGATTTCTCGCAGTTGTCGTCGGGCCCTCAACCCTCCGTCGAGACCGACTCGTCGCCGTTCATGATCGACCGCACCTCAACGCCGCCTCCGCAAAGCACTCATGCCTCGACCGCTCCCAAGGACCAGCTCGTCGACGCCCCCGCACCTGACGCTGCCCGCCTCGATGCGGCTGCACCCTCGATCATCGCTCCCGCTGCCGCTCACCTCTCACCTGCCGATCAAGCTCCCGCTCCCGCAACTGAGCAGCCCAGTCACGCGGATGCGACCGCAGCGCATGCAACTTCGGCCGCGGCGTCGATTCCCAGAGGCGACCAAGCTCCCGCTCCAGCGGTCGAATCTGCTCCAGTCCCGAACCAGGGTGCCGCTACACATGCGCAAGTAGCCCAAGAGCCTGTTACGGTGCCCCTTGACTCAACCGTTGCGCGCGCACCGACCGCAACCGACGCACGCTCGGACCAGGTTCCAGTAGCCCAAGTCGACACGGCGCCTCCTGCCACCTCGAAACCTATCGTCCCTGCCGCGCAAGGTCACGTCGCGCAGCACCCGAACAGTGAGACCGACACGGACCACGTCCTCCCGCTCGGCTCCGACATTCATCCAGTCCACCAAGCCGCCGCGATCAGCGACGCGCCTGACCACCTCGTCAACGCCCAGGTCGAGAAGCACAAGGCGGACAAGCGCGAGCTCGAGGGCCTCGAACCCAAGGGCACGATCGTGCCAGGTCTCGAGGACGACAAGCTGTGGGCCATGATTCGCAGGTTCGACGTCGTGAGTGCTCTCTCCTGTCCTCGCCATCGATAAAGACTGACTCGATTGTCGTCTACAGCAAGTCGGTCATGTCCTGACCCCGCCAACCTCGCTGCCGAAAGGCGAGCCCGATCTGCGTCCGTCAAGTCTGCCTGCTGTGCCGTTCGACTCGGACGAGCTCAAATCGAATCTCGAGCGAGTGTACGCGACTGTCGGCGTATGGACCATCTTTGCCGCTCGTGAGGTCATGCGGCTCATGAGTTGGGACGATCTCGAAAAAAAGCGCACTGCATGCTTCTGCGCTGTGAGTGCGACCCTGACTCAATCCCGTAGAGGGCGACCAGGCTGAGTACCCTTACTATTGCGCAGGCCTACTTCATTTCTGCCGCGTTTGGCCTTGTTGTTCCCGCCCTCATGATCCTTTTTGTAAGACCAGATCTTCTTGCGCGCTGTCTCGAGAGCCTGCTTGCTAACCAGCTTCCTTGATTTTCAGGCTGTCATGACTGTCTATCCAAAATCTCGCAAATTCTTGTTCCCGCCAGTACCGCCACCTCCAGGTCAACCTCCATCTGCAACCGACCCGTTGAACCAGCGCGGTGACGAGTCGATGCTAGCCGGGGTTGGACATCCGATCGAACACCGATCTCGCGCCGAGCAGATCGAGCAGCAAGCCTGGGAGTTTACGAACGTCGTGCAGCGCTTCGGAGTCCGCGTCGTCGTAGGCGGCAAGAGAAGCGGCAAACAAGGGAACGCCGAGGTCGGCAAAAAGCAACATGTCGACAGCGACAGCGACAGTGACGACGACCTCGACGATGAAGAGGTTGAACTGCACGACGTTGCGAACGAAGAAGGGTTGGCCGTCGCGGCGGACAAGGAGAAGAAGGAAGAGAAACTGAGCGCGAAGAAACGCGCAAAGGCCAAGGCGAAAGAGGCGAAAGCCAAACGAGACGCCATGGTCGGAGAGATGGCCAAGACGGCACAGGATGTCCTTGGCAACATCGCCGACTTGATGGAGGTGTTTGGAAAGTGAGTTTGCGTCCCATGACTGCGCGCTCGCCTGGCTGCCCGGATTGACCCTCTCTTCCTCACAGCGCTTTGACCCCTCCCAAACCTTACCCTCAGCACCACGCTCGCGAACGCCTCGCGGCGTCAGTGTTTGTGCCGGTTGCGGTCATCTTCTCCATCGTACCCGTGCAGTGGTGGGCTCGCATCGCCTCGTTCTCGTTCGGATTTGCCTTCTTTGGCCAGCCTCTCATTCGTCGAGGCGCCAAGATCTTTGTCGAAAAGGTTCCCGACTGGAAAGAAAAGATCGATCTTCGCAAGTAAGTGACCAGAAAAAACCCTCGGTCTTTTCTGCTAGTGCCGAGCAAGAACCTCACGCGCCTCGTTCCTTCAGCTCGATCTTCTCTGGAGTTCCTACCCACGCACAACTTGTCCTACACATTGTCCGAGTCGCCGAACGTGCCTACACTCCTTTCCCGCTTCCGCCTGCTGCACCAACCGCTTCACACATGAAAGCGGCGGTTGCAGCTAACGGGATCGAAGACGACAGCAGCGGCAGCGACAACGATGGCACGCACAGTGTCGAGGCGGGAGCCCTTGCCGGCAAACCTCACGAAGGTGAAGATGAAGAGGGCGATTCGCAATCAGTCAAGGATAAGGTCGTCCATACAGGCAAGAAGAAGTTTGTCTCGGCGTTCCGCAAGGTCGCGAAGAAAGCGGCAACGTTCCGAGCTGATGTCCACATCGAGGGAGACACGGCACGTCAAAAGGTTAGTCGAGCGCGGATCTTTCTGTGCTGGCAAGCAGTTCATGCGAGACAACGTGTGCTGATAACCTGTTGATCTGCAATGTCAGGTTGGAAACAAGATTGATCGAGTCTTTTATCAATCTCGCGCGAAGGACGATCACACACCCCACTGTGAGTTGCGAATCAAAAGATGTTTCAATGACGCGTAGATTGTGCTGACCCCTTTTGCGCATTTTCGATTCAGCGTTCCCTGCGAAATGGAACGGTACTTCGGGTCACATCATCGTCAAGCACAGTCCGGCATTGCCTCAAGCGCTCGTCTCGTTCGCACCGCTCAAGGCATCGATGCAACACCCAACGTTCGAACGCCCGATCGAGGATATCGTCGAGATCAAGAAACGGGGCGTATGGATTGGCAGGACCGTACTCGGCTGGGCCGCGTCGGTCAATTTGGAAGGTATGGGACTCGACCTGAGATTCAAAACGAGTGTCGAACGCATGGAAGAACACGAGAAAGGAGGACTCGGTCAAGGTGATCGACCTCACGAGGAGTTGCACGAAGGAGAAACGATCGTGTTCACCCATGTCGCCCGTCGTGACGAACTCGTTCGACGCTTAATGGGAATTTCGGATGCCAAATGGGAAACGCTGTAAGCATTAGATGCACGTTTGCCTTTACTTTGCACAAAATAGACCAGGGCAAGTCTCTCAGGACTCTCATATCCACTTGGATTCCAATCTTTGTACATAGCAAGTTGAAAACACCACGCAGTTTGCAATTTGAGCAGATGTCCTCCCTGCTCTCTTTCTCTCTTTCTTTCTCGTTTTCGCGAGACCTTTTGACTCGTATCGGTTTCTAGAAGAGACTCCTGTTGTAGGAAACGAAAAAGTAAAGATTTCAAACTCATGTCAACAGAAAAACCTTTGGAGCAAACAAGCGAAAGCATGAAACCTCGAATCCGCAAAACCGGGAGAGAACAAAGAACGCAAAAGCAGGAAATTGGAGAAGAAAAGCAAATGGGAGAAGAAAGGGTGGTCCACAACAAAAAAGGAGACAAAGAGGGGGGAAACGAGAAGAGTTTTTCCGAGTGGATATTCTTGTTTCATTTGCGCAAAGTTCCACCCTTCATGGCTGCTTTGTCTAGCATCTCGAGTGCTTCGTTGACCGCTCCACGTTCGACCGTCAATCGTTTGCGCACTCCAGCATCAATCTGACACTGCAAGGTCGATTGTGGAACAAGTTGAGGTCTCGTCGTTGACGATGACGAACTGGTCGACGAGGACAGAGAACCGTTCGAGATTGTGGTTGTAGTAGTTGTCGACGAGTTGACGGGAGCTGGGATCGTAGGAGACGCTACTGGTCCTGAACAATGTGTACGTTTCGACACGACTTCGGCGAGCATTTGAAGGTCTGTTTCGACCAGAAAGAGACGAGAGGAGCATGGAAAGAACTGTCAGCATGATTCTGGAAAGGAGCGATGTCTCCGGAAATAAGGGTTTCCTAGCAGAGGAAAAAACGTACTGGCAAATGCAATGTTGGGGTGAGCTTTCAATACAGTCCAGGCTTCGTTGCAAGGCACAGTCTCGACCGTTCGAACTGGAAATGTCCGAAAGAAACCGGTTCGCAACAAAAGGGTCAATTACGACGGTGTCGAGAGAGTCGGTAGTGTAACTGAAGATGATACCTACCTCCAGGTTCGACACTTCTCGGGAGCAAGACGGTATCGGCGTTACTCGGACCCGTACTCGTCGAAGCGGGTTGACATGTCAGGGAGCCGCACAATTCGGGATCACCGCAACACGGCAAATCGGTCAACGATTCGAATAAAGCTGCTTCTTCGGCATCGATCACTGTTGGAGGCGCCGACGTTGGAGGTGGAGGAGGTAAAGGCAGCGGAAGATGTTTGTCGGGAGGTGGAGTCGGGATTCGAGAACTCGATCTCGAAACGCAGTTTCCAGGACAATTCGCACACGGGGTCGAACAGACCGTCGCTGCGAGAGTCGTACAGAATGCTTTACCGAAACTGTACGCATCGACAAGGACGTTTCAGGAGGATGATGTTCAGCTCACCGATGTCTCGAAACGACAAAAATGGGAAGAGAACTTACGGATCGTCAGAGCAGGCAGGACAGTTGGAAGGATCTCCGCTGCAGAGGACCTTCTCGGCCACGGCTACAACCGTATCGAGTTTCGTCTTGATCTGCTGCTGCTGCTGCTCCGCTGGAGGGTCAATCCTCCAGACGCTTTGAACCTTGCTGCGATTGCTTGAGAAGCGCAGAGGTACTGCAGGCTCGTACGTTGTCTCGTTGGCGAAAGGCACGTCGTCGTCGACGATCGGATCTCGCGGGGTTGCAATGGTGCTGAGCGCTGGAACTGGGTTCGGGTTCGAAGGTGTTGCTGCTGAAGACGTGTACTCGTAGCCGATCTCGGCACACAGGCAGTCGGTGCTGGTCGCGCAGAACCCACACGAGTTCTGATGACCGCGAGACGACGCGTTGAACTGGATCGAGGAAGAGACGGGCGGTGAGAGCAGGGAAGCAGTCGCCGGAGAAGCGGGATGTAGGTCGTTGAGGGGCGAAGGCGCAAAGACGGGCGCTGCATGCGGGTGCGAAGGATATGCTGGCGGTGAGTGCGATTTGTAGGACGTGCTCGGAGAAGTATGGTTCGATGTGTGGCTCGAGGTAGACAGGCGACGAGACATGGACGAAGACGATCCGCCGGAAGCGCCAGGCGAGGAACCTCCGGTCGCAGCGACGACGACAGCTTGAGCGCGCACCGCCGCCGATCGCCTCGGTCTCTTCGATGACGACACGGGAGGCGTAGTTTCGGTATCAAACTCGACCGGGAGTGCCCTCGTCTTGGGCTTGACGGCGGCGCCGATGGCCGAACGCTCACTGCCTGCCGTCGACCGCAAGGCGCGCAACGCTTCGACTTCCTTGCGCAACTTGTCGATCTCTCTGCGGAGTTGGTCGTTCTCGGCGAGGAGTGTTGTCGACTCGGCTTTGGAGCGCTGAGCTTGTTGCTGGTAGAACACGCATTTGTCGCCTTCTCCTGCCTCGAGTTGTCGCACCTTCTCCTCGAGCTCGACGACGTACTCTTGTCGACGCTCGCGACAGGCTTTCTGCGAAACCTTGGGAGCGACGGATTTCTGAAAGAAAATGGCTCCGAGCTTGGGTCAGGCGAAACATAACCGACGGCAATCAGCGAGCAAGGGTCACGAACCGGTTCCGGCAACGGCTTGGTACTCTTGCGACCGGGTTTTGGTCGAGGCGGGACGACCCATTCCTGTTCATGTCCATAGGAAGCAATCACCGCGGCGGGTCGTCAGCGGACCTGCTCGAGCATGCCGCGGATCGCACACGCAGTAAATGTTGGATAGGGCAAGGACGGCCACCTCGGCCGTCCGGTCCGGGACCTAGGGCTGCTTCCGCTACAGCTTGTACGGTTCGAGACAGGTAGTCGATGTTGATCGCGGCGCCTAGACGGCCGGCGATGGTGACCGCCAATCCGAGTGACTCGCCCTATTGCGAAAAGACCCATCTCGCTCCTCTCGCCACCATCGCGTGTAATGTGGGTCGGTGTTGAGCGTGATCGTCCTTGAAGATGTTTTGAGATGCTGATCGCGCTAATCGGTGGGATGGATGACGAGAAAACCGAGACCCGAGCAATGTCGGAGACGGGGATCTTACCTTGGACGTCTGCAAGAACGGCCGGGACGACCGAGACGGCGCCGGAAGGGCTGGCACATTCGTCGATGCCAGCGTCGGGGGTGGCGGCGCTATGCGAGGCGGCATCGCGACCGTGCCGAATTGAGGGAGAGGTGGGCGATCGTACGGCGCGGGTTTCTCACGGATAAGATTTCGCCATTTTTTTCCCCTCTTCACCTGATCAGCAATTTCGACGCAGAGTCGCATCGCTTATGATTTGTGAGCTCTACGATTGAGCTCTGATCGTCCAAAAAAAATCAAAAGATTGCCTCTGCAGTCTTTACTATAGAAAAGCTTTGTTCAGAATCAGGCGAACATCTCTTCGAGTGTGGGACATGTGTGAAACGGAGCGTGTTGCAACAAGCGTCATCGGGCAATGGAACAGGTTGCTATTGGAAGAAAGCTCAAGGCTTGCGCACAAATCGCGCTGGAGCCATGGTCAATGAAAGTATGCAACCGGCGCAAGTACTCCCAATCGAGGGCGCTTAGCGCTTGAACCCAAAACAGTTGACCCGACGGATCAAAGGTGGGTACGAGAAGTATTCGTGTTGCAAAGCGTACGGAGCCGACCGTTGCCCGAGATGCATGGCAGTGTCAGCGACGATCAGCTAGACTGTATAGACGCCGCCTGAGAAAGGATCAAGGTTTCGCTAATCGGGCGATATCCGACAAGTTGGAACAAGAGCCTGACCATGGTCGTGTTGTATGCGGAGTATTGAATTCGAGTGGGTGATCGGAACGAGAGCACCGCATCGAAGTTCGGTCGCAGGTGTTTGACGCAGCAGAGTCTCTCTCGACCACGCATTCGGCTTTGCAGCTCTGCCTCTCTCCGCACAGCAGCACAGTCGCACTTGCGCTTGCGGCCCAGTCATTCACTCGACCTGATACATCGAGGCGACACTCGCCCAACCGACACGCGTCACTCGACTTTGGTTCCCCCCTCATCCCCCATCCTCATCCCGATCACTCGGTCTGCGTGCGCTTCTCTCTTCGCTAGACGACGACTGCGAGCACTGACCGATCATCTCCGCAGGCAGAACTTGCTCAGTGACCTGCCATCATGTCGCTGTAAACGCCGACCCTTCGCTCTCGCTCTTGCTGCGGCACTCTGCTCGACTGACCCTTGACTCTCACTCGCCAGGTTCCGCTCGTCTGCAGGCAAATCGGCCACCTCCGACTACATCGATCGAGACCGCGGTTCCGACTACGACGACGGCTTCACCAACTCGGAGCGCCGCAAGCCGCAGCCTTCGCACAACCCGACTCGCCCCGTCGACAAGGACAAGGCAGAAGCCGAGCTCAACCTCGCGATCAAGAAGGCCACCAACCCAGACGAGACCGCTCCCAAGCAGAAGCATGTCCGCAGTGAGTTCGGCCACTATCCGCACGGGTTTGGCGAAACTGCCGAGAAACCTGACCTCGCTCCCGTCGCAAACAGAGGCCATCGTGTACACGTGGGACTACCGGTCCTCTGCATCGATCTGGTCGGGCTTGCGCGTGCAGCCGATCCTCTCGGACGAGGTTCAGACCTTCAAGGCCTTGATCATGATCCACAAAGTCCTCCAAGAGGGTCACCCCATCGTGAGCTTCCACTCCTGCCAATCTCCGTCTCTTATTTGGTCCTTCAGTAACTGACAGGAACCTTTTGTCTTCCAGGTTCTCAAAGAGGCTCAGAACCAAACCTCGTGGCTCGAGACGTGCGCGAGAACGGTTGGCGGCGATGTTTCCCGTGGTACGCACGAGCTCTCTCTCTGCCCATTTCTCCAAGTTAGACTGAATCAGGATCACACCCCCTCAGGTTACGGCGCGCTTATTCGGGCCTACGTCAAGCTGATCCTCGCGAAACTCAAATTCCATCGCATGCACAAGGACTTCAATGGCTTGTTCGAATACGAGGAGTACATCTCGCTCCGAGGAGTCGACGACCCGAACGAGGGGTGAGCGCAGCGCTAGCGATCGAGAAGCCAGGAACGGGCAAGCTGATGCAATCGAATTCCCAGGTTCGAAACGATCATGGACCTCATGAACTTGCAAGACGACATTGATTCGTTCCAAAAATTGATCTTTGCCCACTTCCGAGGCTCGGCGAACAATGAATGTCGCATCTCGGCCCTCGTACCGCAAGTCAAGGAGAGCTATGGCATCTATCGCTTCATCATCAGCATGTTGCGAGCCATGTACCGACGTGAGTTTGTCCTTCATCTTTTTGAGAGGAGGGGAACCGTCTGAACGAGCCGATCGAGACAGGTACCGATTCGATGGACGCGCTTGAGCCCTTGAAGGAACGATACGATCACCAACACTTTGCCCTGCGCAAATTCTACTACGAGTGCTCCAACTTGAAGTACCTGACTGGCCTCATCAACGTGCCCAAGCTCCCCACCGTAAGACCGCCTGCAACCCCTCGGCTCGTCTGGGTTTTGCTGATACGATCCCCGTTTTCGAGTCGTCCAGGAACCTCCGTCGCTGATCGCGAGCGACGACGAGACTCCCGATTTGCCTCGTCGACCTCAGACCGCGAAACCGGCTGCACCTCCTGCCGCCCCTTCCCCGACCGCAGGGATCGACATTGACGAACAACGACGCGCGCTCGAAGAGTACGAACGAGCCCAGGCGGCACTCGTCGCGAAACGTGAAGCCGAAGCACGCAAGTTGAAGGAACAACAAGAAGCGCAAGAGCGCGAGTTTGCCGAACAACAGAGGTTGCAACAATTGCGAGAACGCGAGGCGCAGGAAGCTCTCGAACGGCAGTTGAGGGAACAGCAGATGATGGGGATGAACCAAGGTCGCATCGCTGAACTCGAGCGAGAGATTCTTGGCTTGAGAGGGCAATGGGAGCGAGATCAGATGATGCTCGAACGATACGATGCGGTGAGTCGGATCCAACCGAGGCGATTCCGAATAACCTCGTTTGCTGACGCTTTGTGTCTTCTCTATCTGTCCGAAAGCGGGTCAAAGCGCTCGAAGGAGAATTACAGAATGTCGGCATGTCGGTACAGCAGCAGATGGCCTCGAAAGATGAAATGATTGGCCAACTGCAGAACCAAGTGACGCTCTGGCGCAACAAGTACGAAGCGCTCGCGAAACTCTACTCTCAACTGCGCAACGAACATCTCGAAATGCTCGGCAAGTACAAGAGTATGCAGTTGAAAGCGAACTCGGCGCAAGAGGCGATCGACAGGATGGAACGCATGGAGCGAGATGTCAAGGCGAAGAACCTCGAGTTGGCCGACATGATCCGCGAGCGGGATCGAGCGCGACATGAACTCGATAGGATCAAGTCGGTACGTGCCTCGATTCTCCATTCACTCTCGATTGTAGGTCTCGCGGGGCTGATTCCCCCAACCGCCGAACCGGTATCCACTTTCTGCAGAGCCAGAAGGACGAGGTCGAGCGACTCAAACGCGATCTTCGATTTGCCGAGGAACGATTCGAGGATGCATCCCGGTCGAAGGGCTCTGAAGTTTCGAGCGTTATGAGCAAGTTCAATCGTCAGATTGACGAACTGGAAGATTCGCTTCGCGTGCGTTCGGCTGTCTGATCGCGCATTCCATGCTTACCATACTGAACACCACTTGGCTCGCTTCACACAGAACAAGCAAAATCGCATCGACGAGCTCCTTGCCAAAATGGAAGAACAGCGAGGCGAGGCGGATCGTGTTCGCGAAGAGAAGGATCAAGAGATTGCCATCATGCAAGAAGGCATGGACGACACGATCCGACAACTCTCCGAAGCGCAAATGAACCAGGGCGCGACCGATGAAGCGGTCAATGCACAGATCGACAATCTCGTCCTCGACCAGGAGAAGAAGTTCAACGAGATCATCGACTCGATTCTTCAAGCTTGCGCACACAAGGTTGACGATAGCCTGTATGAGCTCGAGTCGCCGATGCACGATGGCAACGCCAATTCGACTCCCGAATACACCCTCTCGATGATCGAGAAGGCCACCACGAGCGCAACCGAGTTTGCCATGGTGTTCAACCTGTTCCTCTCGCGCGACAAAGGAGGTGAGCATGTCGAGGTCATCAAGACGGCAAACAATTTCGCGCAGGCAGTCGCCGAGGTGTTGGTCAATACCAAGGGACTCGCTCGCTTTGCGCCCGATGACGCTGCAATCGACTCGCTCACCCAGTCAGGCAAGGTTCCAGGCTCGGCAGCACTCAAGTTCTTCACGGCGTGTCAATCATACCGACTTCAAGCGATGCAACCTGATGCGAGAAAGGAGGTGGTCATCCGTCAAAACATGGAAGTTCGCTCGGCGTTCCAAAAGCTCACGGCAACGGTCGAGGGACTGAAACCGAAGCAAGGTGCATCGTCGGCCAAGGCCAATGGCGACATTGGCGATCTCGTCGAGTCCGAGATGCAGGCTGCTGCGAATGCGATCGAGGCTGCGACGAAACGTCTGCAGGCGTTGATGTCGGCCCCTCGTGACTCGCGCACGAGTGCAACCGATCTTCAGGTGCACGACGCCATTCTTGCGTCCGCTCTCGCCATCACCAGTGCCATCTCTCGTCTCATCAAAGCTGCGACCGATTCGCAGCAAGAGATTGTCGCGCAGGGCAAAGGCTCGAGCACCGCTCAAGCGTTCTACAAGCGCAACAACCGTTGGACCGACGGTCTCATCTCGGCCGCCAAGGCAGTCGCACGCGCCACGACGTTCTTGATCGAGACTGCCGATGGGGTGATCAAAGGTTCTTCAACGCTCGAGCAACTCATTGTCGCTTCGAACGAAGTCGCGTCCGCCACCGCGCAGCTCGTCCAGGCATCCCGGGTCAAGTCCGAACTCATGTCGCGTACTCAAGAGACGCTCGAGGCGGCTGCGAAGGCCGTCACGGACGCATGCCGTGCGCTTGTGCGTCAAGTCAAGGCGATTACGGAGGAAAAGATGAAACGTCAGGACGATTTCGATCCAGACGCGATGGGCGCGCACGAGTTCAAGATGCGCGAGATGGAGGTTCAAGTCGAAATCATCACGCTCGAAGCTTCACTCAACGAGGCGCGTCGCAAACTCGGCATCTTCAGGCGATCTGCATACCATGCCGACGAGGACGAAGGAGTAAGAACTTCGCGCTCAATTTTGTCGCCTATCCCGAAGGCTGATCAGGATATTGACTTTGCTCGCTTGCTTGTTGGCAGGGAACAAAATGATTCACATGAAACAAATGGTCCCTGGTTACGTATTTTGCTGTTGGCTACTTCTGTGTTGGAATACCCACCCAAAAGATCTCTCTCTCTCTTTTTCGAAAGGGTCCGTCTATCTTGGATATGTTGAGGAATGATATGGCATTTCACTGCGCGCTAGGGCGTGGTTTGCCAGTGGATGTCGCCTTGAAGAATTCGACCCATTCCCGTTCGTCGACATCGGTCTGTTCCGCCTTTTCCCAGTACTTGCCAATCGCTTTCAGCTCCTGCCTCCGCTGTTTCGAACTCGCCTGCCTCATCAATGAACGGATCCGGCGGACATTGTCTTCGTAGAGCAATACGGTCTCTTCCCGATCTACTGAATGTCCATCCCGCCGGTCCTTGTTCATCTTCCATCGCAACCATGTTCCCGTTCGATTGAGAACTTTCGCGACGACGAGGTCGGGCACGAGTCCGCGATCGAGCGAAGATTTGACGACTTGCTGAGCCTCGAGATGTCGTTCGATGAGGTTTAGCGTGCGGTAATAGATCGTAAAGAACACTGGATCGAGTAGAGGATCGTAGACGAGCGGTTGTTGCGATGCGAGTTCTTCCTTGGCAATCGTCGAGAGGTCGCACTGTCGCGCATCGAGTGCCGCGCGGATCCTGGTTTGTTCCTGAGCCTGAACAAGTAAACCTGGGTCGATCGCAGGTGCGAAGGACTCGACTTGTTTCCTGACTTGTTGGAGAACTCGTTCGAGACCCTCGAGGTCTCGCATTCTCGAGCAACTCATCGCGAGAGCTGCAAAGAGTTGACGATCGGGTTCGACTCCGGGAGTCGCACGCAGTTCCTCATAAATGTTGAGCGCGACGTCGTGCCGTCCGAGCCGACTCAATCCAGAGATCATGGTCGAGTACAGCGCGACATGCGGTTCGATCTGGACTTCGTTGAGCGAATAGCGCAAGGCGAGATCGGCACCCTTGACATCCCCGAGCACGAGGTAGGCACGGATCAAAACTGCGAAATGTTGGTACGTGGGTCGAATTCCGAGATCGAGGACTTGCGACTGCAAGTAGTTCCACTTGGCCGAGATGAACCTGATGAGGTGGTCGTTCCGAAGCACGTGCGCAGCCGTGTTGGAATCGTGCCGAACCTTGCGATCGGTGAGACTGTCGCGGATCCGAGTAAGGGCTGAGAACCGACGCGCTTTTGAGGACGTGCTGCGTGCGAGGATCTCCGAGATTTTGGGCAGGGGTCTTTGAGGTGGTTCGAGCCCGGCGTCTTCGGCAGGGATGGGAAATTCGTTCTCGATCGACTTGCGCAACTGACTCCACTCGTTCACGCTGAGCCTTTCGCTCATCCATGCTGCTTTGAGCAGGGTATTGAGGTTCTCCCTCGTCGGCTTTGTCCTTCCCGCCGTGATTCGCTTGACCTTGACCAGCAAGTCTGCCGACACTCCTAGCGTCTCCATCTTCTCAAGGGCCAAGTAGTCAACCAAAGCCCGCATCAAGCCTTCGGTCACCTTGAGCGGAGGTTGCTTCGCTTCCGTGAGCCTCCTGAAGCATTCATTGACGCCTGCCAGGCCTCTGAATCTCAAGATCCCGCTCAAGAGCGATTCGTAGACGAACGAACTCGGCTGGAATGGCGGGTAGACGAATCGTCGGTATTCTGCTTGTCCTCGCGGCAACGCAAAGACGAAATCTTCGGCAGATTGGATTGAGCCTTGAGTGATGAAGATTCGTACGATGCAAGCTGCGAGGTGATCGTTGACGGGGAAGGAGCGAGCAGTGGCGGTACTGAGTAGTTCAGAAGCGAGATCCGGGCGTCGCTGCCGCAAAGCAAGTCCGACGAGGGAGACGAGTGTCGCTCGATCCGGCATGGGTCGCCAGTGATCGACATTGGGAGCTGAAACCGGAATGGGTTTCGGCAGTGGAAGTCGTCGCAACTTGTCAATGAGTGCTGGCGGATACCGGTCGAGGTCGTAGTAGTCGAGCATCGCCAGTGCATCCCTCGCAGCGTCCCGACCCGCCCTGACTGACAAGATCTTGTTCAAGACTCGGACGTCCTGTCGGATCGCTTTCTTCCTGCTCAAGGTTTCAGCATTGACGTCTGCGAGAACCTTCTCTTCCATGACCTTGTTCCCGCCGTACAGCGCCATTCCGTCAAACAGTGTCAGACAAGTCTGTGCTGTGGTTGGGAACCCCTTTGCTCCCTTCTCCTGCAGAACTGCCTGGGCGGTTGGCAGATCGGCGTTGAGGAGATGTGCCTCGATGACTTCATCGTGAGCTGGTCCGTCAGGCGAGAGATTGTGCTTCTCGTACAGAGCGAAGGTTGCGATCGTGTCTGAATAGCGGGATTGGCGGTTGAGCCCTCGCATGCGCGAGTGCAATAGCGGACCCGACACGAGTCCTTTGCTCAATGCCTGGTTCGTGACTTGGACGACAGACGACCATCGCTTGAGTCTACCGAGCTGCTGGACGACATCGACGTACATCCACTTGATGGTTTTCCTCGTCTCGATTCGCCTTCGAGCGAGCATGAGGTTGGCGGATTCGTTCAACAACCGAATCGCAAAATCATCAAACGATTGGTCAATCGCGATCGCGAGTAGGTGTTTGATTGGAGTCGAGTCGTCAAGGCGGTCGAGTGCCTTGATCTGGGTGCGAGCGTCGAGAATTTGTGAGAGAGTCGGCTTCGGAGGAAGGTTGGCCATAATCTGCATGAGATGACGACGGATTGCGATCGTGTGGTCGGCAGTGATCGTACTCTGTGTTCCGTCCCGCCCGGTACTATTCTTGTCGTCTTGTGCGGCAGTGGCCAGTTCACCGCATGCTTTTCCTTTTCCCTTTCTGTCTACCTGCTCAGGCTGGATGGCGTATCGAGATTGCTCGGTTGGTACTTGAACAAGAGTCGATGTCGACGAGAGTCTCTGCGTGGTCGCTTGCGGGAATGCTGGCGAGCGAGCCGAGCGAGGAGCAGGTCGCAACTTCGGAAGCGTTGTAGCTGCAGATTCTGAGTTCAGCTTGCGCCCGAGATACAGTCCTACAGAGATACAACCTACCATTCGTATGATATGCTCTAGCGTCTGGGAGTGAAGGAGATGGTTGTGCGAAGGACGGTACGAGGAATGCTGGCAACTGGGCGAGTGCGGCTGCTACCTCAGCTGATCGAGCTGCGGCAACGTTCTTGACTGCTGTAGAGCATGGGCGAGAGAGCATCCAGGCTCTTTCGGGATCCGAGAAGGGGGGCGAAACGAGAGGAATCCGGAAAGTCGCGAACCTGGCGAGCAGAGGCAGGATCAGCTGCGGTGACCTTGCCGCTCGCACAGGGTCCTCGTCAGTGCTCACAGAAACTTTCTTCTGGGCGTCGACGATTTCTGACGCGAGCGATGAACGGATACAGACCCGAAAGCGATCGGATTGCAACTCTCGCGTATCTCGTCCGCTTTCCACCCATTCTTTCATCATGTCTCGATACGCCCTCAGCCGTAAGGAGGAAGAGAAGATCATTGCAGAGTGCAAGAGCAATGCGATCAAGCAGTGTGATGCCGTCGTGCGAGGTTCGTCCCTTCCTCTCGCTCAACCTCTACGCACGCTGAACCCCCTTCCCCTTGCTAGACTTTACCGATTGTGCCGCAGGGCGGACAATCTCGGTGAGTTGGGCTTGCAGATCTCAGTTCAAAGAGATGCAAAAGTGTATGAAACCGCAGTGCGTTCTTTGCCTGTTCCCCGAGCACTTCATTCACTTTGACTGATGTCCAACTCATTGTAGCATGTCGGAAGAGAAGCTCGACGCTGCAAAGCGGAAATGGTTCCAGGAGAACGCGAATCGAGCTGCAGATGTCGCACCTGCTGCCGCCCCCCAGTCAACATGACCCCCAATCCCGAGACCATGACTGCTTGTGCTTTCAACGTTGTATCCACGCTGTCCTGTATGATGTCTTTTACTGTAATGGCAACGCAACCGCTCATCTCAAGATGTGAAAGGAGTAAATATTTCCTCAAGTATGGCAACAACAGTGATTCCTTCAATGCACGACCTTGAACTTGCCGTCCTCTCCGAGCTCGACGGTGTAATCTTTAACCCCGTCGCTGCCCTCTGATCCTCCGTCTCTGCCTCCGAACGCATCGTCCCACAATCCCGTACGCTTCAACCTCGCGTCTTCCCGTTTGTCCCGACGACCGACCCGACCCGTCTCGATCTCTCTCAACCCTCTCGCTTCCCGTTTGCCAAACTCTCTCGCAGCCTTGTTGCTCCTACCTTTGAAACTACCTCCAAACTTGTTCTTTGGCTTGCCGACATCGTTGGTCAAGGGATCGGTGAACGCAGACGGCAACGAAGATGACGTCGAAGGCGAAGGTTGAGGTCCGTTCTTGGGCGCATGGGGGAATTGATCTCCCCATGCAGACTTGCGAGCGTCGTAGTACTCTTGCCGACCCTGAGATTTGGGGATCGTATGCCGTTCAATCTCGCCTGCGTCAGAAACCCCAACACGACCGTTCCGTCAAGTTCAGTCCAAATCACGAATGAAAGCTCGATCCAGTCATGGGTGACCTACCTGATGCCGCACAAACTTCGAGAATGACATGACCAGATCGTTTCAGTGGAGGCGCGATCATTCTCGGCCATTCGGTCACTCGAGAGTCTCTCTCAACCTTGTTGTCTTGTTGCAGCTCGAGCTCTGACATGAGGTCTGCAAAAGCCGTCGAAGTCGGAGTCGATGACGGTCGTTGTCCTCGGCGGACGACGACGTACGAGAACTTGGCATCGTCCTCGCCGCGGGAAGTGTGCTTGGTCAGTCGCAAGAAAGAGGGCGTTTGCACTGCCGAGACGATCGAGGGATCAATGTCTCAATCACGAGAAGGCCGTGAAAAAAAGGGAAATCACCTCGCTGCGAGAAATGACAGAATGTTTTCGTGACCTGGTGAAGCGGACATGGTTTGTCGTGAGGGCACTGAAAAGCACAGTTCTTCGTGAGTTCATCGAGTTTGGAATAGTTGTTCACCTGGGCCAAGACTCACGGGAGCGATGACATGAGAACCGAGCGATGGATCGACCTCGATTTCAGCGGCAACCTCGGGATCGACGACAATGTCGAGCCCTTGCTCGAGCATGTCTGGGTCGATCTCGTTTGCGACGGCACGCGAAACTTCCCTTCTCCCGAGCATCAAGAGTTGCTCTCGGGCCTCGATCACCATACGACTGCCGGCGGGCGTTCCTCGGTCTATCACGACGAATACTTGCGCTCCCGATTGCCACATTGCCCTAATGAGGTCCCTCCGCTTCTCCTTTGTTGGCAGGTCTCCGAGTGAGAATGCAGCCAGCGCAATCGTTTTCTTCGTTTCTGACGATTTTGGTGACAACTGCAATTTGGCGAGAGCAGAGGCTGAAGCGGGTAGGGTCAATTGATGTGCTTTTGCGTCGAGTCGTGTCGAAGTCGCTCGAGTTTCGGGTCGTCCATCGTCGGTTCTTCTCAAAGGGAATGCTCCAAACAATGCACTCGAGAGTTCAACCATTTCCCTACTCGCATCGAGTCCGATGTACTCCCTCGGGGTACCGTCGGGCTTTGCGGTTCCAAATGCCTCCTCGAAAGCCCATGCTGCCGAACCAGTTCCGCTACCGAAATCGATCACCCTGTCTGGTTCCCACCTTTCGCCATCACCAATCGCCTGCATACGATCCCTAGCGGTCGACAGGACGTTGAGGGTTGCGGCATAGACTGAAGGCATGAGACCTGCGAGGTACGCGATCGAAACTTGTTCATCGTAGTGGGTCGTGAGGGCTTGTTTCTCCTTGTACGAAGCGGGTGGAGGCAAGATGGCAGTCGTCTTGCGCAAGTGTGCGTACAGGTCGAGGGCGTTGTTGCGCAAGATGGCCTTGTCCTCGATCGCTGCACAGCCCGGCAACGTCAACTTTTGAGTCCTCTCCCGACCTTGGCAGGCTGACGAGGTAGAAACTTACTGTCTACCACGGCGTCGACTGCAACTTGTAACTCGCGAGGTAGCACGACATCTCCTCGCATCGACTCGCCCAGTCTCGCTGCTGGAGATTTCTCGATTGTTTGGTTCGGATCGCCAGCTCTCGCTTGATCGGCATGGTGCGCGGCGTGAATGTCGAGCAAGAGTCGATCGAGAGCCTTGCTCGAGGCTGGTCGCGTCCCGAGTCGTCGGCTTGCCGGCAGAGTCCGGATGATCATTGTCGAGGACGAGCAAATTGAACGCGACCAAAAAGCAACTATGTATTCATTATTTGACTATGTTGACTATGTAAGTTACAATGATTGCACGAATTCTCCTACAGCAAAAAGGCATGGCCTGTCCTCGAAGTAAGTAAAGCAATCTTTGACCCTCACTAGCCTGGACGGGATGAGACTGTTCTGAAAAGAAACATTTTCGCGCGTGTCAAAAGACGAACTACGAAGCGAGATCAAGCGCGTGCGCTCGATCCGCTCACATGCTCATAGCTTGGATTCAATCATGCCAAACCTACAGCTTACATGCTCAATCAGGCTTGAACTACTCCATACCAAGCCATGCCTGCACAAGCAGCGACCAGGATTGCGATTGGGGTCGGAACTTTGAACCATTCGACCGCGACAAAGGTAGTCGCGGCAGTCGAGACCCAGAACCCATCTCGATCCAACGAAACCGAGACGGCTCCATCCGAAGTCGAAGAGACTGGAGCGGCCTGAATGAACCCGACGCGGAAGAGCCTGTACACGGCAGAGTAAATCTATGTGACGTTGCAAAACGATCTCAGTGGACGAGCTCGTAGTAGCCACTCTGCTGCTGTATTGTCACGAGTACGCAGAAGGATAACGTACAAGTCCGACAGCTGCGGCGTTGAAACCCCGCAAGATTGAGCGCACAAGAGTTGCCGTTTTCCATCGTTGGTAAAGAGGCAAGAACGCCAATTTGAGCATTATTCCTCTGTGTAAGATTGGAAAACGAAAGTCAGCCTCGCTCACGTAGATGAAGGAAGCCTTTCAGAATGCGCACGGCAAGAAGATCGAGGTGACTCCCAGAAGCGCTCCTCCTAGACTTGCGATTGTAGAGCTCGAAAAGACCAAGACTCCAAGATATGCAGTAAAATTGAACATCGGTCCTGGACACGCTTGCTGCAGGGCGAACCCGAGGAGAAAGTCCCGTGGCGTAACATAACCCGGATCAACAACGTATCCTCGTAGAAGCGGAATCACTACTGGACCTCCTCCCTGAAGAAAAAAAAAAGAAGGCTATCAGAATCTGCAATCGAGGTGGATCGTGTTCTAGAGACTAGAAGGACTTACGAAAATAATCGTGCCAGCAAGTAAGAGGTTTGTCACAAATTCGAGCTCTTTGTACGTCCGTTTCACCGCGCCTCTCGCGGCAAGCATCGCAACAAATAGGGTGAAGAAGGTTGCAGCTCTGCCCGGAAGAGTCCCCAGCGTTCAGCTCAGAATTCTCGACTCGCGCGGATCAAGTTGGGGCGTCTTACATTGCCAGCCCTTGCTTGATCGTGACGTTGAAGTACGTTTCCTCTTCCTGCGTTTCATCTTCGTTCATGGACGAATCGATTGGTTGTCGATCCGGCTGCTCGAGTGGTGGGGTTGGGTACCTCGTGTGACCTCTGCGTAACGCCAATGAACTCTCAATCGATTCCACTCCACTCAAGTCTGACTTGGTTGCGACAGGAGCTGCAGGTCGAGGCAAATGCATTTCGATCTCTTCGGTTGTCGGCTCGAATGCAGGTGTTATCGCTGTCTTTGTGCCTCTAGGGTTCGCCATGTTCAAAATCCTCTTCGCTCTGTAGAGTGCAAAACGATCGACGAGTAGGGTCGTGAGACCGCCGAAGACCATCAAGACCGGGTACAGCCATTGCGACTCGTAGCAACTCGCGACCGCTCCCGACAAGAGCAGCAGGACTCTGGTCGCTTGATCCGTGACGACTTTGTTTGACAGTTGGTATGCTGCAAGGGCGACGAGTCCGACTGTTGCGGCATTGAGACCGGTGAAGAGCGAGAAGACAATGTTGGGCAAGGTCGCCGGAATACGCTGAACACCGAAAGCGGCAGCGGTGACGAGGATTGCTCCTGGAGCTGTCAAGAGCACGAAGGACCAGATTCCGCACAGAGTGCCGTCGTGCAGACACGAGATGGCGAAAGCGAGTTGGGAGAAAGCCGGACCTGGTAAAGCGCTCCCGAGCGCAAGCAGGTCGTTGAACGTCGAATCGTCTACCCATTTCTTCTTTGTGACGAAAATCTAGCAAAGATGCGGAAGTAGTTGTCAGCTCTCGCTTGAGCGGGAGAGAACAGGAGGTCGCGAGCTTGCCTTGCGGATGTAGACAATGTTGGCCGAAGGTCCCCCGAAAGTTGACCAACCCAGAGGTGCAAACGCTTTCGTAGTCTTAGCAGATATGGACCACCATTGTGAAATAATTAGCGGAAGGGAAGGGCGGGTGTGCAAGCGTTAAGATTAAGCACAGAAGACAGGGGTTGAGACGAGACGAACCAAGATCAACCTCGAGAGCAATGAGCGACGAGCCCGTGTACGGGTGTGGCCCGGGGCGGCTGCTGTGCCCGATGCCATCGTAGGGTCGTGGATCGTTGATACCTGAAGGTGTCGAAGCGCGGGCTTAGCTGGTGTGGAGCGCCAAGCTTGAGCCGAAGCTCTGGGGTGCCCACGTGCGCGCTGGAATCGAGGTACACCGTTTGCGACGTGTCAGTTCGGATGCAGTCAAGAGCGACAGCCCATTTCAAAAAGCAAAAGGAAGAGCCCGGTGAGAGCGTATGATCGGGATTGCCAAGTCTCCATAAACATCGTCCTGAAATGGCTGCATTGCCGAGATGCTAAAAGTCCAACAATTCAGGTTGCTTGTGCAACATGGCCGAGATGGAGACCTTCTTCTTCTGCTGTGGCAGGTCCTCGTCCACCGGAGGTTCATCACCGAACGAGACTCCACCCAACCTGACCCCTTTCTTCTTTTTGAACGCCGATTTGGGCGCATTCGCTGGAATGGTCGGCGTGGAAGTAACGACTCCATCGGACGAATTCTGCGGTTCTTCCTGATCCGGACCGATCGTGACACTTTTGACGCTCTTGACGACATTGTCGAGTTGTGCTTCCTGCACGGCAAAATCGTTCGTCGCTTTCGCTTTGCCCTTGTGATGGGGATTGTTCTTGAGCAAGACATCTGTCGCTTTGCCACCTTCCTCTCGATCCTTCCGGTTCGCTTCCTCGACGCGTTTCTTGCGGTCCCGCGCTTTCTTCTCGGCTTCTTCGTCTCCGAGACCCGGTTCCTCACTGACGACTTCGACAACGAACCGCTTGCGTTTGACTCGGAACCCTAGCAGGTTCTCGCGTCCTTGTCCGCCTCCGCCGAGGTTCCTCAGAAGCGACAACTTGGTCGAAGGCGGCACGAGGCTCGACGGCGAAGGGAGTTTCGGCAGGGTGAGCAGACCTTGGTGAGAAGGATACAAGGCAGAGAGGCTCGGCGAGGACGAGGTCGAAAGGAGGGACAGGACCGAGTCGGACGCGTGAGACAATCGCGTCGCGAACGAGGTCGAGTACAGGTAGGCCGGGAAGGTCGTCAAGCAAGACACGTTCGAGCGTCGCAAGAGAGAGCGAATACGATGCAGGAACGAGTACAGGTGGTTAGGCGCTGAGGAGCCTGGCCAGGATGGTGATCCGAACGAAGAGATCGCAATTCGCAGTGCTCTCCGAGGTGCCGAGGTCGACGGAGCGTTGGTATGTCTGCAAAATCGCTCGCGCGTGTCAGATCCAAGGGCTAGCGCGCGGTGAGCGATGACCGACTCACAAGTATCCTTTTTGCGAGACGAAGGATTCGATTCTTTCGTAGAGAGCAGTGTAGAATTCCGATGATGAGCCTGTCGAGTCCTGCATTTCGTCGATCTCGAACATGTGCAGGCGAGAGCGGTCTTCTGTGGATAGCGCTCGGGTCGTCGTGAGGTCGAAGGTCGAGCAGTAGACGGTTTCAGCTGCCTCTCCCGTCTTCACGGCTGTGGAGTGTGGGACGGCACAGTCAGCTAGAGATATCTCTGAGCTATGTGTAGGGATGATTGGAATACTCACGTTGAGTGGGATTGAGCGTGGTCTGGTGTTGCTTCATGCTCTCGTAACGAAAAGCAATCTTCATCTTGTCCTTGATCTCCTCCTCTCTCTTGCGCTCTTCCTCGTCTTCTTTGTCGTCGTCCTTTCGAGTCGCGCTCGTTCCTTTGTCTGTACCCATGAGGACCCTGGCGATGCCATCGGGTCCGCCATGCTCGACGGCCGAAGCGACCACAATCGTTTCCTGGTTCGATTCGAGCCCTTGCGCAATGTAGTAGCGCAGGAGTAGCTCAGAGTACGTCGTCGGGTAGTCCTGATTGATCAGGAGCGAGGTCGAGAGCGGCAGTCCACCTCCAAGCAGGTCGTCGATGGTCGGCAATCCCACCGACACGAGGGGTGATGCCGACGATGATGACGGGCGCGTGCCCGGGATCGCAGACACAGTAGAGCGCTTCTTGAAGGAAGACATGGCAGGCGCTGCGGAGAGGCGAAACAAGAAAGTTGCGGGTGATCATGACATCTACCTCGCTTGCTTTGCCTCGGCTCTCGACTCTATCCTCGACAGAGACATCTGGGTCATATGGTGAGGCGTACCGGTCAGGGCACTGGTGTCAGCGATTCGAACGCTGACGATGTTCATGCTCCAGTCTGATTACCGCAACGGCTACGGCGGAGGCGGAGGACAGCAAGGCGGCTACGGCCAGCCCAACAGGTTCTACCCTACGAATGGCTACAATGGACACAGTGGGCCCATGATGGGTCCGGCAGGCTACCAGCGAAAGCGACAACGAGGTTCATCTTACCGCCTGTTTCACTCGCATCCCAAACTGTGCGAGACTGACTCGAGACTGCCTGCCCGATCGACAGATGAAGATTATCCCGAGAGTCCAGGCGGAGGCAACTACAGACGCAGGACAGACGAACGGGGCAATTACGGGTCTCCTTCCCAGCGACAGTCCAGGGGCCAGTACGACAACAGAGCACAGAACGCCATTAGCGGAATCAACAAGTTCAAGGACGCTGTCTGGAAAGTCGGGAACCATTCGGTACGCTTCTCCCTTTGTGCAGGCCATCATCGCTTGGGACATGCTGATCCTCCTCTGCCTCGCAGGATTACGATCCGGTCGAAGATCTCCCAAGACTCGCGCAAGAAGTCGAGAGCTGGTACTTCAAAGACAAATCGGTCGTCTTCCTCGCCTTCAGAGCCGCGTACGTTCTCCTCCTGTGTTGTACTCAGCTGCCTCAGCTCACGTGATCTGCCAAACTCCTTAATAGAGTGTCTGAATTACCCCACAAGCTGCACCACTACGCCTCGCTTCTCGCTTACCTCTCGCTCAAAGCGGTTGCTCCTCCGACGAGCCTCGCTTCTCGACTTTCGGGTCCATCCTCATACCCGGCAGCTCCTGGTCTGCCTACGAGACCTGTCGAATCGGGCGAGGGAGATGCGGCGACCACCGGGGAGGAAAATGAAAACCAGTCAGAAGGCGCAGAAGAGGTGGTCAAGATCAACGTAGGCAAAGAAATCGTCGAGGATCTCATGAAGGCCTTCCAGGCGTTCTTGGACGAGCGAAAGTGGAAATCTGTTCGATATTGCGTACGTCACTCGCTTCTCGCCGGTTGAGTTTGTCGTTCAAAGGCAGCTGATGCGACTGCCGAGATGTCCAGGTCACGCTCTTCACCCAATTGACCTCCCTGCCCGTCTCATCTCCGCTGGTCGCCTCGACTTCTCTCCTCACTCTTCTGTCGTCCTTCCTTTCCGTACTCGACGAGCCCGGGCTTCGCTTGTCGAGGGGAGACGAATGTGTCCGAATCATTGTCGAAGCGTTGCTGAGGCTCGAAGGTGGCGACGAAGGTGCATTTGCTGCTGCAGGAGGACTTGACAGTCTCCGAGAGGGAATCCAAGCATACGCCGATGCTCGCAAAGTTGGCAAGGACGCGTTTGCCGATGAAGAGACGAAAGGACAATGGGTCGACGTGAGTTTTCGACCCTTCTCCTCATGTGCTCCTCTCTGATCGTCCCGCTGTTCCGCTAGACTCTCGAGTACCTCGTCTCGTCTTTGTTCGACACTCAGGACGGACATCACGTGTCTGCGATCTTGTCGCCTCCTTCACTCCCTTCGATCTCTTCGCCCTCGCCCGCTCATGACGAAGAGCCTGCTTCGCCGTTGTACCTCCCCATGATCCTCGTTCCGCCCGAACTCGAGGAAACCGATCTCACGCTGGTCTCGCACGGGGGCAGCTCGGGAGCCGGAGCGGAGAAAGCGATCCCTGCACCTCCGACTTCCGCAGGCTTGAGAGGTGATGAAGGCGTCGGGTACGAGGGAACCCGGTTGAGCTTGCGTCTCTTCAATGACGAGACAGTACCCGACAAGGACGACAAGGCCGGAAACGTCTTGAGGGGCATGATCAACGACATTGTCAACTTGTACGAGATCAACCGCAAGGAAGGCGCAGCAGTCTTGCTCGAGTTGCCGAGATGGGTCAAGAAAGGAACGTTCAAAGATCCGAAAGCCGCTGCGAAACAGGCGCAGGACGAGGACGAAGAGTTGGCGGACGGACCGGGATGGAGCTTGGAGAATTTGATCGTCGAGACGATCTTCAACTCGATCCTCTGCGTTCCTGCCCCGCCGCACCCGCTCGCCTACTACCACTCGCTCTTGACCGAGCTTTGCCGACTCTCCCCGCAAACGATCGCACCCTCTCTCGGCAAGTCGGTCAGGAAATTGTACGCTTCGCTCGGTAACGACTCGGGCGCGGGAGGCAAGATTGGTCAACCCGTGCTCGACCCGAGTGGACTCAAGAGGTTTGCCGACTGGTTCGCTGTGCACTTGAGCAACTTTGGCTTCATGTGGGGTTGGCAAGATTGGTGCGACTTTCTCTTGTATCGATCTTCTCGATGCTTGCGATCGCAAAAGCTGATGAGGAAACTCGCGCGCGCAGGGCGAGTGACATGGAAGTTTCAGACAAGCACCCGAAGCGAGTGTTCGTCAAGCGAGTGATCGAGCTCGAGGTCAGGCTGAGTTACTACGATCGAATCAAGGGCACGGTCCCGGAAGTCATGCTCGAGACGGCAATCATGCCGGACGACGCTCCGGGTCCAGAATACGACTACGACTCTTCAGGTGAGCCGGCTCTTGCTTGACGACCTCCTGGCCAATTGCGGTTTCCTGATGATCGGGAGGCGGGACAGACAACACCCATGCTGCCGCCGCATCGTCTTTCCTGCGCTTGATTCGCTCGAAAGCGTCAGTTCAGGAAGCCGAAGAAGAGTTGAACGCCTTCCAAAAGTCGCTCGAGTCGGAACACAGTATGAGCGAGGAAGAAGCCGACAAAATCAAGCGCGACATGGCCGTCCAGACCGTTCTCAATGTCGGAAGTCGCTCGTTCTCTCACTTTCTCAACGCGCTCGAGCGGTACGTCTTTCGCGTTGTTCAAGCACCGATACGCGATTGAAATTGACAGAGTCCTGTGTAGATACCTCGTCCTGCTGCGCAACCTGACCCCGACTGCCGCGAAAAAGCAGGACCTGTTGCGTGCCGTGTCGACATTCTGGCGTCGCAACGGCCAGTTCCACTTGATCGTCCTCGACAAACTCCTCCAATACCGACTGCTCGAACCTAGCGACGTCATCACTTGGGTCTTTGCGCCGCAAACTCCAGGTGAAAAGAGGAAGACCTGGGCAAACTTGGACCTGTGGCAGACCGTGTCGATCGTCTTGAGAACTCTCGAGAGCAGAACGGAAGCGGGTCGGGGGCGAGTCGAGGGATTGAAACGAGAGGAAGAGACACGCGAAGCCGAAAAGACGGACCAAGGCGAATCGGCCGACAACGCCGACGGAGGTCAGTACCTTTCCTCGCACCAGCATTATCTTTGACTGACAAGGTCGAGGTATGATTCTAGATGCCACGATCCGAGATGCTACGAGCCAGAACCCGGAGATTGCGTCTGCCATTTCCTACCTGTCGGAGCTCGAGAACGATCAGAACCAAGTTTTGGTTCAGATTGTCGAACATTTCGTCAAGCTTCTCCCAGAGGACGTTGACAAGGACGACTGGGAGGTGTGGTGGATCGAGGGATGGTTCCGCGAGTTCTGTCGAGTCGTGCGTCACTGCTTCCTACTCATCATTACCAACCGCAGCCCTGACGGCTGTCTTTTGTTCGTGATCAGGGTCTGCCTCCCAAGGTCAACTCGCGAGCGGCGCTGGCACAAAAGCTCGGGGAAGTCGAGATCCCAGCGAGATCTGCGGTGCGGTTGATTCTCAATGCGAACAAGCAGTGGAGTGAGTATGCATAAGCTTTGTAATGTTATACTTGTATGCGTTCCACGCAGCTCGTCCAGCCAATCCTGGGAGAGAGATGTTTGGACACGTGTCATTCGAGAGAGTTCGCCGACAACGTGATTCACGCGCAGCGCAGGGCGATTCGGGTGGCTTCTTTCTCACCTCTCCGACTTGACTTGACGCGCTACTATCGATGAGGGCATTGGCTGTACCACTACTCCTGCTGGCAGTGATTCCGCTGATTTCGGCTCAACTACCCGACAACGCGCCCGACTTGCCTCTCTCGCACCTCCTCACACTCGCTCAAACCGCACTCTCGACTGGCAAGACGTCCGATGCCCTATCAATCTACGACTATTGTCTCGAGCGAGACCCTTCGGATTTCACGACCCTTTACAAACGCGCGACGGTTCGCCTCGCCTCCGGTCAGTACAACCGTGCCAAGGAGGGGTTCCACCAGGTGCTGGAGGTGAGGGAGTACGAGCCGGCGAGGTTGCAGCTCGGCAAAATTCACGCCAAGCTAGGAGAATTCCCGAAAGCTCGAGAAGAGATCGACATTTACCTCCGAGCAGTCAAGGGCAAGGAAGGCTCGGAACGAGACGTCACCGAGGCGACAGATCTCGTCAGTACTTCTCTGTAGCTTGGCAGGAAACACAGAGAGCTGACATGACCGCGAAATGTACAGCGCAAGCAAGTTGTCAAAGCCGAAACAGAACTCGCAGCCGCGCGCAAAGCGGTTCGATCTACTCCGCCGAACCTCGAACGATGCCTGACGGCACTCACCTCGGCGATCAACTTTGCTCCTCAATCAGAAGAATTGCGGTTACTGCGGGCCGAATGCGCCTTACTCGCCCACGATTTCGACAGTGCCGTCGCGGACCTCTCGCGCGCGTCCGCCATCTCTCCAGCGCTCCCCACCCATCTGCAGCTCCGCATCTCCCTCTTGTCTTCGCTGTTCCTCGACCACGGTCTCTCCATTCCATCTGATTCGCTCCTCGCAATCAAGAAATGCCTCAACGCCGATCCAGATTCGAAACCATGTCGCAAAGCATTCAAAGCGCTCAAAGCGGCAGAGAAGGACTTGTCAAAGTTGCGCAATTGGTTGGAAGCCGACCGATGGACCGAAGTTGCCGTCACGCTCGCGGGTTCGAGTACAAAGGACGGAGTGATTGCAGTCGTTCGCAGCTTGATCGAGACATATCAACAACCCCTGGACCTTGCGGAATCAGCGACGTCTCCATTACCAAGTCCTGAGAATGCGCCGACCCTCGCACAATCTTCGCCACTCCTGACCGCCTTGCTGTCTTCGCTGTGTCACTCGTACATCGCACTCAACACGAGCCCGCGCAAGACGGCGGCAGCTTGTGCCGAAGTGCTCACGCATGATCCGGAAGACACGTGGGGCATGGTGGGCAAATCGGAAGCGCTCATGAAGGAAGAGAACTACGAGGAAGCGGTCAGGATGTTGAGCGACGCGTTTGAGAGGACTGGCCGCTCGGATCGGGAAGTCTTGAGCAGGCTGCAGAAGGCGCAGAGGCTTTTGAAGCAATCGAAACAAAAGGTAAGTGAACCGAGACTATCCCCGATACCAGATTCGAGCCAGAACTCACTGGATGATCGCTCCATCAGGACTATTACAAAATCCTAGGTGTCGCGAGAGACGCTGATGCCAAAACCATCAAGCGAGCATAGT
This sequence comes from Sporobolomyces koalae, assembly GCF_050403365.1. NCBI lineage: Eukaryota > Fungi > Basidiomycota > Microbotryomycetes > Sporidiobolales > Sporidiobolaceae > Sporobolomyces > Sporobolomyces koalae. Next base: position 279,807 of record NW_027481766.1, read on the forward strand.
CAGTGGTCTTCCGGAGTGACTCACCTCGTCAGAATGGAACTGACAAGAGGTTTTCGTCTCGACAGTCGCAAAGCTACTCTCAAGGCTCATCCCGACAAGGAAGGTGGAAGTGAGGAGAAGATGGCGGCTCTCAATCAAGCCTACGAGGTCATTTCGAACCCAGGTAAAACCCGCATCAATGATGTCAGCAAGAGGACAAGGCAGAGACTGACAACTCCGTATCATGACGTACAGAACTCCGAGCGCGATTCGACCAGGGAGAAGATCCGAACGATCCGAGCAATCAAGGCGGTGGGGGAAACCCGTTCCAGGGTGGAGGGTTCGGAGGGCAGCAAATGTTCTTCCAGCAAGGAGGGTTCCCAGGCGGATCCCAGTTCTTCGGCGGTGGAGGAGGAGGGGGACAGCAGTTCAACTTCAGGTGGGGTTGATCTCGCGATCGTCTCCCGTATCTCTGCCTCGCATCGTTCTTCTTTTTTATGTTGCTTCCTCGTTACTGTTTGTTCACGATACACTGCAATTCTTTTCGGAAGTAGCATTCGACACTATAGAGAAGAGACTCGCTGAGTGATCGCGGTTTTGGTCGAATCCTACGCCTGCGTGAGGAATGCACTTGACACATAGATCTCGAACGTTGGAACTCTACTCCGTCAGCTCCACTCCTCGCGCTGCTGCTAGACGACTATTCCTATCCGCGAAGAACTGTGGCTAGTGGGGGTTGAATCAACCTAAAGCCTCGGCCAAGCTTCGGCGCATCCATCGTCATTCCGAGCGTGTTCCGGAAGGATAGGAATGGACACAGACTATGATTCGCCGCCGCATACGCTTCACGTTCAACGCACGAGATCTCGGCCCAGAAGACGGTATGGTAAGAAGGCGCAGAGGCTCGTCGTATCAACCGAAAATCGACCGCAGGTGGTCAAGCGCACCGGAACGAACACTAGCGAGAGTGAAACGAGCGACGGCCATGAAGGCATTCATTTGAGGTCGAGCAGGGTACAGGCGCAAGCGGTAAGGGAGAAAGGAAAGGGGAAAGCGTACGTTCAGACAGATGCGAGCGAAGGATCCGAGGCCGAAACGACCTCCAGCAGCGACTCAAGCTGGACGCGCGGCGAGGACACAGCTGAGAGCACGGACAAGGTGAGCCTCCTGTTGGTCGAGAAGGAGTTCAAGAAGCACTACTCATCGACCTTCATATGTCCGTAGATTGAGTTTGGGCAGCGGGAGTACCGTCGAAACGCACCCTCGACGATTTCACCTCCTGCGAGACCACGTCAGAGCCAATCGCAATCGAAACGTGACTCTAAGCTGGCGGTCCCTGCCGAATCGCAAGCGAAGAGCGCTTTGCGACCTTCGCTCAAGTCAAACAATCGCGTCTCAACGACCGTGATGACCGCTCGACAGCGGTCCAATGCATATTCGACCTGTGTCGTACCGTTACAGCAAGCAACTTCCGCCCAATCTGTAGGATCTGCCCCTACAGCATGTCAAAACGCTCGATCGACCTCGAAAAGCGACAAGGCGAGCTCAGTCACAGGCGAATTACTTGGAGACACCGCCGGGCATTTCGACTCTGTCATTGGTACGAGACTCTCAAGGCTACGTCTCTCGTTAGCTCGTGCCTCCGCTTTAAGTGACAAAACCAACAGCACCCACGCTCGGGGACGAGTCAAGGCAGATTCGCCTCGCCTCACAAAGCTTCCCTCGCCCTTACCTCGACCATCTCGGCCGCAATCTACTACAAATGCGCAATCATATCGTAGCGGTAGCCAGAACACAAGTACGCTTTCGGTGTTTCGCGATCCGAATCCAACTGTTCCCCCGTTCGCTGTAGGCTCAAAACTCCCGCTTGCCGAAGCCCCTCATATCGAGTACATTCGTACTTCACATCTATCGCCTCGCTCTCAGAGTATGGCGCGAGCCAGATTGAATTCGTTTCAAGCGCAACGATCCGTACAGCCCGAATTTCAATTCACCACGACAGTTTTTGAGAACCCTTTTCCCCTCGATGCTGAGCTCGAGATGATCCCGCCAATCGGGCAGATCAAGGAAGCCGAAGGTGCTGGAATGGAGAGCACGTTTGTGCTCGAGAGCTGGATCGAAGGCATGACAATGCTCGACCTCGAAAACTCTACGAGCGAATCCAAAGTGAAGGCGTCAGAGATTCGAGCGACAGCGGTATTCGATGATACCAAAGAGATCAATCAAAGTCTAGAAATTCTCAACTTGGAGAAGGTACAAGAAGAGGACAAAACGCAAGTTGCGGACGAGACTGTGACGGCACTTGCGCCGGAGGCTATCATTACCAACAGAGATGGATCAAACTATTCCATTGAGCACCAGGACGGAGACTCAGACCAACAGCCAGAATCAGAAACAGAACACGGACCTCATCTCACACGCCCCGAAGACAGATCGCTCGGGCTCTCTCAAGCTGGACCCCAGAATACACATTCATCTGACGACTGCGATCAGGAAGTGGCCCAAAGCTCGACTCGGGCTTCCGAAGAGCCATCGGAACCAAAGATGCCGAGTCTCGAGGAACTCGTTGTGTCGTCTCCGCATGCGCCCTACAATGCGTCCTACCTCCCGCCTCGAAGACCTCGTCCTCCTCAAGCACTGCATCGATCTTCCAGCTCGGATCGTCCTGTCAGCGACGAGGACGAACTAGCATACCTGATTCGTACGACGGCGACGCACTCTTCCGAAGATGACCTACATTCTCCCCTCGCCCACGACAAGTTTTCGAGCGAAGAGGTGATCAGGCATGCAGAGAGAGGGACAGGTGGCGTCTCGAAGTCTGATGGCATTCAGAGCAAGATGCCGGCAGAACTGAGCGCGGACAAGAAGGAGAACCCAGAGCGAGGGCTAGTGATCGGTCCAGGAAGGAACGGCAGACGGTTGGGATGGAAGCGGTGGGTGCTCGACGTAGCGGAGATGGGGGATTCGGGAGACGACGAGCTGAGCTTGTGCCCGCAGATTCAGCGTGCCGAGCCATGCTAGCCGATAAACAGAGGGGTTGTCCCTCTGAGCCTGATGGTGTCATTGCATTGCATACCTATTCCTCTATCGACTGGCTTGTGCGAGTATTCGGAAATGTCTCAAGTGCCAAGATTAAGCATCCAGGAGGGCCGGAGCATCAAACGGGAACATGTTTGAGCGATAGGTCGTGCTCGCTTGCTGGAGCTAATCAGTGGCTCTTGGCAGAACCGAGTCTTGTGTCGAGACTGTCGCAAGGGTGAAATGGCGATCGGAGAGAGATTAACACGGCGGGCAAATGCACGTCGCCTCAGGGGAGGGCGACACCTTGTCGCCGAAATGTCTTCAAATTTTCGGGCGACATAATGTCGCCCGCAAAATCCGGCGACACTATGACACCGCCACGTCGTCGATTACGTCGCATCACCCCTCAATACAATCGTTGAAATTCAACTTTGTAATGCTTTCTTTGAACGTCGTCTCCGTCGTCGCCAACGGCACCGTCGTCAACGCGCTTCTCCATCGCACAGCGCGCCGTCAGCATCGACTCACGTCAAGCAGCTTATTTAGAGTTGATCCAAAGGATCGTCATACTCTCACATTTTTGACGCTATGCTCAGCGCTCAGATTAGGCCCCGTGAGGCATCCTGATTCCGCCAACTTTCAGTTTCGTTGCTAGCTCGTGTAGACTTGTGCAGGCTCTCGTGTTTCCCTATGTACAACGACAGAAAAAAATCCAGTTGCGCAGAAGGAGGCGAAACGACAAAACTTCGGTTTTGATCGCCCTCAAGAATTGCTGAATTCAGAGCTCATTGGAGCTCTGTAAAAGCTCGTGACGCTTATGATCTCTTGATACAAATATACCATCAGATGAAAGCCAAGACGGCACTCTCGTGAGAGCTCGATGATGCGTCCCCTTTCTTCCGCAACCTCGCGACCTCGTTTGGCTTCGATTCGATAGTATAGTTGTACCAAGAGAGCACAAGCGTTTTGAGAGCTTCACAGGGTTCCGTCGAACCCAGCCCTTGAAGTCGAGCGATGCCGAATGTTGTGGATATATGAAGCAAGTCGAACAGAAGCAAGGAGCGAAGTGACCAGCGAGAACAGCGGCTTTTCGAGAAGCGGGTAAGTCGGAAACGAGGGTGATGAGAGCGCTTCGGAAGAGGTGACCATCCGGAGCTGACGGTGTTGCGACTCTCACGCCGTCCGACCAGCTCGAGAGAAGCTCGTAAATGAGATGCGTAGTTGCCGGTTCCTGGCGGCCTGGCATGATGCCAAGTGATACATGCTCTGTCTGACGTTGAGATCGTAGGCGCGGAATACTCGGGGCAGCAAATCTGACGGTGGGCACGGGTACAATTCCGAATCGTGGAAGTGCGGTGCCAATGCCTCGAGGTATACGGGAGGCTGTTCGAGACAAGGGAGAGAGGGAGATCAACTTGATGTGGAAGATGTTGAGGAGTTGGTTTGCGAGTCGGCGAGAAATGTCGCACGAGCGGTGGAGGACTGTTGATAAGAGAACGACAAGCCAAGGGAAGACTGTACAGAACAACTGTAAGAGTACAAGGACGTCTGGCGAGCGAAAAGGCCGGACCGACGCCCCCGATGAAATAGCTCGTCTCCCTCTGATCTTTCACCGCAGGCGTTCGCTCACTTCTGCGTTCCAGCAATCCCCAGGGGGTACTCGGGACAGCGAGGTCCCTTTCAACGGGAGCGGAGTCGGTGCATCGTGTGCGCGGTCCGGAGATGGCTGCGGTGATTTACTCTGATGAGCGTGCCGTGATTTCGTGGAGGGAATAGCTTTTTCCCCGACTGCAGACACAGCATAAGGAGCAATAGCAGACTACGTTTGCTGCTCGAGGTGCCATGGCGCGCCAACGTTACGGGTCAGAGGCGGCTAAAGGAAGGCAAGGGAAAAAGCGGTGTCACTCGAGTGGGCACCAGCCGGATTTCCGGGAACAGAGGTGAGGAGGGCCATACCTCATTGATGACTGAGCCGCTCACATATGCAGAAGTGGCTGGACGTCGATGCGGGTTCACGTTGAAGTACATTCCAACCGACGTGAGAAGCGAGGTGGGGAAGCCGGCGAGCGCGCGTTCATCGCGATCGACGATGACTGAGCTGCTTGATGTGGGTCGATGCTGACGGTACGCCGTGCGGTGATGAACCTCGTTGACGACGAGGTGCAGTCGGCGACGACGGAGACGACGTTCAGAAAAAGCATTACAATGTTGAATTTCATCAATAGTATTGAGGGGTGATGCGACGTAATCGACGACGTGGCGGTGTCATAGTGTCGCCGGATTTTGCGGGCGACATTATGTCGCCCGAAAATTTGAAGACATTTCGGCGACAAGGTGTCGCCCTCCCCTGAGGCGACGTGCATTTGCCCGCCGTGTAAGCGAGACGACGTCGGCCGTTCGTATCTTACCACCAACCAACTCTCGTCGTCGAAGTGTAAACAGTTCACGGCGCTCACCATCAGCCGGAAATCACGTTCACTCGACGAGTAAAGAACGACATGTCGAATCCGGCGCACTCATCGCTCCCACTTCGGTCTGGAGACCCCCGCCGAGTGTGTCTGATCCGATTGCCCAAACTCCACTTGGGTCCGCGCAAGCGAGAGTTCCTCGTCTACTTTGCCGGCGCACTCGTACGTTGCCTTGCCCCATGTCCGCTCGCGAGCGTCCCTTGGGAGTGCGACTCGGAACTGATGACGCTCTTGATCACTCTGCTGGTCCTGACCTCCAGTTCGCGTTCGGGTGGTGGGCGTTCCTCGATGCTTCCATCTCGTCCAAATACGCACTTGGCGTCTCGGATCCCGATTCGCCCTACGACCCGGTCCCTGTGCATGTCACGTTCGCCGACTGGACTCCAGGACTCTGCGCGACGTTCGGCATGATCATCGTCAACCTGATTGACAAACAGCGGCTCATGAGCGACGACTGGGACGGCAGTTGGAGCTCAGGCGGAGTCGCATGGCGGGCGAGGTTGTTCCTCTTTGTCGGATTCGCCCTCATGGCTGGAGGGCTCGCTGGCAGTATCGTGCGTTCTGCCCCTCTCCCCCCAAATCTGACAGCGTATTGGAGAAGCGTGACTGATTATTCGATCTTGCTCTGTGCAGACGGTCCTCGTCATCAAGTACATCATTCCGCCTTATCCCGAGAACTTTGGGGTCAGTTGGGGTGTAGCAAATGTGATCCAATCCAGTCAGTCTCCTGTCGCTGTTTCTTCTTTGTAGCTGCTTCCTGACTTTGTATCTGTTGTTCGTCTTCAGTCGCCATCATGTTCAGGTCAGCTATTTCTCTGCTTTGTTTTCCTCGTTGTCTTTGCGGATCGGCTGTTCCAGAACTGACATTGCAGTCCGCAGTGCTGTCGTTTTGTGGGTCGCACAAAACTCTGAAGAGTACGGCTACGAGATTGGACTGTAGAAGACGGCACCAGGCACAAAGCACCTGTAACATCTATCACAAATCTATTCTCCAATATTCTCCCTCGACCTTGACGAAGCCGCTGCCATGGGGATCGTTCAGGATCTTTATCTGCATCCTGTCGAGGCGAGAAAGCTGGCAGCGAGCCTTGCAGACTTGAGCTAGCTCGGCCGGGTGCAAGCAGTCTGTGCACTGACCTGTCGTTCAGGTTGGCGCACACTCGACCTTTTGGAGAGGGCGATCTTGACTCGATAATTCAGCACAAAACGGATTGACTGGCTTATGAACCCCTTTACGTGCCGCCAAGGCCCGCGCTAAGACGACGTGCCGGGAAAACGCACGTGCACAGTCAACTGAATGGGTCAAGCATCATGGGCATATTCTCGGCGGTCTCGAGGTGCGTAGCTGTGGCAGTAGCTCTGCAGCTACGAGGGAGACGGTACCGCCTGTTGCCAAGCGGAAGACTTCGGCGACCGTGAGGGAGAAAAGGACAAAGCCGCGGCACAAATGATTCCCGCGAAATCTCCCGGTGGCCTGCTGCACCGGATATTCGGGAACACCTCTCTTCTCCCCATCTTGTCGCCTCTCGCTCTCTCCCTTGATTCGGTATCGGTCATGTTGTCTCGATCTGCTGCTGTATGTCTCGATCTCCTGCAGTCAGCTCGAGTGCGCGTCGAGGTCGGACAGAGCTGATCCTGTCGCGAGATCGATCAACCGACTTGATGCAGGCGATTACCCGACCTTCGAGGGTCTACGCAAACCGCACCTTTACTTCCTACTCGGCCATCCTCGTAAGTCGTCTGCGCTGTTGGGCTCGGCGGGAAGGGGGTCCGAGTGCCGAGATGCAGGAGCGCCGATAGCCGCGTCTCGGTTACAACTCGCTCTCTCCCTTTCCGCACATTCCCACATCATCCCAGTCCGCGCGTTCTCCAGTCGCTGACACATTCTCGCACTCTCATCTTCGATCTTGACATCTCTGATCCGACTCGCTCTACCCGCCTGACCATGTCGCTGCAACCGACCGTTCAACCGGGACAGCAAAAGTTCCGTATCGAGAAGGACACGTTCGGAGACCTCGAAGTCCCTGCCGACAAGTACTATGGATGCCAAACTCAACGGTAAGCGCACATGTTCTGGACAGAAGAGAGCTCCTTGCGATTGACTCGTCAACGCGGGTAAATGCGGGGAGACGGACCGCTCGTCTCTCTTCGCATGCGCGACGAGTTTGGGATGTAGATGAGGGAGAGAAATTGACCGCTTCCTGCTTGCACCTTCAACAGCTCGGTCCAGAACTTCGACATTGGAGGACCTTCGGAGCGCATGCCCCCTCCTCTCATCAAAGCGTTCGCCGTCCTCAAGCGCGCGGCCGCGACTGTCAACATGACTTACGGACTCGACAAGACGGTCGGAGAGGCGATCCAGAAGGCTGCCGACGAGGTGAGCTCCGTTTCGTTCCAGCACGTGAAAAGCCGCAGGCACTAAATACTGAATGCTCAACTCTTCTCACAGGTCATCGAGGGCAAGATTGGTCAAGAGCACTTCCCGCTCGTCGTCTTCCAAACCGGATCCGGCACCCAAACTAACATGAATGTCAACGAGGTATGTCTCTGTGCCGGTTCATCTCCCGACCGGGACGACCCTGACCCGTCCTTCTCGCGCTTGACCAGGTCATCTCGAACCGTGCCATCGAGATCCTCGGTGGTGAGCTTGGCTCGAAGAAGCCGGTCCACCCGAACGACCACGTCAACATGTCGCAATCGTCCAACGACACGTGAGTACCTGTGGCTCCTGTTTTGTCAGCTGCGATTGACCTGACAGAAATGACTTGCTGCACGTAGCTTCCCTACTGCCATGCACGTCTCTGCCGTTGTCGAGATCTCCAACTCGCTCATCCCCGCCCTCAAAGAGCTCCACGCTGCTCTCCTCGAGAAGCAAAAGTCGTTCGAGCACATCATCAAGATTGGTCGCACCCACTTGCAAGACGCGACTCCCCTCACTCTCGGCCAAGAGTTCTCGGGGTACGTTCAACAAGTCGAGAATGGCATCGAGCGCGTCAAGGACGTCCTCCCCCGCCTCTCGAAGCTCGCGCAAGGTGGAACTGCCGTCGGCACTGGACTCAACACCCGCAAGGGCTTCGATGTCAAGGTCGCTGCCGAGATTGCCAAGATCACCGGACTCGGCTTTGAGACGGCCCCGAACAAGTTCGAAGCCCTCGCCGCGCACGATGCCATCGTCGAAGCGTCGGGCGCCTTGAACGTGATTGCTGTCTCGTTCAACAAGATCGCGAATGACATCCGATACCTCGGCTCCGGACCCCGCTGTGGTCTCGGCGAGCTGTCCCTCCCCGAGAACGAGCCCGGATCGTCGATCATGCCGGGCAAGGTCAACCCGACGCAGTGCGAGGCCCTCACGATGGTTGCCGCTCAGGTCATTGGTAACAACATGGCCATCTCGGTCGCTGGCGCCCAGGGTCAATTCGAGGTAAGTCCCTTCTCTGCCTGTAGCTGAAAAATAGCTCGTCTCATCCGAGTCTCTCGCACCCCTCGTACAGCTCAACGTGTTCAAGCCTGTCATGATCAAGAACTTGCTTCAATCGATTCGCCTTCTCGCTGATGGTGAGGCCTCTTTCTGAGCTCAAACTATGCTCAAATCATTCCTGCAGAATGACAACTGACGATGCACTCGACTTGGAAATGCAGGTGCTCGCTCGTTCACCAAGAACTGCGTCGTCGGCATCACTGCCAACGAGGACCGCATCGACAAGCTGCTCAACGAATCTCTCATGCTCGCCACTATCCTCAACTCGACCCTTGGTTACGACAGTGCGCTTCCTTTCCTCGCACCCTTTAGGGGCGTTTGTTCTCGCTCGAGTCCAAGCTGATCGCTTCTCGCATGCGTGATCAGACGTGGCCAAGTGCGCCAAAAAGGCTCACAAGGAGGGCACGACGCTCAAGGAGGCGACGCTCTCGCTCGGCCTGCTCGACTCGGAGACGTTCGACAAGCTCGTCCGACCCGAGAAGATGCTCTACCCCGATGAGGAGTAAAAGGAAAAAAGAGACCGGCCGAAAACGACCGATAGATTAAATGCGCAAACGGATGTCCGCATGCACTGTAGTTGAAAACCCAAGAAAATAAACCCTTTCAATCAGTCATCTTCTCCATCCGCGGCAGCCGCGCATTTGAGGATCAGATCTCTATCAACTTTATTCATTCCGGAGTGGTCTCGCTGGCCGTCTCGGCACGTCCGGGTGAGTCGGGTGAGGTGGGTTTGTGGAGAGATCGATGCGGGACCCGGATACCCCAGACAGAGCGGGGGAAGATCGACCGCGAGGTCATCTTGTACAGTCAGAACACCTTTGAAGCTGCTGCAAGGAGCAGCGAAAACGAGTCGCAAATAGTACCAAGTAACAGAAAAAAAGGAACGCAAAAGAAGCCGATCGCCAGCTGAGCAGGAACCGCCGACACGCGAACGAGTTCCGGCCGCCGAAGAGGAAAAAAAATACAGGCGCCCAAATTCAATATTGACCCCACTGTAATTTTCCGCTCCACCCCACGACAGGCGTCGCGCGACCTCTTCTGTTTGCTTGTACGCGATACTTGACCAAGCGGCTCGCCTGTGCTAGAGGTCTCAACCCGATCGGATCGCACCTGCACCAGCAACCCTCAACCGGCGATCGAGAGCGCTTATCCGGCCAGAGCCAACCATGCCACCTCGATTCGCCTACTGCACTCTTCTAACGTCCGACTCGTACTTGGCCGGTGCACTCACGACGGTCAACAGCGTGCTCGATGTCGAACCGTACGTGCCGCACCACGAGCGCAAGTTCGACGTGGTGTGTCTGGTCAGTCCGGCCACGGTGGGACACTCGTCGCTCAAAGCGCTCGAGAAGGTGTTCGACTCGGTCGTCGGAGTCGAACAGATCATGACCGAGAGTTGGGGCAACCTCGATCTCCTCGGTAAGCGTCTCTCGGTCGCTCGCTCGTTCGGGGTTGCGCAGTGCCACGACTGACAGCCTTCTTGACCCAACCTTCCTCCCCCCGCGTTTGATAAACCCTCCGCCGCTCTCCCGTCTCTCGCTTTGGCCCCACGCGAATCAACACAGGTCGGAGAGACCTCGCTGCGTCGCTCACGAAATTGCACGCGTTCCGGCTGAGCCAGTACGACCGGATCATCTTCCTCGACGCCGATACCCTCGTCCTGCGTCCGCTCTCGCACTTGTTTGAGCTGTCGGCACCGTTCTCGGCCGCACCCGATCAAGGCTGGCCCGATGCGTTCAATTCGGGAGTCATGGTGTTCGAGCCGAGTCGCGCTACGTTCGATGGCCTGATAGACATGATGAAGTCGAGAGGAACCTGGGATGGAGGCGATCAAGGACTGTTGAACGACTACTTCCCGAATTGGAACCGGCTCAGCTTCACCTACAACGTGACGCCGTCGTCGTACTATACGTGAGTCGGTCACAGGTTCCGATAATAAGCCAGACAGCTCACAGCTCGTTGTACTCGGAAATTTGAAACAGCTATGCACCTGCATACAAACGCCATGGGCAGGATGTCAGCGTATTGCACTTCATCGGCAAGGACAAGCCATGGAAGCGAGGAACCCGCGGCACATACGATCCCGAAGCGGCTTCGAAAGACTACTACGACCTCGTCGGTCAATGGTTCGATGTGTTTGAACGGCACTTTGGCTCGGTCCTGACGTACGATGTTGCGGCCCGAGTGATGCCACCTCCTGCCTCGTTCAAGTCTACCTTCACCTCGCTGCCGTCTCACTCGGCGTCGGCGCCGTCCGTGCCCGCCGTATCGGTCCGACCTCCTTCTCCCCCTCCTTCGAAACCACAGCCTGTCCCGATCTCTCCTGCCGTCGCTGCCGGTCGATCCTCGCCCCCGACCATCGCCTGGGACCCTTCGCGGTCTTCGCCCCCGCGCGACGGGCTGTACCAGATGCGAAATCCGCTTCCAGCCGGTTTCAACAACGTGTGGGACGACCCATCCGCGTCAAAGCGACCAGCTCGGTTTCAACCTCCTGAGCAATACCCTCAACCTCCGAAAGAGACCCACGAATGGTACAAAGCCGTCATGCAAGCGAAACCCGATCCGACCGCGGTCAAGCCAGTGTTCCCTTGGGAGGAGCCCAAAACGCCAAGTCAAGAGCCCGCACCGACCGGGCGCAAGTTTGGCAATAGCCCGCCACCGGCGATCGAGACGCCTCAACTCGCGCAACCACCGATGTCGTTCCGCTCATCGTCCTTCACGAACGCGTGGGATTCGATTCCAGGCATCTCCAAGTATGCCGACAACCTCATGAAGCACACCCAGGGTGGACATACCAAGCGATCGGCTTCGGGCGCCTCGACCGGGTCTACGACACCTAAAGCAGGCGGTCGCAAGAGTCGCAGCGCTTCGACGTCGAGTGGCAGTGCTGGGACTTCGGCCACTTCGTCCAATACGACGGTCAGTGGTGGAGGGCGGTCCAAATCTGGCGCGCCTTCTTCGACTTCGTCGTACCCAATCAAAGGAGACGCAAGCAGCCGCGACGGCGATGACGAGGACGATGAGGACGCAGATCTGTCCACAACCGATCAAGGCGAAGACGAAGATCACGAAACGGATTCGGACGAGCGAGACCGGATTGCGATCAAGTTCCGCCGCGCCGAGTCGGGCGGAGTTAGTCCGACCAACACGCGCAATCGTGGGTTCGACTCGTCATCGTCTGCCGAGCGCAACAATCTGCCGCCTCTCTCGCCATCAAAGACCCGCGGCAACCCACTTGCGACGAAAGACTCGCGATTCGTGCCGACCTCACCACGCCAGACTCGAGCACCGTCATCGAATCAAACCTCGCACGTAGCGCCTCCGCCTGTACCCCATGTACTACCGATCTCGCAACCGGGACAGAAAACGGGCGGGCTCAACCTCTCTCTCCCGGTCCGTCCTCAGATGCCCACGACAAGTTCCGCCGGACAGCTCTCGCCTCGTCTGGCAGGAGTTACATCTCCTCGACTCGCGGCGCAAGCGATCCGCAATTCGACTGCAGCGAGACTCGTCTCATCTGGATCTGGGCACGGTGACGCGCCTCCGGTCGTGCGAGCGACTCGCGTGTTCAGCCCAGAAACCGACACCGGAGTTGTCAAGCAACAGGGACTCGCCGCGTTGCAACGATTTGTCGAGTCGATGGAGGCCGAATCAAATGCCGCTGCCGCTTCTGGAGCACCTGCTGGTCAACACTCTTCTCGAACCGCGACCAATGGGTCTGGAGGAGCTGGAACCGCCGGAGCTTGGAGGCACTGACCGCCACAATCGCGCTCGTGATGCTCTCGCTCTACCTCGACATGCCCTCTGGTCCTCCCCTCGTTCTTCGCATCAGCACCCCATCGCACCTAGTCTCTTATCCCCTCCTAGACCTCTGAGCAATCTTGCTCGACCAAAACTACACACGACTCCTTTTCTAGATTACACAAAACCCAACCACATCGGAATGCCTCTTGACATGAGGCCTCGCTCTGCTCGGTATCACCAGAAAAGTACCTACTTCTTGCTTACTGTTCCTAGATCGATCCGAACACCTCTCTGTGTGCTGTATTTTCTGTTGCGGGCTTTTCTTCCCTGCCTCTTCTTTTTCGTACTTTCCTCACCGCCATCTGTTCCTGCCACCCGATTTTTAATTTTGTTCTTCTGTCAGATCTTTGCTATCCTTTTTGTCTCCCCGTCGTAGTCTGGATGAGATCTCATCCATTTCTTCTCTTCTTTGCTGCATGACACTTTTTCGGTCTCTCTCTCTGCCTCCACGAGTATGCCTCTTGGTTATCATCCCCTCTCCGTTGCGAAAGGATGAAAGGTGTCATCCGGACGAATATGTTTTTTGCCTCGAACTTTCTGCAACGAAACCGAGTCCGTGCAAAGATTCGGTCGTGTCTCTTAACTTCTTCCCTGCGGATATCGCTTACAACGAATGGCATACGTTCACCAATATGTGTGAAAAAGTTGAAGCCTCATGCTGCGCGCGCAAGGTGACGATGTCGTCGACCCGGAACCAGAAACGATGCTACTACTGCCTGGAAAGAATATCAGGTTATGCGCATCCGAACGCGGAATCGAATTGTCGATATTGCGCCAGTGACGACCGTCTCGTGCGAGTCGGCACGCGCGGCACTAGGCGTGTCCGGAGAGCGTAGGCTGAGCGGGGAGACTATTAGCGAAGTCCGGGTTGGTGACTTGGTGCGAAGCGATTCGGCGTCGTGGCAATTATACCGCGTTGTGCTGTCCCCGTAGCGAGCTTTGTGTGATCTCCTCGGGCGATTGGGGAGCCTAGACATGTCCGAAGGCTGTGAGGTATGTCGTATCTGCCATGATTAGTCGCGACGTCGATTGAGCGCTCTGCTGCAGACATGACCTTTCCGAGAAGCGTCGAGAGCATAGAAGCAAACTTTATGTTCACTGCAGATCCAATAGCGCGTCCTTTGGTGTCGGATGCGAGACGCGAAACGCGAAAGTAGATGAAGAATACCACCCGCAGGCCGGATCAATCAACCGTCATGTTGAAGGATTTCTTTGCCATCAAATCGACAACGTCCAGCCAGGGACTACAATAGCACAAGGTTGCAAATATCGGGATACAAGCAGGGTACAGGTCCGACCGGACCGAGCGGACGACTTGGTGAGTCGCTCGTCCTAAAGTCATTCACGATCCTCTCAACCGGGACCTTCGCATGCATCACAATGCTGGTGCCCCGAGTTCAAGGCAATGAGGCTATTCAGCTGGTCGGCGGCGTGGCTGGAGCAGAACCCAACCGGAGATCCTTAACTCCGCTTGTCTGGGTTGAGCAGCGACAGGAGACTGACTCGTTCCGTGCCACTTGATGATGACAACAGTCGCTACCTAGGCGACCGATTCGGAAACCGAGACGATGGTGAGCTACGATGTGCTCGTTCCTTCGAAATTCCGCCCACTCGCTTATGCAATTTCTCGGCAGGAATCACTCGCAAGTACGGGTTCAACCCTCTCGAGTTGTCTCTCCGAGCCGCTCGCATCGACTTCACAGCTCCTCGAACTCGTTGTCCCTCCTCTTGCGGCTCTCGGGCTCCTCCCTGAAGCCTCGCAGTTACCTCTCTCCAACTACCGCAATTCTCAAGCGTCCGAATTCGACCCCAAAAAATTTCTCAAACGCCAGTTCGGACTCGTGCAGAAGGTCTTGATCGAGAAAGTGTGGCCAGACTGGGAACAGGCCCTCGAGACGGAACTTGGAACCGAATCATCCCTCGTCTTCACGAGATGGTTCATTCCTCCGTCAGCATCTTCGTCCTCTTCGGAAGTCGCGGGCATCGTCTTCCGATCGTCTTATGGCGTCCTGACATCGCTCTTGTCCACACAATCCGTCTCGACGCTTCAACCTCGCTCGCTCGACATTATTGCGAAACTTTTGCTTCAACTTCATGAGACTTTCAGTCTCGCCGAACTCTACATGCCAACTTTCGCGTCTCCTCGCTCGTCAGCTGCAGTCCAGATCGGTGACGCCCAAAACTCGGATGTCTCTGACGACGACGATGACGACGACATCCGCATCGATCCCGCACGCCTTGCCCTGTGGGAGCGACTGGTGAAAGACCTCGTCAGTGTCCCAGCACGGATAGCCAATGCTTTCGGCCTCGTCGCGCAAAGGAAAGGCTTCCGAGCTGGACAGGACATTCCGAGCGGCTTGGAGCTTGAGTAAGCCAATTTGGTTTTCATTGGAGCAGCTCGTCGCGCAGCTAAGCATTCTACCGTGCAGATCGTTCATGGCCACGTTGACGAGATCGTACTTGTCGCTGTGTTGGGCCCTGTCATCGCCTGATCCGACCGATTTCGTCTATCCTTCCGCCCTGGCCATCCCGCTGCAACCCCTCGTCTCGTCGCCTTCATTCCTCGCGTCAGGACTCCCGGTCATGATATCCCGCATTTTACCACCCGCAGTCTTTCCGACCCCAGCTCGAGATCTCCTCCATCGACAAAAACATATCAACCTGTTGCAGGGCACAATCTCCGCCATGCCAGATCGAGACACCTCGAAACTGCTTCGGAGCACACTCAGCAAGCTTACGCTTGACCTGAGCAAGGCCGATGCTGAAGTGGCTGCCAAATCCGCAGCCTTTGTTCTGTCTAGTCTGTTCGGCCCACTCGATCCCGCTTCAAGCGATTGCAGAGTTGCGACAGACGTACTTCTAGACAAGAATTGCACGTGGGATGCACAGGTAATCCCCCGGGTGGTATTGTTCTGGCTCGAAGGTCGAGAAGATGCGACGGTAGCCTTGCTTGACAAAGTCGTCGAGCTTTGGGGTTCCTCGGAAGAGCTCAGAAGCGGGTTCGAAGCGAGACGGCTATGTGCGTGATCTCTGGTTCCCCTCCGCCGCTAAAAACGAGGAGTGATGGCTTACAATCCTCCTCGGCCGCCTTGCAGACCTTACTGCTCTCGTCTTGGTGCTGGTCGTGTCCCTCCCGCGGATGCATAAATCGATCATTGCGCTCTCAAAGTCTCCCTTGTTCCTCAATGCCGTCTCGTCGTCCTTGTCGACTATCTCACCTCTCTCCCGCCTCCTCGGCATGCTCGTTGCCGAGTTTGTTTCGAACCGTTCCATCGACCCTCAAACAGGCGTTCAGCCTCTCGATTTTGGAACCATATGGGACGGACAAGACGAAGCGAAAATCAAGATCCGGGATCTTCGAGAGTTGGTGTCCCAAGTCGAGAGCGGTTCGAGCGGCGAGGGTTGGAAGGAATTGCTCAAACAAGTCTACGTAGATCGAGTTGCCGAGATTCTCTGGTCGAAACCTCGGACGAGACACAACAGCAAACCGGTCCAAGCGACTTCGATCGAGGAACCAGTTCAACCGCTGCCAAAACGACCCCTGATCTCGATCATCAATGCGGACGACGAGGACGACGATGCGGCGCTTCCAGCTTACCCTCTCCCGCCTGCGGCTTCCGAAGCGACGATTGAGGCATTGTCATCTTCTGATCCATCGCTGTACCGATCGGCATACTCGGCTACCTCGACACATCCCTCGCAATCCCGGAGAAGAGGACAACTGAGACCTCCCGTGTACATTTTCGAGTTGACCGAGTACCTGAGGGGTAAAGATCCAGATGGTCTCTCGAGCGGACAAAACAAGGAGGAAGCCGATCAGGAAGCAGAACGAGTCGAGATGGGCCTCAAACAAGGTGAAGCGCTGATCAGGAGGAAAGCGGGCTGGGGTAACGAGCTGAGTGAGTTGTTTCGCAATGTCCTGATCGAAAAGCCTTTAGTTGACGATCCGAATGTTCCAGAGGAGAATGCGGTCAATCTCGCGATCGCCCTCATGTCGCTCCAGGACAACTACGAGCTCGATCAATTTGAACAGCTCAGACAGAATCTACTCGTCGCACTGATCAGCAGCTGTCCAATCCAGGTCGCGCCGTAAGCATGAGCTTGATCTTGAGCCGCTTCTTTGAAGTTGAGACTCAGCATCTGTTTGTCATCGCAGCTGCGTGATTGAACAGTATTTCATGCCATCCTACTCGATCTCGCAACTCGACACATTCCTCACTTCCCTAGCTCTTGCTGCACGGGAAATTGCAAACTTGCCGATCCCTTCCATCAATCTGGCGCCCAAGCCTGCGTCCTCGCCAGAAGCCCTCTTTCCATCAAAACAGCTCCCTCCAGCGTTGCATCGCCGCCTTCTCGCATCACAGCAGCCTACAAACCAACTACAACTTCTCGCGGCTGACCTGACCAACCTCGCGCTGACCGATGCACGCGAAGACGCCGAAACGTCTCTACCTGGAGCCGCTAAGGAGAAGCTTCTCTCGGTTCGCAAGTTCAACACCAAGTCGGCTGCGCTCTCGCGGAATCAAACCAACGAAAATTCAACTCTAACCTACACCTCGATCTGTGCCGAAACCTTTATCCTGCCTCTGTTGAACCGGTTCTGGCTGTACCTGCGCGACACGGCGACCTTGACTCTGTACAGTTCGGATTCGAACACGGCGAAAGGTCCGTACGGTGGAGGAGCATCATCGACTCCGATCCTACAGCCTCTCTTGCTCTCAAAGTACCTCGCAACCGTTTCGATCCTTCTGCACGCGGCTCGACATGCTCCAACGTTCCTCGCGGTCCTGGCGCCCGAAGCGCTCGCGTTGGTCGTCTCGCTACGACCTCCAGTCGATTCGGACCACTCGAATCGCGCAAGTTTGGCAGATGAACCAGGATTGGCCGATCTCGACCTCGTCCTCGCGGGAGAGATGGAACTCATCCTGTTGATCTTGTCGACATCGTACTCGATCGATGCGGGACACACGTTGACTCAGTCTTCGTTTGAACTCTTGTCCGAGACACAAAGTTGGGCCGAAGAAGTGTTTGAGCAGGAAGAGACCAAGAGTGGTGGCGCTGCGATCGGAAGGTCAGGAAGAGCCGCTGCAGGTATCTTGTTGAGACTCGAGGAGATTCTCGGGAGATGGAGAGGACGAGTTGGATGGGAGTAGCCCTCTGTAATTTCAGCACAGTGTTGTACGACATTCGGAAGAACAAACTTGGTAAATGACTGGAAGAGCCTGATTGAGGGAAACACGCTACTCTGTTGTCCTGACGACACAGTACACGTCCGTGCCCCATCCGTACATGCTCACGAGATCGAGCGATCCTGAAAAGTATTCGGCATAGATGCGACTGAGCGGTAGTCTACCCGTCATCCGAACAGCAGAATGTGATCAGTCCGGGAGAGAAAGTTGCTCGTCAGTGAAAGGATCTTCGAGACTGACCCGAATCCGAGCCCAGCGAGCGTCCCAACGTTGGTCTGCAGTGCCGATTCGCCGCCTTGAGGTCCTCCACCGACTCCACCCATGTATCCTGCTCCTGTCGTGCCTCCATAGACCGAAGGTGAATCCGGGTCCGAATCGGGGTCAGGCAGGAGAGGCACCGAGGTGAATGCGTAGGAAAAGACGGATTGAACATTCTCCGGAGCTGTCGGTTCGTGCACAAAGCTCGTAAGTATCAGAGAAGGCACGAGGAGAGAGGAGAGAGTCACTCACGAACTCCTCCACCTTGATCGCGAACCCTAATCGTCAGCGCTCCTGGTACGGTCCCGATCGTGACGACGATCGGCGGAAAGTCCTCCTTCAAGAGGTGCGCATGCGGAGTATCTTCAAATCGGAAGACTCCGTCCTCGACCTCTTCCTTCTTCGGAGCATTGTTCTCGACTGTCGCTCGGAACGCGTTCTTGAGCAACTCGGTCAGGATGTACTCGAGATGGGTTCCGATGAACCCGACCTTGAGCGAAGGGTCGGCTCCCTCGATCCGATACGGAGGAGAGACGCCATACGTCGAGTCGCACAAGAGAGTCGCGTATTCTGCGCAGGTCGAGACGAGCTCGTAGGGCGACAAGGCGAGATCGAGCACGCCTATCCGAGTTGGTGCGGCGGCTGACGGGGTCGAGACAGCTTTGGTCGTCGGAGACGACGTGTTCGAAGGTCTCAAGGCAGGGAGCGAAGCGGCGGAGAGCGACAAGTGCTGTTCAGCCATGAGGCGGAGGGAGATACGGTTGCGGATCGCACGGTCGAGGAAGTCGGTGATGACCGCGTCCGGAAGATACTTGCGCGACTCCTTGAAGCCTGCCCGAGCTTCGTTTGAGTGACGGAGGCTCGATTATCAGCAAGAAACAGCGTGACAGACTGACCTCGAGCGAGCAGCGGAATATTGTCGGTATGGGCCGAGACCATATTTGCCATGACCTTGCACAGCTTGTCATTCTCTGCGAGCGATTTGATCTCGGGCACGTTCGCTAGATCGAAGAATGCTGTGCTGTACAGGTTGTGCACCTTGGAGAGTGATGGATTTGTTGCGGGGAGGAAAGGAAGCGAGAGGTGTTGTGTGACCTGCTCATGCCCCCTGGTTGCTCAGCTACCTCTGTTGTCGCGCTCTCGACTATGTCACAGACGAGCGGACTAACCCGTCGAGCGAGTCCAGCCAGAAGTTCTTTCCGGGTGCGTTCGGCGCTTTCAAGCAAAGTGGGCTCATCGAGCGGAGGCGCGCCATGCATCTTGAGGTCCTGCAGCTGCACAGTTTTGGTCGGCCATTGGCTGTAGTACGCCAGTAGCGATTGAGGCGAGGAATTGGCAGGCGGAGATGTAGACGATGACGCCGTGTTGAGCGAACGTTGTAGCACGTCCGGGCGCCAGATGGCCGCAGATACCGATGGAGGACGTAGCAGACGTCGTGAGCAGCTAAACATGACTGCCAGCGCTCGACGAGGTGTGCAGAAGAGCACGATCGGGTGCGCAGGCCGTTGAAATCAACCCCTGACAGGTTTAGTACTTCAGTCAGTCCGTCTCAAGCCGCATACAGGACAGTCAAGGGCTTTACGTCTGACTCTTTGCTAAACGAAATTGTCCTTTGTAGGCAAGGGAAAAGCAATTTTTTCTAATTCGAGATACTCGCATGGACCTTTTTCCCTGCGGCCGCGCTAGCTTCGTCTCCCTCGTAGAACAGCCAATTCCGGTAGTATGTATGGGTCAAGACTGGCGAAGCATACTCCTCGGTCGAGCCTCCAAAGAACGCTTGACGCATGGTCGGGCAATGAAACACGTCAATTCTCCGAACACTGGCTATGATGCTCCAGGTAAACACTCACTCTGGAAGAGCACACTCGAAAAGAAGACGCTCGAGTTCGTCCGAAAGACGATGTCGGTGCGCTCGAACGCTTTAGAGTCGCCAAAGTAGACGGCAAGTTGTCCATCCGCTTCCGTGACTTGGCTCGGATCCGAGTTTAGAATAGCTATCTCGGTGATCCGGTTCCATCTGTGACACAGTCCCGCCAGTAGGATTAGCCCGCCATTGTATTGTTTGATAAACCGCGAAGGTAGGCTTGCTTGCCAGTTTCAAAGGTGAACGAGCCCCGGTCAAAGCTTTGCCCGAAATTATCGTGGCAAATGACCGAGTTGTTCGCGTTTGTATCTTTGGTACACTGACCTTCGTATGTTGGTACGTAGCCGTATACTTCTCCCTTTCCCTCTGCGCGCCACATGACTGCGAAACGAAGCATAGTCGCGATCAGTCAACGGCTCGAGACATATAAGAAAGAAAGCTCAAGGGGTAGGCTTACACCGCGCAGAGAAACATGCCTCGCTTCCTTTTCCACCTGTACAACCCGAACCTGCGTCACCTCCAAACAACCCTGCCAGTTTTCCACCTTGCACGAAATCAAAGTTTGACTCGAAGCCGACCTGTATGACCCCCTTTCTCCGTTCGGTCAGAACGATGCGCCCCGCTGTAAATGAGCTCGTGGAATGAACGGTACAGACTTCGTAGCTTAACAGGGCTCGCATCTTGCCCGTTCCAAAGACGTTCAACCTCATGCTGGCACCTCCCTTCGACGCACTGTAGCTTCCTTCGGGGTATTCGACGCTGAGGACGTTCTGTCCCGATTGCTCGAATGGATCTTTGACGAAACTGACGAATTCTGAAGATGAGAATTTGCTGACTGGCCATTTGGAACTGATGAATTCGGCCGCGGGATCAAGGTTCGCGAGAGTAGCAGTCGGGGCGGGTAGAGTTGTGACACTGGCTGGAGTCATCGAGAGCGAAGAAGCGAGAGATGCGACAAAGTCGGAAGGTCCTCTATTCGAAGTGGTGCTGGATCCTGAATTTATTCCGCTAGAGGCACTGGATCCTGATGTTGTTCCGCTAGAAGGAGTTGTCGACCCTGACGAAACATCATCAATCGGTCCATCAGCTTCATCGTCCGGATCGACTCGGGTTCGGGGTTCGAGGTTCGTGGCGTACCACCTTTATGACCGATGACGGACGAACCTGTGCTCTTTCGATTTGGAGCGGACCAAATCACATACAGCAATATGGCAGCCGTGACGACCAGGAAGAATACTGCAAGCCACACTTTACCCGACTCAAAGCAAGTAGCGGCCTATTCGCCCATTCCAAAACTCCGATCAAATTTCGAGGTTTGATCGATCGTAAGTGGATTGTATCAAGCTCACCTCGTCCCGGTCTCCTCTACCCTTTTCCACATCAGAATCTTCACTGTGATCCCGTTCAGAAGAGCTTCGCGAGTGATGAGAGGAAGGCGAACTGCTTGATCGGCTTGAAGTCGAATCAGACGAGGTAGAATCGGAACGTTTGCGATGTCTACGCAGAGACCGATCACTCGAGTGGTGGGCATTATTGGAACGACGTGAGCGGTTTGAGCGACTTGGATCCGATTCAGATTCAGAGGAGGATGTAGAAGAAGGCGAGGTCGAATCGGATCGCTTGCGATGTCGACGCAAAGAGTGCTTCTCGACTCCATCCCGACTCATCCAAAAGCATCTGCAAGTGTACTGGCTGTCGAGAGAAAGAGTAGGGAGCTGCGAAAGAGAAGTCGTAGCGGAGGCCGCGCGTGCAACATCCGAAACGAGTCCGCGGTGGTGGAAGCGGACCGTGCCTCCATGCGCAGTGACCGCGAATTCCGCTTCGGAGGATGATCATGATAGCGGCAATTGTGTGGCCTGAGTGCGTTTGCGGAAGTCGAGTGAACAATTGCAAAGATGGCGAGTTGATAGTGTCCAAAGAGAGAGTGGCAAATTTGCTCTATGGTGGTGAAACAAAGGGGTTGCAGCCACAAACTGCTCCCCTCACTGCGAAACTGATGAGACTTCCACCTGCGAGTCCAGCGGTGAGGTAGAATGCGAGACACGTTGCGGCAATCTGTGCAGCTCCAGAAAAGTCCGGTTAGTCAGGGTTTCTTTTCTTTTTCGATTCTTTCTCGACACGTATCGTGGGGGAAGACCTTACGTCTACTTCATCAGCTTCGAGTGAAGGTTCGACGACCGATGCGAGCATGATCAGAGTCGAGAGGTAGCCATTCGATGAGGAGAACGCAAACATGATCAGGATGTAAGCTGCAACGAGCTCCGAGAGGTCAGAAGCGGGTCACGCAAATTCAGCAGAAACCCTTCCAGATCACTCACCGATGTCGGATTTGATCAAAGTATGTTGACCCCCGCCTGCTTGTTGATTACACATGAGAAAGAGAGGCTGTCGCAGACACACGCAAGCTTCAGTGGTTCGATCTCTTTCGAGTCTGTGAAAGAAAGCTTACAATGAAGACGACCCTGGCGATACTGCATATCAGGAGACCTTTCCAGTTGGTCCAAGCCAGTTTCTCCCATTGAGGCAATACCCTGCCGAACCAATCACCAGCAGCAAACACCGCAAATCCCAACGGCACAAACAGCTCTGGACGCTGCAAGAGAGCTGCATCCGACTCGCCAGTCTTGACCGAAAGGACCGACGAGGTGATCGAAGGGAACACTGATAGCGTGATGCCGAACACGAGGAACATGGCGATACCGAGTTTGCGCACTTTGCGTTCAACCTGGCGCAGACTCGTCTTGCCACTCTCCTTCAACGATTTGCCGTTCGAATGAGCGGAGGAGGAATCGTTGCCATTGCGCTCGGCATCGTGTTGCGCGTCTTCGTCAAATTCGGATCGGATCACGAGTCGGTACAAGGGCAGTCTGATCAAGATTGCGTACGAGAACCACGACACGGCAGCAAAGATTCCGATTGTCAGGAAGAACGAGAACGCGGTCTGCCGAATTGCAGCAGGAGGGACCGGACTTTCGAGGAGGTTGAGCGTCGCTTGCACAGATGGATTCGGCGACATGTCGAGCTGGAGCGCGAATGCAGTCTGAGGCGAGGCGGATCTCGGCAGGTTCGCCTTCGCGGCTGACCAGGCCGAGACTAGCTGGATCATGGCGACTGCGAATCCGATCCCGCCTTGTCCACTGAGGATGCAGGCGAGGTAGGATGGTCCGAACGCAGCGCTGAGCGCCACAACCGCGTTCTGGAGGTATGAGGCAGACGCAGAAAGCACAATGGCCGATGCGATGAGGAACATGAAGAATGGCCTGTTTATGGAGAACAGCGTCAGGGCAAGAACTCTCGGCGAACGGTACGATATGGACGCACGTAGAAGGGATGGCTTCTATCCGTGTCGTGGCGATCGCGAGAATGAGAGTCGCGGCCATGACTATGATACTGAAAGAGATTCGGCGAGCGAGATCGGCCTACGACAGGTTCTCGCGCGGTAGGTCAGTCAGCTGCAACAGAAGAAGCTGCGAGCACGATCGAAGCTCACGCCTTGTTGAGTTGCGTTGGCATGCGCGAGAAAGACCAGGTTGCCGGTCGTGAAGGTGAGGGCCACGAAGCTGGCATAGCTGAACTCGAAGGGCGAGCCGACCAACCGCGACGAGTAGTAGCTACCTGCGACAATCTCGGTGTTCCATGCGAGCAAGATGCTCGCTCCGAGGATCTAAAAGATCAGAAGGGGATCAGATGCATCGTGTCAGAGGCGGATTAAAATGGAAGCTCACGAAGAATGCGCCTTTCGTGATCCACACTTCGAGCTTGCGCGTTTCGAGCGTGCCTCCCTCTGCGTCGCGACTCTTTGAGCTCGTCGAGCGTTTCCTCGGCGAATGATCCCTTTCTCGTTCATGGTCCGAGTCGTCATCGGCCATCAAGGGGCGGTATTCATTGTCGAGTTCTCGCGCCGCCTCGTCGGCATCGAGGTCTTCGGGTACTTGGTAGCCTTCGTCGTCTGCGTCGTCGGCTGAGCGAACGGCTTGATGGGCGAGCTCGCCGGCGGTGTGGACGTCGCCTTTCACCTTGGCCGCAGCATTCTTGAGCGGGCCGACCGGGGCAAACATCCTCGAAGGATGGTGGTCTGCGGCGAGTGGGTGTCTCTCGGTCCTGATAGTGGGAAGAGAGTGTCCTTGGTTCAGGCGGTGATGGGAGGTTGGCTCGGAACTGGAGGCTGTGGGATCACGTGAACGAGGGGCCACGATGGGAGCGGAAAGGAGCGTGGGTTTGGTGGTAAGCTGATACGCTTCGCAGTCGATCGAAAGACTGGCAGCTAGTGCGAGCGAGTTTGAATATGGTCACGAATTCGCGTGCCGAAACGCCGGATCCATTTCGAAGAAGCGATGACGGGTTCGAGCAAATCGCCCGCGCTTCAAACTTGGTTTTGCCTGCAACGCTGAAGCAGTCTATGGTGACTTGGTAGACTCTGAAGGCCTCGCGCTTGCTCACAAGCAAAATGTCCGCGGATTTGAGAGCAAATCTTTGCGAAGGCCTGCAGCCGGTCGACGACGCTGCGCGCGCAACCCGGCCAACGTGTTCTCGCTCTCTCGCATTCGCAACAACTCGACACCAGTTCCCGGTGAGGTCACCGCACAGACTGAACGAGTCTGCCGCGTTGGAGTCGCTGACGTGCGTCCCGACGGACTCGCTTGCAGACTCACCGCTGGACCTCTCGCGTCCTTCCTCCTTCCCCTTTGCTCGGGATCTGCCGTAGTGCCCCCACCGATGGATGACGCCGGTCAGTCTGTCGTGTCGCCGTGTCTAGTCGCGCTGTGTGCAGCCACGAGTGCTGACCTCGCTGCGATCCCCGTGACGCAGCCTTGCACGAGCGGGCCGCGAAAGCCGCTCGCGCAAAGGAGAAGGTGGGAGGCAGTCACCGCAGAACTCAAACATTGGACGAGGCGACTCACGCCAATCGTTTGCATCAGTTGCGCAAGTTTCAAGCGGCCAAGACGCTCAAGGCGCAACAGCAAGCGGGTTTCCCCCTCCCGAGTCCGACTCCTCCTCCACGCAGCGACACGACGAGCGTCCCGGCGAGCCCTGCATCGACTCGCGGCGGTGACTACTCGCACTTGCCTCCGCCTCCACCCCGTTCGACCCATTCCCCTGCCCTCTTCGACTCGACGAAACGACCCTCCCAGTTTGAGCCTCTGCCTCCTGGCGTTCCTCCTCCTCCTCGACGACTCGCGGTAGCTACTCCTCCTCCTCCACCGCCATTCGCATCCACCTCGACCGACTACGCCGTTGCGTCGCGCGCCTCTTCTCGTAACGCATTCCGACCGAAAACTCCTGCTTCGCCCTCGCACTCGAACTCGACTGGCGTCGTCGTGTCTCCTCCACTACCTGCGTCCCCGTCAGGTAGTCAAGCTGGCAGTTCTCTCATTCAACAGCAGACCATTTCGGGTCTCATTGCCGACAAGGCCACTCTAACGACACAAGTGCAAGAACTGCAATCTAAAATTCATGAGCGACCCTCAACTGAAGCGCACGATGACGCACTCGCACGCGCGCGCGATCTCGAGGACGAACTGCGACAGATCGAGGAAGAGCGCGGACGGGACGCAGAACGGATAGCGAACCTTGTCAGTCTCTCTGTAAACATGCGCAAAGTTAGATCATTCTGCTGATACATGGAACTCCTTCATGTCAACAGGAACGTGGAGTTGATATCGCACGACATGCGCTCAAAGACGCCCATTCGCGTATCGCTGAGCAAGACGACGAATTGCAAGACCTTTCAGCGCGCCTGGCTGACCACCAAGCGACTGTCGCTCCGAGCGACCACGAGGATCGACTGCGTGAGAAAACGGAACGAATCGATACCCTCGAGCTCGAACTGTCCCAGCTACGCACCGCACAGGAAGATCTCGAGCGCGACAAGGCCGGGATCGAGAAAGCGCTCGAAGACGCGCGCGACGCTGCCGAAAGCGCTCGACTCGAGTTCACGAGCTTGACGACTGCACATGCCGCCGCGACGGGAGAACTCGAGATGCTGAGGTACCGAGCCGAACAAGTCGAGAATGGAGAAGCACCCGACGCGCAGGAAGAGATTGCCGAGTTGACCCAGTTTGTTTCGTCACTCCAGGCAGACTGGAAAGCTGCTTCGGATCAAGCCGAAGCTGCGGAACGCAAAGTGGAGGAACTGCAGCAACAGCTCGAAACCCTCGAGGCAACCGTGCGAGAGTCGAAGAACGGACGGGACGAGCTACAGCAGGAACATGACCGGCTAGCCAAATCGCTCGAAATTGTCAAAGATCAGGCGGAGGAGCTCGAGAAGCAGAACTCGGCCTTGAAAGATGAGCGAGAGTCGCTGGAAGAAAAGCTGCGACAAGCGGAAGAGCAGGCAGAACTCGCGAAGGACTGCACCCATGCACAATCGACTCAAGAGGCTGAAAAGGCCGCAGAGGAGCTACGGGAGGTTCGGGCGGAGC
The DNA here is from genome assembly GCF_050403365.1 of Sporobolomyces koalae. Taxonomy (NCBI): domain Eukaryota; kingdom Fungi; phylum Basidiomycota; class Microbotryomycetes; order Sporidiobolales; family Sporidiobolaceae; genus Sporobolomyces; species Sporobolomyces koalae. Next base: position 306,290 of record NW_027481766.1, read on the forward strand.
TGGACCAGGTGCGGTCTGATCTCGAGGACGCAACCAGGCGGCTCAGCGGAGCCGAGACGGAGGTGTATCAGCAACGGACGGCCACGGACGAGAAAGAGGAGGTCATTCAGAAGCTTGAAGAGCAACTGGAAGAAAAGGACACTCGCATCCGCGATTTCGAGCAATCGGTGCAGGAAAAGGTGGGCTCGTTGCGGGCAGCTGAGGAACACGCGCGAGGTCAGGACGCAAAGCTTTCCGCTTTGGAGGAGGAGCTGGCCGAGTCTAGAGCGGCATGCTCACAACAAGAACGTCTGGTGCAGGATCTCGAAGATGATGCCGAGGTCCTCCGCGCTTCGTTCCGACACAAAGACGACAATTCCCGAGCGATCGAGGAGGAGGCCAAGACCCTACGAGACGATGTCGCTCGACTCGAAGAGGAGATTGCACAACTCGAACAAGCAGTCACGTCGAGTCGCCAGGAAAACGAAACTAGCTCGTCCGCGCGGCAACAGTTGGAAGCCGATATTTCTGCTCACTTGGAAACCATCGCCAGCCTCGAATCGGAGATGTCTGCGCATGCATCCAGCCTGCGATCCTTCGAGACCACTGTCGCCTCCCTCGAGACATCCCTCTCTTCTGCGCAAGGCGAACTCGAATCTGCTCGACAAGAGGCCGAGTCTGCCCTGTCAATGCGCCAAGGACACGAGCGCGACATTGCCACTCACGCTGCGACAATCGCATCACTCGAGTCGACGTTGGCTTCTCTAACCGACTCTTCCTCTACCTCTTCGACCCGAGCCGAAACCCTCGCAAGAACCGTTGCCGAGCTCGAGGCGGTCAAGTCTTCGCAAGATGTCGAGCTTGGATCGCTCCGGGCTCACATCTCCGAACTCGAGAAGACTAATGCCGAGACCGTGTCAGAGCGTGACGAGCTTGGTTCCAACCTCGTGGCCCTGCGACGCGAACTCGAAGAGAGTCTGTCTCGGTTTGATGCTCTCGAAGCTGACCTCGAATCCCTACGCCGAGATCATCAAGCCGCGCAAACCGAATTGGAGACGCATCGAGACGAATTGAAGGCTTCTCGAGCACGCGTTGCCGAAGTCGAAGATCAGCTCGAGGTAGCTCGCTCAGAGACCGATGCCGTTCGTACACAGCTGGCGACAGCAGATCAGACGCTCGCAACGAGTCAAGCCGAAGTTGACGCGATCAAGAAGGAGCTCGAGACGACACGGGACGAACTCGCTTCGTCTCAAGGCGACTTGTCAGCAGCTCGGCAGACGCACGAGGAATTTGAGACGACTGCCTCGGCCGATTCCGAGGGCCTCAAAGCTCGGTTCGCCGCCCTCGAGTCCGAACTCGCTGTCGCACAAGCGAATGCTGCCAAAGCATCTTCGGAAGCTGCACTTCACTTGTCGGAACTCGAGGCGCTACGTCAAGCGCAACAGGAGTCAGCGTCGTCGTCACGCACAACGAAAGAAGACGTTGAGCCACTGCAGAAAACTCTGCGAGAACAAGAAGGCCAACTTGCCGCTCTGGAAGAAGAGCTGTCGCAGTTGAAAGAGATCGAGTACTCTCTGCGCGTCGAGCTCGAGTCGGCCGAAGCTGCAAAGCTCGCTGCTGAGAAAGCGAGTGCGAACCTGTCGAAACCGACGGCGATGAGCGATCTTGAACGCGACTTGTCTGTCTTCAAAGACATTCTCGCTGCTTCGGAATCGCGAGCGACCTCTCTGCAACAGTCGCTCACAGCTGCCGAAAAAGACCTGGACGAGCGCGAACTCGAAATCTCGAGACTCGAAGGAGAAGCCGCGACAAAGGAGGCGAAGGAGAAAGAACTCGAATTCACACTCGAAACCGTCACGTCCAAAGCAGCGCAGTCAGCCTCCAAGGTGGACGACTTAGAGGAAACATTAAGTCAAGCGAGGCGCGCCCATGCTGAAGCACAGACAGCCGTCAAGAGCGAGCTCGACCACGCAAAAGCCGAATTGGGCAAATTCCGGATTGAATACGAGCAAGCCTTGACCGCCAAAACGACGGCCGAGAGCGACTGCACGAAAGCGAAGGTGCGCTGTCCCGAAGCTCGGAAATTGTGCTCGCGAAAGCTCACACTCTACACTTGTAGGCCAAAGCCGATATCCTTGATGGTCAACTCCGCCTTGCGAATGCCGATCTTGCCCCAGCTCAAGGTGCGTCCAGAACTTTCCTCAGCTGAGCCTGTAGACCCACCCTGATCTGAATTGTCACCCTGTATGGTCAGGTCGTATTTCTATGCTAGAGCAGCAACTCGCCACGTCACAATCTGAAGTACAACGGCTCACAGGCACGCACGAGTCGCTACTGGCGACGAACACGTCGCTGACGGCTGCCGTTGAAGAATTGCGCCACAACTTGTCGACCCTCGGGGACACCAGCGCCACCGGATCTGATCAAGCTGCCGCTCTATCCTCGTCTCTCGCGCAAGCGCAAGAGTCGGAACACGCGATGCGCGAACAACTCGACGCCCTTCGCTCAGAGATGGACGAGATCGAACGAAACCGTCTCTCGGTCGAGGAAGAACTCGCTCGCTGTCGTGGCGAAGTTGAAGAGACTTCGACTACTCTCGCAGCGGCGATGACGGAGCTTGACGCGACGAAGGAGGAATGTGCCGATCTTGAACGAGCGGTGGAAGAGGCAAGAGAAGAAACCCGTGTGGCAGTTTCGGCCAAAGCTGTACTCGAGCAAGACAAGCAACAATTGGCGACCAGAATCGACGCTTTCGAGACTCGCATCTCTGATGCATCGACCCTTTCTGCAGAACTCGAGGAGCAGGTGAGATTGTCTCGTTCTCGTCCGCAAATCTTGACGAGTCTGTCCTGACTTGGCTTTGTCGGTTAGATCACGAGTCTCAAACGCAACCTGAAAGACAAAGAGTCGGCTCTCGAAGCGCTCGAGACGGATCGATCTCACGAGGCTGCTGCCGCTTCCGAACGAGCGCGCGCGAGTACTGTCAAACTCAAGGACGCGGTGCGACAAGCGTCCAAGACTGAACGCGAATTGAAAGCGATCATGGAACAAGATCGAGCGAACGAGGTCGAAATGCTACGCAACGCGGTCAACCGCCTCGAACAGGAGATCAGCCGACATCGATCGAGCGCAGGAGCGCCTGTCAACGCTGCTGCCACTCCAGCTTCGTCGCGTGACACCACCTCGCTCGAAGCCGAACTCGAACGCAACGTCAACGAGGTCGAAACTCTGCGCCAGACGCTCGAGGAGCAACGTACTCAAGCGATCGAAGCGAAGAACGCTCTCGACGAGCTCCGAACCCTGTATGCACAAACGCAAGAAGAACTTGAAGATTTGAGAGCGGGAGCATCGCAACGTCCTAGTCGACAGTCTTCTCCTGAGGAAGGAACCGATCTCGACGGAATTCAACTCGAACTGTCGGCAGCTCGAGCCCAGATTCGATCTCTCGAAGACGAATGCTTCCACAGTGAACAGACTCGAATCAAGATGCTCAAAGCGAACGGCGACCTCAAAGGTCAGATCGAATCGTTGCAAGACGCTCTCGACAAGGAACGCGCATCTGCTGCTGCCCGCATTGCATCACCCCCGACGACAACGACCACGTCGCAAGCTACCCCAGCAACTCCTCCTCGAGCACCTCTCGCTGCTGCTGCAAATCGTGCTCACGCTCATCGACGTACGGCTTCAACTCTACCATCAGTACACGAGATTGACGATGCACCACCACCGACTGTCCCGGCCCCACCACCCCCTCGGTCGGACGAACGACCTTTTGTTCCTGCACCCGCGTCCACCGGTAACCCAGGGCACCGTTCAGTTTCGAGTCGACATGTACGACAAGCTTCGTTGAGCTTGCTCAAACAACGCATGGAAGACGAACTCGGGTCGTTTGAACCGTATTCGAATCACTCGTCGGGTTCTTCCGGAGGAGTGGGTGGTAGTACAAGAAGGACAAGAAAAGTGCCGTTATCAAACGATCTCTTGTGGTGTAGTTCTTGTTCGGGAGATCTCTTTGTTGTTTGATTTGAAAAGAAAAAGAGGAAAACCCTCGTCTCACAAAAACTGGCTCTGTGGCATATGACCGGGGCCTCCAATTACGTCTCGACAAGTTTTTCCTTACTAGTTCATGTTCTTGATCGGAATTCTACCTCGATCGAGCCTGAACCATCTCACTATGTTCTGCCCTCCCGATGGTTCTTCAGGTTCCCAGGTCCTGACTTTCCGTTCTGTCTGACACACGACACATTGACAATCGAAATTCTCATCTTGGATCACTTCGCAATTCCGCCGTTCTCGTTCCGAGTCGAGAAGAATCGAGGTGGGTTCAAGTCGTTCGTTTGGAAGAAGGTTTCTTGAACTAGTCGCGTGTGGTACGGACAAATGTGCTCGAGCACAAGGTTTGCAGAACTTCCAATCGGGTGCACCTATATTGACAGTGACTGATGCAGGATGATGGTTCCTAACTGTCGAGGCTTGCGAAGAAGAAGAAGGAACAGTATGTGGTCTCGGGGTTGAACGAGATGCTGCCTGGTCGTTCCGATCGTAAAGAGTCAACAGGATGAGTTGGTCCAAACTCGCCGCAGGTGGTTGATCAGCGAGTCGTTCATCGCGTGATTCGTGTTCGATGCAAGTCCTGTCAGCTCGTAGTGATCGCTCGGAAACACGATCCGGCTGGTGGAGCAAGAGCGCTTTCGGCAAGACGATCCCAGGCGAGACGAATTGCATTCGTTCGAACAAACTGTCTCGCATCCAGTTTTCATCTCGTGATGTGCCGGTTGTTGGCGTGGCTGAAGGCGCGAGAATAAACCGTCGACAGGATTGGCACAAGTAGGATTGGCGAACTGTCTCTTCGAAATGATGTTCGAGGTGATAGCTGGGATCGTCCTCGTCGAGGTTAGAGGGTGATCGAGGCAACATTTGATGTCGCTGGACGAGCTCGATGCAGATCGAGAAGAGAGAGCGGACGGTCGGCTGCTGGTCGTAGTTGTTGTCGTGATTCGAGAGCGCGAGTTGGTCGATTACGATGCGGGTATTGCTCTGCGTGCTACGTTTTCTCTGCGTCCGGTCACGAGTAGACGTCGATGCACGCGAGAGTGGATTGTGATGCACTTTGAGCCGGGTCAAGTTGCGGAACAAGATCGTCCATGGCGGCAGGTGGTGGAACTGGTTGCGAGCGAGGGACAACGATTCGAGGTGCGGGAACAGATTGGGTAGCCAAGATGGGAACGCTGCAACCAGAAAAAGTGACTCTCGTAATGGTGTCTTTCTGACAGTACGGGAAAGAGGGATGAGAGGAGAAAATGGTAGGTAGAAGCTCACAGCTGAGGCGGTTGTGCGACAAGTTCAGACAAGAGACGCGGGCGAGCACCTGCTCGGGACGGTTGCGAGACGTGGGCGAGAAGCTCAGGTACCATTCGACTACCCGATCGAGGTGTTCGAGTGCGGTCCAGCGTGCGAGGTCGTCGTCGGTAAGGTCGAGGTTGGAGAGATTGAAGCGCAACCGCGCCGAGGAAGCAGTGCACGACACGAGACGCTCGACCGAGCTGAGCAAAGCGCGAGTATCGAGAGGGCGCGAAGGGGACCCGGACAGGAAGCTCGGTGGCGAGTTCGACGAGACGAGGCGATGGACGCGCTGAACCCAGTCGAGCTGGGCAAGGTTCTGCCGGAGCGAGACGAGCGCTCTCGCTGACGGGGAGGACAAGGTCGAGTTGCGCCTCGACTCTCGCGAAGCCCATTCGGGGCGGGCGAGCGTGTCGCGCACGTCACGAGCGAAGCGGTCGAGGATTGGAACCCAGACCGAGCTCGTGGTGAAAGCCGGGGACGATGAGAGTAGGGTGGTGATGCGCTTGAGCGTGAGCGCGAGCTGGTCGAAAGTATTTGCCTCGAGCGATGCGCGTGCGTCAAAGTACAGCTGTTCGAGTTTAGGGATCGAGCGCGGGACGCCGTTGCGATTTGCCAACCGACGATGGCCGACTTTGTCGTCAAAGTGGGCATCCGAGTCCGAATCCGAGTTGCTCTCAGTCCCAGACTCGGACTCGTTTGCGGAACCGCTTCCAGAGGACTCCGATGACGACAAAGAGCTCGCGCTCGAAGCAGAAGCCGATCGCGATGTCTGGCCATGCGTACGTGGCTTGAAGAAGCGAGTGTTTGTGCTCATGCACTTGTCCGGACCCGGCCTCGAGACAAGGCCAGATGCGCGGGACCCCAATCGAGGGCGAGGTGGCCAAGCTGGCGATGCGCCGGTGGGGATCCGTCGCACGCCGCCCGCGCAATTAATTCACTCGAATCCGCTCCCCTTGATCTCGCTGTCTCGCCTTGCCTCGCCTCGTCCCGTCTTCCTCCTTCGTCCCATCCTTCGTGTCTATATACCCCTAGGCGGCGATATGGCATCCTCGGCGACTGTGCAGCCCCGCGTCGACACGCACTCGACTCGGCTCGACGTAATCGACACGAAACACGGCCGGATCCTCTGTGTCGCCGATGTCCGAGGTCAGTCTCACGATATGGCCCCTGATCAACGCATCCTCCCGTCCACGCGAGGAGAAGGCTGCACGAGCGGAGTGACGTGCACTCGCCGTCTCCTGCGCGACCCCTCGCTCCACTAGTGGCTCTCACTGACCACCCTGTGCAAACCTCATAGGTGCCATCTCGAGCCTGAACACGCTCGCAGCCGAACACAGTGCGATCGCCATCATTCACACAGGCGACTTTGGCTTCTACGAACCCGCGTCGATCGCGCACATCTCGGACCGCACCCTCAAGCACCTCGTTCAGTACTCGTCCCTGATCTCGCCTCAACTTCGCTCCCAGCTCCTTGCGTCGACCACCTCGCCCGCTCAACTTCGTCACCTGTTGACCTCGGCTACGACCCCTGATCACTTTCCGCTGAGCGAGTTCCCCAAACTCGTCTCTGGTCAGCTTCAGCTCGCAGTGCCCATCTACACCGTGTACGGCGCATGTGAGGATGTGCACGTGCTCGAACAGATCCGCCTCGCCGGACCGAGCCCCCTCCGCGTCCCGACTGCCTCGACCGACCCCACGTCGACGACTGCAGCGCTCTCGGCTACGACTGTGACCGATTCGACCACCCAGTCGTCGTACTCGATCGCAAATTTGACCGTCCTCGACGAGGCGACGACCCGCGTGCTCGAAATTGGTGGACTTAAACTGCGCCTGTTTGGACTCGGTGGTGCAGTCGTGCCCCACAAGCTGTTCGACAACGGCACCGGAAACGCAACCATCGCCGGAGGGATGGGTACCATGTGGACTACGATGCTCCAGATCGGTGAACTTGTCGACACGGCTCAGAAAGTAAATCCCCAAAAACACCGCTCTTCTCCGTCTCGACTTGTCCCGGTGTAGACATGGACTGACCCCCTTTGCTTTCTCCCCCTTTCAGGTGTACGATCCGACCGAGACCCGGATGCTCATTACGCATGCCTCGCCCGGTCGAGAAGGACTCGTCGCGCAACTCGCGCTCGTACTCAAGTCAGACTTGACCGTCTCGGGTGGACTCCACTTCCGGTACGGCTCGTCGTACAACGAGTTTTCGGTCACGTGGGACCCCGAACAGTACCGCCTCAAACTCGAACAGAGTCGCAAACAGTTCCAGGGCGTGTGGGACGCCGTGCAGAGTCAGGTCGAGGGAGTCGTCGATGAGCACCAAAAAGTGCTGCTCGCCAACGCCCTCGCAGTCGCGAACCGAGTACCTGCTTCAGCACCGACTCAGGGCGGTCCGGCAGTCGAAGAAACTGCCTGGAAGAACTGTTGGAACTGGCAAGTTCTCGACCCTTCGTCCAAAGGTTTGTTCATTGTGCTGGCAATCTGACCCCCCTTGTCATCTGTTTCGAATATTCAGGAATCTACCAGACGCTAGTTTCGGCAGCTTGGTGCTCGACATCCGAGAAGGCCGAGTCGGCAGCGAAATGAAGTCTCAAGGCTTCAATTTCGCTTACCGTTCTTCCTCTGCTCAAAACTCGACTCCTACCGCTGTCGCAACCTCGGCACCGACCGCTGTTGCTGGTCAACCGTCTTCGACTGCCCTGCCTTCTTCTTCGAACGCCCCGCAGAACCAACATGTACCACCGCAAGGATTCGCAGGTCGGGGCGGATACCACCAACATCGAGGATCATCCATCCGAGGCAATGCCCGGTTCGCAAATCATGCTCACCACCATCACCAGCAACACCAGCAACCACCACCACCAGCACCGACACAACAGAATACCACCGCTTCTTCTTCTCCTCCTTCAGCTTCTCAAGCAGTCTCGAACCAGATCTCGATTCCGACGACGACGACGACTGAACCAGAAGCAATTGGGAACAAGAAGGAAGCGAATGGAGGTTCTTCATCGACGACTCCAGGAGGACGTCACGGGAACTCGAGACCTCATTCTCGCAACCACCCTTCCTCGCAGGCACACCAGCAACCACTATCCGGAGCGTCTGCGCCGACGACCACGACGACCAACGGTAACGATACTTCGAGTGAGAAGGCTCCAGCGTCGCCACTACCTGTAACAGAGGCTTCGACCGGATCTAGAGAACCTCCAGCTTCTTCTTCATCAGCGAACCCGGCGAATGAGAGTGGAGGTACAGCTGCGACGACGACGAACAACGAACAGCAGACTCCCGAATCGAAACCTGTCGGAGGAGGGAGAGGACGTGGAAGAGGTCGAGGAGGAGGAGAACGAGGGACTCCTCGAACTGGAGGAGGAGGGAGAGGTAGGAGTAATGGAGAATGGAGAGGTAGTGGAAGAGGTGGAGCTGCGAGTGCGAGAGGAGGTAGTGCGAGATCGAACTCGACGACGACCGCGAACAATGAGGGAGGAACTCCTAGCAAACCCGAATAAGGATCAAGAGTTTGGATTGGAAAGTTTCGAGAAGATGGGGGCGGGAAAAGATGATCAGTCGAGGGAACGGATCTGAAGCGGGTTCCGAAGAAGAAAGAGTATAGATCGTAGTTTGCAAGTTACTCTTGGGGAAAATCTATGGTTTGGTTTGTCTCTCGAGGGGGATAGAAAGAAATCGCTGCAACAAAGAGAATTCACACAATTCCAATCGCAATGGGACCGTTGATCACGGCCGTCTTGCCAAAGATGGGCCCGCTTAAAGGTTGTGGACTCTTTGCCTTCCACAGCCCATCCCCAAGTTGGCAAAAATAAATAATAGCCCGCGGGGGGGCTATTGCAGAACGTGGTGCCCTTGACAACGTTCTGTGCAACGGTTGCCGTCTCCACCTACCATTGCGACACGCCGCTCTTCACATCAAGACGCTTGAGCAGGACAAACCGGTCGCTCTGCCCCCTCTGGCACTCGATAGGCAGGCTCCGTGTGGATGCGACGCTGCGGGCCTGCTTTGACAAGCGTTCTGGCTGTCCCCCCCCCCACGGCCGCGTGGGACGCTTTGGTTCACCGCACCGATCTACCGCGTGTCTTCCTCTCTGGAGGTTTCCCCGAGGTCGCTTGCTCGTTCCTGCGGAACATGGTGGACTACACCGACGTGATCGAAACGCCGGGACTTGATCGCTGCACGTCCACTCGCGAGGGCATGTAGATCCCTCTGTCGCAATAATTCAAGGTGAATTACGCGCACTTGTGCACGTTCTGGGTTTCAAACGTCATAGCTAAGGTGTGCACAACGGTGTTTGGCAAGAAATGGGACAAAAGCGGCTTCGAGAAGTTACGCTGGCCGTGACAGTTCTCGAGCCCGCTTTTGTTCCATTTCTTCCCAGAACCGTTAAGCACACCTTAGCTACGACGTACGATACCCAAAACGTGCACAAGTGCGAGTAATGCACCTTGAATTATTGCGGCAGAGGTATATCCCAGGTACAACTTGGAAGACTTTCGCTTCGAAGCGGACTCGTCTGCGCCATTTCCGTTGGCGTTAACGGCCGACTCCTCGCGCAGAACCCTCGCTCGAACTCTCTTCAGAATCCATCTACACTTGCTCCCGATACTATTTCAAGAGTTTGGGAATTCTGGAAAAAGAGAATGGTTCGAAAACAGCTTGACTGATTGCAATTAAGATGGTTTTCAAGAGCTTAGGCAGAGATAGTAACAGCTTCGACTTCCTCGACCGTTCTCGGCAACCAACTCGGAGTCAAGTTTTCGAACCCATCTCGAGTGAGCAACAAGCTGAAAGAAAGAAAAGATTGCAAACGAACCCGTTTTCGAGAATCAGTACTCTCGGCTGCCCGGAAATGTGGAGCGAGTGCAAATCGACTTACTTGTCCTCAATTCGCACGCCTCCGACGTAGAGGTACTTGGCGAGGAGATCGTGGTTGACGTATTCCGAATTCTTGAATGGGGCGAACAAAAACTCGTTGAAGTAGCACCTGAAGAGAAAGAAGCAGTGATGCAGCGTCAGACGATCTGTTCTTGAGATAAAAAGCTTTGATGATGTCTGGAAGACAAATAATCAAAAAGCTCACCCGGGTTCGACCGTGACTACGAACCCTTCTTCGAGGGGAACTCGGAGACGGAGGTATCGCAAAAGAGGATCGGTCGAACGTCCCTCGGGCAACCCTCCAACTGCGCACGCAACTCAGCCTCTAGATCAGTCATCAAGTTCTTCTATAATAATCGTCTTGGAGCAAGAACCTCACCATCGTGAGTGTCGAGACCGAGCAAGTGACCTGTTCAGCGCACGTCAGCCCAAACCTCGAGAGGTCTTTATTATCTTCAGCAGGATATGAACATTGATTTACCGACTCCATGAGGGTAGAAAGCCGAACTCAAACCACTCGATCTAATCTTGTCAACCTTCTCGTCCTCCGACGCTCCCTCAGCAACAAAGAGTCCGAGCTTGAGGAAGCCGCGAATGAGGACATTGTGCCTGAAACCCGATTGGAAGAAATCCCATCTACTTTAGCGAGACGGCTTGGGGTTGCAAGACACCCAGAAGAAACGTACATGAGAAGTTGCACGTCTTCCCAATTGCAGCCAGGCTTGATGATCTTGAATGCGGCCTGTTACAGTTCAGAAAGCACGGATCAGATCAGTACTGACACACGACAGAGGAGTGAAAAAACCCAAGTACATCTTGCATTTCGCACACGAGGGTCGTGATTTCGGCGCATTCTTTCGTGAACTTGCCACCGTTGCCAGTCTACTCACGCGTCATCAATATCATGATACAAGTCAAGAAATGACTCTTCTGGACATACAGGGATAACACGCGTCACGTCCGAGGCGTAATCTTGCCATTCGCAACCAGCGTCAACGAGAAGCAGAGTCGGTTCGGCCGGGAAAGGCTGATCATTCGCAACGTAGTGAAGCGTGCCAGCAGATTTGCCAGCGGCCATGATCGAGCCATAGGCTTGAAGCTTCGAGCTGACCGGTCGAAACTCGCGATGTCAGGTCGTCTGCGGAAACTGTCGACTCTTAGCAATGTGATCCTTACCCTCGTCTCCTGCAGTAGGCGACAAATTCGGCTTCGGCAGCGTTCTCGTCCGTGACCTGACCCTTGCCGACAAGCTCCATGAGGTGCTTGTGAGCTCCGGCGGTGATCTCGTTCGCATGGCGCATTTTCTCGACCTCTTGCGGGGTCTTGTTCCTCCTCGCCTCGTGCAGTGCCTTGATCAGGTACTCGCTCGTCGGGACCGGCGCGTTGATCTGGGCAGCGATCGAGGTTGGCGGCTTGGTGAACGGCAGATGGTGAATGATGGTCTCGAGGTCGCGGTTCTTGGGCGGCGGAGGGTACAGCGAATGGCGCGACCAGCCTTGGTGGATCGCCGTGACGTGAATCTTCTGCCCAACCTCCTGAGGAGTGGGCGGCATGCCCATCCACATGACCTGTAGGTCACGTGAGAGCGTGAGCGTGAATTTGCGGAGATCTCCTCTCAGGATGGACTGACCTCGGCCTCGTCGACTTCGGGGAGCCACAGCCTGGTCTCAATCGAGTCGACGTCTACGTGTTCGCCACCGTGGTGCTCATACGAGATGGTGAGGGCCGAATGAGGGGGAGCGACTCCGCCGGACAACCACGAAAAGTTGCGCTCTTGCTCGAACGGCAGTTCGCGATCACTATCGTGCCTCGACTCGACCTTGCTACCTTCGAGGAAGATGTAGTGTCGGGCCGGTCGCAGCGACGAAGGCTTGTTGAGCGACAAGAGTCGCTTGATCAAAAGGTGCGAGTGCAAGAGCGGGTAAGGTGCAGGTGCGGTCATCGTGTCTTGCGTGATGACTGTGCTGGTATGTCGGGTCGAGCGAGCGAGCGAGCAAAGGCAGACTTGGCCACGAAGGAAGCACCTTGCGGTGAATCACATGTCCGAATTTTGCTATTTCTTACGTCATTACCTTTGAATAGCGCAGGCTCAATTGATCAATTATAATCTGAAAAGTCGCGACAGTCGGTTTACCGACTTGCATGCCTTTACGGCTTCGTGCGATCGGCCATTGTTGCACACGATCTTTCGAAGACGCTGCAGTACTGAAGCGAAGGAAGCATTTGCTGGACTGCTGCCACTGAATGAGGCGGAATCACGATTCAATATTGCGATTTGCAAGATCATGAGCCACGAAGAGATGTTCTTTGTGACCTAGAGGGCTTTCAGCTTTCAGGTTTCGAATGAATGCAGTATCTTAGGTGTATGATGATCGAAATAGCTCAGCTTGGGCGCGCACCTGGAGTTGCAACGTTGAATCTCGCTCGGCTTCCTTTCTTGGCTCCTCTCTCGCTCCCTCGTAATCCAGAATCGCTGTCATGACTTTCTCGCCGCTAGAAAAGACGCTCAGGAGACATGTCAAGACATATCAGGAGTACAACGCATCAAACTGTGCCGAACTGTTCTCAACTCCATCTAGTCTCGAATTTCATCGGTTCGTTGCGGCAAATCGACCCGTCGTGATACGTGGACAAGGTTACAGGGAGCAAATAGGCGCGCTTGAGCGTTGGTCAGACGACTATCTCCTGCGCAAGATGGAGGAGAAACTTGTCGACATTTCTGTCGATCCGACCGGGTATAGTGACATTCAGACGCTGCACTCGCTTCTGCAAAATCGGTGTAATTGACTTGGTCGGTCCCAGGAACGCGGACTCGATCGTCGATGGATATTTTGTCGAACCGGCAAGCAAGTCATGGCCTATTTACTTCCTGGATTATCGATACCCTTGTTGACGCACTATGGCTCCTCAGCTGTAAAAATGCCATTCTCGAACCTGCTATCGAACCTGCAAGAAGAGCAAGATACAACGAATCCAACATCGCCCGTGTTCTATCTCCAAAGCCAAAACGGGAATCTCGCCGACGAGTACGCTCCGCTGCTCGAAGACGTTGGTACCGAAGGACCCGCCTGGGCTCGAGATGCGTTTGGTAATTTAATCCTTTGTTCGCTCGTTAGGATTCCGAATCTAACGCTGCGATGTTGCCGTGTACGGTGTAGGTCAACCTCCCGATGTAGCCAATATCTGGATTGGTGGTTCTCGGAGCAAGACTTCAATGCACAAAGGTGAGTGAGAACGTGCTCACAATGTCTCCATGTCTCGCACGGCTGATCCCAGCCCGGTTCCTCAAACGTAGATCCATATGAAAACATTTACCTCGTGGTTCGAGGTTCGAAAGAGTTCATCCTCTTACCTCCTTCCGAGACGTACTGTCTTCATGGTAAGACCGATTTCCGCCTGATCTCTATGTGGTCAGAAGCAGACGAGCTCAAACGTTCGAATCCTGAAAACAGAACAAACCTACCCTCACGCTTCATGGTCCTATTCACCAGATCGACACGACGACCCATTCAAACTAGTTCCGACGACTCCAACCATGACGTTGCCCTGGATCCCAATAGATCCTAGCATACCTCTCTCAGATCAAGATTCGATCCGGTTCCCTCGTTACGCCCTTAGTCGACCTATGCGAGTGACGCTCCATCCGGGTGACATGTTGTACCTCCCCGCTTTGTGGTTTCACCATGTCTCGCAAACTCCAGACTACTTTCATCGAGGCGATGAACCGACTACAGGTGTGAAAGCGACAATCGCGGTGAATTGGTGGACCGACATGAAATATGAAGGATCATTCTGGAGTACGATCGAGTTGAACCGAAGGCTCGTCGAGTTACTCGATGCTGACTCGCACGAAGGGGACGATCAAGACCACGACGACGAGGACGACGAATGAAGCAGCCTGATTTGGGAATCAGTTCCAGCCACAAATGGGAAAACAGGGAGGACCGGAGGGGGTAAATACAGAGATAGAAGCCGGACACTGATAGAAAAAAAAAAAAGCAACGAGATGGGAAAAGACTGTCAAGAAAAAGGCAAAGAAGAGAAACGAGGAGAGAGGAAGTAGAAAGGGTGAAGAGGACAAGTCACAGAATGCGGGTACCAGAAGGGACGAGAGAGAGGGAAAGGATAAATCTTGACGAAAAAGGTAGGAAGAAACAGAAATCAACGAAGGACTTGGGAGAAGCAATTGGACAGTGAGCACAACGCGAGAAGAATGTTGAGAGAGAGAGAGGAAAATCTAAAGACGAGACGAGCGAGGGCATCTCTTCCCCTTTAGCACACGACACAGCCTTTCGACTTTTTCTTCTCCCTCGGAGCCGGGGCCAACACTGCTCGAATCGCCTCATCAAACACGTTCTTGAGTCCCTTCTGTGTCAAAGCCGAACATTCCAGGTATCTGGCAAAAGTGATCCGAGGTCAGCATCGGGCACAGGTTTGCACTATACACGGCTAAGTGCAGGTTCAGCTTACCGCACTGCTCCGATGTCCCGAGCCATAGCAGCTGCCTGCTGGTACGCGATCGGACTCATGCGGCGTTCTCGCAACTTTTCAATCGTTTCTCGGTCTTCGCGCAAGTCGAGTTTGGTGCCGACCAAGATCATGGGGATGTTGGGAGCGTGATGACAGATCTCTGGGTACCACTGCGACATGCCAAGACATCCTCGTCAGGACAGGATTAACTAAAGGGGCAGGAGAACCCGCGCGTACTTTCGTCCTGACGTTCTCGAAACTCGGAGGCGACACGACCGAGAAGCAGATCAAGAACACGTCGGTTTGCGGGTAACTCAGGGGTCGCAAACGATCGTAATCTTCCTGACCGGCCGTGTCCCAGAGTCCGAGGTTGATCGGTTTGCCATCGACCATGACGTTGGCAGAGTAGTTGTCAAACACTGTCGGGATGTATTCACCCTGTGCGAGCATTACACACCTCGAAGCGTCAGTGTCGCGAGCGAGAACATGCAAAAGAGAGGCGATCGGTCGAACTCACGGGGAAGGCGTTCTAGAGAACCCGGAACCAAGTACGGGCTTTTGCGTCAACAAGAGTGCACGTTGTGATCATGAAAGAACAAAATCAAGAGGCTCACGGTGGTGTACGAGATCAACAGGCAAGTCTGGGTTCACAATGTGGAGCGCACGCGCAGGTCTGGTTCAGGTGCGGGCTCGTCGATCGGACCAGGACGTGACTGCGCGCTCACCTTTCCGACTGCACCGTCACCCACGACGACACACTTGATCGACTGCATGATGCTTCAGTTGCGCGGACGAGGTGGAGAGGGAGCGTGTGTCTGCGGGCGTGATCTGCTCGCGCGCAAGCAGAGACCGTCGAGAGGTCAGCAGGGATCCTTTGCGAGTCATCGCCAATTGCCCCAGAGACGGTGATGGACCGCCTTGAGCGCGCTCTGGTCGATCGAGGCTTGTTGTGGCTCGTCGGCGAGCGGTTGCGGTTCGTTCCTGCCACGAAGCCTACAAAGGAATGACTCACGAGCGATCTAGCGTTGGGCAGAGCAAGAGAATTGACCGGAGTCGAAAGAGGCGAGAGCGTTGGCGGACGAGGGGGGAAGGAGACGCTGCGGTTGGTGTGGAGATCCAGGCTGGAATTCAGCTCTATCGCAACATACTCTCAAACTCATGGCCTCTTGTGAGACTACATTGCTGTTGCAAGAGTGTCCAGCACATTCACCCTTCATGGCGGTTCACACGCGAGAGCTAGCACATCGGATTATTCGTTCAATCACCAAGAAACGCGTCTGTCGTCCATACATGCTGGCTATTGATTGTTGCGTTGCAAAGAGCTACATGTTTTCTTTTGTTCGGGTGTATACAACTAGAGGGACTGTTCGTCTACTTCCTAGCCTGTTGCATCTCGTGCGTCTTCTTCCAGAACAGCGCTTCCGCTTCTCGCCACACTCGCTCGGGGCCCTTGCCGGCCTCGCTCGCCTCGATCGGCTTGCCTTGACGCGGCTCGCGGTCCTTGATCGCCTGAGGCAGCGTCAAGAGTGACGGTAGCAGGTCGTTCGAGAATGCGTCGGATGCCTCGCGGGGCAACAGAGTCGGGAGGTGGTCGATCGAGACGACCGTCAGAGGGGGACCAGCCTTGATCCTGCTCGCACGAGGGACAGACGATCGGTCAGTCACCAGTAATACCAACCAGAACCATCGATGAGGGCTCCTCACCCTTCGACATCGACTGTCGGCTTGTCGAACGTCGTGTTGATGTCGTAAATCGGGATCGGGTTGTTCGGGTTGGTCGTGTCGCACGAGACATCGACGACGACGCGCAGTTGACGCTTGTCCCCGGCCTTGTCGATCGATTCGCGGTCGACAAACGAAGGGATCTTGGAAGTCAGGTAGATGCAGTTGACAAAGATGTCCGACTCGAGAATCTCGTTGAACGGTCCACCCTTGGAAGTCTCGGCCATGTCCCACTTGGCAATGTTCGAGCTGCAGTTTGAACATGATACACTCGGGTCAGGCCTAGCACGCAAAGATGGGAGAGAGGAACACGCGACGCACTCTTCAAAGCCAGCTGCCTTGAAAAAGTCGACTGCGCCTCGACCGCATCGACCGAGCGCGCCGATGACGAGTGCCCTGGGCTTCCTACCGAGCTTCTTCTCGACCGTGGCCATCTCGCCCTTGACATACTCGATCAACTCGTTCTCGTTCGGGTACGGCTTGAGTACGCCGAGACGGGCCTTCTCGCCGTCGCTCTCGACCTGCTTGACGAGCGCGAGCGCACCGACGGCTGCGCCTGCGAATCCAGCGTGGTATCCAAACGCAGCAACGCGTCGACCCGACTCGTCTTGGAGGAACTCGAGGTCGTACAGCATGCCGGTCGGTTGTCCCTGCTCCCATCGCTGCAAGACATCGATCCAACCGCCTTGCTCCTTGTAGCAGTGGGCAAACATGATGTGCGTGTGCGGGAGCGGGGTCGTGTCGTTCGGCGGGAGCTCCTTCAAGCCGATGATGGGGTCTTCGAGCGGTGCAGTAGGCCACGTGTTCCATTCGACGAGCTTGCATCCGACACTGGAGAGCACGGGACAAGCGCGACAAGCCGGACCGCGGATCAGGTACTGATGTGGGATGCGAGTCAAACGCAGATTCGGGCGGGGGGGAACTCACTTTTCGTACTCCTTGTCGTCAAAGATGCGTTGCGGGTCACGCTCGACCGTGATGGTGAAGCCAGCATCAATCAGCTTCTTGGCGGTGACGGGCGTGAGAGCAGCGCGGTGCTCGAATTCCTTGGTTTCGCATCGGAGCCAGAGCTGTTTGTCGAGATCATCTGGTCAGGCAGCGGTCCAGATAGAGCAAGGTCTGATGCGCACGTTGACGGGTGCCATTTTGGAGTTTGTTCGGATTGGAGCGGAAGATTGGAGAGAGGGAGAAAGAGAGACGGGCGACTTTCGCACGTGCAATCATGACTAGTTGACTCTTCACCTCCGATATCCCGCAACTCGCTCAGCTGTCCGTGTGTACCAGCCGATAATCTTTCTGGGATGGAGGGTGCGACGTCTTCAGCGTCTCCCGCTCGCTCGCGTCGGGCGTCTGCTCCCCCACCTTCCTATCAGGCCTCGATCGGCTCGCCTCCCCTCGCGCAAGACCGCCCTCAGAGCCAGCGCAGCGCAGTGTTTGAGCACCCATGGGGTCAGCTCAATCTACCCTCCGGCATGTTCATCCTCCAGAACCGCGCACAGGGCAAAGCGCTCGACCTGCTCGGACATCGCTCGCATGATGGAGCCCCGTGCGTCTCGCTTCTCGTGGCTGCTACCGTGCCGGACCGTCGACTCACCACTGACCGTGAATTCGCTGCATAGCTTTGGCGTTCATCCGGTCAAGCAGCCGAGCCTCCACGGTCTAAGCTTGCAGCACACGACCAACAACCAACTCTTCTTCCTCGATTGGGACGGCCACCTGTACTCGGCTGCGGCGTCGAGAGCCGTAGACGTCGTCGAGGACAAGCCCGTCCTAGCCCACCCTCGACCGATCCAAACTTACCCTACGCCCCTCTCGCACCCGACCCCGCGCTTTTACCTCGACCCGAGTACCTCGACCTTGCAGGTCCTGTTCTCGCATGACCCCACCTTCCCCCCACCACTGCATCCCACCTCGGCTCAGCATGCTCAGCACGAGTACGATTACCTCGTCGAAACCGTACCGGTCAGGCGCAGGAAGCCCTTGTTACCCTCGTCGAGCGATCCGAGCGTCTTCATCGCCCGCAAGGCTGGAGAGGTCCGAGGCGGAATCGAAGGGTTGCTCGGTCGAGTGGGCAACCTGAACCCGTTCGCGGCATCTTCAGGTCCCGCATCTCCAGTCGAGCACAAGCGACTGCCGCGAGAAAGAGACGCTTCCCTGCCCGCGCCGCCCCTTCCTTCAAAAGATTCTCCTCCGCTTCCATCACCACCGATCGAACGGGAGAGTGTAGCTTCCTCTGCCGGCACGCGCATATCCGAGGTTGCTACTGCCGAATCTGAACAGTCTCCGCATTCCGAGCGCGAGACAGATGACGACGATGACGAAGAGTACTCGGACGACGAGCCGAGCGCATTCAGACCAGTCCGCATCGTTCGGATACCTCGAGCTTCTCGTTGGCGCGAGACCGAGTTCCCGTTCAATCCCATCGACCGAGTCAAACAACTCATCAAGGAACGCGAGGCGGCACCGATCGGTCTGGGGTTCGAGTTGGTCAATGCGGCGTCGTCGGAGAACTCGAATGAAGATGGTGATGGAGTTTCTGTCGAAAACGTTTGGCCAGAATCACTACATCCTCACGCGAGAAGGCGCGAACAGTCGTTCGCGTCAGCTTCGACCGCCGTCATTGACCGGGACCTGCCAGGTATCTCGCGTCAGGAGCTCGAAGCGAAGCGAAAGCACAAGAAACTCGAAATGAAGGAGCACCGAAAGTGGCGAAGGAGGCAGTGGGACGTGATTCCAGTTCGGGTCGAGCCATCGCCCGGATCGAATGAGGCAAGCTCCCTGAACAAGCACGATCTTGAAGAGGAGATATACGAGTCTCAAGGTGCTACATCGGAGAATCAAGACGGATACGAGCTAGGTGAGGAAGATGCGGGATCGGTGCGAGCTCGTGGACGTGTTGAGGAAGATCCCGAAACCCTCGACGACGTTCCAGCTTTGACGGTTCAGAGCGGTAAACGAGGCAGTATCGCGGGCGCAGTCGTCTCGGGCGTCGGAACGTTCCTGGCGAATCGACTACCTTGGTCAGCATCGACAGCCTCGAACGTCTCTCAAGGGAAGCCCAGCAAAGCCGGTTCAGAAGAAGGTGAACTACCGGCTTTACCTCACCAGGAAGACGACGGAGACGCTCGCGAAGTCGATAGTGAAGAACTGGAGGAATTGGCCGTGCTGCAACATGCGCAAAGTCGTAGGAACAGTACCAAGCCCGACCAAACTTCGCCACCTCTTCCTGCCGTTCCCCAATTCGAAGACAGAGGTGCATCGTCGTCAAGTGGGGTAGAGCCGGCGAGAGTTCCGTTACCTGATTCAGCACCTGCAACGCCTCAACGCCCTTCCAGTTTCTCGCCTACGCCAAACTCGCCTTTTGCAAAACGGCAAACTATGAGCCCTTGAACACGCTCTTCGTATCTGTATCGGTAGCCCCTTGTATCTCTGCTTTTCTTTGACTGTCTCGTTTGTCGTAAGTAACTCTCCCGGGATCTCCTTGTTTTGTACCTGCCTGTAGCTATTCGTCCAGTCTCCCTCCTCGGCCAGTGCTTTTTTTACTCTACTGTAGCATAGTAATCTTGTCTCTCCCCCAAACAGTGAAGACGCCGAGCGATGCATGCGCTTCTCATAGATCATAAATCGCCACTCGGCGCTTGTTTCAGCGATGTCTCGGTACAAGCGGTCTCATTGATCGCGCATATCACTCTACTGTGTCTACAATCCGGAGTGGTGTTGTCGCCAAAGAAAAAGGGAAATTGAATGACTCCTGATTTGCCCACTTTGAATTGCCGAGGGATAAGTTTCTCGCGAGAAATCTACGCGCGACGAGGGATCCCGCGATACGTTTCTCCACTTCCACCTCCATCATGACTGCAGCAGTAAGCGCAAGTACAACATGGCTGTTGAAGCAACGCGTATACTGACCCGTCTCCTGCCGTGCCCAATAGCGTCGCGCAATCCCACAGATCCGATCACTTGCCACTGCGGCTACATCTTCCCCAATCGCGTCGACTTCAACCGGCGCAAGACCTCACCGACCACGTCTCGAAGCGCTGCGAGCCGAGACTCTCGAGATTGATGACTTTCTCGGCAGCGGGCCGATCGAGAAGAAGGAGCGAGTAGTGTTCGCAAAGAATGCCTCGACGTGAGCCTCTCAACAGCCCGGGGCTCCCCCCACCTGTGTCTTGCGAGTCGATGCTGATTACGAGTTATGCAGACCGCGATTGCCCAAGTACCTCAAAACTGCGATCCCGACGAGCGCCAGTTACAACAAGATCAAGAACGACTTGAGAGGACTCAACCTGCACACCGTGTGCGAGGAAGCGAGGTGTCCCAACATTGGACAGTGTTGGAGTGGAGACAAGGGAGGCGCGACTGCGACCATTATGGTCAGTCCCTTGCCGATTCTCGCATCCTTGACTCGTGCTGACTTTGGCAATTTGACAGCTCATGGGAGACACCTGTACGCGAGGATGTCGCTTCTGCGCAATCAAGACCTCGAAAGCTCCCCCTCCACTAGATGTGCACGAACCCGAGAACACGGCAGAGGCGATCTCGCGGTGGGGAGTTGGTTACATTGTCATGACCAGTGTCGACCGAGATGGTAAATTATAACTTCCTCCTTGTACACAAGTGATCCTTTTGCTCACAAGTCTGCGAGCGTAGATATCGCCGACGGAGGCGCATCGCATTTCGCCGAGACCATTCGCAGAACAAAGCAAAAGTACTTCTTCTTTCCTTTCTCACGTGCACAAAAGAGGCTCCGCTGACGTACATACTTCTCTTTCTCGAATGAGCAGAGCTCCTCAAATCCTCGTCGAAGCGCTCACGGGAGATTTCCAAGGAGATGCAGCGGCGATCACTCTCGTCGCCCAGTCAGGACTCGACGTGTATGCCCACAACATGGAAACGGTCGAGTCGCGAACGCCGTACGTTCGGGACCCTCGTGCCAAGTACCGTCAAAGTCTCGAAGTTTTGCGGGTCGCGAAAGCGGCTCAACCTGGTCTGATCACCAAGACGAGTATCATGCTGGGTGTGGGAGAGACGGATGAAGAGGTCATGCAGACGCTCAGAGGTGAGTTTTTTTCTATCGCTTGGTTCCTCTGAGGAGAGCGTAGGAGCTGACAAAGTTGGATCGATTTTTCTCCTTATCAGACTTGAGGGCCAACAATGTCGATGTGGTTACTTTCGGACAATACATGCGACCGACCAAGCGACACATGAAGGTCTCGTCGTACGTGACGCCCGAAAAATTCGACTATTGGGGCAAGCAAGCAGAGGAGCACGGGTTCTTGTACTGGGCGAGTGGGCCCTTGGTCAGGAGTTCGTTCAAGGCGAACGAGTTGCTCAAGAGTGCTGCCGGACAGAGACTCTTGAAGGGACTCAAGGGTCGGGACGGTTCTGTCGAGGCGATCACGAAAGATGGCGAGAGAAAGATTGTCGAAGGAGTTCGAGTATGAGACGTCTGATCTCTGATCCTCTCCTTCTCGATACCGTTACACGCTGCGTGTACTTTGGATGCTGTAGTTGTACTGGCTGTAGCGTTTATTGGTCACATTGTAAAGTTGGGCTGTCTTCTTTTGTTTCTGGAATTCGAATGACTTCGTTGGGCTCTTCGCGCGAACTATCTAGTAGCAATGTGAGCTTAGTCTGTTCGACCTGAAGGATCACTTGTATGTGCTCGTGTAATTCACATGAAATTACATGCTGCGTCGCCGCGCGCAAGTCGATAGCTTTCTAGTGAACATCTACGCCCAGCAGTACACTCCAACTGCCGTTCTTACGCTTACAAGCTCGCTATCAGTCACGCAGTTGTGTGCTCCCCTTGCGGACAGTTGCGCCCGTGAGACTGTTGATCTCCGACCTCCGCTCGGCGCTCTCCTATCCGCTACAATCGAGTCCACCGCCCGCAGCACACAGTCGCTGTACAGCTCGAGTCACAGCCATTCGGAAGGCGATTACGTCCAATAAGAGGAATCGCTCTTTCACCCCGCGTCATCTCTCAACTCCCCCTCCGCCCCCGACTTTCATTGTCTGACGACCGTAACGCAAAATGTCGGAACGTAAAGTATTGAACAAGGTCAGCCAGGATGACCTCGGATCCTTATAACAGCCAAAACAAGCTGACCAAAGTTGCGGGACCTGTAGTACTTCCCGCCGGATTTCGATCCGAGCAAGATCCCGCGTCGCAAGATGCCCAAGGACAAACAACAAGTGTACGTTACCCATTCACCTTGCAGGAATTGAGGATGACTCGTTGACTAAATGACGCGCCGGAGAATAGGATTCGTCTCATGGCTCCGTTCAGCATGAGGTGCACGTGAGTGGTCCCTGCATCTTGTCGATCTCGAATGCACTTCATGTAGCTTACAATCCACCGCAACAGAACATGTGGCGAGTACATCTATAAAGGAAAGAAATTCAACGCGCGGAAAGAGACCGTACAGGGCGAAGAGTATTACGGAATCAAGGCGAGTCGACTCTCTCAAACATCACATTGATGCCAGAAGACCAAAGACAGCTGACTTGCGACTGTTGTCCTCTAGATCTTTCGCTTCTACATCAAGTGCACGCAATGCTCGGCCGAGATCACATTCAAGACTGATCCCAAGTACGTTTCAGGTTCTATTACCATTGCAACTTTCTGGCTGACGAGATTTGCCTGTAACGCGTTCGATAGGAATTCGGATTACAATGCTGAACACGGAGCGCAGCGCAATTTCGAACCCTGGAGAAAAGAGGAAGGCGAGAAGGAGATTGATCGGCTAGACGAACTCGAGGAGGAGGAAGCACGCGCGAACAACCCGATGGAAGCTCTCGAAAACAAGGCGATCGACTCGAGACGCGAGATGGACATTCTCGACGCGCTGCAGAGCATCAAGAGTCGCAACGCGAGGATGGACAGAGCAGCCGCGACCGGGGACGAGGACAAGATCCTCGATCGGGTCAGCTCTGGGGTCGAAGTTGGAGATCGAGAGGTTACGCAAAAGTTGACTGAGTACGAGAAGCAACGGAGGCAGGAAGAACTCGAGGATGAGGAAGAGGTTCGCAGGGTGTTTGGTCGGGCGTACTTGGACGGGGTACCGGATATCGAGCTTGGAGATGGAGGCGCTGCCGATTCGAGTGACGATTCCGCCGGACCTTCAACGCCATCATCGTCATCGTCCGCCTCGTCGTCTGCTGGAACTCCGGTCGCTTCGACCTCGAGCGGAGTTTCGATCAAACGCAAACTCGACACGGTCGAACCCACAGCACTCTCGCTCCTTTCCGACAAGTCGAAGGCCATCGTCTCGTCTACCTCAAATATGCCTCCGCCGAAGAAGAAGGGCAAGAACAGCGCAATGGCAGCAAAGCTAGGCATCAAGCTGAAGAAATAGCGTACGACCTACCGTATAAGACCACCAGGTCGCGAAATACTACAATGAGTAGATCTTGACATGTTGTACGGAGGTGTACTGTGTCTACTATGTTAGCTGTGATTCACTCCGATATGTATGGCAGCCGAGTCGACAAGGTGTGGCTCTCGAGACAGACGTGGACTAGCGAGCAGGTTGATTACGCGATTTATGCGAGTCTGTGCAAGGTTATAGTATATCGAGAATGATGTGTCATGACCATGTCTCGCGAGAGTTGATCAAGAAAAAAAGTCGGGGCGCGGTCTTCTCCAGTCTCACCACCTCTCTCACCCCTAGTGAGCTATCTGAACTGCTCACAGTGTTGCTTGTACTAATCTCGGACGATCTGCAGCTCCTCTCGAGTCGTCATGGGCAAGCGCGCATCGTCGCCCGAAGGCCAACCGGTTCAGAAGACTACGACCGCACCAGCTGCGGCTGACAGGACCACGATCGATGAGGAGGGCATGGGAGAGTTTGAAGACCAGTGGGAGGACGAGTTCGAGGACGATGCCGAATTGGGCGAGGTGATCGACGCCGGCGAACACACGGGCGACGAAGATGAAGATGCGGAAGGCGGCATGGACATCGAGGAACCCGAGGAGGAAGAACGTGCTCCTTCACCCGTGCCGTTCCTGCCGACGGGCAAGCTCGAGGAAGGCGAGTTCCTCGCACCCGATCTGTCGACCTACCCACTCCTGCACAACTTTGTCCCGACTTGGCCTTCGCTCTCGTTCGATGTGCTCAGGGACAACGACGGAGAGGAACGCAGGGGCTACCCCGTGTCGTGCGCGCTCGTGGCAGGAACCCAGGCTCAAGATCCGACTGCGAACGAAATCACAATCATGCGATGGGAAGGACTCGGCAAGACTCGCAAGAGTGGTACGTGCCCTTCTGTGGGACTCTTGCTCTAAACAAATTTACTGAACCCGTTGCCGCCTGCTTTCCAGAGGAAGACGACAGCGACTCGGACGACGACGACGATACCGAAGATGATCCCGTTCTTTCTTTCCGCGCGATTCCCCACAAGGGCTGCGTCAACCGCATTCGCGCCCGAGTCCTTCCCACGCCTCTCTCGCAGGGCCCTCCTGCACCGCCTGAACCGTACCATGTCGCCACGTTTGCCGAGACGGGAAAAGTGCACATTTTCGACGTCGCCCCGCACCTGCACTCGCTGCTCTCACCTGCCACCGCTTCCACGTCCCTGTCAAAGAGCCCGATATTCACGATCGACAGTCACGGCCGAGCAGAAGGTTACGCTCTCGACTGGGCGAAACCGATAGGCTCCGCTTCGACCTCTGCTCGCCTTCTGTCGGGTGACATTCACTCGAAAATCTTCCTCACCACGATCACGAACACGTCCTTCACGCCTTCACCCAAGCCGTTCCTGTCACACACCGACTCGGTGGAAGATCTGCAGTGGTCGCCGAGTGAACCGACCGTGTTTGCTTCGTGTTCGGCCGACCGGAGTATCCGAGTGTGGGATGTGCGTGTCAAGGATCGAAAGAGCGTGATCGGAGTTGCCGGTGCGCACGAGAGTGACGTGAACGTGATCAGCTGGAACCTCAAGACCAACTACCTACTGGCTTCTGGAGGTGACGAGGGATGCATCAAGGTCTGGGATCTACGGAATTTCAAGGGGTTCGTTCTGCTATTCTTCTTCGCGTTTGTGTCCAGCTTCCTCTGCTGACGTTTGGATTTGCTGCTTCATAGACCGAAAGCACCTGCACCGACCCCAGTTGCTGCCTTCTCGTGGCACACTGCGCCGATCACCTCGATCGAATGGCACCCGACTGAAGACTCGTGTTTCGCGGCATCTGGGGCCGATGACCAAGTCACGCTGTGGGACTTGTCGGTCGAAGAAGACGAGGACGAACGCCCTTCGGGACCGGAAGCCGATCGACTCAAGGACGTCCCGGCTCAGTTGCTCTTCTGTCACCAAGGTCAACAGGACATCAAGGAGGTGCACTGGCACCCGCAAGTGCCCGGTACCGTCATCTCGACCGCTGGCGACGGATTCAACATTTTCAAGGCTCTGCCCTTCTCTTCCTAGACCGACCTTTGCGCCATGCTATAGATTGGCGTCGCCTGTGTCTTCCGTATTCTGTGCTTTGCCTCTCCTGTATTCGTGTCTGCACGGCCTGTCACAGAATATGCAAGCCACATCTTCCCATACTCGCACGTTCAAACCTGCGTAAGTTTTTGCCGCAAAAAAGCAAAACATAGGCAATTGCAATTCGGAAGTGTGCAGAATTGCAAGTTCGGAGATCGCGTTTTGGGCCCACTCAACTTCTACGGCTTCGTGCACTTCTCGCCTCCCAGTTTGGCGACATTTGTCGACATAAGAACTCTAGCAAGATCCCCAACGGAAGGTAGCAGCATAGTCAGGCGCGCAAATCCGGCATCGGCTTGACTTGGCCTTGATCGCCGAACTCGCGAGAGTGAATCGCTCGTATACGCGTGCCGTGGCAGGCGTGAGTTGCTCGCACCATGGTTGGAACTCAAATGCAACATACACCGTACCAGCCACTTCATCGAGACCTGCCGTTCGCTACTTCAGCTCCGTCAGCCTCCACTTCGATTCAAGCCCTGTCGCACCTCGCGCTCGAGCGTACGAACGGCATCAAAATCCAACAGGACAAGCCTCGGACTCTTTTACCGGCTCCAGGGCCAACAACAGTGGGGAAAGGCGCGTCAGACACGAGCGCTTCCTTGTCGCCGCCAATTACGGCGACCCAACCTGACCTCGCGACGAAACCGAAACAAGTCCGTAAGAGGGGAAGGAAGCGTATACAGGAAGATGTGGAAACCAATGAAGGCTAGTTCCATTCCCACTCTCGCAACGTTACCTGGTCGAGCGCGTCCTAACATGCGGTGCTTACTCATCATCAGCCGGCGACGGACTCGATGCAGATGCAAAGCGCAAATTGCAGAACCGTGCCGCTCAGCGAGCATTCCGAGAGAGGAAGGAAAAGCACGTGGTCGAGCTCGAGGAGCGAGCGAATCAGCAAGAACGCGAATTGAAAGAGTGTCGAGACCTGATTGCGCAGTGAGTCCAGTCGTAATGCGTCGCACATCTCGATCCAAGGCCGAATCTTTATATGTCTGCTCAGATTGAGGCGAGAGAACGAGGCTCTCAGGAGAGGCGAGAACCCGCCTGTTACAGCCGGTGCCGGCGTCGGAACCGATACTAGCAATGCTACATCGCCCGCCGACGTCAAACCCGTGCTCGAACATAAACACTCAGCCAATAGAGGTCCTATGCCTTCCGTTCATCGGATTCTCAACGATCTGAATTCGGAAGCTCCACCACCCAGCGACGCTTTCGTATCGAATCCTCATGCATACTCTCTCCCACCTTCGTGCGATCCCGATGCCATAATGCGATCCGAGCCGGGCTCGGCAGAAGCCTCCTCTTCCCTTACGGCTACTCCATCAACCCTCGATCTCGACCTGAACCCTTCATTCGACTTTGATGCTCCCTTTGACTTTAGCGAATCGATGGCGCTCCCACCGCTATTTGCCTCCCTCCTCGACGATATGACGGTTGCACCTCCGGCTACAACTACGAACGATTCAAGCGCTGTTCGGTTCGACGCCTCTGCAAACACCGTGAGCGAGTCACTCGGTTCGGTACAATCAGCCACGACACCGGTTCGACCGGACGAAGAGAATGGCCTCGAGGAAGAACTAAACAACGACGATGATGATCCACCTCCGTTACCATTGGGCCGGATCCCGTGCGACAAGCCCGAATGCGATTTCACCGCCGTCTCGTGCGCCCTGCCGATTCCCTGGAGGCCACCCAACGCACCTCTCGGTTCGGAAGACAAGGACTTGTGGATCGCGCAGAAATGTTGGGCCAAATTGGTTTCTCACCCTCTGTTCGAGAAATGCGATGCCGTGAGTTTCGCCTGCGATCGTCGCCCCCTTGCAAAGTCGAGCACTGACGAGGTTCTCTGGATTGCGACTTTGTTTCAGGACGAGCTGTGCCAGGAGCTGAGGGACAAGACGAGGTGTTCGGACGATGGAAGGTTGGTATGTCACAAGAACGACGTGTGCGCGATCTTCAGAAACATTCCGCACAAAGCCAAGTTGAGGCAAATGTTGCAGAACGAGATGCAGTGAGATCGAGGTTTTCATAAAGGGGTCACTTGGGCCACTGTTCGGTTCCGGTCTGGTTTTTTTCTATGGTTTATAAGTGTTGTTGTCAATCCATTTCTCGGTCTCTCTGCCTCTCTCTCCCTCAGTGTTAGGCTTTGAAGTGCATATCGTTACAACAGATACAATTCCGTCAAACAGGGCCGAATTCACTTGCGCGATACTGACTTCTTCTTGCCCGTAGCACCCGAAGCAGGTTGTTGAGCTTTCTGGGCTGCCATCGTGTTGAGAGTGTGCATCTTGATCGTCGCGAACGGAGATTGCGAAAAGGACGAGTTTGCAAGAATCGCGGGTAACCGGCTCGACTCGCTTGTCCTACGCGAATTTCGGTAGAATCACGAAGATTAGCATTGCCTCATGAGAAGGAGAAACGGATCACACGACTTGCAGAACACGCTGACGCTTCTTGGCAGTCAGCTTCTCTTTTCCTTTCCCGCCCGTCCCCGATTTCGCGTGCTCATCGTCGTCGATCATGGCCGCCTTCTCGTCCTCGTCCTGAGCCGAGTGAGAGTCGTCAAACTCGGGTTCGATCTCGGGCAAGACGTCCTGGAAATCGTTGAGCGAGGTGACAAGGTTCGCCTCAGGTCTCGCAGCTCGCTTGAGGCGTCGCGAATGCGATTTCGAATACGGGTTTGAGCGAGCATTGATCTCTGTAATCCAATACGTCTCAGATTTGATCAAGCAAGCAAAAAAGGGAGGTCCGGATGACGAACGGTCGAGCAAGTTTTGACGTTTCGCTTGTTGTTTCTCTGCTTTGGTCAAGCGCGGAGCTTTCTCCTCGCCGTGCAGCTTTGCCACTTCATCGAGTGGGACTTCTTTTGGTAGCGGTACTTCGGGCTCGGGTTGTTCGACCACTCGAGGCGCCTTTGTAACGTGTGGTGGTCAATTACAAGGATCGTTCGCTCAGACAGGAGTACATGAGACGTACCTGCATGGGAGCCATCTCGGCCGGATCCATCATGTAACTGTCGTCGAGCGCATCGGGAGTCGCGATCGTTTTCGCCGAAGTCGAGGAAGAAGGTCTGGCGGCCTTGGTGTGGCCGGGGAGAGAAGTGCGGCTTCGAGCAGCACGGGGCTGTAACGAGCTCCAGACATTAGCAAGCAGCCCTACAAGGTGAAGAGAGCATCTTTTCACACCATGTTGATCGATGCAAATGAAGTAAGTTGGCGTCTCGCTGTCGCTCTTTCACCTACGCACGCAGCGACATCCGACTCTCGGCATGGCCTGAAAGAAAGATCTGGCATGGAACCGGCTACTCTCGGCTCGACCATCTCGACCGTCTCTGGTTTAGACTTGTTCAACTCGATCCGATGGGACACCTCGCAACCCGACACTCTCGTTGACGGTCTCGACGCACTCTTGCACGGGTCTGCAACACCTCTAAGACGTGGCGATATCATCGAGGTTCAAGGAGTCACTGCAAGCGGGAAAACCCAACTGCTCGTCCGGATCGCCGTCAACGCTCTCCTACCTCGCAGGGCTCACGTCCGGCTCGAGCGGGACGTTGTACAGATCGTCGTCGGAGGGAAAGAGGAGCAAGTCGTTTGGATCGACTGCACGGCGCGCGAATTTGACATTGACCGGATCGTGCGCATCCTGAGAGCGCACTTTGTCAGCGTCATCAACCAGTACCGCAGGCCCAAGGGAATCGGACCGCCAACGGACCAAGAGCTCGACAGTCTCGTCGAAGAATGTATGACGAGATTTTACGTCTTCTCGCCGACGAGTACCCTGCAACTCGCGAGCACGATTCAGACGTTGCCCGAATGGCATGTCTCGACCGGAGGGGACGAGCTCGCGTATATCTTGATCGACGGTATGACCGAGTTTGCGTGGCTCGACCAGTACGACCGCGAGGTCGAGCGCAACACAAAGAAAACGCTTCAGACCGTACCTCCTCTGCGCCTCTTCTCCGCCGCTCTCGCTCGTTTGCGTCATGTCCTCGCGCCGCTCGTATTCATTACGCAGTGGGTCCTGCGCCCTTCGCAACCGGTCGCGACCCCGTCTCAACAGAATTTGCCCTTTTACCGCCATCATTTCACCCCGCCGCTGTATCCATCGCTCACGTCGACCGTACCCCTCGAACCGGACAATCCGCTCGCCCCTATCTACTACCCGTCTTCGTCATCGGCCGTGTTTCCGATCAACTTTCACCTGACGCTGCACCCTGCGCCGAAACCCGTGTTCCGCAAGGGTATCTCGCTTGGAATGGTGCTCAAGGAGGGCGTGAGAACGGACCGGGCAAAAGAAAGGCAGACCGAAGGAATCGTGTGCGTTCTAAGGGAAGCCGGGGGCAACGAGGTGGGCAGCTGGGAAATGACCATTACGGCCACGGACATTATAGCTTGAATGATCATAGATGCAATGGAGGGTTTTCCTCTCTTCAGCTCTCTCATGCGGTTCGGCCGAGACAGGCCACTACAGTAGAGTGCTGCTTGAATCCAGCGAGCGATGGTAGAGTTTCTCAGAGAGTGGCGATCTCCGAGATCAGCGAGATGGCCAGCTCCGGGTTCCGGCCGGCGCCGGGCACAAAGTTGCTCATCGCCCGACGTCGATGTCATTCTTTGGCCTGTTCATGTTTACTCGGCATTCTCGGTTCTTCGTTCCTTCATCTCTGCCGCGACATCTCTTAAATATCAGGATGGCATCGACAACAGCCCCACAGACATTCGCAGAAGCACTGCAGCGAATTCAAGTCCTCGAGGATCAACTCGCCCTCGCACATCGCGCGTTTCACGAACACACTGGCGGCAAATCCCTATCCGACTATCTCGAACGGTCTCCGTCTCCTCTGTATCGCTCCGTCTCTCAGGCGTCGAGCGAGTCGGAATCGTCGCGCCCCTCATCCCCCCGGCTATCGGCCGATCGCACTGGCCCTCTCCCGACTCCTCCGCTGCCCGGTAGCAAACCGCAGCCTCAAGTGGCTTCAAAGCCGAAACCACCAGTCGACATCGGAGCGTTCGTGTTGCGCGCGTTGGCGTTGAGGAAGAACTTGACGATCGGTGCGGTCGATTCGCTCGAGGCAGAAGGCGAATTCGGGAGGATCGTCAAAGGGAGCGGGTTGAACGACAAACAGGTGGCACAAGTGCGGGAATGGGCAGGATTGGCGTAAGATCGTCGCTCGAAGGCGCATCGACCCCGACCACGGTCTTTCCTTTGGACCTCGTTTCGACTTTACCCTGGACCGGAACTCTTTTGTAAACTCATTTATATACGTATTCAATGCAAAATACCCAGCGGCATTCCTTGCGACCCCTTGTGCTCCGAGGTGTTTTCCGACAAGTACGTATACGCGGGTCGCGGCATCGCTTGAAACGTTTGACGAGGTCTACATAGCCAGCATCCCGGTACGCCTAGGTTCCATCCGCACCACATGACCGCACCTGACCAGTCCGACCCGCGTCTACGATCCCGGTGGCAATTGCGTTACAACGTCGAGGATAGAATGGTTGCGCGCGACCGCTTACAGAAAGCTGTAGACTCCACTGAGAGACTCAATGACTCTGTTGTTCCCTTTGGCTGCCATCGAGGTCTTCGCGTTCAGTACAAATGCACGTGCGCCGTGCACGCGCCTCGGCCGCGAGCGAATAAGCTACCCGCCCAGTATTTTCCTATCTAGGTGATTCAGGCACCATACCCTGAGGCGTGTCCAAGGGAAGGATCGCGGATTCCTCCAAGAGGCAGCACCGGAATTTTTTCCTGCACGGCTCGGGTCGTTGATCCGCAGCAGCTCGGCGGCCACGGCCCACAGGCGGTCGCAGTTTGATGAAGCGCTCGCCTTCCTTCGCTTGACTGCACGCAGCTGCGCGCTTCTGTATTCGTCTTCGCGGCCAGGGACCCAATACAAGATCTGTCGACATCTGCAAGCGCTTCATTGCCCAGTCGATTCTCAAACCCTCGGCGCCTCGAAATCAATCAACCAAGGATCCTCCTCACCGCCTTTCCGCCTCGCTCACAATATGTGGTCCTCGAAAGCGCTGGCGCTGATCTCTCTGTGAGTATCACTGTCACTTTTGCGCGCGTCGAACGCGTGTCGGTCCCTTCAATCGAGACAATGGGAGATTGCTGCGATCGAAGTAACCGACGAACGGGGGTCTCCAATCGAGCTATACGACTCAGTCCACCCTGAACGAGCCCTAGAATTCTCCTCAGGCGTGTCAAGCACCCGTAACAGTCAGGCCGAGGCGGTCGAAAGGCCTCGTATTGATTGTTTGTCTCGTCGCGCGCAGGCTCGTCCCGGCGGTACTCGCGCAAACTGCCTGCAATGGCTACGCCGAGTTCTGTGATCGCAAGTATTCGAACGTGTCGGTCATTGGCGCGCACAACTCGTACGGAGTCTCGAGCGGAAGTGGTCAGCTTTGCCCCCAGCATTCCCCCTTCGCGGGCCAGTCCACTGATCCAAGCTTGTGCAATTCGACAGTCGCGGCAAACCAGAACTACACTGTCGAAACTCAACTCAACAATGGGATCCGGCTGTTGCAAGTCCAAGGTCACATGAACAGCAATGAACTGCACCTCTGCCATACGAGGTTCGCATAAGCGCATTCTTTTACTCTCTCCTGTAGAAACTAAGACGCTGCTCTCATGACAGTTGTTTCCTGCTCGATGCCGGCACATTCACGAGCTACCTGACAACGGTCAAGAAATGGATGGATGCAAACCCGAATGAAGTCATTACGCTCGTTCTCGTCAACACGGATGGCATCGCGCCTTCGGTCTGGGCGCAATCCTACGTCGATTCGGGCTTGTCTTCTTATGTCTACACTCCGTCGAGCGTGCCAGTCGCATACGGTTCATGGCCGACTCTCCAATCGATGATCAGCGCCAACACGAGGGTCGTGAGCTTCCTTGCCCAGCAGGCCGACGTGTCAAGTGTACCGTACTTGCTCGACGAGTTCACCAACGTATGGGAGACGCCCTATGACGTACGCCCAATCTCGCTCTCGCGCTGCGGGCCGCATCAGTACTGACATTGTTCCATTCGGTGCATTGGTAGGAAACGGACGAGTCTTTCCCTTGCACGGTCGATCGCGTGACTGGGAGTGCCGAGGGCAAGATGGTGAGCTTCGATTTTACGAGGACAGCCATGACTTCTTTTGGCGGAGATGCTCAGATTCCTCTCTTGGGTCACAGTACATGATGAATCACTTCCTCGACGTCAACACGACCTTGTTCGGCACGACTATCCCGGTACCCGACACGGCGAGGTTGCTCGAGACGCATGCCGCGTCAGGAGCAGCACCGGCACTGTCTGCCCAAGCTGATCAATGCTATCAGAACCACGGCTACTACCCGACGTTCACGCTCGTCGATTACTACGATGTCGGTAACGGCAGCGTCTTTGGTTAGCAGCTTCTTTTTCCCGATTGGTCTCCTCTCTCAGGTTCATGGCTGACTTTTGGTAAATTACCTTTTGCAGAGGTGGTTGCGGCCATGAACGGAGTCGAGTACAAGGCGGTCAAGATGGGCAACGGAACTTCGACTACTGGCAAGACCAGCACCTCGGGTGGCGGATCTGCGAGTTCGACTCCGCTCAACTCGGCGACATCCTTCGCGGGATCGCTCTCACCACTGAGCGTCGCCGCGATCGTCTCGACCGCTCTCTTGGCGCTGGTTGCCTAGATAGCTTTGAGAACCTGTGTATAGCCAGATAGTCATTTCTCCCGCTCCAAGCATCATTAGCGCGAATGAACAGACACTTGTTTCGGTTTAGCAAGTTTGCCGAGTCCGGGATTTCGGCTCGTCGCGCTCCTCGCTGAATGACCGCATTATCGCCTCTCTTGCTTTCTCCAGCTGTTCCTCCCCTCTATCACCTATCTCGCAGTGAGACTTCGCGCATACAGCACTCTGCTTCCCTGTTGCAAACGCCAGGCCGCCATTCTTGACCTTCTTCGGCCCCACTTCGCTCGACTTTCTTTCAACGCTTATCGCCGCCCTCGTACGCCTATATCGGATACAGCAACTGTCGTATAAGATTCCTTGTATGGCTATGATCCAATCCGCGTCGACTTCGTCTCTAAGGAGAAGCCCGTTGTCCCGCTCGACCTCGCTCGATTCGCAAGCCTTTCATGCTCTCCCGCTCACGACAAGCCGGCACCAGCTACTTCGAGCACAAACTAGCCTTGAACTCATGACGAGGCGGCCAGGTGGACGGGATACCTTCAAATTGCAGTCGGACGATGCTTCGAAAGTTGGCGAGGTGGACGAGAGCAACTACAAAGGAATTGCAGCAGACCTCGATCAGGTCTTGCAAGATCGGAGACAGAAGCGAGCAGGAGACAGCATGGAAGAGGAAGAGGAAGACGGGCGACAAGAACCAACGTCCCACAGCTTGAACACGACCATCCTCGACTCGATTGGCTCGAATGAATCTTCTCTTCCGACAGCAGATAGTCCAGCAAATCCGCACAATTCGGACACGTTGGGCCGAAGCAAAGACGAGGATTATTCGCCAGATTGGAGTCCCGAAGCGTGCACTGTTCGTCTCGTTGCAGCCGGTCAAGGGGGTGGAGGATCATCTGCATCACGATCGTCTCAGAGACGACCACACGAACGTGTCGTCTTCGATATTCCCATGGAGCCAGCGGAGTGGATCCGCCTCGAGACTATCTCGCCGCAACAAGACCGCGAAGCCGCACAAAGCTCAACGAGCTGGAACTATGAGACTCTCTTCACACGTTCCATGATGGCAAAATATTCGAAAGAAGAAGAGGATCGGGCAAATGCGCGGAGCGCTGGGAGATCAGCTGCTAAACGAAGAATCGAAGCGATACACGCTCAACTATCTTGGATGACCGCTTGAAGAGAACTCGTAAATTAGGATCAACAATACCTCGAGCATGCCCTGTACGATATAGTGCTTCCCTTTCTGCTCACCGTGTTGTGACAAAATGGAAACCCCTAGAAACGCCACAAAAACAAAGTGTCTTGTAACTCTTGTCTTCTGAGCTATTCCAGTCTTTTTGGATTGTACAGCTGGAAAGGACACTGTCAAGCAAAATTATTACAAGAAACAGGGCGTGATGTGACAGCGGCATGCTACATGAAAACCAAATCGAGCGCTTGTCGTACGGCTGCCTTTAATCGACGTCCTCGATCACAGGCTGGTCAGCATCGTGGTTCATGCGCGAGCTTTGCTGTTGACTGTGTCGCTCTCGCGCAAGTCTTTGTTCCGCTGCTTCAGCGGCTCTTCTTTCCGGCGACTTGTCCTCCTGTTCGTCCTCTGCATCGGTCCATGCATCATGCGCGCCATCTCCTGCCTCATCGATGTCCATCGGGTCGCCATGGCCGATGTTGCCACCAAACGTCCAGCTTCCTGGCAACCGCGAGCCGTTCTGGACTTCCGGTATTCTTGCTGTTGACGGCACCACATTCGAGCTTCCTGATCGTGAGAGCACAGGGGCAGGAGCATTTCGACTCAAATCTGCCGAGGTCGATGCTTGCGGACTTGTGGTGTCGCTCGTCGTGCCAAAAGGTGCGGACTGCGCGGTATGATCGGATCTGGGTGGTTCAGGTTCGATATAACCTTCTTGCCCTGGTTGCGGAATCAGCGCGTAACGGCAGACGGGACATGTTCCGCTCGTCTTGAGCCATGGTACGATGCAATCGGGGTGGAACAAATGGCGACATGGTAGGGAGGCGAGAGTTTCTGAAACGACAAAGTCGTCTTGACAGATCGTGCAGTCTTTGACCGTATCGTGACCTGTTTGCACGGAATTCAGCTGACGTGAGAATCTCGGGGAGAACAATGCATACTTAAGGCGGGCAGCTTACTCAACAGATCAGGTGTGACTTCCACTTTCGGCAGTTTCTCAATCATTTCTTCGGTAGCAGGGACCGGCCCCGCTCGTCCAGCAGCCTAGCAAATGAAAGTCAGTTGCGGAAGAAAGGACAAGGGGCGCAGAAGCTTCGAATAGGGCTCACCTGTTCCATCAAGTCGTTCAGCAAGTTTTGGAAGTTGGCTTCTCCGCCCCATACATAATCGCCTGCGTTCCCAGCAAGTCCGCTATTGATACCGAACGCATTCATGAGCGAAAAGAGGTAAGAGAGTGGGTTGCCATCTCGCCTCGTAGGCCGGTCCGCTGACGCGTCTCGCACTCCGTTGGGCCCAGGGTCGCTGTTCGATCGGCGCTCCGAAGTGGTTTGATCAACACCACCTTCTGCAAAAGGGTTGTTGGAAGGATCGTCGGCAGGATGCGGCTCCGGATCGCCGAAAGCTTCACCTAGAAAGCTACGAGCTCGGAACGGAAAGCGTGTGTCAGCAGATATGAGACCTTGTCCATGAAGTGCACTACCAGGGAAGGACGCTCACGCAGCGAGGTTCTGGATAGGGACCTGATTCCTCGGCTCGTGATCTTCTCTGGGCAGTTCTTCGTCGTCTGGGTCCTCTACCGCCTCCGTATTCTGTGACCGCTGCTGTGCTGTACCGCCGAGAGGAGCAGCTAGACCGAGCGCGCTGAGAATTGTCGATCCCAGATTGGGCGGTGCACCTGGTCCCGATGCAGCACCTCCACCACGGCCCTGCGCGCCCCTGGCAGCGATAATGTTACCGTCTGGACCGATTGCGAATGCGAAACCGCCTCCGTGAGCTTGTCCGAACGGTTGTACGCCTGAGGCTCCACCCCTCCCGATTTCCTGTAACAGCTCGCCTAGGGGAATCCCGGGTCCGTCAGCGGGATCGAAGTCCCTCGGATCATCTGGCGAGGGATCCGAATCGTCTGCTGGTAGCTATAGCACGGATTGAGTCACCTCGGCATGAGTATCCTGCGGAATCAGATCAAGGACTGACCTCTTCCACAAAACTCCCTTGACAATGGGGGCACAGAGGTTCCGGAGTCTCAAGGAAGTCGCTACCTTCGTGTTGACACTCGTGGCAAAAGTATCGTGTCATGTGGCGGGAGAATTGGCGAGATGTTTAGCACGATTCCGATCACTTGCGATTTCGTCACGGTCCCGGCAACAGATCTTTATTCTCGGGCCCTCAAAACTCCTCGTCCAATCAACGTTGTATACGATAATATTTCGCTGTCCAAGCTTTCGACGAACAGAAAAACATGGCTGCAGAGAAGGTTCGAAAAACCTTTTTGTCTGAGCATTCCAGTAGCTTGCATCTGGTACCCGTGCGTCCTCGAGTGGCCAACGCCCACAACTACAGAACAGATCCTACCAGACCGAATCCTCCCACTTGTTTCCGCATGAGAGCGGACACACCCTCGTTCTCACTGCTCTTCGGCCCTTGCGCCACTCTCCAAGACGCCAACTAGGCACTTTACATATGCCAGAGCCCCGAAAGCAAGATCATACAAGTCTTACTAAGCTTTGCACCCACATCTACTTCGCTGAGCGTATACAGAAGCAGCGTGACTAAATAAAGCGACGAACCGCCGGCGTCCACGTCCTATTCTCCCAAGACACTGGTGACCTGAATCCCAGATCATGTCCCTGCTTCGCCTCGACTGGGAAGGATATTCAACAGCGCAGCTTTGTCGGCGCTTAGGCAGTTCCCCTTGTCAAAACCCGGTAAAGACCGCGCTGGCCGAACGCTTGGGTGATGGCACTGGGTCATCCGAGCTGGACGAGTTGCTCTCGAGGTCTCGCGCTGCGCGATTGCAGGCTTTATGCCTCCCGCCCGCCTTGATCTAGATAAGGAATTCTGTCAAGCGAAGATTTTGCGCGTACGCGTAATTGATGCCGTACAAGCTGACAGAGAGACTGCACCTCGTTACGACAGTGCACCTTGTCACAACATCGCAAAAAAGCTTACAATTAAGCAGGGAGAGCCAGATAGCCCGTGAGGGCGAGAGGCGAGAATGCGGTCCTAGCGCAAGTTCGCCAGAGGTCGAATGGTGCCAATGAGCACAATCATACCACGCAGCGGTTCTACAAAGTCAGATCTCGCTCGGACGACTCGGTGTGGATACATGGAGCAGCTCGATAGCAAGCGAGAGACATCGATGATCGCAAGGACTACCAACGGTCGTGGATTTACCTATACCGATCACACAGCGATGCAGCTCCAGCAGCTCCAGTAGATACATCATGCATTCGTCGCTGTGATTATATACAAGCGAATACAAGCAGGTTCAGCTTCGACACACAGAGTCTGCGTCAACGTTCATCCGTTATCTCCGAGCAGGCGTGCTTCGACCCCGTCGTCTTCGGCTCGTGCCAAGTAAAGCGTGCCAGATTTGGGGCAACGTACGAGAACTTCCGACAGCCGGCGGCTGCGGCACGAGCATTCCTGCGTTCCTTGAGCGGATTCTCCTCGGGCGCTTAAGCTTCAACCTCGCGTTTCGCTTCCCCTCCAACAATCGACGCCCAGAAGAACGGAATCTCGACCAGCCAGACTTGCGATTTAAGGTGATCAACCTACTATCCGCGGGAAGGGGTGCGACGACGATCCCTCGTAGACGACGACTCAGGAACACGAGTCACGACGCGTACTCGACGCGTCCTTCTTCGTGAGTTACTCCTCCTCCGAACGCTTGGTGTATCGTACGCTGTGTGAGATCGCTTGCCAGAGCACGGGCGATGCTGACTCTTACTGTGAACGTGGACGCCGCAGTTCGGACTTCCTGTGAAACAAACGCGGAGAAGCCAACGCCGATCGAAGAAGAAAAAAAGGGCGCTTCGCGTTTCTCGGCTTGGCTTTGACTCTCAGCTCAATGATCCCCTCTGCCTCGTCAACTCCACCGCTGGCGAGCACAATCACGCGAGCCGGTTCTCCGACCGACAACCGCAAAGCGACCGGACGCGCGTTTCCTCCGCCTCTCTCGTTTGCAGGAGATCCGCAACAACATCCCGATTCTCGCTCAACGAAACTCGAAGGACTCACGAGCCCGCCGTACTCGGCCAGGGGTATCAGACACGCGTCCCCGTTCACACCAGACCGACCGGAACAGCGCAGAATGGAACGGTCCCCTCGATCTCCGATGGACTCGCAAACGCGTCGGGAGCCGGGGCAGAGCAGGATGTTCAGCAACGAAGCAAGATTCCACAACGGGGAACCTGATGAAAGGCGAGATGACGCGAGAGGCCAGCGAACGGGAGCGAAGCTTGCTCAATCAACCTCGTCTGCTTCGGGCAGACCGAGAAATACGCAGTCGGTTCTCGGCTACAGCTCGTATGGGAAAAAAGGAACTTCGCCTGGAAGAGCGTCTCGGCCCGAGGCAGGACTCGCTGCGTCTTCGCAACACCAGCCTGCTCAGGGACTCAACGGCTCGAGTCGGTATCTTTTGACCGTTATCCCTCCTTCGCATCTGCCTCACGATCCGCCGCATCCTCGGACAAACCCTCAATGCTCTGGTTATGGTCCGCCTGAACACTTCAAGTGAGCCTTTCATCTCCCGACTGTTTCCGCTTAGCTATGCAGAGTTGCTGACATCTATTGCTCGATGGCTCGTACAGACGTGGAACCCTGGTGCCGCTGTACCCAACACTATCTTCTCAAGTTGCTGCCATTGCGAGAGAATACGGCCTACCTTCGACCGGTGGCCTCGTGCTGTACCTCCTCTCGACGATCGACCCCTCCTCATCGAGCTCGCAAGCGCTGCCCGGGTCGGCAGGCTTTACTGGAGAAGGAGGACCGCGTATCTCTGACGCGGCCTGGAGCCTGCTGTGGGCACGGCTGTTCGAGGAGGAGCAAGAGCTCTATCTGGTCGCCGATGACGAAGTGACGGATGAAGAGGAGTTTGCGCCACCCGTGCCACCGATTCCTCCTTCGCATCAACCTGTCGATGATGACGATGCACGCTCTCGGCAACCATCGGACGAGCAAGCTATCTTTTCAGGCGAAGACGACCACGAACGGACAAGCTTTTCGAGTGACGCTGGTCTCGAAGCAGATGACCCTTCGGCATCCGACAAGTCGAAATCTCGCAGAAGCAGTGCATCCAGTCGCAACGCCCTCGGACGCGGTGCTCCTCCTGCCTTGCCTTCTCCAGGACCTCGAACCCGCCCGTCCCATCGGTTCTCACACTCGCAACAGCGATATGTCTCGCTCCCGACATCTGCCGCATCGACCCCTCAACGCGTTTCTTCGCACAACTCGCTTCGATCCGCCCGGACCGGGCTTCCACCATTCTACCATTCCTCGAACGCCTCTGGTCGCTCGGTTTCGCACGGCAGCTACGCTTCATCATTCCTGTCGAGTACACCAGCTCCAGGATACGGCGCTTCGGTCGTTGTCGGCAAGGTCGAGTTCGACATCGATAGAAGAGGGGCCAAGGGAAAATGGTACGACAGCTGGGCCGAAGGTGCCATGACCATCACTCAGGGCGCCGTAGAGTCAGCACCAGCTGCCGAACGATGGCAAGAACTTCAGCTCCCGGATATCGTGAAAGCGAAAGAACTCCCTCCGTCGGCACAAGAAGAAGCATTCTCATTCAGCGATACGTTCACACCGCCCCAGTCGGACGACATCTCGACCATGGAACACGATACGCGCGCGAGGACACTGAGCGGAGCATCTAGAGGCATGGACTCTGCAACATCTGCATGGTCGTTGGCAGCGATGGCTGAGCGAGTCGAGCAGACCGAAGCGAAAGAGGCACAGGAGGAGGAGCAAGCGGAGGACTCGTTCGTAGACAAGGAACAGCTCGCGGCTCGCTCGAGACCGACATCGATGGCTTCGACAGCACTCGTCGACAGTGACAAGGAACACAGCGAAGCTGACGAGGAACACGCGCTCGTTGGTGATGAGGGTTACTCGCAACTCGAAGACGAGGAAGAATCGCAGCATCTTACTCGGGCATCGTTCTCGGACGAACCTTCCGAGAAGGGCTCCGATGCTCGCGAGGTCCGAGACTTCGAGAAGGAGGGAGAGGAAGAGCAGGAGACAGAAGAGGTAGCAGATCAACCGGAAGACAAGGCTAACCCCGAGCAAGATCCTCTCGGGGACGTTTTCGAGTCAGATGAAGCGACATGGCAAGCTCTCTCAACGGAACCGGCAGCACCCCGATTGCGCGAACAAGACTCCCTCGAGACGACCGGTCTGGGGATCGTTGGTGCACGCATCAATGCCCTTGCAGCAACCGCGCCTACAGGGGTTATCGAACGTCTCCCGGAAGAGCAGGCGATCGACGAAGAGCAAGAACAGCCGTTGCCGGAGAACGATGTAGGCGAGGTCTTCTCGATGCTTCACTCTGCCCAAGCCGCTGCTCTCGCTGCCGGCCCACTCGCGTCCCCTATTCGCCTGGATGACTCGCCAAAGACAGCATTAGAACGCGGACTGTCCGCCGGCTCGCGCGATGTCGATAAGGGCGAAGAGCATCCGCATGACTCCCCCTTCAAGATGGCACACTCTACGAACACGTCGGTTAGCACGGTCAACTTCAACGTACGGCCCCCGTCGACGATTGCGTCGATGTCGCCCGAGTACATCCCGCAGCGCAAGCAACGACAAGGCTGGACCAACGTTCCCGCCGTGGTTGAAGCCTCGATTTCTCCGTCTTCCTCGATGTCTTCCATCGCCGTCCCGGATTCGCAACGGGCTTCCACCATCGGACTCATGGAGAACTTGGATGATCTCGAGCGGGCCCTCGCTGAGCTCTCCCCGCGGGCGAACAAGCTGCAATCGCCGAATCAGCCTGAAGCCATCCCGGAAGAGCCTACCCAGCCAGTATTCGCTCCGCCTCCTCGCTCATCTTCTCGAGAGCCCGTCATCGGGCAGGAAGATCAACAAGAAGCTCCTTCTTCAACGGATCCCGCTTCGCCTCTGCACCTTATGCCTAGGCACGAGTCGCGTCCCGAGTTCACTCCCGCTTCTTCGTTCGCCAGCGAAGAAAGCTTCGTGACCGCTGTTCCGGCACCAGAGATCTCGCCCTCTGTCGAGCCAACACGGATACCTCGCAGCTCCTCGCTCTCAAAAGGGCAAGATACGCAAGCGCCTCACCTCATCGCGCTGCCTCCGTCGCCTCTCCCGCCGAGCCCTTCGTCCGTGAATTCCAACGAGGCAGCTGACGACCACACTCCGACGGTCGATACAGTCGGTCCCGACTGGTCCACCTTGCCCCAGTCACCGCCCCGATTGCCGATCAGCGTGCCAGAGCCCGAACTCCCTCCTATTCCCGCGAAAGCGGAAGACAATGCACCAGCTGTGGCTCCATCGACAGGTGCGCGATCGCCTGGACCGATCAAATCGCTCCGAATGAACAAGCCGTGGGGCAACAAAGACAACCGGACTGCCAAGCAGCCTTCGCCCGATCCCAATGCTGATGAGCCTCCAGTGCCCAAATCTCCCCTGGGCGCGTTCTTCGGCAAGTCAACCTTTGGCAAAGCGAAAGGTTTCTTCAAAAAGTCTGAATGTGAGTGTTCTTTCGAAGCTTTTGTTGCGACTTGCTTCCTGCTGACGCTCCAAGATCGGCATAGCATCGCAAGATGACCACGCAACGAACCCGAATCCTACCGTCTCTCCCGAGATTCCCATCCCGGCTCTTCCCAGCCAAGCGGCGCCTCCGCCCGTTCGAAAGGATTCTCTCGAAGCTACTGCCCGTCCTGTTCCGACTGTCAGCGAAACCTCATTGCGTGGCCTCGAAGATGCGACAACATTGCCGGAGTCGTCTGTCGTTCCCGGTCCGACGCCCGGCGCGCCATTCTCCAGCGTTGCTGAATCGATTCACAGCGGGCCGATCTCGCGGCCAGACTCGCCTTTCTACAACGAGGCGACACCTGACTATCCCCCGAGCGTGACGGGAGCCACCCCTGCCTCTCCCCTCGTATCACCGCACACGACTCTCTCGCCGACTGCGAACGCCTTCCCGCAGCCTCCTTCCATGCATGCTTCCGCAAGTTCTCCTTCTCGCGCCGATGTTCACTTGGCCTCGCCTCGTTCTGAATACCTGCCCTCTACCCCTCGAGCTGGACCCACGGGCACGGCTACTTCTCCCGGGCCCGGGAACAACGCATCCTACCCGGCGTCGGCTCCCGTCACCCCGGCCGAGTGGCCGAATGCGAGATTCGGCGGTACCTTGGGAGGTGCTGCCCAAACCACCCCAGCGAGCGAGCGGTCCAGGAGGAAGCCCAGGCTGAGTGCCGACATCGACCAGCTGTTGTCACAGATGAACGACATCGACTTCGGTATTGGCGGTGACGACGATGACGCAGAAGGAGACGACGTTACCAGCCCTGTCAACATGGAAGTTTCCCCACAACTTGTCGAACCGAACGACGACTACTTGACGAGCCAAGGCCAGACATTCTTGCGCGACCAGCACAATCCACAGGGGCAGGACAGCAGCATGCTCGGTGTGCAAGGGAACGCGCACAGAGGCATTCTGAGCGCCGACCTGAGCGCCCTGGGTTCTATGATGACGGGCTTTGCGTGAGTGGCTCTCGAGTACTCAAGCCGAACGACACTATTCTGATGCCATTCCTGACGGCCGCAGCTCGCCACCACTGTCGCCCGAAGCGCCTGCGCATTCGACTCTCTCTCCTAACGTCTCATAGATAGACGTGGACTTGACTTTTAAATTTATCTCTCGTTCGCACCGCTCTACTACCAATCCTGCCTTGATACCCATTCCAGATTGTCGATGCTTCCCCCAAGTTGTGTGTAAATCATGAGCTTAATTGGATACTGTGGGACGTTCAGAAAATCGTTTACCTCACGTCGTCTTATAGTACTTTCGCTCTCTGATTCGAACGGCGCGTGTGAATCGGTTCTGATGCTCAAAATCCGCGGTGTTCGGTGCTTTTGGGTACTAACGTCCTCGTTCAGTCGACAGAAAGCCCGTCTCCTTCTGAAAAGGACCGAGGTAAAAGGAAAAAAGGTGGCAATTTTCACTCGATGACTTTGATCCCGGTCCAATCATCCTCATCAGAACTCGCAACCGCTTTACTCTTCTTCTTTCTCTTGCCTCCACCTCCTCTCCCTCCTCCAGTCGGAGTCGCTGCTCCTGATTGTCCTGCTGCTGCTGCTGCTGCTTTCTTCCACCCTGGTTTCGGACCTGGCTTCTTGCGGATTGGGTTCAATGCTCGTTGGGCGATCGTGTTGGGACTGTCTGGAGAGACGGATCGAGGTGGAGGTGAAGGTTCAGGAGATTCTCGATAGTTTGTTCTCGAACCTCTCGAAGCGCCTATACAAGGAAACGATTCATCAGTCTCGAGAAAACGAACGAGTCGATCATGATACGGAGGAAATTTGGAAGGAAGGGGACGAGATGACAGGAAGAAAAAAAACTTGCGAGTTCGTCGGGAAGAACCCGAAACTTCGGCGGCCGTGACAACCGAGACGGACTTGCCCCGTTTGTTGGCTCCCGCAGCAGCGTTGGACACTGGGGTTCCACTCGCTCCTCGTTTGAGCGGCACGGTCGTAGTCGCTTCGGAATTCGTTCGGGAGAGCGAAGGCGCTTGCAGCATGTCGGTCGGTAGTGGGGGAGGCGGTAAGCGAGGTTGATGAATCACATGTACTCTTGCTGGAACAGCCCCCATCTGGGAACGTTGAGAAGGCGAGTCAGTGACGTGAAACAGCACTCAATTCGAAGGGATGTACAAAGCAAAGACTGACCGTGTTTTTCCACCAGTTTTCGAGGCCTGCATCTCGAGGTCGACCGAGCCTGCTCGCTCTCATGAACTGATCTCGTTCTACCTCTTTGACACCTTCGACAATCATGTCGATTGGGACTGGAGGGGGAGCGGGCAGAGTTCCACCTCGCGCAATGATGTCGTGCTCACGACCTCGGATGACCCGATCTAGAGGAAACACGAAGAAGGACAAGAGGAGCGCGACGGTCGTGACAGGAACTTGAGGTGCTGCTCTCGGT
Organism: Sporobolomyces koalae; assembly: GCF_050403365.1. Taxonomy (NCBI): domain Eukaryota; kingdom Fungi; phylum Basidiomycota; class Microbotryomycetes; order Sporidiobolales; family Sporidiobolaceae; genus Sporobolomyces; species Sporobolomyces koalae. Next base: position 350,990 of record NW_027481766.1, read on the forward strand.
GTGAGGGTCACGCAGAGGTAATGGTCGGGTACGAGGAAGCGTTCGGGGGCCGACTCGGAGAACTCGATCAAAAGCGCAGGATGTGGTACGTCTGCGGGAGGACCTTGAGGTTGGACAGGTTCTGTTGGCGGAGGTGGGTTCTGTTCGAGCTCTTCCTCCTTGCGCAGTTGTTCGATCTTTTTGGACAAGCCGTTTAGCTCGTCGGGAGTTGCTTGACCGGTTGCGGCTCTTCGAAGCAGAGCTGCGAGGGCTGGATCAGTCAATGATGCGGCGTTGAGCCGCTGGATGAGGGAGGGCGTGATCGCCTGCGGCGCTGCAGGGGTAGGCTTTGCGGGAGGAGGAGGCGGAGTTGGAGGGATCGGTCTCGATGCGTGCGGAAAGTGGGGAGTTGTCCATTCGACTAGGTAAAACTTGGTTCTCGGGAACGAGTGAGGCCCGATAGTGACGGTCGTGGTAGAGAAGTGCGTGAGAACATGCGGTGGATGCTGCAGCTGAGGTTGATTCGCGGGGTTGAATGGCGGCAATGCGGACTTGAGAAGACTTTGACGAGATGCGTGCAGCGAATCAAGGATCGAGAGAGGCGGCGGAGGAGGGATGGGCAGTGCCATCTGGAAGAAGCGAAATCCGAAGGTGATCAGCGTCTCGCGCGCTTTTTTGACACCTTGATTGCGCCATATACTAGAGGCATACCTTTGGCTTTTACCAAGCTGATCGAGAGGGCAGTCTAGCGACTGTGGTCGCTGACAAATCGTGCGCGAGATCAAGCAACTCGTGAAGTGTGAGTCGAGTTGAGATTTTGCAGTGACGGTGCAAGATTCGAGGTGATGGTTCTGTGCTGCTTCCGTGCAGTCACAGGTGATTTCGTTTGCGATGTGGATGTCGTGGTCGTGACAGTAACGGTCGAAACGGTTCAAGCGCGTGCATCTCGCTCTCTCGCCTCTCACACCAGCTCGGATGCATGTGGTTCACCACGAGATCAACTGTCACTTGCTTCTACTGCAACACGTCCCTCTCGCTCGTCCGTCGTCCCACACAAGATGATCTGAAAGGGAAACAGCGACAACTCGAAGGCTTGCTCGCCGTGGGCACACATGCCGACTTTGAGTGCCTCGCTTGCGGATGCAGGAATTTGAGAGACGATGTGAGACAGATACACCACCCGCTGCTGCCTGTCTACTGACCTGCACGCTTGCATTTCCAGAACGATGAGATCATCTCTCAACATGTCCCGTCGCCTCGTGAAGCGCTCACTCCCAGGCGTGAGCAGCACGGAGCTCCTGAGCAGATCAGCTACAAGCACGCGCACTGACAGGACCCGCCTCGACAGACCGCGACAGCGTCCCGTCCTCCCCTTCGCCGTTCTGTCGCCAGTGCCTGTCAAATCAATCTCTCCAGATCCACCTCTTGTCTTCCTACCCTTCTTCGTCTGACGAAGACGAGGAAGGACCCAGCGACCCACTCGAGGAAACGTTCCCGCCGATGCGCGAATACAGACAATCACTCGATCGACGCTACCCGCTCGTCTGCCGGAACTGCGAAGCCCAAGTCGACCAGATCGTGAGAGAGCGAGACTACAAGGTCAAGGCTGATGTCTTGGGTACGAGGCTGAAAGCGACAACCGCCCTTCCCAAAGAAGAGCTCGACACAGCCGCGAGCGAACTCAGGAAGTGGCTCGTCGCCGGCATCATATGGAGGATCAGGGCGTGTCTGTGGGGAGCGACTCACCTCTTGACCATCATCACGGTCTCGGGAAGTGAGCGACAGATTTGCTCCGTCCTCATCGCACGCTCGCATGCTGACCCCGCATCGTGACAGATTTGGTCGGCTTGACCGATTTACCTCGAGCGATCGATCCGATGTCGCTTCGCATACTACTTCTCTCCCCGCTGTGGAATTTCTGGGACCCAACTTGGAATCGCGTCCGCATCGAGCGTCGCGCCCGAGGCGCTTCCCGACTAAGGATCCGCCATCGCGAACTCTACATTGTAAGGGCCTGTCAGAAATACTGCCCGAATTGTCACATGGTTCTAATCCTGAGCTCTTTGGCTGTAGGCTGGTCAAGGTTTGTCCTACTGCGGACGCCTTGCGTTCTCGATTACTCGACAATTCTCGTTCTTGCGTTCGCAATGGCCAATCTTCGCGTCCTTGCTCTCGCTTGTGTCCTTCCTGGTATGTCACAGAGCTATACTAACAAAAAGACGCTGCTGATTGTAGCTTTCCCACTAGGCTCTGATAGCGCCCTTCTGGATTCCTCGCGCGACGAAACCCCCTCCGATCCTCCTCAAATCGACAGATTCGCCACATCGACATCCTTCGACTCCCACAAAGACTACTGGCTTCGCAACGAGTCCGCTCCGAGAAGAACTCGATCCACTCGAACCGCTCGAACACCTTTCACTCTCGAGAAAGAGTTCCCTCTTTGTGCCAAACAAACGAGTATCGATCGAGCGTCGCCTGCAAACACAAACAATTCAACGTACAAAATCGAGCGTTCGTGATCAAGAAGCCAAATTTGGACAACCCGCATTCGGCGGATCTTCCTCGAACGATCTCCTCTCCACTTCGTTCCCGGACAACTTGCGAGCGAACCTCGTAGCAGACGATCAGCCTCGTCTGATGGATTACGAACTTGAATCCGAGGTGGACAACAGTATGGACTGGACTCCTTCTTCCCCGGCGGGAGGAAGTTCTCGACAAGATCTAGGAGGAGGAGGAGGAGGGATCAGGTTCAGACCGAGAAAGTTTGTCGTACCTGATTTCGGACCTCCCACAGGACTCGAACGAGTACTTGAACAGTTTGGGATCGGTTCTGCTCCCACGTCGACGAAGGAGACCCCGGCAGACAAGATGCAAGTTGACGGAGCAGACGACAAGGCCGACGTGACCCTTGGACCGGTAGGTGCTTGGTGGCAGCGATGGACCGGGAGAGCGAGATTTCGAGATCAAGGCTAGTTTCGATTAGTTGCAAAGGAAAGGGGATGCGATCTACACACAACAGAGAATCGTACACTACATGCAGCATGAACCAAGGCTCTAACGTGAGGAATAAACGGTGTGAGATGCTTGATCAATCTTGTTGCTGTGACGACTTTTCTGCCTCCTTCTGCTTCTCTTTCCTTTCTTTCCGTTGTTCGACCTTGCGCACGAGCAATTCGAACAGACACAGACTGACGATATTGAGTCCAGCCCATGCGGCGAGGACTCCAAAGTTGAGTCCGAGCCGGTTCCTCGCGCCCCAGAAAATGTGCTTGCACGCGTCGGTCGATTGGAAGAACGGCATCGCGTACCCATAGCGGTACCAGTTGGGCATGATGGACGCCGGGAAGAACGACGAGGTGATATTGAGAAGGATCCACGTGATGAGGAAGAATGGGAAAAACTTCATGGTCAGGAGCGTGATCATCGATTCCATCGCGCCTCCGAGTGCCATGAGAGTGAAAAGGTTGAGCATCCAGAACACTGTCGACGCATTGATCCACCCTGATCAGCTCGTGCTCGAACGACAGACGTCTCGAAATTGGGGCGAGCTCACCCATGAATCCAGCCTGGGGTCCAAACGAGGCGTATCCATTGCCATCCATCGGCAGTTGGAATGCGAGATTGATTAGAGAGTAGCTGTACGAGCAATCAACAAGCTCAGCTGAGATTCCCAATCTCTATTGCGTAGAAGTGAGCGAGACTCACGAGACAGATAGTAGGAGGTACGCGAACGGCAACGGGATGAACCGCAAGGCGAGAGTTCCGAGGTAGCTCAATTTGACGCCTTTCGACTTGAGTGCACCCTGGAACGCCATGCGTGCGAAATTGAGGAAGAGGGCGATATGGAACGAGAAGATTACAAAGTAGATCAATCCAGCTTCGAGCGGAGCGGCGCCGGCCCACTGGTCGTTGTGCACAGGTCGCAAGTCGATCGTCTGATACGAGAACGGGGTTGCGAGTGCAGCTGTTTGCGTCGTCGAGAGCCCGGTGAGCGTAGCAATGTCGGCCGTCTGGAGAAAGTTGGTGGTCGCTGCCTCGCACGCGCGCGTGAGAATCGGGTTCATCATTTGTTCGAGGAACGGAAGGAGGAATTCGAGGATGACTTGAAACCATCTCGACGAAGTGACGACCAGCGAGATTGCACCCTGAGGCGACCACTCCCCGTTCAGAAGGCCCCCTGTGCCTCGCACGGCTTCTTGAAAGTTTGACGTCGCATTCGCATTGATCACGACGGCACCCCATGCCTTCTCCTCGATGATTTCCTGTCCGATCTGAGCGAAATCTTTCCCGGCCGTGTTGCGGAACACGAGGCCGAAATGTGTTGGCGACAATAGCGTTTCACGCAACCCATTGACGAGGATTGGGCCGAGCGTTTGGCCGTCAAAATCGTATACATAGATCTTGAGTCCCGGGAAATCTGCACGTCCCTCGTCGTCAGTGTTTAGTAGCGCGCTTGTCACGCTCGATGATTCTCCATGACTCACAGCTTTCAACTCGGACTGGCAGACCGAGCTCGAGTTAGCATCGTCGGGGAGAAAAAAGACCGGTACGAAAACGCGCTCACATAGCGATCCCCAGAACAAACTGAGCAAGAGGAAGACGGCCAGCGTGAGCAGTATTGAGACCATTCCAAGGATCTAGAGCAGCATCGGATGAGTATGGAGAGCCTATGATTACAGAATGTTGAACTGCACTTACTTTGAACATCTGTTTACGCTGCGGTTTGAGCTGCGGGTCGCCCAGCTTGAGCTTGAAGTCGGACTCGCTCATCGCTACACAGGTGGATGCTTAGAAGAAGGCAGCGAGCAATAGGCAGTCGTCGATCGGAGAGGCAGGTTGGCGAAGATTTCGCAGGGGCTGCATCGTGCCGAGGCCGAAATCGAGGTTCGATGACGAAATTGATCGGTAATCTCAAAAGTTACGGCGGAAAAACAGCGACGATCGGCGCGCTTGTTCTCGCTCAGCCGCTCCATCCACGCTCGAGACAAGCGACAGCGATATGACAAACGATGCAGAGCGTAGAGAGTCATCTACATCGACACTGCACAGTGGGACGGAGGAGAAGTGAGTGCTCTCCAGAGATTCACTCAACTTGACCATGCGCGCTGGCCTCAGGACAGCTATTGAAGCTTCGCTGCTGGCTTATCAGGAGACCGACGACTACGGGCTTGTTCTCGAGCGAAGTAAAAGAAGCGCGAATCAAGTTCTTCAAAGATGCAGCGTTGGTCCGTGCCCGTCCCCTGCGCTCGCTCCACGATCGCCTACCTCGAGCTCACCTAGTCGTTCGCGAACTTCGACGACACAGGGTATCTTTTTTACCGTCATCTGCTTGTGGGCTGTCCTGCCGATCTATTGGGGAGCGTACTACAGACAGCCTCAAAACCTGTACCGCTTGACGATCGGACTCGTCGACCTCGACACCCCTGGAGCGCAGGCGGCCGGACTTGAACCTACCCTAGGGCCGGCTCTCCTTGCGGGACCGAATCGTATTCAGGAGCAGTACCACCTCGAGTACATCACGCTCGACAATACCCAATTCGACATCTCGGCCGCGACAGGCGGACAACCGAGAGGCGTGGACGTACACACGTGGGCGCAGCAAGCATTGCACAATGCAGACTACTTTGGCATAATCATTGGTTAGTCCTCGCTGCCTGAGATCCATGCCCTCGTGTTGCGTACTGACCGCAGGGTGTTGGAAAAAGCAAACGCGAACGCAACGACCGCAGCGAGTAGAGCGTTCAATGAGATTGCCGGAGGGAACAACGGCGTCGAATATTCTGGAAGCGGGGCCTTGAGCATGTACATCAACGAAGGGCGCAACATCCTCACTTACGACCAATGGGTCACGCCGGGGATGACTTACTTGTCCGGCTCGTGTTCTCATTCTTCTTTTTATGATGCTCTAGACAACTCACGCGTGTGCATCACAGCCTCAAGACGTACGTGATCGGATACGCCGCGACGAATCTCAACCAAGTCCTTCTGCCACGCCTTGGCGCGCTGACGGCTGCACAATACGCTGCCATCAACTCTGAGACCCTGTCGAGCGTGCTTTCGAGCCCCTTCAGCTACGCCGAGTGGAACGTCGGACCGATCGCCAACTATGCTGGAATTCCGGCAAGCACCGTCGGCCTGCTCTACCTCCTCATCTTCACCTACTTCTTCTCGGTCTACTTCTCGCAAGCACGTGCGGGCCTCGAGCCGAAATTGAGGCTCAAGAGTTTGGTTGCACTGCGATTGATCGTGCCGCCATTGTTCTACGTCTTCCTGTCTCTCTGGATCTCGCTCGTCAGTGTCGCGTTCCAGATTCCCTTCAATCTGTTCTGGGGTCGAGGCGGATTCCCCTTGTTCTGGCTGGGCAACTGGGCGACGATGTGGGCCCTCGGCCTCGCCATGGAAGTCGCGTAAGTCACATTAGTGTCGCTTCCTGCGAATTTTGATCTCCTTGGACTGAACTGATCGAGTCGTTACCTTTACGTGAGCCAGCCTGACTATCCTCGGACCAAAGTACACCGCGTTCTTGTCAGTTGTTCTCTTTCCCTTTTTGCGGGCTATGGAGTCTAAGCTTATCAACAGTCGTTGACATACTGGTACAGCCTCATCTTCTGGGCCATCACAAATGTCTCAGGTGCGTGATCATGTTGCCTATTTTCTGCACGAGCAATGTCGCTGATCTTCACTTTCGCCACTGTAGTCGCCTTCATCGGTTCGTTAGATCAGTCGACGTCGAGACTGCAGTTCCTTGAATCAACTGACTGAGATGCGGTCCTGCAGATATCGCCGACCAGAGTCACTTCTACTCGTACGGGTTCATCATGCCTGTCTTCCAAGCTGTCCAAGTCAGTTCCAGCGGTATCCCAATCTGCGTCAATATTCGTCGCTGATTGGCTTGCCTCTGATATCAGATTTCAAAAGCGATCCTGTTTGGAACGAAGCAACGCTTCCTGCAGGCGTTCGCGGTCGATGCCGCATGGATCGTGTTTGGCAACATCGGACTCGTCCTCGCGACCACCTTCAAGCGCAAGCAGGCTATCAAACAGAAGGAGCAGGAGAAGCAGTCGAAGAAGGGCCAATAGAGACCTTCCACTGTATGTAGCATGTATACCTTGTAAAACCATTCTGTACTTACAATACCGAGTGTGAGCGTGATCATTCGCGCGATGTGGAAGGGTGTTTGAATACCATACGCGCGCGAGGGCCGTGCGTTGGTTGCATGGTACAGAGCCGCGCGTGGAAGCCACTCTATCCGGTGGTACACACGCATCGATCGCCGGTGTCTGCGCTGTCCACCGTGCAGTCTTGACCGCAATCGACCTTCGTCGACGATTCCCCATTGCCGACTCGAAGTCCACTTGGCGGAACAGCTTTTCGCGCCTTCGCACGGCCCTCGTAGCTCACCCAGCCCTCCACCGTCTCGCACCGAATGCACGTACGCGGTCGGGTCTTCGGCTGCTGTCTTCGTTTTCCTGCCCCGTCGCGATTGCCCGTCTGATTCTTCCCGAGTGATCCGTTCAGCTTTTTGAGCTTGTCGCATTCGTCTCGCTCTTGCTCGCTCGCCGAATACGCTCATTACGACTATCCGTTACGGACTTTCTTGGTGTTCCGTCCGGGCTGCTACTATTTCCGAGAATGAACCGGATAATATCCGAACGACTCAGCATTCGGACCTGGGTCCTCGCTATCGCCAGCCCCTCGATTCCCAAAAGACTACCTTGATCCTGCTATCAAATAGCGGCAAGATGAAAGCGTGCGAGCGCCTCGATCAGAACCGGAACTCGCCACCGAGATCCCGAGCTCTGCGGCTTTTTTCGGGTCGCCCTGCACCTGTACTCGACATACCATCTTGTCAAGCGTCCCCAGCCTGATTTCACACCAGAAATCAATGCCGAGACTGCAGCGGAGGGATACGGCAATTAGGGACGCAAGGAGGTGGTGAAATCAGGTCGTGTTTACCGGATCGATGGACAAATCGCGTCCCGCGCCACAAAGCCATGCACCCATCGTACACTCGAAAGGCAAGAAACCTAAACTCGATGCCTCCGCAAGTCGATCAAGACTGTGAGCAGCAGCAAAGCGAAGCGAGCCGCTTTGCCGCCCTCCGAGCAACCGGAACAACCACAGAGGGCCAACATCAAGTTGTCCGGAGTCGACCCCGACAGCGAGCCGCTTTGCCGCCTCACAGTCTTGTTTGACTTGCGGAGGCATCCGGTTTAGGTTTCTTGCCTTTCGAGTGTGCGATGGGCGATTTGTCCATCGATCCGGTAAACACGACCTGATCGTACCACCTCTTGCGTCCGTACTTGCCGCATCCCTCCGCTTGAGTCTCGGCACTGATTCCGGGAGTGAAGTCAGGCTCGGGACGCTCGATAAGATGGTATGTCGAGTACAGGTGGAGGGCGATCGCAAAAAAGCCGCAGAGCTAGGGATCTCGGTGGCGCCAGTTCCGGTTCTGTAGCGATTTCGTGGAATTTCAGACCCAGGTCCGAATGTTGATCCTTTCGGATGTATCGCCACGCAGCCCCGACGAGCAGTCAAACATGGATGCATCCCTGAGGTCGCGCTCTCTTGCGGTCAGCGTTGTGCGCCAAACGCTGACAAGCAAGAGCCAGGTATCGAGGAGAAGGCGTAAGCTAGGATCCAGGGGCGAGTGCACGTACTGGAGTGAGCGAGAGAGAAGCCGGACTCACAGCTGGGTGTTTTTGCCTCGGTGTTTGAGGCTGAAGCGCCAGAAGGGTGCAAGAACCCTAAGCGGCTGCGCAACGCAGAGGGATTGAGTGATGCGAGGTGACCGTTGTGATCGATAGGTGTGCCTCTCAGAGATCATTGATTGTCCCGGCAAAACGGTGTAGAAAAGAAAAGAGAGAGAGAGACCACACCACACGTCGAGCGACTCGACGGACAAAGGGACACGCGGACAAGAAGGGATGCCAAGGGAACAGATGGTCTGTGACAAAGGCGCGAGAGGTCCGTGGTAACCTTGACCACAAGGGTTTCTGCCTCACAATGCGCATCCGTGATTCACTCTATTTGAGAAGCTCAAATAACCCGCACGGGCCTCGAGAAGCTGTGAGCGGGTTTTTTTTTGCTTCCAAAAATCCAGACGCCTTCCGAGGGTTAACAGAGACCATGGACCATCTTACAAATACAGTACTAAGCCAGCGCGAAATCGAGAAAAGAGAGGCGATGCGACGCGCATCGAGCCAATCACAAGTTGCAGAATGACTAAAATCGCAGATGACGTTGCGGGGGGCCGAAATCGTGAGGCGGTCGACGAGGCAGACGTTGCTCTTGCTCCCACCACCCGTTGTTCCGGATCTATCTCCAACAACTCTCACTCAGTAAGTCAAACATCCGGTCAACGCCACATCTGCTAGACCGGTCGCAGCCTTCGATGCGCGGCTGCACCGCGGACAGACTGTCTTCTAGAACAACATTCGCCATCGCACTCTGTTTAGGCGCCCTCACCTGCTCCGATCGCGAGGCAGATCAGAGAGGCGCCTAGCAGTGGGAGCGAGAGTAGGCGATCTCGTCGAAATGACAATGTCGCCGCTCAACGTTCGATCGCGACCGATCGGCTCAATTGCTGACTGACCTTTCTTGCTTTCCTACCATCTTCAGACACTTCAACATGCCTTCCAAGCAAGCTTTCGAACAGGTGAGTAGCATTGTGCCCCCCATAGTTGAGTCTGTGCTGACATGCATTCTTCCTACGCAGCCCGACGGCGCCGTCTTCACCGATTCGCAAGGCCATGCCGTTCAGGAGCCCTACGGTGTTCAACGTGCCGGTGCCCAAGGTCCTCTTCTTCTCCAGGACTTCAACTTGATTGATGCGTGAGTGTCTGAGCAAGCTCTCCTTTTTTGTCGTTCGCCACTGACGCGACTTTTCGGACAGTCTCGCGCATTTCGACCGCGAGCGTATCCCTGAGCGTGTCGTGCACGCCAAGGGAGGAGGAGCGCACGGTGTCTTCGAGGTGACCCACGACATCTCGGACCTCACCTGCGCCAAGCTCTTCTCCAAGGTCGGCACCAAGGTCCGCGCCACCGCTCGATTCTCGACTGTTGGTGGCGAGTCGGGATCGGCCGACACTGCTCGTGACCCTCGTGGTTTCTCCGTCAAGCTTCGTACCGAGGAGGGCAACTGGGACCATGTGTACAACAACACTCCGTAAGCTGAGCGTATATTTTCACCTAGTTCAACCAAAGCTCATTCATTGTTCGTTCGCAGGGTCTTCTTCCTCCGTGACGCCATGAAGTTCCCTTACTTCATTCACACTCAGAAGCGTGACCCGCAGACCCACTTGAAGGATCCCGACCACTTCTGGGACTACGCTTCGCAGAACCCCGAATCGTTCCATCAGTTCACGATCTTGTTCTCTGACCGTGGAGGAACCCCTTACGGATACCGCTTCATGAACGGTTACTCTGGCCACACGCACAAGCTCGTCAAGGAGGATGGTTCGTTCGTTTACGTCCAGTTCCACTACAAGTCGGACCAAGGTATCAAGGCGTTCACGAACGAGGAAGCGGGCAAGATGGCCGGCGAGAACCCTGATTTCTCGAACCAGGACTTGTTCGAGGCGATCGAGCGAGGCGAGTACCCTTCGTGGACCTTGAACATCCAAGTTATGACGCCCGAGCAAGCCGAGAAGTTCCGCTACAACATTCTCGACTTGACCAAGACGTGGCCCCAGAAGGAGTTCCCGCTGCGCCCGGTCGGCAAGCTTACTCTCAACGAGAACGTTCAAAACTACTTGTGAGTCTCCGTCCAGTGCATCCTCGTCCAGGCACGAGCGCACGCTGACATCTGTTCCCTTGACAGCGCCGAAATCGAGCAGATCGCCTTCTCTCCTTCGCACTTGATCCACGGAATCGAGCCCTCGGCCGACCCCGTGCTCCAATCGCGCCTCTTCTCGTACCCCGACACTCACCGTTACCGTCTCGGTGTCAACTACGCGCAACTCCCTGTCAATGCTCCGCTCGTCCAACCCGCCAACTTCTCGCGCGACGGTCGCATGGCATTCTACAACCAGGGAGCGCGCCCCAACTTCGACTCGAGCATTCAGCGTCTCACGTACGAGAAGAGGCCGTACGACGTCTCGACGCACGAGCAGTTCATCGGTGGCGCGGTCCTCGACCTTTCCGAGGTGACCGAGCTCGACTTTGAACAGCCGCGCGACCTGTACCAGCGCGTGTTCACGGACCAGGAGCGTGCCAACTTTGTCCAGAACGTCTCGGGTCACCTTGGTGGCGCCAAGTCGGAGGAGGTCAAGAAGCGCGTCCTCTCCTGCTTGTAAGTCGTTTTTCTTCTGTGCTCGACGAGTCGTAGCTCATCTGACAACTCTCTTTCGGAATCTGCAGTGCCAACATTGACCAGGATTTGTCGAACAAGATTGCCAAGGAGATTGGCTTGCCCGAGCAGCAACCGCTCAAGGTCAAGTCGGCCGAGGAGGCTATCCGCTTCCGCCCCAACTTGGGATCTGCCGCTAGCAAGCTCTAAACGCTTTGCACTTCCACCCAACATTTTTTGTACCTAGCCGTCTTTTCAGCCACTGTCGTGTCAATACTATAATCGGTAGCAAACCCATTGTGAATGGCGAGGATCTCGATTGAAAAATTGCGTGAGGTTGGGTTGCCGCTCGCCTTCGACAGGTGCCTTCGCGCCTGCTTGTATGGATGCTAGGCTGATGGGGAATATTGCATTTGCGTAATCTGTACATGGTGTTGCTACGGTACTCATCGGTTCATGAAAGTTCTAAAGAAAAATGGTCTCTCAACCGCCTTGGTCGTGACCTTTTGCCCTCTGTATCCGTTCGACTTCTCTCGTTCGAGCTCCTTCTCGAAGTTCCCGATCAATCTGACTGTACTTGTGCGCTCTCGCATGTGCCTTGTTCGGTTTTGGCACCTTGATCCTCGTACTTGTCGTCGTTTCGGGTTCCGATGAGGTCGACAGAGCCGATGGTTCGGGACTGTTGAAGATGCTCGATCTCGTCCTCGAACTCGAGGGTCGTTCACTCGCCAACACCTTGTCTTTCCTCCCTTTCCACACCTGGTCGATCGCTCCGACTCGACCCATCTCTTCTTTCAACAAGACGAGTTCTCCCAACGCCTTGACGACTGGGGTATCGATCGAGTACCGTTTCCCGAGTGCCGTCACGTACCCATTGATGTACTCGATCTCGGTCCGAGATGGTAACGAAGGTGCATTGTCGAGTGTGAAGTGCGAAGTTTGATGCAACGGCAACAAATCCGACAAGGTTGAAGAGATGTTGGAGGCAGTCTTGAACACGACTTTGAGCGTGTGAGCGAGGAGAGATTTCGAAGAGAGTGGATGGTGATCGGGCAAGGCAGGAGGAGAAGAAGCGATTTCAGATTCGTTGATGACAGGTTCCCATCGACCTTCTTCCCGAGCGATGTGAGCAGCAAACACTTGAGCACATTCGTGCGTGACGGTCTCGATGAGAGATTTCGCTCTCGGACTCCCGACCAACGCGCCATTGTTGACTCCCATGAGCGCGGTCAAGGAATTGACACTCGCGTTGACGGCGAGTTTCTGTAGTTGCGTGATTTGCAGAGTTGGCAGAGGTAGCCACGTAGGCTGTAGGTCGGTACAGGCGAGGAGGGAAGAGAGGGTCGTGCGCAAGTTGTCCGTAACGGGAGTTGAAGGCAAATGTGCGAGAGTCGGGTCGACGAGAGAGCGCGGGTTCACGATCGGGTTCTCGGAGGGGGTCAACCACGAAGGTTCGGCGACGTTCGAGATGGCCGAGAGGATCGCTCGATTCGGCAACAGGCCAAACTTGAGTTCGCCCATGCCGGCATGCACAAAGTGTCCACCTGCTTTCCTCCACGCTCCGTGAGTGGTCGTCGCACAGATGAAGCTGGGTCTGCCACCTGCACCAACTCGCCACCGTTCGTCCGAGCTGGGGCCGAACGATGCGGCTCGTTCGCGTTCAATCTCGTCACTGCGGTCCTCGGGCCAGTACGTGTCGAGCAGACCTTCGAGCGTGCCCATACCGTTCTGACACAAGACGATCGTGCTCCGGCTCGACAGGCGGGGCAGGATGTGTCGTAGGGCGGGGAGGGTCTGGGGTGCTTTCGTCGTGACGATGAGCGTGTCGATCGGGTCGTTTCGGAGCCAGACGCTTGGGTCAATCTTGGAAGTTTTCGAGTCGCGTGAAGTCGAACTGCGCGCAGTGTACATCTCGGCTGGATTGCGCGTCAGTTCCATCTCGAGAGTCGTCGTCTTGCGTACGAGGCCATTGCGCTCGAGTTTGATCGTGCCGTAGGGATGTTGCGCGCGATCGGGGGTGACGTTGAGGAGTTGAGCTGCGAGATCTTTCCTGCGCAAGATGAGGCGCACTTGGGTGCTGTCGAGGCTCGAGAGGTGAGTCGCGAAGAGCGATCCGATGGAACCGGCTGGAGGCAACAACAGGTCAGCTCCTGCTATTGAACTCGTTCAATCAGGAGGGGACCGGCATACCTCCGAGCAAGTGGAACCGCATGACACAGACAGCAAGAGGTTCACACGACCGCTATCCGCAGGCTCATGCAACAGTGCGGCGAAATTGTTGGTGATCGCCTTGATCGGCAAGTTTCACGAGACAGGTCGGGGTCTGGTACGATGTGATTGCCCTCCTCTGACCAATGCACGAGGTGCCCAGCAACGCAACGCAACGCAACGAGAGAGACGATCGAGCGATTTCGACAATCGAAATATAGTCCGAGTGAGTCGATCGACGCGAGTTCTGTCGCAGCCTGTGCCAGCAAGAGCCCACAGGTCGATTGTTTAGGCGATCGAGCCTCGAAGGCGATGAGGTGACTGCGGTTGCGGAAAGATGGGAATCGGTGCAGAACGCTTCCAAGTTGCTCCTATATCCTCCACATCGCCTGCGCCGGTCCTTCGCTTATCGCCCTTCTATCCGCACACTCGACTCTGATCAGCCATGGCAGAAGTAGCGCCAGCACCGGTAGTGACGGACGCTGCATCCGCTCCTCCACCTGACGCTCCCGCTCCCGCTTCCGCCTCTCCATCGGCTCCGGCTCCCCCCACGAACGGCGCAACAGAATCGAAGCAGGATGCGGACGAGGACAGCGAGATGGCGAATGGCACAGGTGAGTAGCCTGCCTCTCCGAACACGAGATTCGGTTCAGTCACTGATCGTTCGGCTCGACTCCTCTGTACGCGCTCTCGTGGGCGCTCAGACGACAAGGAAGAGCTACCAGCTGGCGCGACCGAAGTGCTCTACGTCAACAACCTCAACGAGCGCATCAAACTCGACAGTCGGCTTGTTCCCCTTGTTCGCTCCCCGTCGTATCTGCCGTGCGCTGACATGGTCCTCGTTCGGCCTGGGTTGCAGTCATGAAGCAGTCACTCAAAGTCTTGTTCAAAGAGTACGGCTCGGTCATGGGAGTCACGGCCCATCGGAATCTCAGGATGCGAGGGCAGGCGTTTGTGACTCTCGACACGAAAGAAGCCGCAGCGAAAGCCGTCAAGGAAGTGCAGCAGTTTCCCCTGTATGGCAAACCCATGGTGCGTAGTCATTTGCCCTCGGAACAGGCTGCACACAAACTGACTCGATCACTCATGTGTGCTCTAAATTCTCCTCGGGTTGCGCCTACAACAGCAACTCGCCTTTGCCCGGACAGAGTCGGATGCACTCGTCAAGAGGCGTCACCCAGAAGACATGGACCAGCACAAAGAAGACAGACTCAAGCGCAAGAGTTCGTTCACGCTGTCCCGAAGTCGCGAGTCCTTCAGGAGTCTGTATTGACCACATTCGTCCATCGACAGAGGAGTCTCGACGAGATAACCCGATCCGACAGAAATTCCTCGCAAAGCAAGAAGCGACAAGAAAAGGTCGGTTTCTGCCTATCGCTCTCTCGACGCACATGATCTGATCGAGTTCATGGGTACAGCTCACGAGGCTGGCGATCTCACCGGTGGTCAACCTGCAGTCGCAGCGCCCGCTGCGTCTGCCCGGCGCATCGTCCAGATGCCGGACGAGTACCTTCCACCGAACAAGATCCTGTTTGTACAGAACCTGCCCGACGACACGACCAAGGAGACCCTCGAGACCCTGTTCCGGCCGTACGTCGTACCGTCCTGTTCTGTTATGCGTCTCGTCTGCGGCATGCTGACCAGTAGACGCTCTCGTCTCCTCTCTCAACGCTTTGGTTTTGTCCTGCTCAGATACCCGAACTTGATCGAAGTGCGAACGATCCCTGGACGCAAAAACATCGCGTTCGTCGAGTTTACGGACGAGGCTTCGTCGGCGGTCGCGCGCGAGGCGTTGCACAACACGAAACAGGGCGAAGACGGGCCGAAGCTCAAAGTCACAAACGCGAAAAAGTAACATGTTGCTTTCAAACACTGCTAAGGAACAAAAGGACGACAAGACGAGGTCTCTACAGTATAGTACATATACCCCCCTCCCAATTGGGAGGAGTCCGACTTTTACCTCGATTTGCCGTTTTGTGAAAAAGAACGGTGCAATTCTACCTCGGCAAGTAAAAGATGCCAGAGAGAACGCAAATCGCGGTGGATCTGTCGCCTCGTGATTCCAACGACGATTTTGAGATCGGCCACTTGGCACCATGCAGCAGATGCGGCGAGCGAATAGACAGCGAGGTCGTATGTAAACGTCAGGGCTGCCGAGATCGAGCCGAATGAGAAGGTCATCTCCCCCGCGCCTGCTCTTTACCCCACCCTCTAAGAGTTTGGTGATTCTCTCTTTCCAGAATTTTTTGGCAAGGACGACAGCTGACCGACGCTCGTCATCACTGCCGGTACTCGCTCCCCTCACGCCTACGAAGCAGCTCATTCCCCGACAGCGTACACTCGAGCTCGCATCGCAAAGCGGCAAAGTGCAAGCAGGTCAGCTGACGGAAATTTGGAACGAACCCCTTACGAGATCTACGCGGCCGACACTCTCCGCCGCGAATTCGTTTCAACTGCGAGAGGAGCACCGCGAGCCCGCATACTATCGCCTTGAATGCCCAAGCATACTCAATCGGTCTATGGAGAACATCAGCAACAGCACAAGCGGCAGCTGACTGCCAAGGTGAGCCACCACTCATTTCTGGGCCCTTCTCATCGTCGGCTGACCCACCCACTTCTGGCTTGCGATCTCTTGCGTCTTGATGGGCATCATCAGGACAAGGCGAAAGCTACTGCAAAATCTCTCGTCGAGAAAGGTAGACAATTCTTGCCGCCAAGCTCGTCGTCGTCGTCGTTGGGGACGTCCGCCGCCAAGTCCGATTCGACCACCTTTGTCGAACACGCTCGCTCGTACCCACATGCATCCAAACAGGACACCGATGAGAGTCTCAGCGACGCGGCAATGTCTCGGCGTGCACCATCACCGCTCGGCAGCGCACCGGTCTCGAACCTCCCGACACGCTCGCGCCCGTCTTCGTCCGACGGAAGTGACGGGCGCTCGACCACCGACGAGGCCAGTGCAGATTACCCTCCAGACTACAGGAGCGATCTGGGAGACGATTTCTATGCTGGCGAAGAGGAGGACGACGTGGATGGAGAGGAGGAAGTGTTTGAGCACGAAACTCACGAAACGAGACCGCACTTGATCAACAGCTACGATGGACTCGTGTACGTGACAGACGGAAGCTCTTCACCCTCTTCCTCGTACTCGAGCGGATCGTCGTCTTCGGGAGACGAAGATGGACCGGAACAGGAACGAGCGAGACGTCAAGCGATGATGGGCAACTCTGAAACTTCCTGGGAAGACGCTTCACCCGCTACATCGAGTTCACAAGGACTGTACTCTCCTCCACCCAAGAACTCCAAGTTGCAACATGCCGAGTTGCCCGAGTACCGATACCCGAGCGTCACTGCTTCCCTCCCTTACGCGACCCCTTCTTACGATCCGAACCTTGCACCGACTCCGGTCGGATCTTCAATAACGCACGTAGATGAACATCACGACTACTACTACCATCACTATCACCATTATGCCCCTCATGACGATCAGTTTGTCGAAGCCTACACTCAATCTGCTGCACCCTCTCCCGCCATCTCGCCGACAAACTCGGGAGCCTCCACGCCTCGAGGTCGCAATCCACATCCTCGGCTCTTGTGGCGTTCGATCTTGTCTTCCGAAGTGATCGACGCGCTCGATCAGCATCATCAAAAGATTGCAGGTTGCCCGTTACCGAGGATCGAACCTCCTTCTCCCAACAGTTCGACTCTCGATGTACGACCTGAACGAGAAGGAGCGGGCAAACTAGATGTCGAGGTGCGAGAACGGGACAAGGTACGGGAGAGAAGTCGGATGGGACTGAATCGCAAACCCCTCAGTCGGGAAGGTAGAAGGTGGAGTCGTGCCGTTGAGCGATGGGGACTGTGAACGAACTTCGCGGTCGTCCCATGTCATGCTTTTCTGTTGGGGGTCCACCATTACCTCTCATCAGGGAGAAAAACAAGCAAATCAATCAAAAAAATTGCGCTTCCAGCGGAATCCTCCTGACGCAACTTCGTTTGTCTCGCTTCCTTTCTTTGCACTGTACTCTCCGGAAGTTCCTCTCTCTGTTATTTGCAGTTCAGCACGCAGACCCTTTCATTTGTTTTCAGTTCTATCCTATGCTACAAATCGCTTGCACATGTCTCTCAAGCGTGGTCGGTCTGTTGACAGAAATCTACTGGTGCTGGTCTCTACAGTCGACGTATGAAGAATATACATATTGCCTTCTAGTCCGATTGTTCGTTACTGGCCCTACCACCTTCTTGTAACCAGAACGTACTCGCGGAACTGACGCACGCGAGGAGGACCATGAAGTAGAACACCAACAATCCTCCGGCGAGTCGATGCGAGACAGACAGTGCGAAGAAACTCGATGCCAAGGTTGGTCCGATCGCATGAGTGACCTTGTGTGTCGAGAAGAGAAGTCACACGGATAAACCGAGAAAGAAAGAAAACGATGAAGCATTTCGCAAGTCAGCTCTCGCTAGGGGAAAAGAGGCAAGCTCAAACCATGCGAAAGGAAAGGGAGGGGGACTGACGAGCACATTTGGGCGGTACCATTGAGTGTACCGAGAAGTCGTTTCGAAGGAGCAGCATCAGTAATGACGAGCATGTTGCAAGCATACGACATGTTTCCCCTTGTGAACAAACAGGTTGAACGCGGCCAGAAACGAAATTCTCAGTGAAACGCATTCCACGAGATTGTAAGAGCAGTTGTTGAACTTACAGAGATTTGAGCACGAGAAACACCATCATGACGATCCAAACGACGGATCTCGTTCGATGCTGAGCGCACCAACTCATGATGGGGAACAGGGAGAACACGATTGGGTACAGCATCATCAACCCTCGGTACAACTTGACCGTCCCAAACCGTTTTTGGAGCGGTGGGAACAGTACGAGCTGGAACACAACTGCAAACAGTCCCGAGCACGACAAGGCTGTTCCAATATCAGATTCGCGAAAGCCTGACAACGGGACATGGTCGATCTGTGAGCTGCATTCACGATTTTCGATCGACAAAAGCGAGGACTTGCCAAGTCCGCCGAGTCGGACCGGCGAGTAACAGAAGAGTACGAGGAGCGCGTCGAGAGCAACTGTTTCGAGCGCAAGGAAAGCCTGCAATCGACCGAGAGACCGTCAGCTACATTATAGCTAGATTGCACAGCCGCGGAGGGGTTTAAGTAATTCACGTAGGTCGTTAGTGCCGCATTCACGCGTCTCGTGAAGAGGGCAGCGAACGGAGGAGGTTTCGCCTCTATCGTTCGCTCGGCGGAGTGTTCATCGGAGAGTTGCGGCCGACGAGATGGAGAAGCTGCGGGCGTGCTGTAGCCACTGTCGGTCTCTTCTGCCTCTTCGAGCAGACGACGTTGAGCTCTTGGTGCTGGCACAGTTGTCGAGGTGGCGGACACAAAGCGACCGTGTCGTTTCGAGCTTCGTTCATTACTGGCGGTATGTGCAGGAGAGTCTGGTCGTTTGAGAGTTTCTTCGAGAAAGAAGAAACCAATGACCGCGCCGAGGAAGGGGAACAGTGCTCCGATCAGGCATGGGAGGATGTACGGATTCGCGACGAAGAATGGATAGTCGAACAGGCGAGGGAACCGTTCAGCTGGGTGGGACAAGTAACCACCTAGAAGAGGTCTGTAAGGGAGCTTGTGCGGTCAATCTCTGCCAGAAACGATCAGCTCGTGCTTGTGTGACGCACCCAATCACGCTGCCAAGCGACCAAGCAAGTGGGAGAAACGAGAAAGCTCGCGCTTGGTTGCTCTCGTCTGTCAACTCGCCCATAGTTCCTTTGATCACGCTGAGACAAAATCAGGTTAGTGGACCAAATTTGCGTGAAGACCGAGAGGGGAAGCGACATCTGTCGCAACATACGCAACATTGCCGTTCAAGGCCCCGCCAAGACATCGTGCGACCACTAAAGCTGTAAAGGATTTGGACATTCCAAACGCGATGATGGATACCGTCACGCCGGTAAGCCCGATGATGAGAACCGGTTTTCGACCTACGAGGAGCAGTTGCTTAGTAGTGCTCGCGTCCATAAGAGCGAGTCAGCAGGGACTCACCGATCCGATCCGACAGTCGACCCCAAGCGAGGACGGTAGCAAATGTCGTCAAGGCAAAGAGAGACTCGATGATTCCGGCCCAATATCCAACTTTGGACGGATCATCCGTAACATGGAGATCTTCGATGAATCGAGCGATGAACGGGAAGATCACGGTGAAGGCTGATCGGGCAGCGAAAGTAAGCGATGTCCGCCGAGGTTTGCGTGGACAGTCGAATGCTCACCTATCGGCTCTCCAAAGCGCATTAGGCACAACACGAGCACTTGAGCTGATTGTAAACATTCGAAAGGCAATCAGCTACAATTGCCAGCGGCTGTCAAGGCGAGACGCACTCGTCGGCAGGGGCGTGCAAGGTCTGGAACTCGTCTCGCCTTCACCAGGCAGCAGGCGATCTCGTTCATCCGCTCTCCCAACTCCATTGCGACTCGATCGACCGAAGATGGCGCTCATGAGTGTCGATGCACGTATCGTTCAGACCGGGTAGGCGGGCCGATACAGCAGCACTGGATCGGGCCAGGCCAATAATCGCGGGACGATCCTATTGATCAACGCTCGCACGGACAAGGCAAGTCGGTGCTGGCTCGAGGCGTCGGAGCGCAGTGAGGTATGCAGCGGTCTCGATAGTTCTGACTTATGCAGCTTTCGGCTTGCGAAATATGTATGTGATCTCTCCCCCTGATTCAGACGCCGCGCCTCCGTCATCGACGTTGTCGGGCAGCGGCCTTCTCCCCGCTAGTCGATCTATCAGGCAAAGCCCATCGTACAGAGCCACAGATCTTGCAGTGCTCATTAGACCTCTAGGTGAAACAAAGCGACAGCGCGCTGATACCGGTGCGGAAACAAAGATTGCAGATCACTAATCGTCCTTGCTACCATTTTTGCGATACTCGGGAGGTGCATCCATCGAGTCCCTGTCGTCGTGTTGAGTCGTGATATCCAACTGTCGGTCGTCACCTTCACTGTAGCGTAACCTCCGTCGTTCGTCGTCGCTGCCGTCGTCTTCGGACCTGCCGCGTCTTGCCCCTGATCGTTCTTCCTCGTCGTCGCTGCCGACCTCGAACATGACCCTCTCGTCACGTACCGCATCCGATCGCCTACTCATGGGGAACGAGTCCTTGAGTTCGTCGGCATCCTCCCCTCCTTCCCCTCGTGGCAACAACGCGTCGACATCGTAAAGGTCGGCCTCGTCTTCCGTTTGTGCCAACTCGTCACTGAGAGTCAGTTTGCGGTTGTTGCTCGTCGGTCTCCACAGGATCGCGATGCTCGAAAACACGATCAAGTACAGGACGGAGGACCATCCTTCGACTAGGAACCAGCGCGTCTTCCAAGTGTTGGCTGGGAACGAGGATCGCAGCCTCGAAGAGAAAGTGACGGCCGACGCGATGAAGGCGATACAGATGTCGAAAATGGCAAAGTAGAGAATGTACTGGAGGCGAACAAACACTGTCCAGGGATGAAGCGATCGCGCACATCAGTCAGGCTCGAGAACGAAGGAGAACGTTTCGTCAGGCTCACTCCTTCTCTTGTAACTCTGCCGACGCGACGTCAGGTCGTTAATCGTCGAGCTGAGCGAGTACACTGGAGAGAAGAGCCAAACCAAACATCAGTAAGTTTCGTGGCTGGGTTCTCGATCATCGAGCGGTCGACCTACTGATCCAGGTCAAGAAAGCAGTGAGAGTGAACGCAAGCGGGACGACAAAGAAGATGACAAAGAAGCTCGCCGAGTCGACCGGGATTGCGCTCGAACCGAGAGAGTATCTGCGTTTCGATCGCGTCAAAACTTGTTCAAGGCGTCCACTCGCGCGAGAGAACGTACAGGATCCCAAAGACAAGGTGACAGATCGCGAGGAGCCTCACGCGGGCGAGCGCACCTCCCAAATCGGGACGCATAATCGACAAACCCATCGCGGCGAGGCACAGAAGGTACAGGCTCAAGCTGTTGCGGACCGCTCCGAGTACCGACACGAGGATCAGGTAAGCGCCTGCGACTCCGGGATGTCCGACTTCGTTGAGATAGACCTCGTAGCGGAACGTGAGGAAGTGCTCCGCAAGCACAAACACAAGGAGCAGGGAGACGTAGTTCTGAAGCGGCAGAAGATCGCGTCGGTTGAGCCAAGCAAAGACCGTCCAGACGAGTGTGAGTGCGAGGTAGGCGAACGAGAGGTACTTGAAGAACTGTCATGCAAAGATATCCGTCAACCACAACAAAGAGTCCGGGAAAACGCATCTCGGATCTTACCGGAATTTTTGGATACTCGCTGCCGGAAAGGTGACCTCCGTAGACGTTCTCAAAATCGACGACGCCGGCGTAGCTGCTGTTGTACCGAGCCTGCTGCAGCGAGACGGGCACGGTCCCGACGCAGTAATATCCGGTTTTCGGCACCTCGTAGCGATACGGCCCGGTGCCCCGCGCTGCTTGTTCATCTCCTAGAGGTGCGGACGGTACCGGATCGAAGCGAACCGAGGTGGACCAGATGGTTGAATTGGAACCCGGCATCGTGACGAAGTTGCCAAGCTGAGAAGCTTGACAGAGACCAGCGTCGCGTGCTTCGAGGGTGCAGACGTACACTCGCTGAAGGTGTTGAAGCAGTGCGGTTCAGCTCAATGATCTGCGCAAGTTGCAACTACCAGTTTCAACGGAGACTCACATCTGACACCCAATCGTTCGGCTTGTTGGCTCCTGTCGGATCCACTCCTAGGTATTGCGCATCCTCCCATTCGAACACGACAAGTGCCAATTGTCCCCGTGAAGCCGGAGCAAACAGAACTGAGACATACGCTCGAATGTCAGCGCGCTCGGAAATGCGGCAGGTCCGACAAGCTGGCTACTCACTCTCGATATAAGAATTCTGCACTCCTTGACCGAGCTCGTTCTTGGCCCATACTCCGCTGCACACTTGCCGGATCTGATCAGAACGCAGACAAGGTTGCGGGTTAATCGTTGCCGAAAAGCGTAGTGAACAGCACACGGCTGTTCTGCGAACGTACTGTGTCCTGATCCGAGACGAGGACCTGATAAGACTGGACGAGCGGAATGGCGAGGGCTAGCCAAGCCAAGCAGGCTACAGCCGCAGTGCGAAACGGCATGATGTGGAGGTGCCGCCCTCTAGCGATTTGTATACAGCTTTGGTACGGATTGGGACGAGCAAATCTGTGTGTCAATCTCAGAGTTCTATCGCGTTCGAAGGGCGGGGTTGAGTAGCGGGTTGATACAGGCGAAGATTAGGCTTAAGGGAAATTCAGAGTGATCGACCAAAAGTCTCGTAATTTTCTGACTAGCACAAAGTTGAGTGTTATATTTCGGACGAGATCTGCTAGGTACTGACGGGGGTATCGCAGTGTAGGCGACGGTGATGATTCGATCGGTCGCGTGTGTATGCATGAATTCGATACGATTGCGGCTCTCGCCTGCCCTCGCTCACGCTTCTTCTGAGCCATCGCTGGATGAACTTTCTCACCCACAACACGATCAATATTGAACGCGCGCGAAAGACCCGGGAACGCCACGAGCAAGAGCGAGCGCGATCCGCAACTCGCGCCTCGCCGAACCGATCGCACGACTCGGCACCTCGGGATGCGACACGATCGGCAGGCGGCGTTCAGCACAGCGATCGCGATGAAGGTGAGCGAGCGACTTTCCTCGACTCCTACTGCGTTCGCCACCTTGCGAAAGAGAGCAGGGCCGAACACCCCTGAATGCGGGGCCGCAGCCGAACAGCCTTTCTCACCATGTCCACCGTATGCCTTAGCGTCAAGAGAGGTAGCTGACCAAGCGTTGATGTGTGTCGAGTACAGCCGCGAACCTCAGCCCGTGGCAAGGCGTCGGCTCCCCTTCGTCTTCGTCGGCCTCAGACTTCGAGCCAGTCGCCTTAGCAGACTCGGACGTCGAGATCGCCTTTGACAGGAACAAGGTGCCAGTCCAGCAGTCGATACATCGTGCGAGCTCCCTCGAGCTTGACCGCTCGAGCCAGAGACGCGGCAGGGACCGTTCGATTTCGGTGGAAGAGGAGCAAGAACTCGGTCGCGGAGTCGAAGGCGACGACGAGGATAGCAGCGCGTTCGAATCGGCGGGAGAAGACGGTCGTGGTAGGGGCAGGACCCGAGAACGGCGCAGAGATCCTGAACTCAAGCGGTCAATGCTCGAAGATGCCCTTCGGTCGAGGCGAGTCTCGCTCAGTCGTCCGCGATGTACGCTCGAATATGCTGATGTCCGATTCGATCTACAGCCTATCGACAATCTTGTCCCTCGCGCCGGCTCACACGGGCATGTCACAAACTCCCCAGATGTCCTACGTATCGCTCGCAAACCTTCTTTCGTCTCCTCGTGCGAGTCTCAACATCGCCCCTCCGAGTCTCAGTTCTCGTCAGATGATCGGAGCTCGGCGCCCTTCGCCTTTTGCAGCCTCGCTCGAGTCGAGGGTCGAAGAAGATGAAGAGGATGACTTTGATGACGTGCAGCGTGCCGAGTCGCCACATAATGCTCACGACGTGCTCACTGCTTCCTCGTCCGAGGAAGACGAGGGCTACGATGACTACGAGCGTTATGGTATCGACAGAGCCGCGGCCTCGACGGGCTCTCGAGCAATTCCTATTCCTCGAACGCAATCGCGACCAACGCCTCATTCTCTCTCAACCCGAGACGACGCCTTCTTCTCGCCTCTCCAACCTTCTCGACCTCTGGGGGCATCCGCTTATCAGGCATCGGATTCGCCGTCCGCTTACTCTCGCCGACGTGGAGCGCGTCGGGGCCGTGGCGCTGCCCGAGGAAGGGCTAGTGGCGGAACCTCGGGCGGGGGTAGCTCGGCAAGTCCGCAGCCTGGACCCGCAAGTCTCGAAGAACGAAGACGAGCGCGAATGGCTGCGGCCCAGTCAGGATGGACGCTTGGGGAGCGAGGCGGAACGACCGATGTCGATGACGAGAATGTTCAGCCAGGCATGCTCTCTTCCACTCGCAGCTAGAGGAGTGTGGTTGAAAAGCTAATCGAACAAAGGTACCTGGGCAGACGAGGCATTCGCAGAATTGTTATCTGCCGCACGGTTCTTTTCGGATCTCTCGCCTCGCGCCCAGCACTCCCGATCCCTCCCAAGTTCGTTTGGTTCGACGCGGACAGCACGCCCTATCCCAACATTTCACTCTATTCCAACACCAACGTTGCAGGACCACGAGCCCGACTACCAAGATGACGAGGACGATCCGGCTATGGCGAGCGAGAGCGTCCCGACGCTAGGAGGCCTCTCTTCTTCCGGTGCTGAAGGGTCCAGATCACCTTCGTCGCATGAAGCTGTAACCAGAAGGAAGCCACAACCGGATCCAAGAGACAAGAACTTGGAGAAAGCGGTCAAAGGTGAGCAGGATCGGAGTCGTAGCAAGAAAGGGTGGTTCGGTTGGTGGGGGATCGGCAAGACCGTCGAGTTGAAAGTGTGGCACTTGGTCGGTATCTGCGGAATCCTCGTCGGGGTCGGCTGGGGCGCATCGTAAGCTTTTTTCCACACTTGGCACGACCTCCGGGATACTTTCTGAGCTTTTCATGCTAATCCTCGCTCAATTAAAGGACCTTGATAAGGTCGTACGTTCTACCGAATGTCGTACCTCTCACTCGTACAACGACCGTTGCGAGCCGATTCGATTTCGCGCCTCTCACGCTCGAATATCCCACCAAGATGTCATCACTGTTTCTCTGATCGCACTTTTTTCCTTTTTTTTTTTTTGTATCTTGTGGCAAGCATACTTTGCAATCTTGTCTGCGCCCTTTGTCCTTCCTAGCTCTCCTTCCTGTTGATGCTACCACTGCCTTCCTCTATTGTTTCCAACACATCGCTTTCGATATCTAGTCTTGCCCCTTGTCTACTTTGATGTTGCGATTGTCTGAGACGAAACCTTGTACCCTTGTAACCTCTTGTACGAATTGTCTCTCGCTTGCAACTTTGAACAACTTTGCTTCAAATTGGAGGTCCCGCCCTTTTTTTTCGAAAAAAAGCGCAAAAGAACCAGGTTTATCAAGCAGGCTAATATAGTCCAAGGTAAAAAAGGTAATGTTGTCGTTATTTCGTTGGAGGTTTCAATTGAAAGAGTTCGGGTTTGATCGACAGTTTGCACAGTCGAGCGATGAGACCTCCTAGTTGTACGACAGTCGAAACTCCTTCGAGTACCCTCATGTGTGTGAATCCGATTTCCTGGAAAGAGAGAAAGGATCAGGATTCAACAAGCCAGAGTCAAGAGAGAGAGAGATGAAGATGAAGAAAAGAAAAATCAACTGACTCGAATGAACTCGAGTTTCATGTACTCTTGCATACTGTCCATCCCTTTCACGACCCTGAACAAAGTCGAAACGATATCGACTGCCGAGTACCCATAGTTCCACAAATCTTCGAGTTTGTGCATCGCTGCATCGACGTTGCCCTTGATGCAATCCTTGAGCAATTCTTGTACTTTGAGCGGGTGAGGTTGATCGCACACTTTGAACACTTCGGAAGGTCCGACCATACCGAACCCGGAGTAGGTCGATTGCAAATTGTTGACTGCCTGTCGCATGTCGCCTTCCGAAGTGAAGATCAACGCGGTCAACCCATCTGCATTGTGTGGCACCTGAATGGGGACGATCGAGGAGAAAAAACCCTTTCGTCAATGCAAAGACGACGCGAAGCGAGCAAAAAGATGGGGTGTGACAGTTTACCTTTTCAATCTCGCAAATCTCCATCAAGCGTTTCAACAATTCCTTGTCGGTCAGGCGCGAGTACCTCAAGATCGCGCAACGACTTTGGATCGGTTCAATGATCTTGTTGCTCGAGTTGCACGCGAACGCGAACCGGGTCGTGTTCGCGTACAGTTCCATCGTACGTCTCAACGCTTGTTGCGCTCCAGTCGTCATTGAATCGGCTTCGTCGAGAATGATGAGCTTGTGACGACCCAACGGCAGCGTCACCTTCTTCTGGGCAAAAGTCTTGATGCGTTCTCGCACAACGTTGATGCCTCTGTTGCGGTGCCACCCCCGAGGCCGAGGTTCAGTCCATTGCGTAGAGTCTAACGTTGGAAACAAAGAGAAGAATTATACCGTTCATCAGAAGCGTTGAGCTCGAGGACGCCTTCCTTGTAGTGGTCGCCAAGGAGCTCCCGTGCGAGTGCGAGGATACTGGTCGTCTTTCCGATTCCTGGAGATCCCTGAGAATATTTCGGGCGCGAGCGCAACCTGCGTCAGGGAGGAGAAAGGCGATTCGATCGGCACTCGAGGCAAAGCGCACCGAGATGATGATGTGAGGACAGTTGCCCTCTCGCGCAATCACTTTGAGACGTTCAATGGTCTCGACGTTGCCGACAATGTCGTCGAGCGTCCTCGGACGGTGCTGCAGCGAGGACAGCAAGTGGGGGCGGGTCAGCGTGCAAGCCCAATTCGGTGACCGGCGACAGGACCACGCGTTACCTTTTCCACCCTGTGAGCCCAGAAGAGGTGTCGGTGGTCAGTACTCGGTGCAAGACGCGTCGGGTCGTTGACGATCGCGTGAAGAGCAACGCGTACCATGGCAGCTCGTACGCGGCGGCATCCGTTACGACCTCCTTGTCCTTTCCCTTGCCGTTCGTCGTACTGAACATGGATGCGACTGTGGTCATCGCTGCGAGTCGAGGGTGCGAGTCTACGAGAGTTGCGAATATTGTTGGTCGACGTCCGATAGCCGCTTCTTCCGCTCGATCTGCCCGCCCCTCAGTCGCGCGTCCTTACGCTGGCGATCGTTGATTTGTTCAAGCTGCCGACTGTGCCCGCCTCGTTCTCGCTCTTGTCGAGTGCGAAAGCACTCCTGTCGGCCGTCGCTGCCTTCATCGTCTACAAGTCGATCTCCCTGTCCACCACTCGGCCCGTGGACCCAACTGGCTCCCCTCGGTCGTCTCAGCGAGATCCGGTCATGAGTGAAGCGGACCGAATCCCTGCGACCCAGGACGACTCGACTGATCCTGCGGCTGCGGCTGATCTCGAGTCTCCTCCCGCCTCGAACCCGTCCCCCAAAGCGTGCACGACCTACAACGAGGACGTACTCAAAGTCACAAACCCCGACGGCTCGTCATTCCACGCAGTTGTCACCGTACGTACCCCTCGCTTACTCGAGAGATTCACTTCACACGAGCTCGCGGCTGATTCCGTGTATACCGCCGTTCTTGCAGCGCTGCTGGGCAGATGAACAGAACCCGGACGCTCTCATCGAGGCCCAGAGACTCGGGATTGACTTTGTTCCGGTACACCGCTTTTCCTCTCATCATCAAGCCCGCGCGTCCGCTCTCGCTCACATTCATTGACGAAGCATAGTTGAAACCCGGATGGCTCGAAGTGTTGCATCCGGATGGCACGAGATCCGAAGTTCTCGAGGCTTCGACCGAACTGGTCGACCGTGGGTTCTTGCGGGGTGATATGGTCCGCCCGGCTCGACCTCGCAATACTCCACCCGCTGCGACGAAACCTCAAGCCGGTACCATCATCGACATTTCGGCACAAGTCAAACTTGAACGCGTGCTCGCACCTCAAGATCGTCTCGAACCTTGGTACGACACGAAAGACTTTGTTGCCGCGAACCGCATCAACCGGGGTGATCACGTCGTCTTTGGGGAATGGATCGGATTGGTCGAGGAAGTGTTTCAAGTCGCCATCATCGAATTCGAGAACGGTACGCTCAAGCGAGTGTGTGACGGGCTTGGATCGAACCTCTCGGTCGGACCTGCGAGCGAGGTGAGCAAAACCCCATGTATTTCTGCCTTTGCCGTGCTTTGACATGTCTCGGAGTTCTTTCTAGGCGGTCCAAGAATTGCTTGCCAAGAACTTTGAGACAATGTGGTCGGGCTTCTTTGCAACGAATACGGTCAAAAATGTACGTCTCGCTTCCCCTTTCTCCGATCGACATCGATGATCCCTGATTTTGCCGAGATCTAATTTTTTCTTGATATCTGTAGATCCTGGATGTCAAACAAATGCTCGTCGTCGTCAATTGGTTGTGCAAGAATCAACTTTCAGAAAAAGCGACTTCGACCCAAGATTCCGATTGGGTTCGACCCAAGAGGTTCTGGCCTGATCTCGACAATCTCAAACTCGTGCGTGCTACCGCGGATCACTTGCGCACAATTCACGACAAGCTGGTCCCGAAAATCTGTAAGTTCCCCTCTTCGCTGACTCTGAATCCGAGGAGTGATTAGCTCAAGTGGGTTTTGTCAACCCGATTCAGCTTCTTCAGTACCGCCGGCTGCTACGTCTCGACACTTGTCGACATTCCCACACTCTTTCGAAATCTTCAACGTGGTCAACTGTCGCTCGACTCTCAAGATCCTGTGGCAAGACGGTACAATTACGTCTGGACCTTCGAACGAGTTTGAACAGGTCCACACGCTCGATGACGAAACCGACGTGTTCCCGGGAGAAGTCGGCATGTTTACGGGAGTGACCCCAGCACGATGTGGAGTCGTTCAGAGTATGGATCGTCGCAAGCGTACAATCAAGCTCAAGTTTTTGAACTCGACAACGACGACGTCTGACGAGGAAGACGAAATTATCTCTGGACTCGAGTTTGATCCGCATGGACCTCCTCCAGACAACTTTGGAGTTCGACGTGGAGATTGGGTTCTCATTGCCAAGGACAAGGAAGGGAACGGTGCAGTACTCCCCACCGTTCCAGGGTTGGGCGAGAGCGAAACTGCGGCAGGGTTGATGCCCAATGGAGACCAATTGCGACTGATGGTGAGTCCAAACCAAACCGGGGTCTCTGTCCTGCTAGACCCTTGCGCTTGCGCGCGCTCCGCAGGCTCGAAAAGTTCCTTACGCGAGTCGTTTTTGCAAACACAGCTTTCGGCCGTCGGCCTCCCTTACGCCGAAACGATCTCGGATTCGTTCAGACCACCACGACCTCAAACTTCTCCTGATCAACTCGCCGACATTGATTGGTATGGAGAAGTGTGGGATTTGCAACTCGATGGACAAGCCTTGATTCGGTTCCCGGGAGGGACGAAGCGACCGATCGAGTTGAGGAGGTTGATTCACCTCGATGATGGAATGGACCCTCAAGGGGAAATGATGGATGCCGCTCAAGCTGCACTCGATGAGCATCACCACCATCATCACCACCACCATCACGATCACGAACATTGCGATCACGACATGTCTGATGGAGAAGAAGAAGGCGCGAGCGATGGTTGGATGACCGAGACTGACGACGAAGACCTCGCCGTGGAATCTGCGGGTCTCAGGGATCAAGACATGGTGGAAGCTGATGTCAATGGAGAAGGAGCGGGAGCAGCATCTCGGAAGCGCAAGAGAAGTCGGAGAGAAAGTAAAGGGTGGGCAGACGATGATGACGACGAGGAAGGCAGTGGAGACTCGAAGCGTGCGACCAGCATGGCGGTCGATGATGCCGAAGATAAGCAAAAGCCGGTTCAAGTCGAGGCAGCAGTACCAGCTGCGTCAGAGCCAGCGGTGCCGGCAAAGGCGACCGAAGCGTCGAGCACGAAGCAAGAATCGACAGTGTCTATGCCAGGCGAGCTGGAAGATCACGCCGATTGGACGAGGTTTGAAGTTCTCGAGGAAGCGCCTGCAGATCATCACTACGCGAACGAAGCGATTCAAGTGCCGAGCAAGAGTTTCATGAGCCGTGTTCGGAAAGAGCATGGCGTGTTGGCGACCTCGCTGCCACGTAAGTTTCGCATTTTGCCATATCCTCGGAATTTTCCGCGAGACGCGAACCTGACTCGCCACGGTTGTATGCTGGCAGCAAACATCCTCGTTCGAGCGTACGAATCGCGCCTAGACCTCTTGCGCTGCTTGATCATTGGACCTGTCGGCACTCCGTTCCAGAATGCACCATTCCTGTTCGACTTGTTCCTCTCGCCAACCAAGTTCCCGCAAGAACCGCCGCAAGTGTTTTTCCACTCGTGGGCGGGCGGGACGAGGGTTTCTCCAAACCTGTACTCGGAGGGCAAAGTCTGCCTGAGTTTGCTGGGGACCTGGTCGGGCGACAAGACAGAGGTATGTCGCTTCTTTTTGGTGGTTCTCTGGTAGTCCTCGAAGCGATTCCTCCCTGACGAGCCTCTCGTATGTGCGACAGTCTTGGAGTTCGGCACGGAGTTCGATCTTGCAGATCTTGATCTCGATCCAGGGACTTATCATGGTCGAGGACCCCTACTTTACCGAGGTTCGTCTTGACTCGGACACGAACCGCAGCGCGTGCGTCAAACTGACACGATCTCTGTCGCTCGGATTAGCCTGGGTTCGAGAAACAGATGGGTACTCCCGAAGGAACGGCCGCTTCCGAATTGTACAACGAGCGCACGCTCGTGCTCACGCGCAACTTTGTCAAACGTGCGTGCGAGTACCCACCGGCGAACTTTGGTCGCGAGATTGCAGCATACTATTACACGGGACTGCCTTCGAACCCGCCGACACCAGGTGCGCTCGGAGGAATTGTCGAACAGTGTCGGGCGTTGCTCGAAGAGAGCGAAAAGTGGCTCGCCGCATCGAAACTGGAACCGACCGAAGACCGAAACGATGCGCAAGCGAGACCGCCACCGAGTGTGATTGTTCCCTCGCAGCGAGTGTTGACGGAAGGTGCCGGCCTGAGTCTCAAGCGGACGTTGAAGGCACTCGAAGAGTTGCAGGAGCGCGGACCCAAGGTGTGATGACAGAAGACGGTAGCGATTGAACCCCCCCTTTTTTTGGCATGTGTGTAGCTATCTCTTGCAACCCATCCGCATTGTTTGCACGCCTGCGCTCGGTAGAAGTGAGTTGCGCTTCGGCACGTGAAACATTGCCGGGACAGTCGGGCGCGCTCTTCTTTTCCGTACTTTTTCCCCGATCAACTTGCATTTGGCTCTCGGCGCAAGCGCACGTTCACAGACTCGTTCGAACGGGATACAGCTCTTCACTCGCCTACGTGAGTGATCTCATGGTCAAAAGGACGGTCCTCCACTCGGGCTTCGGCTAACCGCAACCGGAAGTATTCGCTACTTGGCTAAGCCTCAGGTGCATCTCGTCGACCTGCTCTGGTCACGCTCGCGCACTCGTTCGAACAAAAGATGCTCTCTCGGAGCTGTGTACGCATAGCACGCACCTCTACTCGGCGTTGTCCTTCGCTCGCGGCATCGATCCGCCCCACTCTCTCTTCGGCAACTCGCTCCAACACGATGACCAGCCCGCGCCACTCTCACTCGAGCACTGCACCACAACAACCCTTGTTCCGACTCGACCCGCCAACTCTTGAACAGGAAGAAGCCGATTTCCAAGCGCAGGTTCGATCCGTCTCGGAATGGTTCAACTCGCCTCGATTCGCGCGGGTCAAGCGTCCGTACTCGCCCGAGCTCGTCGCGACGAAACGAGGCACTCAACCCGTCTCTCCGACTCACGCTTCCAACATCTCTGCCAAAAAGTTGTGGGCTGCGCTCGAACGCGCACAGGATCAAGCGAAACCGCTTCACACGATGGGCGCGATCGACCCGGTCCAGATGACCCAGATGGCTGAACACCTCGACGTCTTGTACGTGTCGGGTTGGGCCGCGTCGTCTGTCCTCACGACCGGGTTCAACGAAGTCGGACCCGACCTCGCCGATTACCCCTACACGACCGTTCCGAACCAGGTGCAACGGCTACGCAAGGCGCAAGAACTGCACGACCGCAAAATGTGGGACGAACGTCGTACCGGCAACAAGGACAAGCAAGCCTGGATCGACTACCTACGTCCAATCATTGCCGATGGCGACACGGGGTTCGTCTTTGTTCGCATCCTCACAAATGCAGTGCCCTGTTGGTCTTGAGCTGATTTTCTCCTGTAGACATGGAGGCTTGTCATCGGTCATGAAGCTCGCGAAAGCGTTTGGCGAAGCGGGAGTGTCAGCCGTGCACTTTGAGGATCAACTGCACGGCGGCAAAAAATGTGGTCACCAAGCCGGCAAGGTGCTCGTACCCATCTCGGAACACACCTCGCGTTTGATCGCCGCACGACTACAATGGGACATCATGGGCCTCGAAACGCTCTTGATCGCTCGCACGGATGCCGAGAGTGCGAAACTGCTCTCGAGCTCGGCCGATGCGAGAGATCACGAGTTCATTCTCGGCGTCGAGACTCACGAAGGTCCGAAGAAGGCGTTGGCGGACGAGATCATGCATGCTGGAATCGAGGGCAAGAGTGGAACCGAGATCGACAAGCTCGAAGCCGATTGGATGGGAAGCGTCAAGCTCGTTACGTTTGATGAATGTACGCTCTATCCAAGTCCCTTCTTGATGAGAGTTATTTGATTACGGACTGACTCATCTGTGCCGGAAACAGCCGTTGAACGTCACCTACAACGGACCCTGTCATCCACCGAAGCCTCTTCCAAGTTTGACGAGTACAAAGCTCGCGTTGCCGGCGACGGCATCATCGTGTCGAATCGCGAAGCTCGCGTGATTGCCAAAGACGTATGTGGATCAGAAATCGCATGGGACTGGGATTTGCCGAGAACCAAAGAAGGGTACTATCACTACCGAGGAGGAATGGCGGTGCGCTGTCTCTTCCTAGATCCGTCGAGATCTTGTCATCAGTGTCTAACAGGGTCCGAGTTTATGTTTTTTTTTTCCGATGTGCACAGGCCGCTCTCAAGCGTACCCTCGCGTTCGCCGATGTCGCCGACCTTTTATGGCTCGAGACGAAAGCGCCTGATCTCAAACAAGCCCAGTCGTTTGCGCGTACGATCCGTCAACACAACCCGAACAAGTGAGGGCCGTTCCACCCGACTGCTTGACACCGCAACGTAGGACACTCCTGATGTACCCCCCCTCTTTTGTCATCTCAGGTGGCTCGTGTACAACCTTTCGCCTTCGTTCAACTGGGGCTCTCACGGCTTCTCGCCCGAACAGCTCGAATCGTTCATTTGGGACCTCGGCAAGGAAGGGTTCCTGATCCAACTCATCTCGCTTGCCGGACTTCACAGTACCGCTGTCACTACAGGTATGTTGCTTGGTCTCTCGAACAATCTTGTCCGCTGAAAAGGACGTGGAAACCCTAAGCCCTGAACTGATTTGCTTCTTTCCGCAAACGCGACTCTATTTTAGCTGAACTTGCGAAACGGTTCAAGACTCAAGGTATGAAGGCGTATGTCGAATTGATTCAGGAGAAGGAGAAAGCGATCGGCTGCGACGTGTTTACGCACCAGAAATGGAGTGGAGCCAGTTACTCGGATCGAGTCTTGAATGGTCAGTTTTCCTTTTTTTCTTCTTCCCATTTTTCCTCCTTCTTTCGAAGAGAGATCCAGAAGCGTTTCTTTACTCACAACGTTCTTGATTTACCCACAATGTTTGCAGCGGTCTCTGCTGGTTCTTCGGCTACAGCAGCAGGAGGTGCCGATTCGACAGAGCACACGTTCTGAGGTACATACTGGCGATTTGAGTTGCACGAGTCTGTAGTCCGCCACCGTTTGTACAGCAGTTGTATACATCCGAGTGACTGGTGCAAAAGCGAGAACCAGAAAACAAACGACAACCAGTTTCGCTCAGATCGAGCTAGAGCGAACTCATTCTGAACAAAGAGTTGTAAATTTGCGAGTATTTCTACAGACTTTTATTTTTGGTACAGCAGTAGACAAAGTTGGTGAAGAAATTGAGAGGGAGAGAATAAAGCCAAAGGCTTTCTCCCCTCTGCTTTCTTTAACCCGACAAGGGTAGCCCACAAATATCACAATCTTGAACTCCTGGTTCGTTCTCGAAAGTACAATGTGGGCAAACTTGCATCCCTCCTCCTCCTCCACCTCCCTCCGTTGCTGTCGATGTCGATGTTGTGGTTGTAGAAGGTTCTCGAGGGAACGAGTCTGGTGGAACATCGACATCAGGAGGGATTTCAAACCCATCGATCATTTGTTGTTGTTGTTGTTGTTGTTGCTGTGGTTGACCGGGATAATCCTTGTCAGGAAGGTTGTTCGTCGTTTCTTGTTGTTGTTGAGAAACGATCATGAGGAACGTTTGCCAATTCGGGGACGAGTACAGTTTGGACAAGGTTTGTGCTACGAAGTAATCGCGTTCAGGGTGACGTGATACCGTTGCGAGTTGACACATGACTCGGATATCGTTCTAGAAGTAAGAACAATACGATCCGGATCAGTATTCATTCTTTGTCGATGAGAAAAGAGAGAGAGAGGAGAACCGACCTCGTCAAAGATGCCACAATCTGCAAGGTACCTCAAGAGATGCCAGTCGCTGAACCAATCGAGCAACCCTTGCAACTGGTTCCTGCCAGTCTCTCCTTCGTTCACCAACCTGTCGACGACGTCCTTGTCGATCGAGTGAAGGAATGGAGCTGGGAGGGATGCAGACGAGATCGTGCGAGAGAAGCTCGACACGACCGAGTTCAACGTCTGATCCGACAAACCCGCGCGGTTTTCGGCAGTGAATGGAGTTTTCGTCGTGAACAGAGGGTTTGGTGCGACCGGGAATCCATGCGAGACCTGAAACAAATCTTCCGGAAATGAGTACTGACCGATGCCCTCAACGCCGAGAAGAACGGAGCAGAGAATGACTGACATTGACGATCAGGTACTCGACGGGGAAACAGGGTTTCGCGTTGTCCTTGACCTCGAGTCCGTACTTGTTCTTGTAACGGTAAAAGACGTCGGGAATGTATCGCTCGGGACCTTCCTCCTTGACTCTAACGACTCCTGGATCGACGGAAGCTTCTACCATGTCGGCGTCGACCATGGCCATCGCCTGGTCCGAAACCTGGTACGCTTCGACCGAGATCTGTCCCTCAATGTCTCCCGAGATGACACACGTGACGAACCTCGACGAGAATTTGCCGTCGATCGAGAACCTTGAAGCGGTCGGGAACTGACGTTGCAACGTCGCCGCGAACAGGACTTCCAACCCCGACAGGAAGAACGAGTTTGCGTGACGTTTCGCGACGACCTTGCCTTGACGTTTCGATTCGTCGCTCGTCGCGTCCTGTGTTAAATCGGTAAAGACGACTCCGACGACCTGCAGTCCGTTGCCACACGCTTCGGCAAGCGCTTCGACCTTGGCGTGCTCGTTCCACGGGAACCCCACCGTGATGCCGTCCGCGTGCGGTTCCTGCGCGGGTTCGTGAATCGCTTCAACGACCGCCTTGACGCCCATGGGAACCTTGTCGTACGGTTGGTACGTGCCGAGGAGGTACCCGAACCGTTGCGTGCCGGTTTGACGCCAGAATGCAAGGATGCCCTCGACCAAAGCCGGAGTCGCAAATTCGACGTGGTCGGTCATGCGGTACGCCTGGCGCGAGAGGGTCACTGCCGACGGTTGGCACTTGGTGCAGATTCCGGCGGGCCACGACGGGTGCGCGCCTGATGCACACGGGACCTGCACGCGGTACGACGGGTCGGCGAGAGGCGGGATGTACGTCGACGCCTGAGCCGAGGTCGGTACGGCAGCGTGAAGCTTCTTGAGATAGGCGTGGTACGAGAGGTGCTTGATCGAGTGAGTCTGGTGGTACTCGGCGTCGAACGGTTCGAGGGGCATGCAGTAATCACACATGCTCTTGGGTCCGCAGCGACAGCCGTGCTTGCCCTTCTCACGTGGGATCTTGCCGTCCTGTTGCTGCCAGTAGTCATCGACCGAGTTCTGGTGGACATGTTCCCATGGTTTCTGGCCGCCGGGCACCCTGACCGTGTTGGTCGTCGCGGATGCGGGTGCGGTCGAGGTTGAAGGGACAGGTCCGGCTTCGGGTTCGATCGGTACCGTCTTGCCCGAGAGGGTGTGTGCAGCCGCAGGAGCGGGAGTCGAAGCGGGAGCCGGAGTCGGTGCGGAAGAGAGGGCGGAAGGCGCGGCTTTCGGTCGGTACGAGGCAAAGAGGAGGTCTCCGTGACTGAGTTTCGCAATATGGCTCTCGAGTCAGTCGAGCTCAAGCGAGATGTAGGAGAAAGAAGTGTACTTGATCCCGAGGGACGCGAGGTTGCCTTGGATCGAGCTGACAAGGTTTTCTCCGCCTCTTGGCTGATTCGACAAGGCAAGTGTGTCCGGGTCGATCTCGGACGAGGTTTCGAGGATCTGGCGAGGCGAGACGAGTCAGCGCGAACCGATGACGACTCGTGCGAAGCAAAGACCATCTCTGCGACGCCTCTGCTTGAGGGCCGATTCGGAGCGAGAGCGTAGCAGAGAAGGTCCTTTGTAAGTGATTGTACTCACCTTGGCTACGAGGGTCGAGATGTCGTCGGACGGCTCGAGTTGGAAGCGAAAGTTGCCATCTTGACTGCGAATGCGCACGAGCTGCAGTGCGAAACACGAGGTCAGCACACGAGGTCACTCGTGCAGGGAGAGAAGACGTGCCATGGTCTCGCGAGAGTCGATATCGCGGGCACAGATGACGAGTTGGTGATCGAACAAAGTGGAGGATTCACTCAGGGGAGGGTTCGAAATTTCGTCATTGTAATCTCGCTGCTTTTTTGATCGCGGTGCAACTCGTCTCGCAATCACTCCGAACCGGCAGTCACTCTCGAAGCATGGTCGCAAACAAGTTGAACGAGCAGAAGCGTCAGCATCGGTACGCCTCAGGCCCCTCGCTCACCTCGTCTGAAGCTCCTCACTTATCGCGTCC
Organism: Sporobolomyces koalae; assembly: GCF_050403365.1. Lineage (NCBI taxonomy): Eukaryota > Fungi > Basidiomycota > Microbotryomycetes > Sporidiobolales > Sporidiobolaceae > Sporobolomyces > Sporobolomyces koalae. The sequence goes on from NW_027481766.1 coordinate 388,069, forward strand.
TGACATTTCTTCATCTCGTTCTCAGCGAACGGTCGCAACCAGCGCATCGCAAAAAGTTGGGATTGCTCGAGAAGCATGCCGACTATGTCAAGCGTGCAAGAGACTTTCACTCGAAGGAGGACCGCATCCAAAAGTTGAAGGAGAAGGCTTCGTTCCGCAACAAGGACGAGTTCTACCACTCGATGGTCAACAAGCAGACCAAAGTGAGCTTCTTCCACTTGACTGTCTCGACCCCGCACTCACCCCCGCTCCCTCTGGACAGAATGGCATTCACATTCAATCGAGAGGCAACGAAGCCCTTCCCGTCGACCTCGTCAAGGTCCTCAAGACTCAAGACGCGGGATACATCCGCACCCACATGACCATGGAACAAGCCGTAATTCCTCCTTTTGCCCCTCCACATCTTCCCTCCTGACCCGCATAATTGGTTTTGTTGCAGAGGGTTCACAAACTACAAGAACGGATCGCTTCTCTCGTCGATCACGTCCTGCCGCAACCGATCAAACCCGTTTCCGCTGAAGACGACGCCTCGGAAGATACTCTCATGAACGGTGACGATTGGGACCTCGAATCAGACTTTGACGACGACGACGAACCGATCGCTTCTGGTTCTGGCCGCACTCATGTCGTCTTCACTGATGACCTCGATCAAGGTCAGTTAACGACCTTTCGCCAACGCTTTCTTCTCTCTTTTCTTTCCGGGACAGCCCTGATGAGAGAATAATTAAACAGTCCGAAATGCCGATCCAACTGGTCTTCTCACGAAACGGACTACTCCTACATCTCTTCCGGTGACAACAACAAACCAAACTGCCACGACCACAACGAAAACGCGTCGTTCGAACAAGAAGAAGGGCAAATCGAAAGCTTCCTCCTCCTCCTCTGAACAACAACAACAAGACTCTCGAGAACAAGATTTGCTCGAACTGTCACAACAAGCACGACAACATCGAGAGAACCTTGTTTCAGAACTTGAACAACGACAAGAACGATTGGTCCAATTGAAACGCGCGATGAGGGAACTCGAACTACAAAAAATCATGATGTCGAAAGGAGCTCGCAAAGAAGTCATCTCGCATTCGAAATCTAGTGGAGACCGAAACAAGGAACAAGAGGAATGGTGGTTGGGAGGTTCGAAACCTGGCAAACATGGGAAAAAGGGTGCTGAATCGGAAGAACGGGCAGGGTTGCCTCATGCTCAAGAAGGCATCAATACGGGAGCTCGAGTTTGGGTACGTTTCTCTTTCGTTTGCTTTCTCGAGGATATCGTTCACTGAATATTGAGGTCTCTCTCTGTCCGGATTAAACAGAAATTCAAGGCTCACAGGAAACGTTGAAAGAAACCCTTTTTTCTCCCAGCTCTCCCGAAATTGTGTAACCTTCTTGCCTTGTGACTGTTCTTTTCCTTTCCACTCTTCTCTTGTTGACAACAACATCATCTACACCATTTCGTCTTGTTTTGGATCTCATCTCAATCCTGATCTTGAAGGAAATAATAAACGATTCATCGAGCGACTCATCAACGGTTTTCCCTTGATAAATCTCGCAGGTGCGAGTCCTCTCGCAAAGAGAACAGAAAGGAAGAAGAGTGGTGAAGAAAAAGAGTTTTCACAATCTGCAGGAGAGAAACACAAGTCGGAAGGAGGGAAAAAACGGTACGAGAGACTTGGGGAACGACAGAAAAACAAAGAAGCGGGTTTCGTTTCTTTTCCCCCCTTTTGTCCGAACAGGGAGAGGGGGAGAACAAAAAAAAAAGAAACAAAGACAAAATCCCGCTTTTTGGCTCGGAAGAGCTCTCGTCCAAAAAGAAGAAGGGAAAGATGAGGGGGGGGGAAGGAGAACGATGGAAACTCGAGACAAGGTGGTGAGGAGGGCTGAGTAGGAACGGAGAGATTGAGAGATCGGGGTACGGAGGGGGGACGATCGCGACGTGTGAAAAAGCCGCCAACCAAAAACATATCCACCTCTTTCCCTCGATGCTCGACAAGAGCGTTCCTTCTCGAAGGAGGAATGAACCTTTGGAAAAAGAACAGGTTCATCTCCTTCAGACAACCCCTGACCTGGTTCTCCCGTCCTGTGCCTTCCGCATCTCTCGCCCGGATGCTCCATCAAGCCGGATTGTCCTCACTTGGTGAGCGAGTGCCCATGCTTTGACTGCTCGTTCCTGTTGTCGAGAGGGCGAAAGCGAGGGGCGAGACAGACAGAGAGAGAGCGCGCGCGTTCCGAATCGAGTGCTTTGTCACAAAAGTAGGAAAATCGACAAAGGTGTTCATTCGTCCGGAGGAAACAGTCGTGATCTTGAATCGTGTCGCCTCCCTGGTCGAATCGGTGTGAGCAACGAGATCGCGCTCATCTCGCGAATCTGGAGTGGGGTATGGCGAGGCGTTGCAGGGTACGATGGCGAGGTAGGGATTCAAGTCGAACTCTTCCAGTAGAACCCCGTAATTCGTCGCGAGTCGAGCACCTTCTGTCCGGGCTGATCAGGTCTAGTGCGACCGAAAAAATTGAATCAGGCGGGAGAGGAAAAGATTTCGAGATTTTGACGAGAGATTGATCAGAGGTGGAAAAGAGTCGACGTGGCTCGGAAGAGCTGTGTCGCCGGGTGGATCTTGAAAAGTACACGAGAGTCACGGGGAAGAGGGGAGGGGGAGCAGACATCGGAGTCCTTGGAGGACGCAAGTTCAACGCCGCGAAGGCGAGGTAGAGTATCAGTGCTGAAGACCGGGAGAGGTTGTAGTGCCGAGGAAACAGAAGACGAAGAGTCGGCGTCCAAAAATGTCCGAAAACGATTTCAGCCGACGACTGTAGAAATCCGTTCTGCCGTGCAGAGTTCCGTCTTGAATCGTCGCCTGACAAAATTTCGGCGAGGTAGAATTGGGAACAGCGAGACGACAAAGTCGAATGGGCGACAAAATTCGGTACAGGAATGGCTGACGATCGTGGCATTCCGGCCAAGTCGAAATCGCCGAGCTCGGGAATGTAGCGACGGGTCTTGGCGCGTTGACGTGGATCGGAAGGTAAGGAGGCGAGTGAAAGCGAGGTGAAGCAGAGAGGGAAACAGGAATCGAGGATCCATCAAGTCTCGTTGTCCCCGATGTCGGGTCGACGAGAAACAAAAAATCTTGATGGTGTCGGATGAGATCCGACCGTTCGATTTGGCTTTGACCTATTCCCTCTGCTCGTGCTTTCTGGTAAAAGCGGTATCGTTCCTCACGTTCTCCTCCTCCTGCTTTCTTGTTTCCAAGTCCATCTGTCGTTGCGATTTGGCTGAGAAAAAAACCAGCCTCGACCGCTCGTCAGGAAGGTTGCACCAGCCCAACGATTACTTTCGGTAGTTGTTTCTCTCCTCTTTCCCGAGGGATGATGCAGAAGGGCGGGGAAAGGGGTTGAGTCGATTTGGGAAGGGGGGGTCGGAGAAGAGAACAGGGGCTACCGAAACGTTGAAGATGGGGATTTGACAGTCGAAAGCCTTCTTAGTACCACTCGCCTCCCGAACGCATGCGTTGAGCATCTTGTTGAGCGTTGCGAGTTTGGGAGCGGAGCCTGTATCCCGTGGGAGAACATTCAAGGCATGTCAACACACCGAGACAATGTCGCCCACCGCGGGAAGAAGCTTAGTCGTACATCCTCTGGTCAGACTGCACCGGCACTTGTTGCTCGACTTCTCCCGGTTGGAGAACGCGTCGTTTGGGCTGGGCGGGCGCAGCGGTCGCTTTCGGGCCCGTGACAGCCGCGGCCTGAGCGGCCATCTCCTTGTTGACTTCCTCGACGCGTTGTTGAACAGACCAGTCAAACACGTAGTCGTACTGGAACCCTTCGCGGACGAACAGGTCGCGGAACAACTTGCGCAGGTACGAGTAGTCGGGTTTGTCGTCGAATCGGAGCGAACGGCAGTAGTTGAGGTAGATGGCAAACTCGTTCGGGAACCCGCGGCAGAGGTACTCGGTCGGAGTCGTCATCTTCTTCTCCATGATGCGGTCGTACTTTTGCTTCTTGGTCGCCGCCTTGAGACCTTGCCACGGCAACGATCCACGAAGGAAGTACATGAGCACGTAGCCGAGAGACTCCATGTCGTCTCGACGCGATTGCTCTGCGAAGGAATCACAAGGTGAGAAAACGAGAGTCAGCAATTGCCGAGGGCGAAAAGCCGAAAAGAGACGCGTCACTTACCGACTCCCAAGTGGGTGTTGATCGACGTGTAACGTGCAGTTCCGGTCAAGTTCTTGTTCTCGCGGTACGGGATATGCAGGTGAGTCTTCGGGTCGCGGTACTTCTTGGCGAGACCAAAGTCGATCACGTTGACCTGGTTGCCGCGCTTGCCGATGCCCATCAAGAAGTTGTCGGGCTTGATGTCGCGATGGATAAAGTTGCGCGAGTGGATGTATTCAATACGAGAGATCTGTTAAGAGGAAGAATTATGAGTATGGGGGAAATGTTTCCGACAGCGGGAAGAGAGAGCGTACGAGCTGATCGGCAAGGAGGAGTGCCGTCTTGAGGGTGAACTTGCGGTTGCAAAAGTTGAACAAATCCTCGAGCGAAGGTCCGAGGAGGTCGAGGACCATGGCGTTGTAGTCGCATTCGATGCCGAACCAGCGCACGAACGGCACGCCGACGCCTCCCGCGAGAGTCTTGTAGACTTTGGCTTCGTACTCGAGCTGTGGGTGCTTTGCCTTGACCGACTCGAGCTTGATTGCGACTTCTTCGCCCGAGATGATGTTCACTCCGAGGTAGATGTCACCTGTGACGTCGAAAGGCCGATCCGCCTCGGGTTAGTCTGCAGGTACTCGTAGGAGCAGGCGATGCAAGCGGGCGTACCAAACTGTGACATTCGAGAGGGATCAGTCAGCAACGTGGTTCGGGCTCGGCAAGCGCATAGAGGCGACGTACGGATCCACTACCAATCTTCTTCCCGATGCGGTACTTGCCGCCGACACTGGATCGCGACATGAGGAGCAAGAGTCAGGACGAGGTGATGGAACGGGTCGCGGCCGCCTCCCCGCACGAGAACCGAATCGAGTGATCGGAGGATCGGCGCAGGAATGACGGATCGCGCGCGTGACTAGCGGTCCTCGACTCACCGAAGATCCATGGCTGGATGGAGAAGCGAGAGCAAACGACGTTGAGAGAGATCTGGTGCTGTAGTGGAGGAAGCGAGCGAGCAAGAGGGGAGAGAGGAGAGAGAGAGAGACAAGGCGTCAGTCCCAAGTCGCATTCGGATCGACCGCAAGCTGAATTCCCTCAACACTAAACTCTCGCCTTGATCGCGCGCGGGATTTCACGCACAGATGGACGCACTCCGCGGTCTGAAGCCAACAGTGAGAGTAACGCGAAGGCACGAGAGCGAGGAAGCGATAAGGAGGAGTGTGAGTCGTCGGTGGAACGAGCCGGCACCCTGTCCCCATCACCGCGCGGGATATGTCCTCGCCGAGTTCCCAGTCGAGATCGCTGTATGATTCTGCGTCCGGCTCCACCCCGCTGTACGCGCGACGAGAACGTCCGCCCGCCCCGGTTGGAATCCAAGCCACCCACGTAGTTCGTGCGCTTTCGCTCCACCGATCCACGCGACCCCGAAGACGCGTCTGACAACTAGAAATGAAGGACTCACGGGAAGAACGAGGCTAGAGTCTCGCGGAGAGGGATGGAACCGGAGACAGCGGGGATAGGCGCCGTGTGACCAGGCGGAAGAAACGAGAGGGGCGTGACGAAGCGGGATGTTCTCGCCTGTACGTACAGCCACAGGTAAGCTCAAGAGCGTGCAGGGTGCATGGATAGGACGAGACATACCGAGAGACGGTTGGGCGGGAAAGAGGACGAGGGGGGGCCAAGCGACGCAGCATCAGCTGCAAGACGCACGCGCGCGTCGGGCACAGATCGCCTCGTCTCGCCTTTCTGCTGCGGCTCTCGATCCTGCCACTTTGATGACTACTGCCACGTCGCTCATTACTTTCCGAAAATTGCAACTTTTAGCGGGAGTAGTGTCGACCAAAGCCGATTCGAAGAGTTCGGACGCGCTGTCAACGCGCGGTCCCTGCGAAGAGTGCTGTTACTTTCACCCGTGCTGCCTTTGAAGTTAAGATTACAAAAAACGAAACAGAGTCGATCAAGAGCACAACTGGCGCCAGTGACAGAGAAGGTACGGTAAAGGACCATGTCGGACGGGATCAGGCGAGAGAACGCAAGAAACAGTAACGGGGGGACAGACGACGAGAAGGGGAACAGTGCAAGAAGGCTGAAAGGGAGAGAATGCGACTATTGCGCTTCTTGAATGCCGGCTCCGTCTTCTCGCTTCTTGAGCACGAGCGGTTCTCCAAACGCGCGAAGCCAAACATCCTTGACGTCGTCGCACACGGTCCTGTATGACGGTCATGCAAAACAATCAGCTCTCGGGACACAATTCGATGGTCAGCGGAGGAGAAGGGCGACTTGCTCAAAGTGCGACGTCGCATCGTATGATCGCGTAATGTATACGTTGTCTCGAGCTCCCGAAGACGCCGGAGAGTAGATTGGCGCCACTTCGACAAACCTGATTCAATCAACCATCAGCGACACGTACAGAGGCCCGGGAAATGTTGAGGAGAAAAACCGCCTACTTGTCGTGGATCGGGCCGAGCAACTTCAATCCGGGCTCGAGTTCAGCTTCGGGGTTGTTCGTCTCGACGACGGTCGAAACCATCGCGATGTACACGTCTTTCGCACAAACGTTGTGCGTCGACGAAACTTCAGCAATGTAGATGTCTGGGCGTTTCCGAGGGGGGCGACGATTCAGTTTGCGTGGGAACGAGAGAGCCAAACCAGACTGCAATCGATCTTTGGACTCACCATGTTTGCGTCCGACTTGCTTCTGCGGGATGATGAGTTGCACAGAGTCGCTGTCGTCCGTGTTCGGGATTGGGTGACGCAGGATGCAAATCGCGCGCACGACACGACCCTCGAGGAAGACCTTCTCCTCTCCTTCTCCTCGCTGTTCCGATCCGACAAAGTAGCTCGGGTCTCCAATCAGGTTCTTGGCCTTGACCGTCTCGCCCTCGGACGTGACTCCGACAAACTTGCCACTCGCGTCGTACTCGATCTTCGAGACGGGCTTCTGCAGCATGTACGTGCCTCCATAGATCGCCGACAGGCGCGCGAAACCCTGAGGGAGCTCGCCGAGTCCGTACAAGGGGTAGATGTACGGTGACTTGCCGTACCGAGCCATCGACGACGTGTACAGCAGGATGCGCTCGTAGGTCTCGCGAGCAGGTCGAGACACGTAGCTAGAGCGTGGAATTGGCGATAGTCAGCAGCGATGCCACTCTTGACGCAGCGAAGCGACCTACCCATCATCGAGGTGAAGCGCCATAGCATGTCCGATAAAGTCTTGAGTGCCGGCCTCGAGACCGAACTTGTAGTACACGTCGGCCATGGGAGTCTTGTCGAGGTTGACACCTGACAGAAGGATGTCGTGGGTTAGCTGACGAGATGCCAATGTCCAACGCTAGAGAATGACGACGCACCTTGGTGAGTCGAAGGGTCTTCGACCTTGTAGTTTTGGACCCATTCAAAGAACTTCTTTGCCCGTCGCTTCTCAAACAGACCCATGAGAGGACTCCGAACGGCTTCCATCTCGGTCGAAGGCACCTTCGAGATGCGACCGTCTCGGAAGACGTAGGAACCTGCGATCTGCTTGAACTCGAGGTAACGCGTCACGTCCGTGTGCACGAGCATGCGGGTCATTTCGCCATTGGCCATCATGCTGACAGAGGAGGGGAGACCACCAGTGAGTCAGGATGCCAGCAACGGGTAGCACAACAATATGCATCTGACGTACAATTTGGGAATCAAGTCGACGGCATAGTCGCGATCTCGGCCCAATTCTGCAGGCGGTTCAGAGTTGCGGAACTTCTTGTAGAGCTGCGATCGCGAGTACGAATGTCAGCGCGAGAACACGGCATGAGGGGAGGGGGAGGGGGAAGATGAGGGGAACACGGCGTTCGATTCGAGACTGACTTGGGTCAAGTTGAGACTGGCCGATTCAGCTCCGTAGTAGTCATTGCTGCACGGGAAGCAACAGATGTCAGGTGTGCGTGCGAGTTGGAAGACGAGAGCCAGGAGAGGCGCGACGAGGTCGACTGACCGATCCATGTGCAGGACCTTCTTGCCTTCGACCGACAAGAGGCCCGACAGGACACATTCGGTCAAGCCGGTACCGAGAATGATCTGCGAGAGGAGGAGGACGCGACACGAGACGGAGGTGGGGTGCGCATCATCGTCAGTCGTCGAGATCGCCAGCGAGACGCGCAACTGTAGACCAGCACGTACAAAGTCGTACTCTTCATCCATAGCTGATGTATGTTCTGTGTTGGGCAAGTGAGTATAGAGGAGATGAGGGACAAGTTGGCCGATCTTCGACTGACCGCTGCGAGCGCGCGTGCGCGAGTCTAAGGCTGCGAGGTTCGAGTCTCGACATTGCGCGCGTACATCAGGGACTGCTCTGGCACGAGGATTCTGTATTCGATACAACAATGATCTACACGAGTCAAGAACCTTGACAAGTCTACAGGGTTTCTATTCCGGCGCTGCGACTTTGCGCCCTTCGGTTTCGCCTGTCGTCGGATCCTTCATTTCTTCCCAGCTGATCGCTTCAAGCGCTTGACCCGTCGTACTCGAGATCGCAAACAGCACGCCGAGCGAGTTGGCAGCCGTAGACAGAAAGTCTGGAAGGGGCAATCCAGCGAGAGACCGGTCAGTGCACCGTCTTTCGGATCGCGGAGTACCTGTCGCGCCTTACATGATCGAGCATCGCCGAGAGAGATCTGAATGCAAGATATCGTCGTTCGAGAACTCTCTTGATGAGGATAGCCCGAGCGAAACTCACAACTTTGGCTCTCACGACGTCTCCGGGGCGGAAACAGCTCCACATCTGTATAACAGCGCGTGCTTGCCGTCAGTATAGACAGTCCCGGCGCTTCATAGGCTTCAGAAGACTCGCCTTGACCGAATCCTTGGCAGTCTGCCGCACGTCTTGGCTACGGATCACTCCAGCAAAGTCTGGTCGACAAGGACGACCATCAACCGTCAGCAGAGACAAGGTTGCCGCTTGTCGGGTGATCCTCGACACGGTTCCAATGACCTGATCGCAACGGAAATCGATGGCAGTCAGCTAAATGCTGCAAGGTTGGTAGCGAGCGAAAAGGGAGACTGAACCGTCGAGTTTGGTTCGGGAATCGCTTGAGTATCGTCCTTGCCTTGCACGCTCGCATCCTGTGTCAATCCGACATGATTTGTGAGCTCGATCGCAATGCTCTTGAACGTTTGGACTCACTGGTCCCTGAGTCGAGAGCCGTCCAACTCTCGAGGCATACACTTTGCCGCCGCGAACGAACGTCCCAGGTGCCGGTTGACTGCCTGCAGATCCTGCAGTAACTGCTAGTGGTTGTCCGGGAATGACAAGATCGGCCATGTTCCGGTATGGGTTGAGAAAGAGGTCAAGCGAGATGAGAGTTGATCGGCCGTTCGTTTCTTTCGACCCAATTCACCACTCGATTACATCATGTTTGCCGGTACGCACAAGAGTTATGATCAGACCATGCAACGTATTCGCTGACTCTCGAGACTGGATCTGGACTACTACTAGGCGCTGGACAACCCTCTCCTGCTCAACTTGCACTCGCTCGTCAAATCTCGCGCAGGACGTTCCAGTCGTTCCTCATCACCTGTGGACTTCTCCGAGCAAGTACGTTCGCCGCGGTACTCTTTGCTCCGACCCGCCTCTCGTGTCTTTCGAATTGACGATTCTCTCTGTTCCAGCTCCGTTTGCGTACAACTTTGTCCTCTCTCTCTTCTCCAGGGCCTAAGAGTAGAGGAAACCATGCAATCTACATGAAGACGTGTATATATACATCTACTTCTCGGAGAGACCGAATGACCCTCGACATGAGACCGGATGCTCGATTCTGTCAATGGTCTGACCATTAGCTTTTCTGAGGCCATCCAGGTCGTGGGCAGACATTCGTGGATAGCTCGCAGTCAGGCTTCTTGATGTATCGAGGCGTCAGATCTTGGTGCATTCCATGGCGAGACAAATTGATCGGTCCGAAACGCTCTCGCCTGGTTTGGAGGTTGACCTCATTCTGAGTTGCAGCGTCACAGGATCTAGGATGTACTGATGACGAATAAATGGACACAGTGCAAGCGAGACATGAAATATTCGAGAAAGGGTACAGGCTTGGCAACAGACTACTAGGTAAATCAGAAAAGGCAGGGGCACATGAGGAACAGAAAGAGGCTAACAATATGGACACGCTAGAAGAACGAAGGAGATTGGGCCAAACAGGTGAGGATATGACTGTGGAGATGTAAGGATGCGCTTCAAGCCTCGACTTGACACAACGGAGATGTGGGTCTGATCGCTTTCCGAAGATCCACGACGCTGCGTTTGGCAAGGGCGGCGCGGTACTTGGCATTGACGTAACCAACGAGGTACGCGATCGTTGCCTTGCGCTTCTCGGCAATCTTCCTCCGCTCCTCGACGTCACGGCGCTCTGCGGCCGATTCTTCGAGATCGAGGTCCGGCTTGACATCCTCCTCCTCGTCCTCGGGTTCTTCCTTGACCTCAGTGATGGTCATCGATTCGGGCGACGCCATGATGCGACTCTTTTTGAACCGAGCGTTCGGGTGGTCTTCGTCGTCCTCGTCGGAAGAAGCAGAGAGATCCTCGGTATCGAGCAGCGAGCCGGTCTCGGTGTGGTCCGTCGAAGTCTCGGACGACGTGGAGGGCAAGCGCATCTTGTGCACGCGATGCGTGAGTCGCTCGACGCCCCCAGCAGACAGGGGTCGACTCGGTGTGGAAGATGAGGTGGTCGACGGCGTCGACGCGAGAGACGGATACATCGATCGAAACGGCGGTGGAGGGGAAGCAAAATCGGCACCGTTCGATGTCGTTGGGCTACTGGGCGAATCAAGCGTGTCATTGAACGATGCTCGCCGCGGCGAGAGGGAGACAAGATCGCGGATGTGAGGCAGGGTGGGGGGTGCAGAGGACGAAAGAGCGGTCGTGATCGGAGCCAGTTGCGGTCCATCGTGGCTGCTTTGAATTGCCATAGCGAGAGATGGCAGTTTCGGTCGCGGTGCAGCGGCAGTCGCGGCTTTGGGCGCAACAGAGCTCTTGCCCATTAAGAGCGCCGCGGCGGCTTCCGCCATCTCCGCGTCGACCTCCATTGCCTCCGGTTCGGTAGGCGCTGCCCGTTGCAGCCGCGCAACGTGCTGATAGTGGGTCTGCCGGTAGTCATTGGAGATTGTGGGCGCGCTCGGAGGCTTGGCGAGGCGCAGGTTGGAATGATCGTGATTGGGCGCGGTGGGATAGGTGTGCGGGGTCGATCCGTAGGGATACGGTAGACTCGACGCGCCCTTCGCAAGACCCGGGAGAACGGGGTAGAGCGATGCCGACGAAGGGTTGTGCTGCATCGATGCAAGCGAGGGCTCCATATGGGCCTGATCAGGGTGGTGAGAGAACATATACGGGTCGGTATCGGTCTGCGTCGATTGGAGCGCGGCAGGATCGCTGTCGATGGACTGCCCGAGAGACAAAAGTAGCTGGTTGATCGTGTCGACTTCTTCGCGATCAAAGCTGCCTTCGTGACGACCGTACTCCGAGCCGCTTGAGGACGAAGAGTCATCGCGACCAGGGGTCAAAGCCGGAGGGCCCGCCATCTCGGGCGAAAGCAGGAACGTGGACAAGGCATCGAGTTGATCGTTGACTGGGGAGTCCAAAGTTGTGTCAGCGCTCAGTCAGTATCGCAAGAAATAGAACGAACATACCAGTGTCCTGGTCGTGGAACCGCTTGTTCCGAAGATCTCCTAGGAAATGCTCGGCAGCCTCGTCGAATCCTCGTTTCTTGCCGGCAACGGCGTTACCGCTGTAGGCCCGGCGAGCACTGTATGTGTCGTTCTCGAGCTCGGGAGTGGGTGAGTACGAATTCTCTGGGGTCGAGAGAGACGGCGGCGAGAGAGCCGGCACTCCGCTGGGCGACGAGATCGAGGAGTATTGCGATTTGTAGGACTGGGCTGGAGAGGGGTGATCCTCGGCTTTGACTGACGATAGAGCCGCTGGGGCTGGGAACAGGTTCGAGGAGAGCGAAGGATAGAGCGAGCTCGGTGCGGGCGTCGAAGTTACGCTCGTGGGCGGCGCGCTCGAAACGCTCGAGTTGCGGTGCTGACTCTGCTGCTGCAGCGGAAGCACTTGGGCATACTGCGGAGGTTGCTGCCCTGGGGCCGAGAACGCATAGTGGTTCGCGAGGGGATAGACATTCTGGGGGACGAACGACAGGCCGGGTCCGGCGGCGAGACCGTAAGGGTTCTGAGCGAGCGGTATCGGGTAGCCGGGGGGGAGAACGCCAGTCAAGCCTGGAACTGGGTATCCTTGACTGGCGGCAGCTTGTGCTTGGGAATTGAGCTGTTGCTGCAGCGCGATGAACTGAGCGAGTTGGTCGACGGATTGGGCCGGAATTCCGTTCGCACCGACCTGACCCTGCGGGAGGAACGGGTACGGGTATCCGATCGTCGGAAAGGAGAACGGGTAGGGTTGCTGTTGCTGTAGGTGGCTCTTTGCGTCGGGGTGAGCCAGGAGAGGCTGATTATGGGATGCGATTCCAAACGTTGGCGGCTGTGGCGCCGGGGTTTGCTTGTCGGCAACACTCGATGTCGTCGACTTGACGGGTGCAATGATCGCCTTTGCTTGCTTGTGCGTAGCGTGATGCTCCTCTGTGTGGATCTTTTCGTGCTTCTTGAGATCCTGGGGACGCTTGAACGCTTTCGTGCAGATCTGTCGGCGCCACGTACACGTGTCAGTACTGCACCAAAGGGGGAAGCATGCAGCAACGGCACCGGAGTGAGCAAGAACGGGACGAACCGAGCAAACGTGGGGTTTGAGGGCAATGTGCACCCGGCAGTGGGACGTGAGATGGTCCCGTTTGGACGCTCTCGCTTGGCAGCCAGTCCACTGGCACTCGAGCGAGAGGGTACCGGCGCTCTTGCGGCCTGATCGAAGTTGTCGAAGTGAGCGGGAAATTTGCCAAGACCTTTCCGAGAGGAGCGCAGCTCACCGATGTGCGTCGAACAAACGTGGTTGAACAGCTCTTCTGCCGACGGGTACTGCGTCAAGCACGCATTCCAGTGGCAGATGTTCTCAGCGTTCTCCTCCTTCTTCGTCATCCGAGGCGCGATAGGGAAGAGGCGGGGAGCGCTCAAGCGGGAAAGGGGGGGAGGGCGGAGGGGGGCACGGCCTGATTGCTTGACGGTGGTTGCGGTCTTGAGGCTAGCGTGCAGGTCAACTTGTGTGTAGTGTGTAGAACAGTCGCAAATGAGATGGCAGTCTGTAGTCGGGGAGGGCAGCAGGGGCAAGAGCGAGAGGGCGATTCTCGGCGGCCAAGCCAAGCCGGAGCCAAGACTCTCAAGTCTGGGACCCTTCGCAATTTTTCAAATCCGTTGCTTGCCCTTTATTGCCTAGTCTTGGTCTTCGTCGGCACGAAAGAGAACCAATTCGCGGCAGCCTCGTTCGTGATGTCGACCTTAGCTCACTTGGCGGTGATAGCCTGGTAACCGGAATTTGGTGTGATCGGTGAAAAAGTGCACTGTCCTCTGGTCGAGCAACAAGCTTCATTCGGTCTATCCTCGTGCGCTCGCCTTCCAATCAATTCCCATGGCCATATGGTTCGTTTGACATCCGCCTAGTTGACTTGCTGGACAATTAGTTGCCGCTTTGCATGCGCGCTGCCTGGACCCGCCGTGTCACTTTGGCTAGAAGAGTCTAAGCAGATTCAGAATGTCGCCCTCGCGGGAAGCAGTTTCTGAACATGGGCTACAGAAAGATTGCCAGCGGGAAGCAATCTCTGAGTTCGGGGGCTACAGAAAGATTGCCAGGCAACAACGGGCAAAACGTACACAAAGATTGCAGATGAGCTCAGAAGCACCAATTGAGGGCAAGAGCTCAAGTCACTCCAATACGACTACGCTTTGTCCAATCGGTGAAAGGCAAATGTGAGGTTAGAACTTCTGTAAATTGTAAGCGCCCGCATTAGTCGCCCGGAACCATTGAAAGCCAGGACGGTCAAACGAAGCAGTGTGGCGGGCGCCACAAATCGTCGGGCATGGAGTCCTCGGCAAAGACGTGGCCAGTTGCACATTAGAAGTCAGAGGCTCGCCCAAGCTGCAGTCGCGAGACCTTTTGAAGGGTCGACGTTCTTGACACCGGAGAACGCGGCCCCTGCGCATGCGCGTGCGCCCAACAGGAGGACTCACAAACTACGTCCCTTGAGACATCCATGCATGACTTGATGTGCCGACCTTTTCGGGAGCCTGCCAAACACACGCGATGGCAAGCGATGGCCTCAGGGGCTACGCCGCAGCTTCCATTCCTGGACGCGGCAACAAGTCGACTGCCCTCGCGATTTTCCCGCTGTTCAACGTTCAACCTCTTCCAACACCACCTGGTCGCTCTTCGAAAATAGGCAGCAGTACCGATTTCTCACGGCAGGAGCGAAATTCCCGCACTGAGCTCTCGTGCAGGCTGTGCAACACCGGCGAACGCGCGCCCCACTTCGAACCGTCTCTCCTCTTCCAGCACGCGCCTGCGCTCATGCCACTATGAGTCAAGCTGCGTCCGTCACTAACGACTCAGCTACAGCTCTGCCTGCTACGCCGAGCGCGATGACCGCATCCCAGTCGCGCGCATCATCACCCAGTCGCACTCCGCCGAATCTCGATACAGCAAGCTGGCAACACGTCGACAAGCTATGCGAGCAGCTTCTGACGTGCTCAAAAGTATCTGTCGAGGTGTACAAGGTGCGTCAGCTACGTAACGCGATGTCAAGAGGCCAAACTCGAGGTCGTGTTGAATGATCGTTGGCAAGCAGGATCCTCTCGTCGACACGTTGAGGCAACTCGAGCGCTATCTGCAGGGCGACGTCCTTGCTCAACTCGCGGCTTCGAGTCTGGCACAAACTAAAGCTGCTCTCGACCTGGCTCATCGCGGTCCCGCGAGTCAGCCGCGATCGGGAGAGGAACAGCGGTCCCACTCGTCCATGGGCGGATGGTGGTTACAGTCAGAGGAGACGGGCTACACGGAGGCGAATCAGAGAGAAGTGTGGCGGAATGCCGCCATGTTGCTCTCCGCCGACGAGGACGAACGACCATCTCCAGACGAGAAAAATGGCGAATCTTCAACAAGCCCGGGCCATTCGCACGATACTTCGATAAACTCTGCATTTGGCGACGACGAGGCGTGGCTCGAAATCGATTCCCTGGTCAAGGTGCCGATACTTTCCCTCCGAGTTCGAACGGTCGAGACAACGCTCGCAGCTGTCCAAGCAGGCGGTACCTCTTTTGGACTCTCATTCGCACCTGATCTATTCGAGGGTACCCGTCTGTTCGGTCGCGAAACTATCGGTTCGCCACTCTGCCCATACAAACTATGGATGCGCGATCCCGCTAATTTCGCATATCCGAATTTATAGATCTCACACCCGCCGATCTGAAGCTTGTGGAGCAGCTGGGAGGTACATTCGACATCACGGCGACGAGGAAAAGCTTGCCTCGTCTCGAGCGGATCCTCGAGACACTCGCTTTCACCGTCATCTGTCTTCTGCTCGAAGCAGTGCTGCTGGACGAGCTGTCCTGCCCTCGTCACACGCCTTCACCATCATCCTCACCAAGAGAGGCGGACTGTGTCCCAAGTCTTGCTCCCGTCGAGCCGGCCGAAGGAGACCCCGACCTTAGCATTACGAATCTGGATCTCCCGGGGGCATACAAATTTGACGAAGACGAACCAGATGACGATTGGGCGCATACGAAACGCTCATGGAGGTCAAGCTTCTCGAATGGCGGCGTTCTTGCTTGGATGCGACTCGTCAACCCGCGAGCTCAACTTCCCCAGGCGTTCAAGCCGAACCGTGCGCTTCGCCGCAGCTCGACTGTGAGCTCGAACGGCCAATCTCCTGTCACAATCCGCACTACCTCTAGCGGTCAAGACTCCCCGACAACTTCTCCTGGTACCTCTCCGGCTCATTCGCCTTCGAGCGATCGCAAACGCTCAAGAGTGTCTGGCAAACTCCGAGGTCTGCGAGATCAGCTGCGCGGCAAGATCAGCCATTCGAGACCCGATGTTGCATCAACAGAGCTTCCAGAAAGCTTGGGGTCACCGCGGACTCTGCAGCGACAGAAGATACCGGGAGACGTCGGTGCTCTCGGCCTACAGATTGTGGGCCTCAGCCTCAAGCCTGCTTCATGGCAATCACCATGGTCGACCAACGGAAACAGGCACAGAGCCGACAGCGATACATTCGTGCTCAAAGATAATGGATCGACGACGGGGACCGAGGTCACGCTCGAGGAAGAGAATCAGCCGCCGAAGCGTTTCGAGAAGGTGATTGAAGACTTGTCAAAATTCATTCTCTCGACATCCCCCGACGTGCTGTACCCCCCTCCGCATCTGCTCTTTCGCCTGCGACAACAAGAGCTTGAGGCTTCGCTCGTTCCGCCTTCGCCGAGTCCAAGTCAGCTGCCCTCGACTCCTCCGTCTCCTTCGCCCTTACTCGACGAAGCGGAGAAGGCAGAATGCTTAGTCCCCGGCTACTTCAGCTCGATGAGACCGAGTGCTTTGCAGAGAGCACACGCACTGCCATCCTCACACAGTCTTGCCCTCAACTTTGCCGGAGGCTTCGCGCACGAGAGGGACAAGGTCTCACTTGCTGCTGAAGAAAAAAGAACAAGTAACGCATCGACGGCCTTTCGGATCGGTCTCGATGCCAAAGCCGGCCTTGCGAGCCTAATGACCAATAACTCTTCACTCGGTAGCTCCGGTTTCTTTCCTTCCAAACGACCTATAAGATTTTCAGCTGATTCCCTGAGTATTGCAGAGGGCATGATCCGCCATCAAGCGTCAGCTTGATTCGCTCCCGCATCGTGCAGGAGTGGAAGTACTGATCATGCTCGCTTGCGCAATAGGATGCAGTTCTTGGTTCAAGTGGCTCTCAAGGATGCAAGCGCCGCAATCGCACCGTGCGAGCCCTTCCGGTGGCTCAATTTTCGCTACCACGATTCTTCCGACATCTCGCTCGATGGCTTCATTCGGCGCCTGATTCTCCGCCAACATGACCAATGCCCCCGCTGCTCCCGATCAAATTCAGAACACATCTTGTATCTCCTGCATCATAACGAAAAAATTGAAGTCTCCGTCATGGAGTCTGCAACCGAATCCTCAATCGCGCCGACAAACCCCGCAGGCACGACTACAGCAGATGCACTGCTGCAATGGTATTCTTGCCAAAACTGCCTAGCGACAACTCCGCCAACTTTGGTCTCGAGCATTACCGGATCTTTCTCATTCGCCAAATTCGTCGAGCTGGTGCTGTACGATCCCAATTTCATCCCGGTTCCCGAGCTCTGCGAACACGCCTCAACCGATCGCTCCGCCCTTGTGAGATGCTTTGCCACTCAAGGTTGCCACGTGCAGTTTAAGCGAGGGTCTATCCCGTCAGTCCCGCTCTCTTCCTTTCCGTCGGCTGCTTGCGCTAAGTTCTGTTCTTCAAGCCCAAAGTCTATACGAGCTACGTCTTCCGACTGCAGTGGATCCCGATGTTATTCCTTCCGAGATCGAGGACCAGGCTTCGAATTCTGCAGATGCAGTCGGCACCCTTTTGAACGAGATCAGTCCGTTGAGAATTTCCGCTTGAAGTGAAGCCTGTCGAGACTGATCCATCGCATCTCCTAGGTTCTTTCTTCGAGAGCTTGCAGGTCTACGTGGACTCGCTGTATGTCAGACTCACGAAGAACGCAATTCCCTCCCCAAGCGTGAATGCGGACGAGACGTCAACTGAGGATGATGGCGGCAGGCAGCACATTCGTTCAGATTCTGAACGCACAATTATCGACTCCACAACGCGACCTAGCAGCCCCACGAACCCGATTGAGCGCGCTTTGCAGGAGGAACAGCTCGAACAAGACGACTTGGCCCAACTGCGTCTGCTCAGAACGTTCATCGAGGGGCAGCGAAGGGTCTGTTTGAGGCATGCCGATCAGACCTTGAGCCAGGAGCTCAACATGAGCCGCAGCACATTCTACACGACGGCGACCGCTCTCAAAGTACGGATGTCTGCGTGGGAGAAGAAGCACATGAAAGCACTTGGCGAGGAGGAGACCCTGGCCTCGCCGGCTTTTGTCGAGCCGAATTACTTTCGCGAAGGAGTCATCGCTCTACCTATTGGATCGAATGTCCTGCTCCGGCCCGGCGAGCTCAGCTCGGTACTGGCTGTCGCTCTCAGCACGCCAGAATTCAAGGAGGAGTCCCGCTCACCGTCCGCGGCCTCTTCCCGGCGTGTCACGCCCTCGACTCCTTCCTTCGTGCCAAAATCGCGCCAATCTTCCCTTCTCCGACTCCCGATTCCCACCTTTATCGAACCCGAAGCGACTCCACAGGCTCTCGATGCAGACGACATGTCTGCCAATTTCAGCTCCGTTCAGCGGTTCGAGCTGGTCGCCAAATCTAAGAAGCCTCCTCGAGGCACCGCATCCGTCTTCCAAAAACTCGTGCGCAAGAAATCGGGCGAGATGACCGGGCCTTCAACGCCGACTTCAGAGCACGGTTCCTTCACGCTTGATTCCAAGAAGCGGGTCGTCAAAGATACCGTCTTGAACGATTTCTTGAAGACCAAAGATGCGCCATCAACCCTGCCTCGGAGTCCTCGAGCTGTTCCTTCGATCATCTCGGGACTCGCTAGCCGTCGAGAAGGATCCTCGGCGACAACCCTCTCGCTCAATGACGATGTTCTGGCGCACTTTACACCTTCGGTCTCAGCTGCAGGTACTATTCGGTCCAAAATAGTACCGAGCTCGCTCGACTCGACGGCATCCTCCAATTCGAGCTCGATCTCAGAGGTCAAACTCGAGGAGGGGTCGATTGCGGGAACTTCTAACACGGCGGATCACGATGACGGGGAGGACCAGCTTGCTCCGCTAGCAACCGAACTCGGTTCCAACAGCTCCCGTCTCTTCGATGGCTTGCGACACGGTCTCGACTCGCTGCGCTCGCGTTCAGGCAGCGCCTCGCCCAAGCTTGGCGCTGGCCTAGCTGACGAGCATTGTTACATCAGTGAACATATCAAGCTGAGTGAGTCTTGGACAAATCCGCTTCTCCGCTTACAGCTGACTCATCCGGACATACAGAAATCTCACACGGCGAGAGCAAGCATTCGGTCACCGCTTACTTTGCTGGTCGGTTCAAGGATCTGCGCGCCAAGTGCGGTCTTTCCGAGAGCCTGTACGCCTTATCTCGTCGATTTTCATGTTTGATCCCGCTGACTGGCTGACGATTGTTGCTACAGCTTCATTGAGAGTCTCTCGCGTTGCAGCGATCTCAACCCGAGTGGAGGAAAATCAAGTGCTGCCTTCCTCATGACCGGCAATCAGCGGTTCATGCTAAAGGAGCTAGTCAGTCACTTCGGGATTGATTACCTACATTCGTGCTGATCATTTAATCTCGAATAGGTCACGAAGTTTGGTTATTCGGAACTAGAGTCTTTACTCACTTTCGCACCCCGTTTGCTCGACTATCAGATGCAAGCAGACCGACCGTCTCTCTTGTCGAAGATCTTTGGGATCTATACGATCAAGATTGAGAACCTTGAAACGGGTGAAAAGAGAAAGCTAGACATGATCGTTATGGACAATTTGTTCCATTCGCAGAGTAGGCTCGTCCGAGCGCAACTTGATCTCCCGCTCACTTGACTGACCTTCCCCGTTCCTTGTGACAGCCATTTCACGCCAATTTGATCTCAAAGGTGCTCATCCTTGCACAAGTATCTGATATTTGCGGATCTTGCTGAAAATTTGTTTACCCTCAGGTATCGCGAGTCGGGTCGCAAAGCCGAAACCGGGCGAAAAGGTCAAAGAAGGTTCGACCGGCTGGGACAGTGACTGGCTTGAGGGTGGGCTTCCCTTCCTGATCATCGCGCCACAGCGTTGCAGTAGCTGACGCTCGATCTCGAACGGCAGGTTCGGTTCGGAATCAGCTTTTGCTGTACCCAGTGGGTCGTTTCGCTTGTCTGTGCTATAGCCGGCTCTAACCCTCGACTGCCATCTTAGCATTCGCGGCGGTTGCTGCTTGACTCCGTCGCAAATGATGTCGAGTTCCTGAGCTCGAACGGCAATATTGACTTCAGTCTTCTCGTGGGAGTTGACGACGCTCAATGTACTTTAGTGGTCGGTCTGATCGACACGCTAGGAGGTAAAGTGCCATTCTTACGCTCTAAGGTCCAGGTATTTGCGACTAATCTCAGGTCTTGTTCACAGTCTTCAACACTCTTAAGGTTATTGAACATTCCGCCAAGAAAGCTCTCGCTGCCGACGCCGCGTCTGTCACGGTGTGCCCCCCTACAGAGTATGCCAAGCGGTTTCTCGCATCCATGGAGACGTACTTCGTTGCGGTTCCCGACAAGTGGAGTAAACCGCCGATCGGTTCGGGACAGGAGATGGACCCGGATCCGCGCCTGCCTTGTCCTCTCTGAGCCTTCTTTTATCTTTTTCTCTTGCTGTTACTACTCCTCGACTCCGTTGTTGTTTTTCCTTCTCGTAACTCACGCTCTCTTTGGTTCGCTCTCGTTCTGGGTTTGCGATCCGAAGAGAATCGAGAAATTTGCACACGTGGACAAAGCGGGATATAAGCACAAGCGAGGTATCATGCAGGCAGAAAATGGGTAAAGATGGTGGACTAGCGGAGGACAAGTCAATTTGCAAGCGAGGGATCGATAGCTGCAAGCGTTCAAGCGAATTGATTAGTCGAGCTGTGAGCCAGAAGTTTCTGGCGAAAGCATTACCTTTCATCCAGTCGAGCATGTCGCGAAGGCTCGGCGCTGAGAAGAAGTAGCTGCGAGTATCGAGGCAGTCAGATAACAGGTGCCGACCTATGGGACTCTACTGATCTACGAACCTGTTTTGGTGAGTAAAGATGGCGAACGCATACTTGCGCTGCGAGACAAGACATGTTTGTGGTCAGACAGCTTGCGCCGAACGAGAACAACGGCATTCAGTCTACTTACGTCGAGCATTTGTTCGATCTCGGGGGATTGCTCGACCCGAACAGTCGCAACGTTGACGATCGAAACTTCTTCAACTTCTTTTGACGAGGTGTATAGATGGAGGTAGGGTCTTCTGAGAACAAACCAGTACTTGCGCCATTCGTTGCTGGTCGGATCGCGCAAGAGCGCAAGCGGGCCACGCTTCGCAGCAGTCTCACTACTCGGAGGGTGCATCTCGTCAGTGTTCAGAAATTCGACCCGAACAACGGTCGGAAGCTCACATTCGCGGAACGAGCGTGGTGGAACCTGACAATTTTGGTGAAGCAGGAGGCCCACCAATTCTGGGCGAAGCGGTCGGAGACGCGAGATCGAGAAGTGCGGAAGAAGAGCTGTCTCGCTCAAGGGAAATCTGCGAGACCAATAATGGCTTGTGAGCGAGAGCTGCGAAAGTAGACGTTCGGTTCCGGAATTACCTCGTCGGGCGAGCCAAAGCGCTTCTGCCAAAGCGAAATCATCGCGTGCAATCTGTCTGATTCGGGTTCGGCTTTCGGCGACGGTAGAGAGCCTTCAAGGACCTCCAAGATGGCTTCCGTAGCTGCAACATCTGCGAATGTTGTCCTACTCTTCCGACTTGTTACGTGATCTCGAACAAGGCTGAGACCTCGAGGTTTCCACCCAGCCAGCGCTTCCTCGCCGCGCACGAATGTCTCGGCCGTGTCGAGCCGCCAGAGCTCTCCGGGTCTTCGAGTCGAACATGGGGCGAGTCGTACAGCGAAAACACCAGTGACACGTGACGAGAGTCGTGTTGAAGTAAGCATGTTGAAGAGCTTGCTCGGGGGTCGAGCGTCTCGAGACGCGATCGTCACCGCGATATCGAGATGGAAAGGCACCGAAGCAGAGACGCCTGCAGCTTGCACCTCGAATGACAGTCGCATGAGGGCTCGTGCGCCAGCCGGTGTGTTGCAATTGAGGTGAGGCGAGTCGTGGATGGAGCTGTCCCATGCGCTGGCGAAAGACAATGTGGAGTTGCCATCGCTCGAGAATTGGGGACGAGGGTTGCCCATACCACGCAGCTCGGCGTCGGCGACTGAAGTTGCCGCATGAATCCTCCCACGACCGTCAAACATGCGAATATTGCCTAACGAGACCCTTGAGATCTTTTTCCAGTCGAATGCCCGTCCAGAATTGTGCGAGAGCTCGAGGACGATACGACGCTGGAGGCCTTGTCGCAAGAAAAACGCGCTTCCATCCAGAGCGCTCGTCGAGACGACAGGAACCGGGACATAGTCTCCCTTCTCCCCAAGTTCACGGATCTCGATCTTCGCAAGTACATCGTGATGCTGCTCGAGGATAAAGTCGTTCTCCGGTCGGCGGGTGACATCGCCATTGACAGGGTCACCTCCTCGAACCGGTGCTGCGTTGACTTGCTTCGATGTTGAACAGCTGTCCCGAACTTCGTCCCAGCGTTCAACTTTGTCGATGTAAGCGAGACGTGGACGGGCAAAGATGCTGATGATTCCGCAAGACGTGCGCAGGAAATCAAGCATCGCAGGCGTTACGGTGATCGAGAAGAGATGGGTGAGAGTTAACGGAGACGGTTCCGGAGAGGCGAATCCACAAATGGGAGAGGCAACGACCTCATCTTCGGATTCGGATGAAGCACTGCCAAAAAAGGTGGAAGAGGACAGCTGAAGATGCGCTGCGGCGAACTCTGTCTTGTCGATGCCTCGAACCTGATCGACCGTCACCCTGATTGGTAGTGTTACACCTTCTGCCAGGCAAGATCCGAGCGCACCGTTCTCAAATTGGATGCTGATGCGGCAGCTGCCGATGGGATCCGCGATGTGAGGTGACAAGATTTGTGCGGTTTGAGTCGAGGAAAGACCGCGCAAGAGGGGAATAAGAGATACGGTAATCGAACCGACGAGGCAGAACCCTTCAGGCGGGGGCGGCGATTCGTAGAATGGATCGTCGAGGGAGAAGTGCTGCGCGTACTGAGGCTGGTCGATCCACTTGTACAGGTTGCGCATCGAGTCGAGGCGTTGCCTGAGTCTGGACAGACTCCATAGGGTAACGGTCTGATGTCTGCGATCGAGGACCTTGACACCAATACATGGCTTGGCGGAAGATGCTAGCGCAGGGTCCGAGTCCTCCTCGATGTCACCGAGTCCTGCTAGCTGTCCGATGCATGATTTGGGTACTTCTTGCTCGATCACAGCGAATTGATACGAAACGCCTTTCTGGAGCTCGCGCGAAAGTACGTTCGCCTCCTTGAGCATCACAGCTTGCGAGAGCGCGTCTTCCGCCATCTTGATCGTCCGCAGCTTTCGCCATTTAAAAAGAACCTTCTTCGCCAGCCTCGCTTGTTCCGGCGTGAGAGGTGGGTATTCGTCTTCAAACAACTGATCGAACTGTGCCGCAACGGATCCTGGTGTGGATTTCCGAATTTTTTCGAGGCGTTTCCTTTGCGTTTCCATCTTGACTTCGAGCTTTTTGAGCCTAGTTTCCATCTCTTTCTTCTCGAGTTCTTCTTTCTCCTTGATGTCGTCGGTCGGAAGGAGCGGAGAATCGGGTGTTTCGATCGTCGAAGGTAGTCGCTCTGCAAAGTTGTCGAATCCGTCGATCCCGAACGGCTTCTCGTACAGATCTGGCAGATTGCTGAAGGTCATAGTCGAATCGGCAACGCTCGTTTGGTCCGTCGTCCAAGTTCCACTCGAGAACGGTCTCGAGCCAGCTCCGCTGGAAGAAGCTTCTCCGTCGTCCATGTCTTCCGTTACCGAGTCGAGGAAGCTCATTCTGCTCTCTGGACGATCTCCACTCGCGGTACTCGTCGCGACCGAAGACGTTCTGGAATGTCGTACCTTGAGGATACTCGAATACAGCTGGTTCAAATCCTCGTCCTTGAGTGCGTCGAGGTTGACTTCCTTGCCGTTCAGTCGAGCCACAACGGCTTCTCGACGAGCATATGACCAGTCGGCGTTCTCTCCTGCTGCTGGCATTGGAGATTCTGGGCGCAGGCGGGGCGACGAGGTTCCGGCGTCATCGTGTGGGCTCGCAAGCAAGGGTGACCGGAGTTTTGCTGTTTCTCGAGCTTTTCGTACTTCTTCTGGATGACTTTATACGGGTACAATAGCACAGCTGTCAGTAATCGAGTACGATGCAGAAAGATACAGCGCCTACGACTCACTTGAATCGAAAAACGTGAAAATCTCCTAGAATGACCCGAAAGCCAGATCTGAGTTCTTTCGGCTGCAAGGAGTAAAGCAGCCACGTCAGATTGGAAATAAAACGTGGGGTCATTTGAATGTTTCCCGACTTACCTGGCCTGGAGGAATCCTGAGTCCATTCACCATGGTCGTACTCCCCGGTCCAGCGTGCAGGGTTACGACGTCTGTTCCGTCCTCTTCGTTCGTCCGACATTCAAAGTAGCAGTGCTCCGGAAGAATGCTGGGGCCGGAGAGCTTGATGTCGGCAGGTTTCGAAGATTCCGAGTTGCCAACTGTTGTTTGGCCAGACTTGATTTGATCTGTATAGAGCGAGAGAGAGTTGTTAGCGAAACGCAGGTGACGGATTCGATCGAAGGAAAACCGTACAGATCAGACACTCCGACATGAGAGGATCTTCGTTCAAGTTGACGAGATGTGGCATCTGCTCCAGCGGCAACCATCAGTATCGCATGTAATGCCAGCTGAACGTGACTAGAGGTAACCAGAAGTATACTTTTTTCGGAGTGTGTACTCCTAGCAGGTTCTTCTCGATCGTGATTCCCAAACTCTCGAGTGCCTTCTCCCTCTCCTTCTGCACCTCTTTCGTCTTTTCCAACTTTTGTTCCCACGTCTCGGTCACGCTCGCCATCAACTTCTCACTTGCCTCCAACTGGTCCTGTAGTTCGGCTTTACTGATCGTTTTCACCTCACCGGAAGAAGTCTTGTACTGAACCATTTGCTTCTCGGGAGGTAGCGTCGTATCCCAGGTCGACTCGCCCGGTAAAGAGGGGGATCCATTTGTTCCAAGTCCAGGAGAAGGGAGAGCCATGCGTTGTCGCAACGTCTGCAGTTCTTCTTTGAGTTCGCGAATGAGTTTGGCATTGGGATCTTCGTTGACAACTGCCTTGTTCTTGATCTTTTTCGCTTGATCGCTGATCACGCAGATATTTCATCAGTCCCGCATGTCTCGCGTCTCGAGAAGAATAGTCGATCAACTGACGCATAACGCAAGGTTGACAACGTCTCTTCGTAATCCGCAGGCGAGATGGCGGCGATCATGGCAGTTTTCGAATTTCCTCCAAGCGAGTCCTTGAGCAGCCATGTCAAAACCTGAATCAGGCAAGCGAATTCAACGCGTGAGCTGCACTCGTCTTGATGAATTCGCAAAGGGGGGAGGAAATCGACTGACCGAATCGCGGTAAGGGACTTTTTCAGCTGCTCGTTTCGCTTCTTTCGTTCCCCCACTCGCTGCCGCAAGTGCTGCAATGACTCTTCCGAGAGTCGTCAAACTCTTGTTGATGAGAGCACCTTCCTTCAACCTGACTCCGGTCGCTCCGGTCGAGTTTGCCCGCTCACTTCCTGCGAGGTCGACGAGCGAGATTCTCGAAACTTTCTCTCCAACCATGTCGGTGGCCGGATCGTGTCGTTTCTGAGTCAGAAGCAGGGTGAACACCGCGTGAGATCGTGAAGAGGTTTCGTTCATGTTGGTTGCCGCGACGGTTCGAGCCTGGAGAAGAACATGAAAGCAGGGGTTTTCTCTCGTGAGCACACGTTACACAAGCGGATGAGAGGATGAGGTCGTGGCGATTCACCTTGGTTCCTTCATCCATGAGATGTTCAATGTCTTGAAAGTTGACGACGGCACATTTGCTCAAGTTCTCGACGTATGGACCCAATGTCGGATGTTCTCGGACTTTGAGAGTACCCTTGTTCGATGGGTTGAGAAGATCTCGAACCTCTGGTCATCGCGAGTAAAGGAGAATGAGCTAGGAGCGAGAAAGGCGGTCCAAGGATCTTGTTGGTACTCACTTTCTTGATAGATCTCCGTATACGATACCTAGAGGGTTTCGGCACATCAGCTTTTCGCGCTGAAATGAGGGAGGGTAATGCAGGCGAAAGCCCCCTTGCCTCGACTGTGAATTTTAATCCGTCCTGTTTCGCTTCGGCTGCCTGAATGCGCTCAAACAACGCTTCGCAGATCAACGGGATGATACCTCTGTCTGAACCGTACCCCATCATGGAGTACGATTTTCCTGTTGCGCGAAACAAGAGAACCAGGTTAGCCTTGCATAAAAAGTTGGCGATTTCTGCATCTCCGAGAGACGAATCTGACCAGAACCAGTTTGGCCGTCTGATGGGGCGTCGACACGAACGAGAGTCAGTCGCAAAACAGAATCATTGCGACAAGCAAAATACGGGACTTGCAAGCGAAAATGCAAGTGTTGAACCCTTGGAACGAGTGATCGAGCAAGTCTTTGCCAAGATCTTCATAGAGGGTCTCCTGCGAAGCGTACCCCGGTTCATCTTTGGCGCAAGCCGACCTTTCGGAACACACACAAAGTCGAGAGTTTTAGATCAGATTCGCGGTAGGTAGAATGCAGGACGAGGGAAGGAGGATGTGGCAGGGTTGGTCATTCGTACCAGTAGGATTTGTCGAACGCGAATGATTTCGTTTCCTTCTCAGTCGTTCGATTGGCACCCTGACTGGTGTTGGTGATTTCAGGTGGATCGAGGTACGTGTTGTTGCCTTCCATTCGGACAAGCCCTTTCGCACCTCGAGCGATTTCTGCGTGAACCCGAGTAAGAACCCTTCGGTTCAGTCATTGAACAGTGCCCTTACACCCGAGAGAGCTACTGACCTCGAGAGTTGAGAGGCCGACATCGTACCTGCGACGGAATATGAGGGTCAGCGGGTTGTCAAGAACGAGAGAAGAGGCCTGAGAGTTCGAGTGGGGGTTGAACCGGGAAAGAAAGCGAGAGGGCAGGGGCACTCGGGACGGCGAGATGCACTTACGACTACTTTGATGTTGCCTGCGCCCGACATGTTGCAACGCTAAGCCTTCAATTGGGCAAGTCGACACGAGGTTGAGGGATCGCGCCGAGCACGAGACAGCGCGACGAGACGGCCACCAATGTTGGACGGTGCAGCACAAACCGCCCTTGGTCGGACTGCCGCACGAATCCCTGGAGCGACTCGGGAGCGTACAAAGTCGCGTCGAATCCTCGGGAGATGTCGATGATGCCGCGTTCTGGGAAGCGATATTGCCGGAGAGCGATATTACGCTTATCTGAGACCAGCCGAGTCGAAGACTGGAGGGCGATTCACTGCGGTCTCGTATTCGTAGCAGTACGATCAGCCTCGGACTGCGAAACAGGCCGGGAGAAACGTGATCTCGTTCAACAAGCAAGTTCGCGATCAGTGAGGCTTTCACCACCTCAATCTCCGCTCAGCTTCTCTTGATTCAGCAAAGACAACGAGAATCGTACAGCATGAGCGACGCAGGATCCAACTACGGTAACGACGAGTGAGTTGACCTTCTCTCGAGATTCCCTTTTCCTCACCGTTTTCCACCTCCTGCACCTCGCGTCTCGCTTGAGCTGATCGCCTATTGTTCGCCAGCTACGACGAGGGAAACTTTGTACGTACAAAAGATCCTCATGCGGCCGTTCTCCGTGGGACGCAGACTTGGGCAAGAGAGGAAGCCAGCTGCACAGCTTTCTCGGTCGAGCAATCTTGATCGCGTGCAAGATGGGACCAGTTGACGAGTTCATACGCTCGTATCGGCAGCGCATCCGCGAGGCTCAGCACAGTGCCAGGAGGAAGTTTCGAGGGTCCGACGAATGAACTCCGAACCGATGGATCCTCTGCCAGAAGCGGAAACCAGTGCATTCGGAGTCGTACAGGATCAGCAACAAAGGACAGCGAAACAGCTGCGAATCGGGATGACAGTGTCAGAGGTGGACAAGCAAGACTCGGAGACCTCATCGCAGTTCGCTGATTCTGTTATTCTCGTCGTTATGTCTAGGACAACTTTGATCCGTCAACAGCTGAAGAGTACCTGGAATCGGCTCAACACGAAGTGCAAGGTGCGGATCAGATTGTCGAATCGGGAGGAACCGCGAACGGTCACACTCCGAAACATGCCAACAAGGAACGAGTGACAACGCCCTACATGACAAAGTACGAACGAGCGAGGATTCTGGGAACGAGGGCGCTACAAATTTCGTATGTTGAAAAAACCCCTCTGTCCTTTTGGCTGCGAAACGAAAACGAGAGATACTGATCCGTTTTTTCAATTTCCAGGATGAACGCGCCCGTGTTGGTGCCACTCGAAGGAGAGTCCGACCCACTTGTGATTGCGCAGAAGGAGTTGTCGGCAAAAAAGATCCCGCTCGTCGTGAGAAGGTTTTTGCCAGACGGTTCGTACGAAGATTGGCTAGTGAGCGAGCTCCTGACCGAGTAGAAGCCGTGAAACCCGTCGAGGCATTTCCCAAGTTGGGATCACCCCGTCTCGCCTCGGGGACAAACTCCTGGACGCCACGGGAGGTTTTGTAACAACAGTTCACACATTACAAGGGGAGAGAGAAAACAGTGTCTGTTCAGGAGGTTGTAGGAGAGAAAAGATCAGAAGGGCAATCCTTCCTCGTCCCCTTCTGTCACCCTCAGCGTTTCACAGAACAACCTATAGTTGAAGTTGCCGTGTCGATCGACAAAAGGGGCATGCAACAGTCGATCAACCTGTAACTCAAATCGGCGACGGGTCAGTTGCCATGTTACACGACTCCTGCCAACGTTCTCTCGCACCTCTTCCGGACTCATACGATCTCCACTTGAAGTGAGCCATTCCCGCAAGACCGTGCTCTTGACGAATCCAGTGTTGTGTTCGTCAAACGATGCGAAGGCCTCGAGCAGGTCCGGTTCCGGGTCGAGAGTCGAGAGGTGATTCGACATCAAGGTCACGAAAGCTGGGGGCAACAGGGTCACAGTCGAAAAACAAGAATCATGAGCAAGGTTGGAAACGAGGGTCGATAACGTCAAAAGGATCCGGTTCTCACTGGTGAAATTTAATTTGCCATCTGGCAGTACTCCGTCTCCGGACGCTGACGACAAGAGCGCTTTGATTGTAGAAGGAGATGGGGTTTGACCTAATGCATAAGGAAAAGGGAGGTACGGTTCAGCGAAGGACGATTCCAATCGCATCGAGCTCGTGCAACTGACCAAGCGACGAAAGCAGGCCCTTCAAGTCAGTCTCGGTGATGAAGCCATCACTGTCTTGATCGATCAACTAGAAGCAGCGAGGGAAGTCACAAGTTGAGTGAACGGTCTCGTTCCGAGTATCCGGTGACACTGCTGGACTTACGTTGAAAGCTTCTTTGAAGGTCTGGATCTGCTTAGCCTGTGATCACCACATGGTCAGCCAAGTCGGCGCCTGAGCAGGGGTACAAGCGGTACGAGAGCTGATCGGTGCGTACATCGAACACAGCGTAAGCAGCACCGCTCGATTGCCTCGGGTGCCTAGTCGAAGCCTTCGAGTTGGATTCTGCTGATGGTCGTCCCAGTCCGAGCATCGTGAGTGGACGTGGGAAGCGTGAGTTTAGCCAACGATGTACACGCGCGCGCACGCGTGTCTCAATTAGGGCTGGAAACCATTGCAATTGAAGAAAGTAATTCATATCAGTTATCTACTACCTCACTAAGAATATTCTGTGTAATCGAGCATATTCGGGTTATGAGCCTTCTTGATTGGAGGGGAGGAAGCTTGGGTCAGCGGTGGTCACGGGTTCACGTTCGCGACAGGTGGATCACGAAATGCGCTTGTCCTTCTCAATTCTTCGCAGGCCCTGTATCGAATTGTTTCGAGTTCAAGGCTCCTCGTCTCGACCGCAAACTACTATTGGCGTCGAGAGCGAACGGGCAAGTGGTCAGCTCGAGGTGGGAGGAAGCTGTAAGCTGCGGGAGCGACGAATGTCAATAGCGTATTTGCACGAACCTCTCGTTCGCGAACGTTCGCCCCTGTCTCTCCATGACTCGGCGACGGACAAACAGGAGTCAGGGGAAGATGAGAAAGCTGATCGATGGCGATTCTATTCTTGCCTCCCTATCTCTCACTGCCCTTGAGCCGACCATGGCCAGGCTGGCAGTATCCAATTACCGACACTCGTGAGTCTTCTCTCTCTCGCTGTCTTTACCCTGCTCCCCTGCCCCCGGCTGGCATATCTACTGTCATCGTCATCATCGACATCGTTCTACCTCTGCCATCGCTGTCAATTTTGTCGCGGCCGTAACTGACTTATTTCTCTCGTCCTTCTTTCGCTTGTCACAACGTTTGCTGCTTCCCATCTCCAGACTCAGGCTCGCAGTAGTCGTTGTTTCTCGCTCTCCCACGAAGTGCTTTCGCGCCTGAGGAAAGGCAGCATCAGAGAGAAGACTCACGAGTGTCGGTAATTGGATACTGCCAGCCTGGCCATGGTCGGCTCAAGGGCAGTGAGAAATAGGGAGGCAACTGACATATATCAATAACCGAGTCGCTTCCCTGCCTAATTTCGTTCGGCTCGGCAGTCGGCTCGCCAAGATGACGACTGGAATGTCTTTTACGATTTCTTTCATCCCGATCGAAGGAGGCGTCAACCGTGGCGCTTGCAAAAGACCGCGGCGGGAACATCAACACCTCTCCGTCGTTCGGTACGAAGACGATCGTGAAGCACATCTCAGCCGTCAGCTTGGCGAGCCAAGTGGATCTAACGAGCGAGGGGAGGCAGGGAAGCGACACGCCCTCGCGACTGAAGGGAACAGCTTGCACGATTCACAAGGTTCGAACTTCACGCCTTGCGATAGACATAGAGCGAAAAATACTCGACGGGTTGATGGCCAACAAGGTTCGAGCGATCAGGAGCAAGCCAATAGCATCGTGGCGGGTGAGAGCGCTCGAGCGAGGAGAGTCACGTGAAGTAGAATGAGACCTTTGCAAGCAGAATTCAAGTTTTACGAGTGCAGCTCCGTCTCATGAGGAGCCCGATCGGCGAGACCAAGTTGAGCGGGCGAGGAGCCAATGTCGTCTGCAGCGTGCGTGAGGAGGTACAAGCAGGCAAGCCTCTCGAGGATGCGAGCTAGCTCATCATGGCTAATGAGAGGCGAAGCAATCGGCGTGGGTGTCAAGTGACAAGCCGCAAGCAGCTCCATCTCGCGAGTTCTAGAGTTCGCTTCTGCCAACATCCAATCTCACCCACATCATGCTACGCTCTTCTAGCTCACGACTATTGCAATCCTGCTCGCCTGTGACACCGGTCCAAACGCGCGCGTATGCTACAGCCAAGAACGCCGCGGCATCAGGATCCCGAAAAAAGGCGGCTCAAGTCAACCGAGGCACGAGACCAGGAGAGGGTGCAGGAGATTCTCGAGTCGAGGCAATCAAGAATGTACGTTCCACCACGCTCACAAGCGCACGGCGGATGCGTTCGCAGCGACTTGGAGAAACGCGGATCTGATCAGTCTCATCTCTCGTCTGATCAGGTTTTGTACGAATCAACCCCTTCCGATGCTGATCGGTTAGCAGCGCTGCACAAAGTCGTACCATCCGCCGAAGTACACGAAACGATCACGCGAGCATGGGCGTTACACCAACGTCACAAGCGGGAAGCGCATTCGAACGAACTCGCACGCAAGTACACCTCGATGCG
This sequence comes from Sporobolomyces koalae, assembly GCF_050403365.1. Lineage (NCBI taxonomy): Eukaryota > Fungi > Basidiomycota > Microbotryomycetes > Sporidiobolales > Sporidiobolaceae > Sporobolomyces > Sporobolomyces koalae. The sequence goes on from NW_027481766.1 coordinate 419,777, forward strand.
TCAAGCGATCGACCTGTTGGAGAAGACGGACAAGAAACTGTGGCACAAGGCGGTTGAAGGCAGGAAATTCCAGAACGTGGATCAGAGCGATGCGACGAACGCTCGGCTCGAAGGCATCGTGCCTCGCGAGATGCGAGTACCGATGGAACAACCGGCAGGTCAATTGTGGGACAGTAATTGGAAGGCACCCGCGGTGGCACCACCGAAAGCTCCCAAGAAGGCTTGAAATCCGCATTACGTTCGATTCGCAATTAATGCCAGCTCGGCATCCGGGAGCTCTGCGCGGAGAGGGATTCGAGTCGAAACAGTCCCGAGCGCTAAGAGTGTATCAGATGGCAGGATACAGGCGTGTCAAGGTGGCACGGGTTTTGAGGGAGCGAGACAATCCAACAATAGGCGGCATGTGAGACTAAGGGCAAGTCGAGCGCAGGAAGTGGTATCAGATGAATGCGTCCCACGAGAAAGTGTTCGACAGCTAAAGTGCACATGGTTCAGCACTGAACGCCCAACGCGGAGAGCAGAGATCCCGAAGAGCTCACTTGGTTCATCGACTTGCGATAATTTTCCATCTCGAATAGATTGACATGACCGACGTGCTCGGTCGAGCCCGGTTTGATGCCGTCACTCGATGCGCATCCGAGAACCATGTGGTGTGGATGGAACGCCATCGCAGTCATGCTCGACGCGCGAGAGTTGAGCAAACCAGCTGAGAACAAGTCGGGTCACGCAGGTGAGCCATCGCTGCTGAACGCCGGTCAAGTATGGCCCGAAAGAGTGCACGTACAGGTGTTGCGGAACTTGGATATGGGTTGCTCGAGATCATTCATGTCCCAAACTTTGACCACGTTGTAAGCCGAACTCCTGTCAAGGTCCGAAAGAGACGAGATCAGGGGTGCGCTCCCTTTTTCTTGAGTACAAATTGCTCGAACGTACGTGGCAAAAATCGGAGCATGTTCGTGCACGGTCATCTGCGTCATTCCTCCTTGATGGACTTTGACCGTTTTGATCGGCTCGTTGAGTCGAATGTCCCAGAAACACACCTCTCCGGCAAGACTACACAAGGCACGATTCCACTTCAGTTTGGGTGGCGATGACGGAGAGACACAGCAGAGAGACATCGCGCACCTGCCAGTTACGAGTTCTCGGTTGCCTCCTCGTTGCATGTGAACGTTCGAGACCCAGGCTTGGTGACCTCCTACGTAGCGTTTGACCATATTGTCTCGGGGCGCCACCCGACGATCGTACACCTTGATTCCGCCATCGCCAAAGCCAGCCACGACGATATTGCCAGCGACTTGATCGCACGTGAGCGATGTCAAACACGAATTGGCACGGGTCACAAGATCCTGTAAGATCGGGTTGGTGACAAAGGGTCAGCGTAATTTCCCACCAGAATCCGACGACAAAATATCGTGAGGCAGGCTCACCTGCAAGATCGTCTCGCGAGTCGCATCCCAGATCCGAATGAATCGCACGTTGCCTCCCATGAGAACTTGTCCTCTTCCCTGCTGCCACTCGACCACGAGTCCCGCATCGGCTTCGTTCGAGCTCGTCGGAATAGTTTCAGAGATGCCCTGGAACGACGAAATGAGCTTGACGTCCTCGGGGGACTCGTACGAGCGGAACAGTCGAATGTCGCCATCGGCTGAATGTCATACAACCATATGAGCACAAGTCCGATAGGCCTCGCGTGTGCGAATAGATTCGGGGGCTTACAAGAAGCCGTCAAGAGGAGAGCTATGTCATCCTCGTTGACGAACCGTAGAGACGTGATCGGCACATTCGGGGGCGTGCCGTTTGCGAAATGGTTGATTCGCAGGTTCTTCTCCCATTCATAGACAGCGATGTTGCCCTTGTTGTCCGACGAGAGCAAGTGAGGTTCGAACTGATGAAAGATGATCCGATTCGGCACGGCTTCGCTGCTGAAGAATCCGACCTGCTCATCCCATCGTGCGCGACCTTGAAAGCAATCGCTGAGAATTAGTTCATATTCCTATGATCTGCTTCAGCCCCGAAGCTTACACGCTGGACCTTTCATCGGTTGAGTTTTGATGATGATAGCTTCGTTGCGCTGCCGTCTCCAAATCCGCTCATTGTGCGAAACACTTCCTGGCTCATCCGCCTCGGTCGACTACAGGAGATGACCATTCTGAGCAAGAAGACGAGATTCATAAGATGGGAGAGTAGGACAACGTACGCGCATTTGAGACTCCTTGTAATACTCGAGGGCAAAGTCGAAGAAGGTACTCTTCATCGGGAACACCTGCCCATTTTCTTCAGCGTCCGCATTGATCACCGGCAGAGTTCTGCGGTGTTTCAACCTCTCTTCGTCCTGTTGAATGAGTTGCGAAATGGTCGTTTCGATCTGTGCAGGGTCGATCGATGCCGAGAGTCGAGTCTTGAGCGCAGGTTTCCCCACTCGCATCTGCAAATGTCGTAACGAGTCGGTCGAGGCAGACTGTTGAAGGGGTACCCGAGTTTGAGTCGTCGGCGTCGAGTTCGTCGTCGGACTCTTGAGTCGCGTCGTCGACGAGAATGATGGTGGTGGACTCGGAGCTGGAGTCGAAGCTGCCGAACCATCGAGGGCCATGTGTGCGAGACTTCTGACGGCCGTCGCAGTTCGTTTGATCGTTCCTCCTAGTCCAGTTGTTGGAGGCGGATGACCGGTAGGTCGCGCGGGTTCACGCGTTTGGACCTGGTCTGCGTGCACAGTCGCAGGTGTCTGTGATGGAGCGATGCGAGGATGGGAAGCAGCAGGGGGAGCGTTGTTGAGAGCTGACCGCGCAGCGGGTCCGAGCGGGGAAGCGAAGAGTTGCTCGAGAATGAAATCGACGACTCGTTGTGCGAGTTCGGCAATCTCGGGTTGAGGATCGATCGACAGGTCGAAAAGGGCCTGGTGAATGCAGGAGAACATGGTGGCTTGGAACGCGGGATTCGAAGGACCTTCGTTGCTTTCGGCGGCAGCGTTCAGGTTCGCCGAGATTGATGCGAGTCGTTCCTCGAGACCACCGTTCGCCGATTGTCCCGCACTGACCTTGTTCGCTCGCTCCACGATCATTCGGTACGCAGCAATGATGAATTGCCCAATGTGTTCGTTCACCACCGACGACAGGAGGATGATGAGTTCCCTTCGAACTGGGGGTGATCCATCCGACGCGGACTTGAGGGTTGCCATCGCGACGCCCAATTCGACGTCTGTCTGCTCGCTCGCAGAAAGTCCCGACGAGGCTTCGCAACATGCGACCGATCTGCCAAACTTTTTCGCCGGGTTACTCGATCCAGTTGTCCCGAGCAGCGTGCCGAGAGCGTACATGACCGACGCGCGCACTTCGGGCACCGGGTCGGTGTGGAGGAGGTTACAGAAAACCTCGTGTACCCGAGCCTTGACTCCCATCCCTTTCGCCTCGTCAAACTCGTCCCACATCATCGCGATGCACAGGATCGCCCATTGCCGCAAGAGTGGATCTTCGTCTCGGAGGTGAACCAGGCACGATTCAAACACGTTGACCCGAAGACACGCGACTTGTCCATTCCTGTAGTCCCGACAGCACACGGCGAGGATGAACGCACACATTGCCCGATGTTCCGAGACGTTCGGCAGTGGGAGTTGGTTGGTCGAGGAAGGATGCAGGACCGAGACGAAGTAAGTGTAAGGCGCTTGATCGACTGAACGGGACGAAGGGTACGCCTGCTTGAGGAGGTCCTCTTTGCAATTCTCGTACACGGCCAAGATCCGTGCCCAGATGTAGATCAAAACGGGTTTGAGTTCGACGGCGGGTGCTTGCAAGAGACGAAGGACGTAGGCGAAGATACCGATCGAGAGTGCAACGTTGACAGCCCATGGACCGAGATCGAGGAATTTGCACAGGAGGATCAGAGCTTTGAGGCGATGCGCTTGCGACAGCAGGACTTGCAACACGACTGGCAGTTGCTCCGGATGCCGCCGTTTCGCGACCGTGCCTTGCTCGAGCCAGATCTCGAACGCGGTGAGCTGCTCTGCGAAGAAAGTCGAATGGATGTACGGTGAGGGCGGAGGTGGCGGGAGTGGTGGTGGGGGCTGATCCGGGAGAGTCGGCGGTTGCGGTGGAAGCGAGTCGAGCCATCGCTGTTCATGTTCGAGCAGCGCAGGCAACTGGGCGAGACACATGTCGACAGCGAGATCCCAGCTGTCCCAAAGCGGGTGATTGTGAGTTTGCGGCAGGGCCGGAACGGAGATGGGCGTGCACTCGTAGAACCGCATGATCCTTTCTGCGAGGAGGAACCCTCGAAACAGAGCGGCGACGACAAGATCGTGTCGGAACAACTTTTGGAAGAGGTCGCGTGGGAGAGTGTTCCATGCGATCGTGTCGGTTACTGCCGTAAAGATCCACGTCAACTCTCCCAGCGGCGTGCGCCGATCGTTGAGTTTGCCGGGAATCTTGAGCAGCATGTCGACGTCGAGGTTCGTCTTGAGAGGATTTCGCAAGAGGAAGAAGCGCAGGGCGATCTCGATAGGAGAAGTGAGGCAACAGGTGAAGAGATCGGCTGGGAGGTCCGGGTTCATGGGCAACTGCTCGTGCCCGAGACAGGCTCCAAGTTGAATCGTATCGCGGAACGGCACGGTCGGAATTGTCGGTTTCGCCTCGGCAGGCTGACCATCAGGGCCGACTGCTCCCTGCGCCTGCGCTGATGCCGCTTCCCGCTCGAGTTCCTGATCTCGCTTCAGGCTGAACTCTTTCACTTTCTCAACAATGTTGCCCGCTGCCGAGCAGTCCCACACGTAGATTGCTGGGCTTCCAATCCAAACGATGATGTCGGCGAGCGAGACCGGGATGTACTGCGTGTACTGCCGGTTGAACAGCCACAATTCTCCGCTCGGAGTGGGTTTCGGCACTCCGTGTCCGTTGTAGTAGAACAGCGTGCGTTCATTCTTGGCCGTCTTGCGTGCGGCCGTGCAAAACTTCTTCGCGTCCTCGATCGGTGGGTCGAGGTACTGCTTGTAACGAGTTTTCGGGGTCGCGGCGAGGTTCTCGAACTGCTGTTGCAAGTTTTTGCCGATGCGTTCCATCGCCTTGTCCTTGGCAAGCGCGTAAGGATCGACCCAGCATTCGAGTTTGGCGCAGGGGTCCGTCTTGATGACATCTGGAGGGTCGTACCCGATGCGCAGGCACACGACGAGCACTGCAGATGCAGTCCGAATGCGATCTCGATTGCGCCAGTCAATCTTGTGATCGGCTGGGTCGGACGAAGGGGGTTTGGGGAGCCCGACTCGTTCGTGGCGGGTGTCGGTCCAGTACAAGAAGTAATTCTTCTCCAGCGCCTGCAGTGTGCGTTCCTTCATGTATTAGCATCCTGCGAATACGTGCACGGAGGAGAGGTGTGACTCACTTGGAGGAACTCTTCCGACGAGTACGCTTCCGAAAACCCATGTCGCATGTTCTGCCCGCAGTACTCGAGAGTCAGCCTCGAAGCGTGTCCTCTCGTGAGATGGATGGGGGAAATAAGTACTTACGGAATCAATGTCGACGCCTTCGTCCCATTCGCCGTAACTCTGACGACCGTAATGAGTTTGGTACTCGTCGGCCGAGTGACCTGCATCCGACTCGTCATAGTCCTCCGAGTCTGAACATTCGTCCGAGTCGACTTGGGCGAGAGGAGGTTCACTCGGTGGAGGATGCTCTACTCGAGGCATGATAGGCTTGCGGTGCTTCCGACGTCTGCGAGAGGGGAAGGACCCAAGTTCAGCTCGGTCTAGGCCAGAGAGACGGGTGAGAAGACACGAACAGCGTTCACCGAGCCTATCGTGCGCTGCGGCCGGTGAGAGTAGCCGGCAGAGATCGAGGCTGCGCGAGCGGGGTAAAGCCTGGCGAGATGACGGGTTACTCGGCGAGGCGTCTGATCGGAGAGCCGATTTCGGGGATGCAGATAAGGATAGTGGCGCTGTGGGTATCTGTACACAGAGTCGAGCAAGCAGGTGCGAGATGAGGACGAGCGCCGAGGTCGAGCGGTGAGACGTCTCCCGATCGACTATCTTCCACACGACTCATACTGTCCCGATCTGACATCTCGCTACACCGGTGACGACCAGCTCTTGTCGTACATGGCTTCGAGCGCTGCCGGCTCGCCAAACCTCGGACTCGGCAATCCATCCACCTTCTCGACCTTGGACCCTTCTCGATCGAGGCTCAGAGATGCTTCTGACCCGAGCAAACCTCCAAAGGACCCTGCCAAAGGTATGTCTCGACGAATCCGAGCTGTCCCATCTCGCAAATCGCTCACTCGCTCGGGGATTTCCCCCACCTCGATTTCCTAGTCATCATCAGGTTCAAAGCGACGGGCAACGCGCCCATCATGAGGCAGAGCGTATTCAAGATTACCGCGAGTCACCGGTTTCAAGCCGTGCACGCGTTTCTCCGTACCCAACTGAATCTCAAACCCTCGGACCCCCTCGTATGTTGTCGACATGTCTGCACAAACGTCGCCCTTTTTTTCCCTGTCGCTGATTATTCTGCGGTCCACAGTTCCTGTATCTCAATTCTTCGTTTGCGCCGGCTCCTGACGATGTCATCTCGAGTCTGCTCGCCGTACGTCATTCTCCTCCCGTGAATTCACCTAGTGAGTCGCATTGTCGTTCTGACGTGCACAGCCAAAACAGTCTTACGGTACAGAGGGGCAACTGAATGTCAATTACAGGTATGCCCCCGAAACCCAATTGACCTAGTCGGAATCCGTCATGACGCTGATCTGCTTTGCTCGCCAGCTCGACCCAAGCATGGGGCTGATCCCCACTCTTGCCTTGTACTTATACCCCTTCCAGCCTGCAATACCCTCATTCCTGCTGTTTTCGATCCTTCTTTTCATGCATCAATAGTATCAAAATACGTCCTTCGTTGAGTAACCGGTACACCTCGACACGAGGTCAAGTTGAGAGTCGAGAGATCGGGACACGATTCGAGGATCACGTCCAGGAACTTTGCTGTTGCGCACACACACACAGTAGGAGTTATTGATCTTGTAGTCACGCTCCAAGGGGCAAAGACCAAAAAGAGGAAGACATACGAGTGATTCGAGTTTCAGCAACATGAAGTCCTTTCAACTTTTTGCAGTGACTCAAGTACTGCGCGGCTTCGTCATCGATCCGAGTCGAATCGAGTACGAGCGTCTCGAGGTTCGAAGCGAATCCTTCCTCCGATTCACCGTTCGAATCGGGATACGCAAGCCCTTCGAGCATCCATGATTCGATTGGGATCGACGTCAGGTTGAGCACTCTGCATTGCTTGCCAAACCGACTGATGATCGAAGTCATGGGTTGACCCGACCTCGCGAGGTAAATGTTGCCAAACAATGACAACGATTCCAGTCCAGTCAACGACTCGAGTGAAGGCATCAACCGTTTAAAGACATCGTCTGTCAACCCTGGTGCCCTCGTCGATGAAGCTGGGATCGATCCGAGTTTGAGCACTTTGAACCGCTCGCGTTGTTCGACTGGTCTCTCGGCGACGATACGAAAAAAGGTTTCGAGGGTAGCGGGCGTGAGAGGTAGACCCGATAGACAGATCTTGGTGAGGTGCCATTCGGGAAGCGATTCGAGCGCTGCCGAAACGAGGTCGAGCGATTTGCATTGAGTGTACGACAGGTCGAGTCGAGCCAGAGTAGGAGCGCACAGCGCGAGTAATCGACCGAGTGCCGCGTCGGTCACGAGTGTGTTTTTCAGCTTGAGGCATTGCAACCTCGATAGCGGGAAAGCTGTAGCCGAAGCATTCGACATGGCAGCTTCGACGATCGCGTTGACGTTCTTCTCGTTCTGATTCGAAATCGATTTGGAATCTCACAAAAAGTTTCAGGACAACGTGGACATTGCAGCATACGCTCGAGAACTTGACGAACCAAGTTGCCGACTGCCTCCAGCTTGAGCACTTCGAGCGAGGGACATTCGGTCACTAGCGCGGACAACCCTCGAGTTCCTACGGCAGTGAACGACAAATTGGCACTTCTGAGATTCCTTCCCGAAGCGCGCGACAACGCTTTGATGGATTCGTCTCCGACTTTGGTACATGCTTTGAGGTTGATGCGGCTGAGGAGCGCGAGTTGCGCCAGCACTTTGCTCAACGACACGTCTCGCAAAGTCGGCGAATGCGAGAGGTCGAGATCGACGAGAGCAGTGCACAGATGTATCCGGTTTAGGAGAACAGATGGGACGGCAAGCGAGGCGAATGACAAGCGAGAAATTCGATCGGAAAAGAAGATCGCTGCTAGAGACAGAACGCTGACCCCCGGATCGTTCGGTACTTGGAGAGCTTGGTACGACAAGAACAAGACTTGAGCGAGCAAGCGATTGGCCGTTTCTTCGGGAAGGTGAGAAACCGCATGTTGGATAGCGATGACAGGAGCTCTGGTCGTCGTATCTCGTTGCGGATCCCAACCGACTGCGTTCGAGCTCTTCTTCTTCCCGACGTCGCTGCTGCTGCTCAGGCGAACGACCTCGTAGATGGCGAGTGCCGCCTGTTCAATACAGAGGTGCTTCAGAGGAACGACGGTGCTCTTCTGTTGCTTGATCGCAAGATAGGTAGCCCCTCCTCCAGCGTGCTCTGCCAAGTGATGCGAAGCGATCAAGCGTGCCGTGTCGTCCGCGGCAGTCGTTGCGCCGAGTTGTCCAACAGTCGACCTCGTACGTTTCCGCTGCCTAAGCGATGGCGGACCATTAGCAGTGCGCTTTGGCGCCATAGACCTGTCGGGTGGTCTAGGCGCGAGTCTGGTTCCAATGTAGCCGGAGACGGTCGCTCATTGATGAGTGATCTCATCAAATCGGCCGGCAGCCGGCGGCGAAATTTTTGAGACATTACTTTCGTAAGTAATAACTGCCCTTTCGAGGACGAAACGCCTGGTACATGTGGTGAGTCGGATCCAAAGCAAGGTCCATCGATCGCGCCTCAGAGAATTTTCAGGATCGTTGCCAGGCGGTATGTGCGTTGTCAACGAAAAAAGAAATCTGTTGACAAGATTGTCCTCTCAAGACTTCCAGAAATTGGAACAGACCAAGTTCGAGCCGGCACCGCGCGGGCTGTCGCCTGTACGCTGCATGTCCAGCTTTGGTGCTCACCGGGATACAATTCGTCGAAAATGTCGTGGACGAAGACAAGGCGAAGCATGCAGTGGTACTGGTCGCCTTATGCGATCCTTTGCCCAAAGAGAGAAGAACCAGACGGGTTTATTTGTACCCTTGCCTCTGCCTCGTCAGCACAGGACCATACTTGCTAAATGCTGAGCCTCTCCTTCTCAACAAGTCTGACGAGACGGCTTCTATCTGCTCGCCGTGGTCTACACCGCCACTTTTAGGTCGAATCACCTGCGTATCATCCAATAGCCCCGGTGCCGCGATCTTGCTTCTTTGACGTCGCGAAGGATGAAACGGCGACAGGATGGGTCAACCCATACCGAACAGGAAGATATTTGACAGGGTCTTGCAACGTTCAGGACGAGTTCAATCAACCCTTCGTCATACATCACCCGCGCCGTAAGCGTAGACGCGCTCGCGCACTCGCGGCCCGTGCTCTCTACGTGCTCTCTAGTTCCTCTTAAGGTCGCTCGCCCTGGTATTCTGGTACTGTGAACGTCCACGCTCACGCCGAGGTCGCGCAAGATCTTGGACCGAGCTTCCGGCCGTCTGGAGACGAGGTCGAGGAACGTAAGCGTCAACGTATGCGGCGCTCAAACGCCGGGGCGGTCGACTTCGGGTAGGAAGCTGAGTTTCTCGGGCCGCAAGTGTACGAGTGCAGCTTGGCATTCGGTGCGTTCAAGTGAAACTTGCGAGGACGGCTTCGAAGGTTATCCTAACTGTTTGTTGCACTACCCTTGCTGAGCCCCTTTTCGGTCAGGACAAATTCTGCACATGTTCATGCGGGCTGAATCTTTAGGGTGCCAAAAAAGCAGATCGAGCCAGCAGGGCGTAAGCTGTAAACCTGTACGATTTAGCCGTAACAGGGAATTCGTGCTCGTCGAAACCAGTCATAACCCAGAGAAGAAACTCTCGAATGACTGTGGTGCTCGTAACGAGGAGGAAGACGCGATATTAGGATGAATCTGGAGCGGGATAGGGGAAGATCAAGGTAGCCAACGAGAGATGCGACGTCTCAAAATCGGAAGAAGGAGGGAGTGCTGAAAGCAGGAGCAAGAGCACCGGCACTCAGCATCAAGATGACCGTTGCTCAGCACCAAGATGGCACGGTCTCTTGCAACAATGGCTTGCCGCTGTCTCGATTGTTGATCCATAGCTCACAATGGGGAAGGACAAGCTGAGGGAAGCTTGCCTCGCATTTGATTCAACTTCATCGTTCGCATGGGCTCAATCCGATTCCCGGAGCAAATGAGCGTCAAGAGCAAATGTCAAATTACTGCTGAAACGACATCGAATAACCGCCTCCGGGCTGCTCCGTCATCTTGAACTGATCGAGGCTGAACCCAAATTTACCTGATGGTCGGTGAACAGCCATCAAGTGAGCGCGAAACACAATCGCATCGGGATCGAAGTAGCTTTGACATACCCAGAACTGTGTTTCCGAGGTTCTTGAGCTTGCCTAGGACTTCGTCCTTTTCCTTCTGCTGCTGCACTTCGATAAGCTTTGGTAGTCGAGTCTGGGCTTCTTTCACTTGGCGAGACAGGAGTGGCGTAAGATCCGGGAGTGTTGCGAGCTTGTTGAAGTCATCGAGGGCGGCGGAAAGCGAGGACCAGCTGCCTATCGATTCATTCGCGAGCGCCTTCCGATGCAGTGCCTTGAAGGAATCCGGATTCTCATTGAGTGCTGTGGCAAGTGTTTCAGCAGGGGAATAGTTGCTGGAATCATCGACAGAAGCGAACCTTGATCGCAAGCTGTCACGGCTTCGCGCCATCGATTCTACATTACAATCGCAGTGTCAGCCTAGCACTCGGTCTGCTCCGCGAATGACGCAGACTGACCAATTTGAGCAGGCAAGCGGCGACGTTGGCGTAGAGAATCGCTCTCAGGGCTGAGATGTCCTTGAGCTTGTCGGCATCCGATATGTTTGCCTCGCCGAGATCTTTCGCAGTAGCAACAGTCGATGATTCGGGTATCGAACCACTGGCGTCAAGCGCAACAGCCTTCCCTTTGCCCTTATCCTGCGAGCTAGCAGGCGGGAGAATACCTAGCGCATCGCGATAGCTTGCGAGGGCGAGTTCGGGCTGTCCGTGGCCAAACTCGGCATTTCCCTTGATTTTGAGCGCCGTAGCCTCGTCTAGAAGCTCCTGAAAGTGATAGTGGGGGTGGACATGGGGGAATTAATCAGCTATCAGCTCAGGGCAGTCCACTTCATCAACACGCACGAGCGCAGCTATGATTGCAGCCGAGCACCGAGAGCCAGCAAGTCGATGCACTGGGGCGGTCTAGCAACTCACGCGAAGCTCTTGAACAGTCCATTGCACGACGGATGATTCATCTTCTTCATGTCCGGTTTCAACCATTCCGTCATTCTGCGGGGGAACCAGAGTCGCTTCAGCCGGAGATAGGGCGCTAGAAGTAGCTGCAGCGCCAGTAGTCGCGGTAGGTCTCGAGTCGAGGCCCGGCAACTCGCTTGTGATTGGCATCTCGCTTGAACCCGTCGCAGCAAGCGAACACCGCTGCTGTAGTGATCGAGGGAAGGCGTGGAAGATCAGTGTGCGACCGAGTAGAGCCTGTCGCAGGAATGATGTAAGGATAGAAGCTCTGATCAGAGCGCGCGCGCGTGGGCGCTCTGATCGTTCTCGCACACCAAGCATGCTCCACAACGGTCTGTGAGGCTTGGCCTATGTATATCCGCCGCTGCTCTGTGAGTCTCGCTCATCGTGCTTGAGCCGGCTCATGCATCCCTAGGTACATGATCAGGCGCGTCAGATTCTAGAGAGTTTGATCCAGTGCTCGCGGGCCGGGCACAGCTGCGCGCACGCTATGGACAAACGTTGTTGCCGAGTCTTTCGCGCTAATCCGACTCAGTCGCTCTTCAAAAAGAAGCAGAGCCGAATGACCGCTGCGGCTTCTCGCGGAGTGTGTCGTAAGGTCCAAACTTCCTTGATCCGGACTTGATTTTTTGCCCAATTCGGATATCGCTCAATGGACCTTCCTCGTCGAGCTGATGCACATTCGACTCGCAGGACATTTGCGATCGGCGTACTGTCCCGATACGTCGTGCGAGGGCGCGGAAATGGGTTTGCAATTCCGGCGCACGCTGAACTTGCCGCGAGCCGACGTCGGCGTCCATGCGCGAAGCCTCGCTCAATCTTCCCAAATTCGACAATGTCCCCGATCGTCCACGCTTGACGCACCAGAGACAGAAAGAGCCCTGACTGAATGAAAAGCGAGAACCCTCCATCCGCTTCTGCTCCTCGGTGTCCTTCTGCTCTCCCTTTATCTTTCGTTTTCCAAGTCTCTGTCTTCCGCCCCATCTCTGTCCCTCGAGCCATCGCCCGGTAGCGTCAAGCTCGTCAGACCGTCCTCTATCGACCGTCGCAACGAACCTCTGGCCGGCCCAGTCGTTCTCAACACTTCTCCCCGAGCAACTAGTCTCCGTGTCGCCTAGCTCGACACCTTCCTTCGTTTACTCTCACCGCCGGAAACCATGCCTTCAATCCCTTCGGTCGTGTCTATCGCTCTCCTCGCTCTTTCCCCTCTCGCCTGCGCTCGACCCACCGGTACTCGACCACTCGAGAATGTCAAGCGCTCGCGTGAGACCCCGAAAGCCAGTCTCCCCCTACCAAACTACAAGGACATCGATGCATCCATTCTGAACCGGATCAACGCCATGGCGGCCGCAGCTTCGGCCTCCGCCGCGGTCAAGGCGCGATCGCTCGACTCGGTCGTCGACGTCGACGAGATCTTCGAACGCTCGGTCGTCAAGCGACAGAGCACCACCAATGCAACGACTACAGCTGCGACCTGTCTCGATTCGACCGCAACTGACGTCGAGATCAACGCCGCGTTCTACTACGGAGGAGCCGGTGCGGTCGTCCAGCTATGCCCGGGCGCTCACATCTCGATCACGAATGCCATCTTCTACACTGCCCCCAACCAAGTACTTACGACCCAAGGTTCGTCGGTCAGAAGCTCCGTTTAATTGCTACACATCAGCGGAAAAAAAATTATTGACCTTCCTGATTCGGAATTGTTAGGCAACCCGACTGATGACACGCGGGCCCTTATCGAGGTGACGGGTTCGGACCAATCGTGCGCCATCTTCGGACCCTGCGACCAATGCTCAGGAATCACGCTCAGGAGCGTCCAGATCTACGGCGCGCGCGACAAGCTCGGATGGCTCCCGCAAGGAATCGGACTCATTGAATTCGGAGGCAACACCAAAGGCCAAGTACGCTCGAAACTACCGGCTTATACAAGTAGATATACTCATCATATTGTCGTGACAACAGGTGATCCAGGATTGCCACATCTACGAACCCCGCGGTTGGTCTGCCCTCCACGGTATCGGTATGTCGTACTCGATTTGTTGCTTGTTCAACGGTAGCCTCGACTGACGCACCATGCTACATGATAGAGGGATACCAAAATCAGTGCCGTGGTATGATCGTCAAGAACAACCAAGTCGGACCCTCGGGATACGCGCCCAACAACGGCAATCAATTCAAGAAACGCCAGTCGGACCCCTCGGCCAACGTCGGTCCTGGAGAATGGGCAGACGGTATTTCGATGGCATGTGGTGCATCGACTGTGACGGGCAACACTGTAACAGACTGCACCGATGGCGGTATCGTTGTCTTTGGAGCTGAAGGCTCGACCATCTCTGGTAACACGATCGTCGCTACGAACCGCCGCCCCCTCGGAGGTATCAACATGGTCGACTGGAACCCTTGGTCGGGCTCTTTCACCGGTACGGTCGTAGAGGGCAACACGCTCATTGCCAACACCAACATGATGAAAGTCGGAATCGCTATTGGCGGCATGGTACGCCCTGGATCTTCGTACAAATGTCCCGTCGAACATAAAACTGATCATGATGCTTTGTCACGCAGGTCTGGGGATCTGACAACCGAACCGCCGCCCGCACTTTCGGAGGAACCGTGCGCAACAACGTTTTCAAGTCCGGCTCGACTGGCTACTTTGGCTACGCCGTCGCGATCGCTGGTCACCAGAACGGCAACGTGTACGGCAATGACGCTTCCGCTGCCAACTTTGGCGGTGATCCTTCTTCAGCATGCTTCCCGATCATTCCTTCGTCCCAGGCTCTCGTTTACGACCAGTGGACTACTCCCGGCACGCAAATGCAGAACAACATGCAAAATTTCCCGCTCGTGTTCCTGATCTGTGCGTCTCCCCAGTCTCGCGGAGGTGGTGTATCTTCGACTGACTTGCGTTCTGTCCAGGTCAACAACCGGGCGCTATCCTAGCTTCGGGCCAAGTCGCACCCGACACAGGCATGATGATTTCGGGCTCGGGACCTGTCAACGCAAGCAGCTCCGCCTCTTCGTTGGCTGTCTCTTCAACTTCGAGCGCTTCCGCATCTGCAAGCTCGACTGTCGCATCCTCGTCGGCAGTCTCGTCGTCGGCAGTCTCGTCGTCGGCAGTCTCGTCGTCGGCAGTCTCGTCGTCGGCAGTCTCGTCGTCGGCAGTCTCGTCGACTGATGTCCCGACATCTTCTGCCGTCTCGTCCTCCGCTATCGTCTCGTCGTCTGACGTCCCGACATCTTCGGCGGTCTCTTCATCCGCCATCGTCTCGTCCTCCGCTATTGTCTCGTCCTCTGCCGACTCGTCCTCTGCCGACTCTTCATCTGTAGCATCTTCGACCGGAGTATCCTCCTCCGCCGTCTCGTCCTCGGCCGCCGTTTCGTCCTCTACTGTCTCGTCCTCCGCCGCTTCTTCCTCCGCCGCTTCGTCGTCTGCCGTCTCGTCCTCTGCCGTCTCGTCCTCTGCCGTCTCGTCTTCAGCTACCTCATCGTCTAGCGTCGTGTCGAGCTCGGTCCCGGCTTCCTCCACCTCGACCTCCTCCGCAGCAGCAGCTTCGCCCTCGTCGACGCTTGAGGATCTCGCGCTGAAGGCGACTGTCACGGCCTCGACTCAAACCTTTTGGAGTGGACAGACTGCTCGCGGCGCGAACGATGGTGTCATTGGAGGCTACATGCCCGGAGGAAGTTACTACAACTCGCAAGAGTGGGCTTCCCTCGGCGAAAAGGCTGGCGCTTGGCTCACGCTCTCGTGGTCGAGTGTGCAAAACTTCAACCAGCTTGTTCTCTGGGTGAGTGTTCTTCCGATTTGCTATCGCCATTCAAGCTTTCACTGACCTCGTTCTACATTGACAGGACCGACCTAACCTTGCCGACCAAGTTCTCGCGGGCAACATCACGTTCGCAGACGGCTCCGGAGTCTCGTTCGGAGAGCTGCCCAACAGTGCCCAGACTGGCCTCACCATCAACTTTGCCCAAACCGTCAGCACCACGTCGATCAAGGTGTACATCTCGAAAGTCAGCTCTTCAACGAAGAATGCCGGACTCGCCGAGCTTCAAGTCTACATGGCTCCTGCTTCTCAGTGCGTCTGCTTTCTCTTGTCGAAATATTCTGTTTCAGCTGAACTGATTCGGGAACCTATCTCAGGCTCGCTAGCCCTGCTGCTGTCACTCCGACAAAACCCGTGCAAGCCGCGGCTCCCGCTGCCGCGACAACTACGTCTTCCTCGGGCGGTTTGGTCTGGAGCATTGTCAAGAGTGCCGCGCCCTTCATCTACGCACCGGGCAAGGACACGCCCAAGTCTTCATCGACTCAACCTTCGACCACCTCTGCGGTCGCCTCGACGACTACCTCGCCCGTGTGGGTCAAGGTCGAGACTGCAACCGCAACTCGACGCGTCACGTACAAGGACCGACAATCGTCGAATGGCAAGCGTTGGATCATTCAAGACGGTGACGATGTCGACCGGCTCGAACGACGAGGTACCGGATCTGGCCTCGTCGGATACTCGAAACCGACCCCGGTGGCAGCGCTCGTGAATCCTTTCGCAACTCTCGAAAAAATTCGTCGAGAAATCTAGATTTCCTGTTTTCCTCTTCGTTCGCTTATGTTCCATAGTCTGCGTCCTACTTCTTTTCCTCTTTCCTTCGTTAATATTGCATCCCCCTCATGTATCGACCATCCGAGCGAAGTCACATCTTTAGTGTAGCATCTTTCATACTCATCCGAATCCTCCCTCCTTGCCCCTCTCCTCTGTTTCTCATTCATCCATTACCTGTAGCTCTACACCAACTTAGTAGGATCTGCCTCACAGGAACATTTGTTTTCTCCCATCGATCTCGTCGCTTGCATCGGTGAGTGACCGAGCGCAAGATACGCAATCCTCAAAACCCGGACCGGGTCGAGAGATGCTTGCCGGCTGAGACTACCCTCGTATGATCATCGAACAAGGTTTGCCGGTAAGCGATCCTGAGTCGTTTACGATCGAGGCCTCGCGCCAGCTTGCTCTCACTTTGCCAATTCGCGAATCGAAGAAAAAGGGCCGCTCGAGGCTTTTGATTGCAAAGAAGAAAAAACGAGCTCGGTCGAGTTCAGAGACGAAATTCGTATTTGGTACCTCATGTCACCGATCACTGAGTGAAGGAAACAGCATGAATCCGAAGCCGGTCCCTGAAGGGAGAAACATCAGGAGGAGAGTCAGGGCAAATGGGACGTCGTAGCAGGCTTGCGCACTCAAAGACAAAAAGACGATAGAAGCGAAACACTTGACGTACGAAGCGGTGTCTAAAGAGTCCGTGCTAGACGAATGTGCACGATTTTCGAGAGGCGACTGAGCGTGATCTTGCACAGAGTTCCCAAGAGAGCGACCTGGATTGACTCCCTCGTTCTCGTCTTGCATGGGATCGCTCGCCATCTCGGCCACCGATGGTGCTGAGCAACATTCAGCGATGAAGAGGGGAATGCCTTTCCGAAATCGAACGAGAGAAGAGCTCGGAGCGAGGCTGAATTTGGGATCCCGGTTCCGAGTCAGGGAGATATTTCGGCGAAGACGTCCAGGGGAACGAATTCGAGGTCGAACTCGACGAGGAATAGGCGAGAGAATGACGCGACCCGCTCGAGGAAAAATGGTGCAAGGGCGAAGTGGAGAATAACGTAGTACGGCTCGCTATACAAGCTGTGAGGCCTCGCCCATTCCAGCTTTGTCGGACCCGGACCAGCGCAAGAGACGTGAAGGATGTAGCGACTCATATCCGAGAGCATGGAGGCTGACATCGCTACAAACGCCAAGAATTTGGGACAAGCTGACAGACCAACCAAGCGTGTCCAGTAAGAGCTGGGCCCTAGTAAAGGGAGCTGTAGGGATCATGACGGAGCGCGAGA
The DNA here is from genome assembly GCF_050403365.1 of Sporobolomyces koalae. Classification (NCBI taxonomy): domain Eukaryota; kingdom Fungi; phylum Basidiomycota; class Microbotryomycetes; order Sporidiobolales; family Sporidiobolaceae; genus Sporobolomyces; species Sporobolomyces koalae. The sequence goes on from NW_027481766.1 coordinate 437,077, forward strand.
GTAAGAGGGTGCGCAAGTGACGACGCTTCCTCTCGTTGCTCCACCCCCACGACCTTTCTCTACTTGCCGCCTGTTTAGCTCGTGATCGAGCTCTCACACTCTTCTACAACCCGATCCCGAGTCTCTCGCGTGTAGCGAATAGCAAACAAGCTCGAAGTCGTCGTAATCTCATCAACCCGAACTCTCGACCATGGCAGCTCCCGAAGCAGGTGGACGTTACTCGTAAGCATGCGCACAAACAAGATCTTCGCGTCTTGGAACGAGCTCCTCTAGGTGCTGACGAAACCGATGAGCCGATGTCAGGTTCTCGCTTACGACCTTCTCGCCTTCGGGCAAGCTGGTCCAGATTGAACACGCACTCGCTGCAGTCGGTCAAGGTACTCTCAGTTTGGGAATCAAAGGTGAGGCCTCTTTCGCCGAACGCAATTGTGGATTCCGCTCGTGGAGCATACTCATGACGACGCCGTTCCGACGCGGCGCACCTGAGTCACTGCTCCGTGATTCGCCAGGACAGGCTGCGTACGAGCTGTACGAGACATCAAGCCCGGCGAGCGCAGTGGACGCGTCTCGAGGTACCCAATACTGACGATTTCGCGTCCCCCTCTGCGCACTCGACAGCAACGAATGGAATTGTCGTCGCAACCTCGAAGAAGGCCCCATCGCCATTAGTCGACGACTCGATGCTCGAAAAGGTAAGCATTGTCTTTCTAGTCACCTCTTTCTTTTTTGACAGTGACTGACTTGCGGACCCCTCGTATTCGCAACGTGTGCCAGGTCGCCTTGATCTGTCCGAATATCGGCATGGTGTACTCGGGCATGGGTCCCGATTTCAGGGTCTTGGTTGCCAAGGCGAGAAAGTCGGCACAAGCGTACTGGAAGATCTACGGCGAATACCCGAGCACACGAGTCATGGTGGGTGAGATCGCTACCGTCATGCAAGACGCGACTCAATCCGGGTACGTACCATCTTCGCGTTGTCCGGGATCGACCGTGCGTTAGAAAGCTTATGCACATTCGGTCCTTTCAGAGGTGTTCGACCATACGGAGTTTCACTTCTCGTCGCTGGATTCGACAACGCCAAAGGTCACACCCTGTACCAAGTCGATCCTTCCGGTTCGTTCTGGGCATGGAAAGCAAGCGCGATCGGAAAGAACCAAGTCAACGCGAAAACTTTCCTCGAGAAACGGTAAATTCCCCCTACAAAGTCGCAACTTTCTCGATTGTCAACTTTTGAGCTGACTCTCGATCTAATCGGCATTGCTCTTTGTTCTTTTGTTCTCACAAGGTACAACGATGATCTCTCGCTCGAAGATGCGATCCACACTGCACTCTTGACTCTCAAGGAAGGATTCGAAGGTGTCATGGATGAAAAGACGATCGAATTGGGCATCATTTCGACTCAACCTACCGACGAGACGTTCAACACGACAGGTCACGGTACCGGATTGAAAGGCAGTCCCGGATTTAGGAAACTGACGGAACAAGAAGTTGCCGAGTCAGTCTACCTCTTTTTCTTGCCTCGCTTGGACGAGTAATTCAAAGGAAACTGATTTCTCTCGCTTGATTCACGATGACAGCTACCTGCAACTGTAACGAGCTTTTTCGATTAGGTGTAGATCGAGTTTTTGTCTTGTTTTTGGGACGCCGAAATCAATCCAACTCGAGATGTAGAAACAGTTCTTGATGTGACTCTTGGTGATCTATTGTGACGATCACCTCAATCGATACGCCTTGACTTTCGGCTCGCCTTCATTGTGCCCCCGTGTCCATCGTCAAGCTGTTTCGCCCGCCGAGTCGCAACCGTCTTCCTTGGACACGCCTCGAAGCCGTTCGTTGTGCCCCCTTGTCTGTCTCGCCGAACGGCTTGGAGGCGAGTGCAAGGAAGACGGTTGCGACTCAGCGAGTCAAACAGCATGATGAAGGACAAGGGGGCACAATGCGCGTTACAGAATTGCGCGCGCCCTTCTCGACTCTGCGCAAGGCTCGTACCGACTTGACTCACGTTCAGGGGTCGCCAGCTTCGTTTATAGCCTGCTCTATGCGTCAAGAGCGTATGGGCGAGTGAGCAACTCGAGACTGTGCGAAACGGACGCGCGAAATTCCCTCTGACGTCGATCAGCACGATCCTCTCGTTTGCTCTCGTCGCTCCGCAATGTACCGCGGATCTTCTGACGGGGAGAGAGATCGAGAGGTGGGCGAGAACGATTCTGCTCTTGTTTCCCTTCTCATCACTCCACGTCGACCGCCTCTTTCAACCATCGCTTTAGAGGTGTCGAATCACCCACACAGGTGAGTCTCTCTCTCTCAATCTTTCAGTCTCTCTCTCTCGGCGGTCTGTCTCGTCTTCCTGGCTCTCGGGCCCTCCTTTACCCCCGGCCCCGCCCCGTTTTGACTGCGATAGCGAATGCTCCGGAGAGGGTTCGTCCTGATCGTCGCAATTCCGTTGTCCGAGTTGATCTCTGATATTGTCGCTCATTGACTCGATACATTTTTGCGCAAGGATTGTAGTCGTCGCGCCCTCGCGTTGGGACCCCAACGTCGCCTCTGCTCTTGTTTCGGACCGTAAACCTCCTTCTCCTCTTCCGTCAGAGCGCGTTTTTGGACCACATGCTCCTCGAATTCGACTTGGTCCAGATCTTCCAGGATCTTGACCAACTTGTCATTCGAATTCATGTCGGCGAGCAGTCGCTCTCGTCCGAGCTGGTCCCGGTTGTCGTCCGTCAATGACTCGAGAACCTGTCGCGTCCGCTTCCTCGGATCGACAGTGCCGAGGTACCAGTCTGTTGAGGCGAGACCAATGTCGCCGTTGAGCAGGAATTGGCCGGAGTTCGCTTTGAACAGAATCTCCATGACGAAAACACAGCCAGCTCCTCAAGCACGCCTTGACCTTGTCGACCACGGCCTTGATCTGGTCTCGCCCCCCACTGAAGCTGTTCGGGACTAGATCAAGGTCTTCGTCCACAAAGTCGACGCCTTCTTCAAGGCGCTTGGTCTTGAACAGCACGACGGTCAAGCTGGCTGTGTTTTCGTGATGAACGATCCGTTCAAAGCGAACTCGAGCCAATTACTCCTCAATGGCGACATTGTTCTCGGCGCAACAGAGTGGCATTTCGGCGTTATCGATCCCAGGTTGAGGACACGAAAGATTCTCGAGTCGTTGACCGAAGAGACCAAAGATCAGCTCGGACGAGAGCAACTAATCGACGAAATGAATTCGAACGACAAATTGGTCAAGATCCTGGAAGATCTGGAGCAAGTCGAATTCGAGGAGCAGGTGGTCCAAAAACGCGCTCTGACGGAAGAGGAGAAGGAGTCTTATGGACCGAAACAAGAGCAGAGGCGACGTTGGGGTCCCAACGCGACGGCGCGACGACTACGATCCTTGCGCAAAAGCTCAGGCCTCAACACTCGACCGGATGGTGCGAGAAAGTGTGTGTTCCCCGCAAGGAGGTTGCACAGGAGAATGCGAGAGTGGATTATTCATTGTCAACAGGAGGAGAAAGGACATAAAGGAGTTCGTCAAGACTGTAGATATGCAAGAGGTTGGGTATGTGAATCTGAAACAAAGAGGTATACGTATATAAGGGATAAGGTGGGGTTATGGGTATATTCAGGCTCCTTGACACCATTTTTTGAGCTCTCCATCGAGATGTCTTCGGTTCCCAACTTCGAGCGTGATGTCGGATTCTCGAGGTACGAGTCGATGCATTTTGAACGGGATCGAACGAGATGGAGCAAGGTATGAGGTCGAGGGAGGGACGATCGTGGAAGTCGTCGAGAGAGGAAGGATGATTTCATGGTAACGAAGGGAATCGAACGCCTACTCGAACCCGAATCTGAACGTCAGCTCCCATATCACAAAGGGTCAACGCGAGATGAGAATGAGCGAGGACTGACAAGGCAAAAAGTGTCCCTCGTCATGGCACTTTTGCCAACTCGCTTCCCCTTTGCTTCAAGGGATCTAGTCCACTGCGAGTAGGCGTCGTAGGCCATTTCGAGGTTGAACCCATTCTGGAAATCGATCGTCGAGGCCGACAGGTGCTTGCACGAGATGAGGACAGTCAACTCGACATTCGAGAGCCCTGTGCAAAATCCGACAGTCAAAAGTCAGTCTCGACCATTCGAGGGAGTGAGCGAGTTTGCGGGAGACACTCACCCTTCAAGGTTGCATCGCGAACGAGTTGAGAGTCTTGCGTTTTGAGCGCAGATACCTCGAGCCGAGGCACACCATGGGCAGGTAACGAAGAGTTGCAGAGTTTGTGGTCGAGGCGAGACAAGAAATGGGTCTGGGTTAAGGGCACGAGATGAGCTTTTGAACAATCGGCCAAATGCAATGCCAGGTGATCATCTGACTCACAAGAACACTTCTCAGCTCGGTCGGCACATTGCCAGAGATCCTCCAGATTCCTTCGAAGTGATCCTTGACCTTTTTCTCCTCGAGGAATCGTTCGACCTCTCGATTCCAGCGCGAGGCCCACTGGCCAGCTTCCGCACCCTTGACAAGCTCCCACAACCTCTGGTCGGCCGACATGAGGCGCTTGGCGAGAGACATAAAGTCGGAGAGAGACGACGGCAGCATCATTTGCAAGACGTGAGATTGGCAGCGGGATCGCACACGCTTTTCGAGCAGCGACAGACAGTCCTGCGGAGGAAGAATACACAAATTGAGAACCGTCAGTGTCTATGCTTTGAAGTAACAAGGCGCTATGAAAAGCAGCTCACGACTCGGGAAGAGACACCGACCACTCCAACTCCGCCTCGGCGTCGATTTCCTTGAACGATGTCGAGTAGGCAATACAAGAAGCTTTGACGAGGGTGCAGGGCAAACAGGTCGAATTCGTCGACAATGAGGATGATTGGCTTCGAGGATTCATTGCGGGAATCCGCGTCAGAGACGCTCGTGTTCGATGATGGTTCGAGCAGCCGGAGGAGTGTCGTCATCGTCGCTGAATTCGAGGACTGCAAATACCAGGATCCGTCAGTTTGGGTGATCGCTTTCTCCTCGATGGTAGAATGTGGGCAGACGTACATAGTCTCCCTCTTGGAGATCCTGCTCTGTCTCGCCCACGCTCCTAAACCCTTGATCACGCATCTGCATGGCGATGCTCCGGAGCGCGAGTCGATCGGTTGTGTGCACGAGACCCGACAGTTTGACAGTAACAAAGTCGTGTTTGTCCTCGTGAACGTATGACATGACGCGGAGGGTTCGCTCGATAAGCTGTTGCACATGAGGAGATTCCGTCAAAAGTCGGTTCAAGCTTGAGAGCAAGAAAGCAGGAGGAACTGACCATAGATTTGCCTACTCCGCGCGGACCGAGCAATACAATCGCATTGCCCATTCCTCTCGTAACGACCTCGTCGAGACATCCTCGCAGAGGCTTCTCCCATTCGTCATATCCACCCGGGAGCATCGGATAGCCCATGACACCGTGAGCGCGATCGAAGGTGGGTGTGGATGCATCGAGTGGGAGCTGAGCTTCAGGGAGAATGGCTCCGGTCAGAACCCCGAGTTGACGTTGTACGTGCTTGCAAAGGAACGAGTCGGAATACTCGACGCCATCGACAGTCGCGTCTGCGGTGGACATATCATATGTTGAAGGCGGAGTTGGGAGGATGTATTCCGCGTTCTCCGGAGCAAGTTGAGTGGATATGAATGGATCGTCTTCAACGTCGAGCACAGATGGTAGACTGTTGATAGCGAGACCCTTTTCGCTTCTTTGTCTCTGCTCGATCGCGACTCCCGGTGCCTGCATATCCTCATCCTGATCTTGCTCCTCGCTGCTCTCTTCCTCCTCCTCCCTGGTCTCGACGTGGACTCCGTAGCCTTCATCTTCCATGTGGTATCCCACAAGCCGATTGCGGAGAGCTGCAGGCGCATTCTTCAACTCGGCCAAATTGGGTGGGAGATTCTGCTTGCGCAGCGAAGACCTTGAGGGAGTCGACGAAGAAGAGCGAGGAATGAGAGCAGCCGTCGGCGTTGTTTTCGGCGTGGGCGTGACAGGCTTCGGTCTGTTGGAGGGAGTTTTGCGCGGAGTGATGCGGACTTCCTCGTCCGAGTCGGGAACGACGGTTGATACGCGCCTCTTGGACGGAGTAGTGGACTGTTTGAGAGGTGACGAGGTTCGTGGCGCGGCGGAGGACTGAGCGCGTCGCTTGGACGGTGTCGAGACGGGCGTAATGAGTTGCAGAGATTCGGCTACGCGTTTGCGCTTCGGGGTGACGACTGGCTTCTCTTCATCGGAAGACTCGTCTGAACTGTGGGCGCTCACACGCGAGCGGGACGGAGTCGATTTCGCAGGGGAAGGCAAGTAGGTCTTCTTGATAGGGGTCGAGGGTTTCGTGCGTTTGCGAGGGGTTGTTGGCGCTTTTGGTGTAGGCTTAAGCTCTTCCTTCTCCTCTTCTTCCTCTTCCGATTCCGATTCGTCCGTCTCATCGTCAGAGGCGGGTGCGAGCTGTTGTAGTTTTCGTTGTTTGCGCTCCTCGCGCTTCTTCTTCCTCTGCTCTGCAACCTGCTTCGGCGAGCCGTCAAGCTCTACATAGAAGGCTGCCTTGCCGGTGCTGCGGGTTGAGCGCGTCGGTGTGGTCGCAGGCGAGGGTAGGTGCGTTCGTGGGTTCGTGTGCTTCGGGCTCACTGCGTAGTCGGAGTCCTTTGATTCACGAGGTCGCATCGAGCCAACGATTGAGGCTTTGGCCATGGCGTGCTGATTGTGTTGAGGCGAGAAGGCGCTGGAATGCGGTGCGAGGAGTCGAAGAGGTTCGAGCAAAAGTGGGTCGCCGGGCGGCACAGCGTGAGCGGGCAGATAGCTAGTCGATAGATTGGAAGGGCACGGCGGAGAGAGAGAGAGAGAAAACAGCTGGGAGAGATGGAGAGCGGGAGAGCGTGCGAACGGGCGGCTGTGATCACTGTCTGCGCGAGAGATGGCGGGAAAAACCTCGGGGATACGCGACGCGACGCGTCGTGAGCGCAAATTGCTGTCTCAAGTCGCTCGTCCTTTTTCTTCTTGCGTTCACAGCTTGCTACTCTTCCGACACAGGCCTATGCAACCCTGTCAAACGCTGCTTTTGTGCTGGAGTGCGGACTTTCAGCGTACTGCTCCAGCTCGACCTTCTCATGCTTTCGACAGTTTCACTTGCTTGTGCTGCTGTTCCGCGCTCGCGAGCGCTTCAGACCGGAAAATCTGACACACCCGCAGCTCGTTGTCACTTTCAGGTGCAAGTCGTGCTTGTGCCGTCATCGTGTGCGGGAAATCGCCATGCACGCACCTCGCCCGGACCTCAGGTGACTAGAGTTTGTTTACCTCCCAATTTCACCTTGTTCTCGCGCTTACCTCGCTTTTTCGACAGAGCCGGGGACAAGAGCGCCTGTCGCGACTTGACAAACGGGCAACCCTTGTTCGTTTGTGCGTCCGAAGGACTCCATGGCATTTGTCCCTGTCCCGTTGTCCTTCTCGAATCCATCGACAAACCTCCTCTACACGGTAGCTTCGACCCTCCTCGTCACTTCGCTCGTTTGCCCGCTCTTTCTCGCGCCTCGATTCGTGCACAACCTTCGTCTTGGAAGGCGAAACGACCACGAGGACCTCACCAGAGGTCTTGCCCTCGCCCTCGTTTCGACTCTTGCCCTCAGTCTCTCGGGAGTATGCAGTCTCGTTGCGATTGCCAGCGGTACCGTTACTGCCGCGGTTGGAGGAGGCATCTTTGGCGCTTTGAGCCTGCTGACGAGTGAGTCTCCGTCATTCCCCCTCGCTCTGTTGTGATGCGAGCACTTGCTAACATTATCCCTCCAGTTGATACGCAAACGATTCTTGCTCTGCTCTGGAAGCCTCGCATGAGCACATCCGGCTGGTTCACTGTCGCTCTCTCCTCCCTACTCCTGCTCAGTAAGCCATCTCTTCATTCTCGAAAATGACGTTCCCCAGCTGATCGTTGCGATGCTCTCAGCAACGGCGTTGCAAGTTACTCTCCTCGCTCTCAATGATCCAGATGGCAACACCCTTTTTAGGCTCGCATATGCTCGCGGAATCATCCACCTTGGTTTCGATTTGATCGTTATCGGGGTAGCTGTGTCTAACCTTAGGTCGCGAGCGAATCGCTTGACCGTTCCTGGCGATACCGAGGTGATCTCAGCTTTCGACCGCTCGTTGCAATCATTCGAAACTGACAGTCTTTTTCGCAGACTGGACCCGAGAAACGGGCTTGCCAACACGACAAAGCTCACCTCGTTGGGCAGAATTCCCCATTCCAGCATCCGCCTATCACATTTGTTACATTGATTAAGCGTCCCAAGGTCGGCCCCGTTACTTGCCCAACGAGGAGCATTCAATCCAATCATGCTGAATGTTTGAAGGCCATTCAGTTCCGCTTGATTGGGCTACAGCTCTTCTCTGCCCTCCTCTCGGTTCTGTCAGTTTCCTTTCCAATCGAAGCAAACTATCTCGCGTTGCCTGGGAGCATCAGCTTGATTGCGCCAAGTCTGTTCGGTTCCACCACTTCTGCCGCGGGATCGGCAGTGATATCCGTCATCTGTCTCTTGAGGTGGACGGGCGTCCTTTTCGAGCTCATTCGTGAGTGCCTGTCTGAAACTTCCATCTCTTCAGGGTAGGAGGCTAATCGAGCTCACCTGCAGCCTACCCGTCAAAAGATCGCGCGCTTGAATCTAATGATCCCCGAAAGAACGTCATATGTTCCCATGGGACCGGAGCTCAGGCGATTCCTTCGAGACAATCGACATGCCCAACTGCTCCTATCTGCTCCTCGTCTGCCGACGCTGGCGAACCGGTCAGCTCAGATCCTCCGACTTCTATCACCCCTGAAGCTTCACTTCCGATTTCCGGAGCTCCGCCGAGGGATCGCTCTCGTCGGCCATCCGTCTCTTCAACATTCTCCCTGAGCGCCAACTTCCCTCCACCCATCAGCGAGGAAGGAGAACGAATCAATACAAGCGCAGAAAGCGCCGGCTCGACTGACTCATCCGAGGCATACCTTCATACTCAAACTTTCCCTGCTCCGTTCGCTCGCGACAAGCTGGACGACAGCGATAGAGACCGTTCCGAAGCTACATCGAAGATTCATCCTGTCACTGCTTCCACAACGCCTGACGCGTCTCGCCCCGTTACTCCTCAATCATCGGTCGCGATCTACGCCCGAGCGCGCAAGAATGCTGGCAATCTCTCGCGTCCGAAACTGAGCCACACATACTCGTCAGCCTCGTCCCTGAACAACCTGTCCCCAACAGCGAACCGACCACATCTTTGTGTCGATATCGACCAAGATGACTCCTACCACACGGCCGTCTCGGACGCTCCTGCTCGTTCTCTGCGTAGCGACTCGGGTCTGTCTACACCTTCTCCAGTCAAGAATCGTCGACCTTTGCTACGTTCTCTCATCGGGATCTCCCCCGGTCGCCTTGTGGAATCACCCCCGACCCATCAGGGCATACGTCGCGGGAGCAGGAGCAGCTCATTCAGTTTCCTGCGAGGCCAATTCGACGAAGAGCCAGCCACGCCGACGCTCGAGATCGAGACGGATGAAGAAGATCCTTTTGCAGCAGTTCAAGCGACACACGCGATCGAGGCAGCCAAGAAGGTCGACGAATGGGCAAGAAGAAAGGCGAGCAACGCTTCCGAATCCGAAGGAGGTTTCGAAGAAGACATCGAGATCGTCTCGACGACACGTCATCGCTTCAGGCATATCGATGAGAACCCGAGCAGAGTCAGCGCGTCGATGCTCGCCCAGTTCCGCGGCCCCGAGCTTTATCCTCGCCGTTCGCCCTCGTCGTCGAGCAGCCTCTTCCATGAGCACTTCGGCTCTGACGGTCTCGGCGAGCCCATTCAGCTGCGAAAGCTGTCATCGCCAGGTATCGTGGAAGAATATCGGACGCGTTCCCGAAGCTACGGCAGTTCGGCAAGCTTCGATGGGACAGTCGGGCCCCCGCTTCGATCTACTCCTCCTTACCGCTTCGGCAAATCGTTCTCGTGCACCGAGCGCTCGTCTCCGAGCACTCCGAGTTCGAGTGTCAAATTGCTCGATGTGCTCGGCATGCGCCCCAGCGTATCTGGTCCGCCTCGTCCGGACATTCCTTCATCGCGCCCACTCTCTTCGCAAAACATCGTCAAGGCAGAGTCGTTGCAGCAGCATCCTGACGAGTCACCGTTCTGCCGGGGCCCCCGCGCGCGCTCCTCAGCTCCTTCGCTGTCATCCCTGCCTCTCTCTCCTCGAGTCTCGCCAGTCCGCAGACTGTTCGCTCGTCGCCCTTCTGCCGTCGATCGCCTCTTGCCTAGCCCTCCGATGCTCAACAAGCGCTCTTCGTCTCACGAGCTTCCGCAGCCGAAGCAGGCTCGCAAAAGCTCTCGAGCGTCTTCCACCTTTTCGGCGGCATCTTTCAGTCTTCGCAAGCTCCGTCGTCGCAGCTCGCTCAACATACCCTTTGCATCGTCGAGGACAACAGCAGCTACGGGAGGCGCAGCAAGTCTAGCTCCTTTGGCTACACTGCACAGGTGTCCCTCGTCCGATTTGTCTTTCTTGTGTCGTGGAGAACAAGGGTCATCATACAGGTCGAGCACCGCTGCGAGTCTTGCGAGGAGTGCATCAATCCAATTGCCTCCCGTTGGCGGATCACATTCTAGCACGGAAGAGGCAACTCCTCGGATCCCGAAAACCTCGACGACTGCGACTAGCGATTGGTGGAACCATGACACGCTCGAGTCGCGACCGTCGACGCCGTATCGCGCTTCTTCTCTTCCTCGCCAGCCATCCCACTCACGTACAAACTCGGCCCCGACCCTCAGCTCTCGAAGTCCTGAGCAGGATAACGCGTCCGCTTGTCGTCGTCGCGGCCGAAGTCGTTCGCTTCCCCTCGCTCGACTCTCGGACTATCAGCTCGAACCTCCTGTTCGAGTCTCGCCAATCGGTTCCCTCTTGTTGTCGGTCTAACCATGCTTGAACAATAATCAGGACGAAGTCGCTGTTGCTTCTTCGCTCGGACCCGCGATCGTGCTTGGAACTCCGCACAGGTCGGCGAAATCGGCTCGATCTTCAATGTCGATCACGATCTCGAAGCATTCAAACAGGAACAAGATCATCAGTGTCGGAGATCTCGAAGAGTTGACAGCGTTGTACGAAACATTTACACCCTCGAGTCCTCCTCCGCTCGACCATTCTGGTTCAGAGAACCTTCCTCCCGCTGCAGGTCAGCAGGAAGAAGCGTCGCAGTTCGACGACCAAGAGTTCGAGGTCTGCTTGTCCACTTCAACTCTCGGATCTTCGAGCCCAATCATCCCGTCCCCGTTCGGCACCGCTTACACTCCAACTTCTCCCACCTCGACTCGCCCACCTGCCCGCTCTACTGAATCCGAGTACTGGATTCCAATCAAACACGGTCGATCGCAAGAATCTATCGAGCCGACTGAACGCCTCGAGGGGTTTGGTCAAAGCCACCAAATGTTCTGATTTTCTAGATCTCTTTCACAACAGACTAGCGCGTGTCCGATGCGAAACTCAAAAAGCCCTCTCTTGTCTATCAGTGCTCGCTCTTGAAATGTTTCCCTTTTGTGTCTCTCCCTGTCTGCTCCTCGCGTTCGTTTCTTTTTGGGGTCGTGATTACCTGATTACTTTGTCAGTACCTCGGTTGTCGTCGTAAGTAGTTCTCGTGCTTGGTTCTCAGTGAAAGATAACCTCTCTTCAATATCAAAGGAAAAAAAAGAGTGCAAATTTTCACAAACAGAGAAAGAGAGAGTACACCCTATCCTCCTTGTTCCCGAGACTCTGTTCGATTTCGATCCACCTCGGTCCGATTTTTCGCGGTCCCCAATTTCTCCAACCACCTCGAACACTGTTCGTACACGACAAACGTGACGCAAGTACCGGGCAAGATCCGAATCGCGTTCGTCGCGATCCCTTTGTAAAAACCTCTCAACCCTTCCGTTCGGTACGTCCTCCTGACGACATCTGGGATCGAAGTGTAGGGGTTTCGAGGATGGTTTGAATCCGAGAGAATCGAGAGGGAATGATGAGGTTGATACTGCGGAAAAAGGATTGTCGCGTTCGGAGGGGAACGAGTTCAGAATCAACGGGGCAGTTTTTAGAAAAGATTGGGACTGGGAAACTTACTTGTATTCGTGATCGGATCACTTGGTAGGGATAAGTGAGAGAAATGGCTACGAGTTTTGCGAATCCCGACATGACGATGTATTCGAAATTACTCTGTCGACGACAAAAGGATATGGAAAATCAGAACGACTGGTACTCTCTTTTTTCAAGAGAGAAAAAAAACAAAGTCAATTACGAGTTTCTTGGAATCTTGTTCCGATTCGTTTGGTATCCGTTTCCGTCTCGATTCGACTCTCCACTTTTTCAGTTCCTCGTACGTCATGAACTGAATCGCACCGTTCGAGACTCCGATCAAAGCAAGAGTCATGCCTTTCGACATGCCTCGAATCCCTTCATCTCGACACAACCGGTACAGTCCATCTACAGCGGGGGGTAGAACCCAAGATCAGGATCTATACTCGAGATGGACAGATTCGGAGGAAAGTGAGACTCTTACGCATGACGCCGCGATACGCTCGAGGAGAACTGGCCGAGGTGGTGTACATTCTCGTTTTGACAACCCACAACGGGTTCGTAATGATGGCCGTGACGATTCCTGCACACAGATTTCGGATCGAGTTGAGTTTGCGAGTTTCTCTGGTTCTTTGGGGGGGGTTCAGAAAGGTTTAATGTACCTGAGGAAGCGGACGCGGCAAGGTGTTGCGCCGCGTTCAGTTTGACCTTGTCATCCCCATTCGCCAACCGTTTCTTGAAATCCGTGTACCTAGTTTTCTCTCAAAGCTCGCGAATTCAGTGTCAAAGAAGGGGTTAGAGCAGGGTGGATTGAACTGACCACAAAAAGTAGAGACCCCAACTCGAAGCGTTGCCGACCAAATTGGGTCCAATCCCTCGATACAACCCTCGGTACCCACCGCCGTGTTCTACGATCGCGCGCAACCCATCCGAGATTTGACCCAAGGTTGAACGGGTTTTCGTGCGGGTTGAAACTTGGAGTTGAACCTTGAGGAGATCGAGAGGTTGCATACACACGGTCGATACGATCCCGGCTGTGAACCCACTCAACGCTTGGTCGAGTGCATGTGTGGGCAAGAACGAGGGTGGATCAGGCGCCATACCCTCCAAGCCAGGTTCGAGGTGCGGGAAGAATTCAACTGGAAACTCGCGTGCGGTAGTTGGCCGAGGAAATTTCTCGAGTCGCGACAGGAGGTCGCGTCTCTTCTCCTCTCAAAAGCTAAATCTCTCAAGACAATCAATTGGAACCAGATGATTTTACAACAGACAGTGATAGACAAAAAGAGAAAAACAAAGTGGAAACGTCAAAAGCGAAAGCATCCAATGCATAGGCTTAGTCGTCCATCGAGCGCGAGTGTACCTTGATCCCTCGTGCTTCGAGATCCTCAATGATTTCTTCTGGCAACGATCCTTCGACGCTGTACAACAGAGGGAGAAGGATTCTCAGTTTCTGTCTCTCGGAAGACAAAGTGTGTGGGGGTGTCTCGATGCTGAGCGCGAGGGAGAAACGGGGCGAGAGCGTACCGGACTGCGTAGACTCCTGCAGTGTGTTTTGCTAGAGCGACAGGCAGAGATAAAGCGCGTCAGTACGCGGGAGAAAGGGGGTCCAAAGAGCCTGAAGGAGAAAGTAGTGTCACAATTTCGCTGCCACTTGGCCTGCAACTCGTTTGAAGCAAAGTCAACTCCCTTGAGCGCTCGACCAGTATTGGGAGAGAGAGAACATACAACCCAACTCTGGTCCGGGTTGATCAATGCGATCGTGCCATCAAACTGTCCAGTCGTACACTGCAACACTCGTTCTGAATCTCCTTTCATCTGAGTGTCGATAGATAATCAGCACAGTCCAAAGGAGGGGGCAGGATCGAGCGAGAGGGAGGGGGGGAACATACTTCGAGACGGTCGTCGCAGTTTGGGCAACCTTCCTTGCGAAACTCGGTTGCGGACGCGACGAACGAGCACATGAGACACGCTCGAAGCTTCTTGACGTTGGACGACATGGTCCACGACTTGACGGGAGAATGGGGGGGATGATGTCTCGTTTGTTTTTCCCGGAGTAACTCGATCATCCTCGTACCGCACCCTCAACACTCACTCGCCTAGATCCGACTATCGAGACGCTCAGATCGGTTTGGAGTGTAAAGGGTACGCGAGTGGCAATGTCCACTGATCCGCCGATACCGAGCACGAGAGCATCCGTCGAGCGATCGCACCTCCCCACCTCGACCTCGGACCCGTCCTCTCCACCTCGAACCACCTCGCTCGACGTGCCAACCTCGACCTTGACCACTTCAGCACCCAGTTCAGAAGAGTCATCTACAATCGCCGAACGATTACCTCGTTCGCCCTCTTCGCCGCAATCTTCACACCGGTCGCCGTCCCCGTCTGCAACTGCGAAAGGGAAACAGAAGCAACAAGATCCGAGGGACGCAGAACGATGCGACCCTCTTGAAGCGCAAGATTCGTCAGACCTCTCGAGCGTAGACGGCGAAGAACCCGCACGAGCGGATCCATCAACCCTCGCACTCGGTCCTGAACCTACCCCAACAACTCGACGAGATACTCCAGATCACGCCGAGGCAGCAGCAGGGACGTCAATGACAGAATCAAGCGAACCGACCGATCCTCGAATACGTGAACGATCGAGTTCCCTCAGCGACCTCGTTGAACCAAGTCGCGACCTTGCAGCACCAGCAACAACGTCGCCCACCGATCGAAGCGAATTCAAAACGCAATCAGACGAGCGCCAAGCGCAAGAGTCTCCTCTGTCTGATGTCGAAGATCCGAGCCCCCTCGCGGCCTCTGATCCTCAGCAACCTCCTCCTGCAACTGAGCTCAAACCGCAAGACGCTGCTCGGGATTCTGGAACGGGAGCAGAAATCGAGGAGGAGACGATGAAGGAGGTAGAAACTCCGGGGGCCATTCAGCAAAATGCAGTCGATGCGGAAGCACCATTGCTCAAAGACGAGGCTTTACACGTCAACAACAGGAGTGACGAACAGATGACAGTGTCGGAGAAAGATGACCTGGGCCAAGACGAGCAGGAGAAGAGTGCAACGCGGGAAGTCGAGGCTGAAGAGAGCGAGGAGACATCTTTAAATGTCGACCGAGCTCTGGACGGTCCGATAGATCAACAAGGTACAGAGGCAGACTTGCTGGCGAATATAGTGCCGCAACCGGCAACGAATCCTCCTGCGCCTGCCTCGCCTTCAACCCATCCACAACCCGCAGCCCCTCTGAGCACCGTTGGCACGACTCCACCACAACTTTCATCACCTTCAGCAATCTCGAACTCGACCCCGAGGACGACTACTACCTCTGCAGTCACTGTACCTACGGAAACACCTGATCCTCCCGCAATCGAACCAACACCAGCGACCATTGCAGGAACTGTCGGACCTTCCCCTTCACCTCAGACGACAATCGAGACATCTCCACCTGTGAATTCAGTCCCAACCACGTCTGCAACGCCAGCTCCGAAAAACGGCGCGCCTCCCATTCCGAAACCTCCTTCCACAGCAGCGGCGGGATTGATGTTTCAAGCACCGCAAGTTCAAGTTCAAAGCATGACACCGAGAGATGTCAGGCGCAGGTTCAATGGGCACAAAATTACATGCGTTGGCATGCTCAACAATGAATTGATCAAGTGAGCAATTTCCTTTCCAGTACCTGCTGCTTGTCCTTTCCCAAGTTCTTACAATCGTTCCACTTTCTTTTGGAATCTTTCAGAATCGCAGGAGAGCTGGTATCGCAAAAACCGATCGACATGGTTGAATACTCTCCGTGAGTCGGCAGATGTGCCTCTTTTGCATGGAGCTCTAGCAAGTGCTGACAATCAGGACTCAAAACAGACTCCTCGAGCGATTGCAGTCCAATCTAAAGTACCTGTCAGCTATGGCAGCGCTACAACAGCCAGGTCCCACCACGCAGAAAGATCCTGTATGCCCTGCCCCCTCTCTTTTCGTAACCTCCTGTTGCATACTGAATCTGATTGCGATCGCAGTCGCGCCGACAACCCGAACCTCCGATCCTCGCACCGCCTACGACTCCGCTCCTGTCGAGAAAGCTCAATCCTCTGTACGCGAGTTTGAAACAGTACTTTTACGCAGCAGAGAAATACGAGATGCAGCAGTTACAACTCGGTGGTGGAGGAGGCAAATCAGGTCAAACCAATGCGCAGACGAGTATGACGGGAGTCAACATGATCATCACGACCACGGTTGCGGCTGGATCCACCCCGCTCGTTGCGCCGAGTCCTACGCAGGCAAAGGACCAGGTTGTTGAACCGACACTAACCAGCAAACCAGATTCCACCATTTCGGGGTCAATTCGACCTTTGAACGGAGCTGGACTCAAGCGGGGGAGGGAAGAAGACAACAACAACAACTCGGCAAAGTCGCAAGAAGTCAAGAGAGCCAAACCGGAACTCGCTGCCGTACCAGAAGAACGAATCGTCGAGCGCATCACGATTGAAGACGAGGAAGAAGAAGTCGTACCGGCGAACAAGGTCATTCAGCCCACACCTTCGTTCGTCCCGACCGTACCCCCAGCGACGATGCAGTACGAACCTCCTTCGCCAAAGTCTGCACTTGGCAAAGTGGAAGCTCCCCCTCCCCTCGTGACAAACTTTGCGGAACCCCATCGCGCCCCACTACCTCCTCAAGAGCACGTACCCAGCCTGAACGCCGCACCCAGTCCAGCTCCGTTCTCTACTGGTTCTGGATCAAGTGCCATCCAACCTCCCGCTCGTCCACCTTCGAGTCAACGCAATCAGGTCTATGGAAAGACCCCGGCGAACCTCTTGCAGCAACAGCAACAGCAGCAGCAGCAGACTCCGATGCGAAATCCATCTCAACCTCCGAACCCGGCTGCAGCGTTTGCACACCTGACTCCTCAACAGCAACACTACATTCGACAGCAGCAGTACCAAACCATGTTGGCGCACCAACAAGCGCTCGCAGTTCCGGCCACTCCGAACGCAGTCCCAGGTGCGAGTCCTCGAATGGCTTCCATCACAACGACAACGAACAGCCCATCAAACTTGAACTTGGCTCGACCCAATTCGGCCATGTCGCATTCTTCTCCTTTTGCGACGAACGCGCCATCCCCTGCTACTCTCTCTCTCTCTCTTTCGAACCCTGCTCCTGCTTCTGGAACTTCAACCTCGTCAGATCAAAGACCACTCGCGGAACAATACGCAAGTATCCAATCAATCATTTCCGCTGCCACTTTCCGTCAACTTCCTCCGGCGTTGCAGCAGAATCTGCAACAACAGGCTCAAACGCTCCTGTACCAGATGCAAGCTGCGACTATGGCGATGGCTAGATCGGGAGGAGGTTCGTCGGCGAATCCAAACTCGACGACGCCCGTCTCGATGAACCAATTGCACCTGCAACAGCAGCAGCAGCAACAACAACAGCAGCAGCAGCAACTTCGAATGAATTCACCCCGTCCTCGAATCTCCAGTTACTCGCAGTCACCTCAGGTACAAAACGCGCAGGTTCCACCGTCGGTGAGAATGTCGAGCGTCGGTCCTGCACAGTCTCAGTACGCCGGCAGCTACGCCGGCAGTCTCGCGGGAAGTATAGCGGGTAGTCCTCCTGCAACGGCGTTGGGCCCTCGCCCAACTTCGGCGATGAGTGGAGCAGGTGGACATGGCTCAGATTCAGCCGCTCTGTTTCGAGAACAGTGAGCATCCAGATATGTCTCTTTCGTGAATGGGGGGCGATTTCTGACACCCGGTTTGGTTCGTCCCCCCTTCCAGACTCGCACAACAGAACGCGATCCGAGCAGGTTCCCCTGCACAAGGATCTCCTGCAGCCTACAGCCAGTACCCGAATCACCAACGCGTCACATCGAACCCGTACTCGGCGCATGGATCTCCCGTCGCGACGCAGGCCTACCCTCCCTCGCAGCCTCAGCAACCTGTTTACGCAGCCCCCTCTCCAGCGTACAGTACGCATACGGCACAACAAAACAATTCGATGTACCAGAACGCTGCACCCTCACCCGCGGCAGGTACCGCGCGCGCGTACTACCCTTCGTCTGCACCTTCGCCTGCAGCAGCTCCTTCTCCCGCTGGCGCTCACACGGCGATGCAATACTCGCAGTCGCGACAGGGACGAAATCCGAGTCCCCACCGACCACCATCGCAACCGAACCCCAACGCTTCGTCCCCGTACGCGTACGCATCTGCCGCGCCGACGCCACAACACGGCAACCCTACCATGTCGTCCATGATGCCGTCTCGACCTCCTTCACAAGCTTCTACAGCGACGTATGGAAACTCGACTCAACAACCGTACCTGCAACAACCGCTCGCACCCCCTCCGGTCCCGCAAACGAAATCAATGTCGCAATCGACTGTGTTGCAAACGGGAGTTGGTGATGCGATTATGAATCATAACCACAACAGTCCGTTCTTGACGAACGCGCAGACACCTTCGATGGGAACGACCTCGGCGGGAGGCATGTGGAGTCCTCTCGACGTGGGAACTCCTTCAGTCGGAGTTGGCGGCAACGCAGGTTCGACGACAGATTTGTGGGGAAACTCGTTTGCCTCAGGAGGCGGAGGTGGAGGAGGAGGGGGAGGAGGAGGAGGGGGAACGGGAGATGATGGAGCTTGGTCAGAATGGCTCAACCTGTGATGGAGCTGCTCTCCTATCTGCACATATAGATATCGGTATGAAGGACTTGGATGTGATTTTTTAGTGTTGATTTTGAACCTGTTGTAACCTTGCGTTAGTTCTGATTTCTATGGAAATCATTCTTTACCGGATTCGGATCGAACAGAGCCGAGAGAGCCTAGACCTTGCTCCTGTCGCAAGTCGTGCCGATCTCGCTTCTCGCGGGAATCCCCTCTCCAGCTGCTTCTCCGAGCACAGTGCCGCTTCCGCCCTTACGTCTACCATTTGGCGAGATCGAGGTCAGGTCGGACGGTGAAACAGCAGAGTCGACTGCGAGCGCAAACGTTCGACGAAGGGTTGATCCAAGTTCCACATCATCTCACCTGGGCGACTTCAGCGACTCGGCACAGAGGAGGCCTCTCATCGTCGATCAAGATCATTCGCAGCATCTCAAGCTTGAATCATCGGCTACTTGGTCAGAAGTCGCTGCAGAGGCCCCCTCTTTCCAGCTCTTACGTTGGCCTCACACGACAACGACGGACACCAGATCAACAAACTCGAGACTGCTACTCAGTGTAGCAAGCCTTCAGTTGTATCGAAGTCCGAAAATGGTCAGGTCTCCAACACTGTCTCCGAACCCTGAGTTCAGTCCTCCCCCACCTCGTCTCGCTTCGACTCCTCCTTCCGCTTCACTCCCACTCGATTCATTGTCGAAACCCGAACTGATCGCACTTGTCGACAAACTGAACGAATCGTACGAACTCGCACAACATCGACTCGAAAACTTGGAGGCTCATCCACAAGACGATGTTTCCAATGAAGACGAAGCTCGAACCCAGGCACAACAGTTGGAGAAAGAGTTGAACCATGTTCGAGATCGCGAACTCGAATGGCGTCGCGACCAAGAACGCATGTCAGTCTTTCTTGTTTTCCTCGCGCCATCGTTTCCGAAGGTCGAATCATTGACGTTGCGAACATGATACGACAATTCCTTCGTGCATGTTTCCAGGGAGGAAGAGTTGGCTGGCAGGATTGAAGTGCTCGATAAATTGAGAGCTTCGGTACGAGACTTGGAGCGAGACAAGCGAGACGCTTCGAAACGATATCGCGAACAAGTGAGATCTTGTCTTTTATTTTCTTCTTTCGGTACCTCGACTGACAGCCCGAACACATGGGTCTTGCAGGCAGATTCGTTTGACTCGGAACGACAGAGTTGGTACGATCAGGAGCAACACTACAAAGTTCGAATTCAAAACCTGACTTCGGAACGCAAGAAACTTCGAGATTCGAAACCGACAGAAATCTCCGAGGACGATCCTGAACCTCGACTCGAAGGGTCAAACAGAGAAGCGACAGGCGAAGACCTCAAGACTCCGATCGCCGACGCATCTTTCTCAGAGTCACGATCCTCGAGTCCAAACTCTGCTTCTCCTGCAGCGCAGTCGCCCATTTCCGAGACTGAACGCGCACTTCGAGCACAACTCGATTCACTCTCGACTGCGCACGGTTCCCTTACGACGACCCTACGCACGTTGCAGACGGAAATGACGGACCTCAAACGAGTGTACCAAGATTTGCAGGAAGAGAACGAGAGTTACCAGATCTTGTTGGGCGAAAAGACGCTCAGTGGAGAAGTCACTGGAACTGATTTCTTCCGCAAATCCTTCTCGTGGGGAGCCGACGTTGGACTCGAAAGTCCCAACAATTCGAATGCGCTCACAGGAGGGTTTCAACCGGGTTGGAGTGGGTTTGGGTTTCAGGGTGGATTGGAAGCCGTTGGAGAGGAGGATCTCGACGAAATACACGAAAGCGACTCGTCTGAATCCTCTGATCCAGACGAAGACGAAGACGATATCGAAAAGATCTTGCTCGAGTCGCAAGGAACGGGAACTGTCAACTCGGGCGCGGTCTCGGCACAGTCACCCAAAACTCGAAGGGCCTCTAGACGGACTCGCTCGATCGCACTCGCCCATGCGAAACGCGATTCGAGTTCGGTTCCGGCGTTAGGTGGACTCGATCTCGCCGCCGAGCTCGAAGCGGCTCAACACGATCAAACCCTCGATGAGGTCGAGATCGAACGCAAGCGAGAGAAGGAAGATCGCAAGAACAAGAAACGCGAAGAACGCGAGAGGAAGAAACGAGAGGCAAGAGGAGCCAAGAGGGATGGCAGTCAAAGTATGCCGATTGGAATCGAAGGTACGGATCGAGTCTCTCCTTGTTTCTTGACATTTTTTGTCTCTCACTGATCGCCTTTACCCTTCGTGAGAGTAGAGCTCCACCTCGAGATTAAACAACTTCGCGAGGCGAACAAAGCCTTGACTCTGTACGTTTCCAAGATTGTCGATCGCGTGTGCTCGCAAGAAGGGTTTGAAAAGGTTCTCGCGGTCGATTACCGCAACAACAACACGCCGAAAGCCGATGACCCGTCGCCTCAGCCGGCGGGAGGCCCGGCTCTGGTCGAACCGCCTGCAGAGACCAAGAAGCCTCGACCGACGTCAACCTCGTTCTTCAGTCGGGCTTCTGCGAGTCCAAACCTCCAAGAGCCCTCGACGCCGAAAACGGCGGCGTCCACATCGACTGGACTTGCTGCAACCCCTTCATCGGCATCGTCGGTAGGGTCCAATGTCGCACCGCGCAAGTCGGGCGGCTTGAGTTGGGATGGCATCTCGTCAGTGTTCGGGTTCGGGTCTGCTTCAGCTTCGTCTTCAACCTCCCTCGCACCCTCCCCTTCGTTCTCGAGTTCACTCTCACGCTCCAATACGGCCACCTCGACGACAACCACAAGGAGCAACAATTCGCCTGGTCCTGCCAATCCTGGGATCAAACCTTTCATGCTCGACCCGAGAAGACTCTCGATCGCAGACGAAGACGAAGACGACATCTTGGAACGAGAACGGTTGCGACTCGACATGTCTCGACACGGGATCGACTACGCTCCAACTCTGGCTCAAATCGGTCGTACCGCAGCAACTCCTTCACCGATCCCTTCTCCGGCAGCGACGACTACCTCGGTTGTGGATCCGATCGAACAAGCCGAGCAACACTTGCGAAACCAGGAGAGAGAAGAGGAAGTGATTCGACAACAGATGAAAGAAGGGCGAGGGTCTGGATTCACCGATCCGCCCCAAAGGAGGATGAGTAAACTCGAACGTCGACACAGCTCGCGAGCTTCTTCGATCAGTTACAACATTTCGGCTCCTGCATCATCCTCTTCTCTTCCGGTCGCCGGATTGGGGATCGAGACGTCGTTGTCGACTTCTTCGTCGTCGTCTCCGGGTCGATCTGCAAGTCCGAGTGTTGCAAGTCCGGTCGAGGATGGACGCCCTGTCGAAAGTGGAGATTTGGAAACAACCGCAAACACTCAGACTTGGACCAAAGCGTTGAGGAGGATGAGCAAAGGATGGTCTTCTCCCCCAATGTCCTGAGGCGTTATTCGTTTCTTTGCTGCTGTGTCTGTACTTTTCCTGCCCATCTTGTTCGTTTCGCTCTCGCCGCATACTGTCTATCATGCATATCTTTTTCTTCGTTTTGTGCTGCGAATGAGTTCAGAGTGCTTGCGATTTTTCTTACAACGATCAAAAGAAAAAAGCTCAAACTGAAAGAGACGGAAACGGACGAACTAACAGGAACTACAAAGCACACGAAAATCAGGACGCTCAGGGTACTTCGACAACAGTGACAGTAGGAGCAGCAGTAGCAGTGGAAGGAGGAGGAGGATCAGCTTGATGAGGCGGTTGCACACCATTGCCAGTGCTTGGAAGGAGGCTCTTGAGCATCTCGGTAGACAGCCACGGCGACGGGCTCTGTCATCCACGGTAGAAAGGTGAGACATGCACGAAACCCGGTTGCGCAAAATCCAAGCACTCGCGGGGGGCAAACTTACAAGCTGCAAGTAGCCATCGATAGCTTCCCGGAAACGCATCTTGTACTGTCGCGGCGTGATGATAGTCGGACCTCCGGCTTTGGATGCGCCTCCTGCAAACAGGGTACTACGTTAGTGGTCAATTCCAACATGACTGATAGGGGGAACGGACCGATGAAGGTGGTTTCCTTGACCCAGCTCTCGATGCGTTTGTTCCAGGTGTAAGTCCGAATAAAATCTAGGGGACCCTACGGAGTCAGAGCTCGACTCGATATTCAGAGTGTCCGAAGTACTCACCGACAATGCCGACAACAAGCTCGTGCTTGGCCGAATCGACGCCAATGACGAGAGAATAGTCCATCACATCTGTCAAGAGCTCGTACCGTCAGAACGAGTTGGCTAGAATACACGGGATTGATGCGCACTGAGATCGGATAAGAACTGGCTGTCGTTGTGGATCGCTTGCCGAATAAAGCTCTGGGACTCTTCGCGAACGTAGATCGGAGTCTTGAGGGAAACTGCGAAAGAGAATGTCTGTCAGCCAATCTAGCTGCAAGACGACCCTACGAATAGACTCGCTTTCCATCAGATTCTCGTCGAGTAGGACTGGATTATTTGAATCAGCTCGGCGATTGCGAGTCGAACCCTTGAGATCGAAGATCTGCGTGAGTTGCCGGCCATAGAAGAGATTCTCCATCACGAGGAAATCGAGATTCTTGTATTTCTTGCCAAAGCTGATTCGATAGATGCCAAAGATCTTGGCGAGAACAGTCGGTTGCTGACACAGTGGACAGAAAGACAGTTCAGTGGCGATTCTACGGACAGAGAAGTATCGATGGTGATTGACTCACTCCCTTGAACAGACAGTCTGCCATATACGTGAAGTACGCCGGCAAGAAGCTTGACAGGACATCGACTTCCCAACTTGATAGTTGTTTCACGATGAATCGGTCGTCTGCAGAAACGGCGCGAGTTAGCTGCTGCGTAGGTCGTAGCAATGTTGACCACGCTCACCGAGAGTCTTCATAAAGTCCGCTTTCGATTTTCCGCCAGACGAATCCCACTTGTAACATCTCGATAGGGACTCTATAAACTGTCGCTCGCAGCCGCATTGCCGTCGTAGCGCCTCGAAATGCTCAGCAAAGAAGATCTTGCAACTGGCGCTGAGCGAGGCATCCTCGGTAGCTGCGGACGAAAAATCCGAGGTCCAACGTCAGAACATTTCTCAGGGCAATCTTGAGTCTGGCAAGACTTACCGATCCTCAAGCTGGCTTCGTCTGGCCGGCGCAGGACATCCTCAATTGTCGATTTTATAGATGATGCTGAACCAGGCTCGTCCAACGCATTGAGCGCGGTGTCGCTAGACTGACTTGAGGTTGACGGCACCAGCTTCGTCGCTTCGACGGACTGATAATAGATCTTTGAGCTGCGATAGAAGTATCTTCAGCATGAGTCAGTAGCGGGTCAAAGTAGCGGCATAAGCTGACCTGAGAGCAAAGGCAATGATCGAACTGGGCTCGTCGTCGCGCAGCAAGATCGGGTTATCGGCGAACAGATGTTCGGTTGGCAGGCTGCACATGCGAGAGCGGAGCTGAGTACTAATTAGCGCAATATCGACAGGTATCCATGCTCACAGCGGGTATTGCAGCTGCGAAAATTCGCCGTTGCGGAACAGGAACAGGCCGTTGAGCAAGCCTCTAAAGTAGGAACTTTTGTCGGTACCGCTCGATTCCCCTTCGGACAATCGTGGCATGGTGTGAGAGTGGCTGTTGAGCATAGGGGAAGATGGCAGAGACGGGAAGTCCGAGTCTGATGCGAAGTGACCCAGGTCGTACATGGCGGAGTCTGGACGCAGATTGAGCAGGTCGAGCTCTTGCGGCAATGCATCAGCAACGGCAACCTCGCCTGAAGTCTGCTGATGTGAGCGAACGAGCGCGTCTGCCATGGACACGTTAGGTGTGGAGCAAGACAGGACTTGTTCAACGGTGTTTGAGGCAAGCGGAGACGCGCATGGGGGAGATCGTCCGCGCTGCTCTTCTCCATCGCTAGCCTCTTCTTTCTCTGCGCTTTCTTGCTCGTTGTCGAATTCATCGTCAGCGGCATCGGACTCGTTGTGCGAGTGGTGCGCTTCCTCATCCGAGTCTTCTTTCGCAGCGTCGCGCACATTCGTGAAGATCTGGACGGTCGGCTGGGTAGCGATAACGGGGCGAGCGCGCTTGCGCTGCGCCTGCCTTGCTGCGTAACCCTCCCACTGCTTTGACATCTGCTTGACCCTGCCGACGCCACTCGATACCACTCGACGGCCGACCATCTTGTTCGTTGTGCTTGCAGTGGGCCGCGAGAGACCCAAGGCGCGTGCCTTTGGCTTGACAACCCGATTGGCGTCGCTCGACTCGGAGACTCGCGCAGCGTGCTCGCGATCGGCCGCTTTGCCTTTAATCGTCGAGCGAGACGAGCCAGTCGATTTGAGAGGAGGGCGACTTGGCCGAGTTGCGATTGGCGAGGTCGGCCGCGAACGTGATTGCTCTGGCGAGCGGGGGCCTGCACCGCGACTGAGCACTGGAGAGGTCGGCCGAGACAATGCAGGATCCCGAGTATGAAGAGCCGCCTTGTCTGATGCGCGAGCAGAAGCTCTGGAAGACGGCCGCGACGACGCTCGAGATGGTGGAGGGGAGATCGTAGTATCGGGATGAGGGAATAGGTGTTCGAGAGAAGAGCCTGGTCTCTTGGCACCGACACGGGCAGGGATTCTAGTCGGCTTTGCCGCTGCGGGAGAATCAAGGAGGTGCAATACGCCCACGTTTCTCGCATCTGCGAAAGTGATACAGAGAGATGTTTAGCTCA
The DNA here is from genome assembly GCF_050403365.1 of Sporobolomyces koalae. NCBI lineage: Eukaryota > Fungi > Basidiomycota > Microbotryomycetes > Sporidiobolales > Sporidiobolaceae > Sporobolomyces > Sporobolomyces koalae. The sequence continues at coordinate 462,466 of NW_027481766.1, forward strand.
AAGTGCATAAGCAGCCGAAACGGAGGAGCAGGCAACATACAGCTGTTTTCGCCGTCCGAGAGAGCAAGCGTGCCAGGTTGACGAATTTTCGTGGGCTTGGGCTTGTCGGTGTGGCCTCGTCGAAGGAGAGGACGAGTCGGTGAGTCATACGACTTCTCGCTGCGACCGATGGAGCCGGTTTCGAAAGATTGGATGATGTCGCTGACAAAGTGACCCGTTTTCCTTCTGCGAACGCTGTCCTGTCTTTCCTCCGCTTCGCTCTCGCCTGGCGAAATCCCGCCGCCGTCATCTCGTGCCGGGTTGCGGATGAAGGGCGACGACGATCTGCCGATCGAAGGGTACCGGGCGTCCGCGCAGATCGTCGAGTCGCTCTCGATATCGCTTTGGTCAGACGCGACGGTACGGTACGGACTCGCGGGTCTAACTGTCGAGGTTGAAGCTGATAGATCGGGGTTGATCGCGCCGACTCGGTCGGTGACGGAGGGGGTTGGGCCCTCGATCGGCATTCCGTTACCATCGAGGGACAACACCGGAGGGTCGAGCGCGAAAGAGGGGACGGCAGCGAGATCTATAGCGTCTCCTGCAGTCGAGCAGGAGTCGATAGACGACTCTGACGGGCGTTGATCTGCTGCTGCGTTCGAGCTTGACTCGAGTGTTTGGGCTACGGGCAATAGCGCCGATCTATCGAGACCGCTGTTCGGCACCGCTGACTCCTCCTCGACTTCGATTGGAGGTGGCAAGCTACCCGAGACGCTCCTCCTGCTCGGCGAGAAAGACATTGCCGAATCTGGCGAGTACCGCTTGCTGGATCGTTTCGAATCCTGTTCCGACAGAATCACCCGCTTCTCGAACAAGGTCCACTCCGCTTCGAACTGCACGACTTTCTCTTGCAGGGCTCGCCGCACTCCAGTCATTTCCGTACCGTTCGTTTCTTGCGATTGCTCGTACGCCGCAACCAGCAGCCGCAGGATCATGCGGCGATCTGCCTCGCATCGTCCGGAAAAGTCCGCGAGAGCTGCTTTGCATTCTTCGAGGCGCTGCACTTGAACGCAATCGAGTCGAAAAGCGTTGATGCGAGCTTGAACAGAGTCGAAAAAGGCTTTTGTCCGCTGCTGAACAACCTCGTACTCGCTGTTGCGCAGCAGGAGTTGCGTATCGGGCTTGACCTTGACCACGCGAGGAGGCGGAACGACGTCACGTAGGTCGATGCGGTGCATAGTAACGGCAATCCGAACACCGCGGTAGTACCAGTATCGCGTGTGATCGAGGTGAGCGTCATGAGGGCAGTTCTGGTCCCCGCAAACGAGTCGTTCCGAGGGGTAGAACGACAACTCGAGGTACTTGTGGAAGCTGAGGCGCGAGGTTTGTTCCGACATGCGTGCGAGCCTACTTCGACAGTCGCAGCGTGCGCAAATGGTCTGCATGCCGATACCTCCGCGGAGCGTGAGCTCTTCCGGACCAGTGAGCTGCCATGGTTCGATCGAGATCTGGGTGCGGCAGTCTCCATGCACAAACACTCGCGAATGTTCGCTCAGAGGCTCGTGGCAGGATGGCGAGCTGCATTCGAGGCCGAACTCGCGCACGATATTGACGACATACTGACCGATCGTGAGGTCTTCTTTGCTATAGAAAGTGACGGTGACAATTGAAGGGGGTCTGCAGACTCGTTTTGGATCGTGCGGCGGACCGTAGAGCAAGGACTCGAGGACGTAGAGCCGTTGATGATCCACCGGATCGAGACTGTCCTGCTTCTTGTCGCAATATTCCTTCCAAGACTCTAGTCGCTCGATATATCGTTCTTCGGCTTCAGCAACCTCGTGCATTTTGGCGACTTCTTCTGGCCTCTGCAAAACTTTTTGGGACGACACGCCTTGCGCAAGTGCTGCTGCATCGATCAAGACACTACTGATGGACGGCTGGTGAATGCTGCTGAGCGAAGTTGACGAAGACCCTGCCGAGATGGACTGAGCACGAGATGCCGCTTCTTCCTCGATGATCTTGCGTGTCTCATCCGCGTCTCGATTGTCGCGGAGTTCGCGAAGATGCCGATCTTCGTCGGCCATCCGGACGAGAGGATAAGGCGGAGGATAGCGGACGAGAGGAGACGAGGATAGGGCCGTCGAGCGATAAGGTTCGAGCGACTGTACGATGAGACGAGTCTTGCTCTCGTCGGGCTGTGCTTTAGCTGCTGGACTTTCTTGTGCTGAAATCTCGGAGAGCGGGACAGTAGCCGAGGTTGTGGTGGAGAGAGTGGACAAGGTCGCAGCGGAGAATGCGTCGATGGGCGAGGCGATCAGGTCGAGCCTTTCATCGTGGAACAGGTATCCTTCGAGTTTGGCATTGTATACGACGAGTGCGAGCATATGGACGATCTTTTTGAGCTTGGCGAGAGTTTCCATTGATTCCCCACGCAAGAGGATCGTACATCCCAATTCTCGCTTACAGCCCTCGAATCGTAAGAACGACTTGCGTCCACCCGGGATGAGCGGATGCACAAAAGTCTGCACTCGGAACTTTTTGCATTTGCCGAGTTCGGGCGTGGCGTGTAGCAGGTCCAGTGATTGGATGACCTCCGCTTTTGTCGCCCTTGCAACTGCAGCGATCGCTTCGGGCTTGATGAATCGTGCGGCGGCAATACCTCGCTCGACAAGTTGGTCTGTCACCATTTGCGCAATGTTGCCCTCGACGAGCACGATATGAGGTGCAAGGGACAGGATCCGCTTGGCGTGAATCTGAAGGTTCTCGGCTTCCTGGGCGTAGACGGATTGTACTTGGAGGTAGTGATGATCTGCCTCGTATTCGAGCGGGATGGTCAGGACCAGGATCCTGGGACTTTCGATCTCGCGTGCCATCTTCTTGTGTAGGAGGTTTTTCGTGAGGAGAACTCCGTCGATGAACTCGCTGTCTTTGGGTCGACCCCCGGGCAGTTTCTTGATGCGGACGTAGCGTCGCACGTCCATAACATCGCCAGCGAAGATGTTTGGAGCGGGACCGTTCGAGACTTGGACAAGGAGCCGTTCGAGGACAGGCGCCCATGCCTTGACGTTCGTGATCCCTTCTCGCAACAAAGCTTGACGGATCATCTTGCGAATATGTTCGAGCGATGAAGGGCACAGTGGGATGTCGCCAGGACCATCTGGAACTTTCTCTGGAGTGCCTTCGAGACCCTTGGCAGGACCGTCGAGAGTGAGGTACGGAAAATGTGGTCGATTCCCGTCTGGTAGCGACAAGGAAAGCCTCGAGATCGATCGGTTGAAGGATGGCGTCGAAGAGCTTTGAGGTCGGGGACCTGATGAAGAAGTCGAGGACGTGAGGGGTTTCGGCGTCGGAGGTCGTGAATACCGCGTGAAAGAATCGCGTCGTTGATTGACCGCAGAAGAGTTGAGGCCGGTATCGAGTGCCTGCTCGAGCGTCATCGGTGCCCCGTCTCGATCGAGTTTCCCCTGAACTGCACCAGAAGTCCCAGTGAGATCGAGTCCGAGCCCGTCCACTTGAATGGGAATGCCAAGTCCGCTCCTCGCTTCGTCCAGCTCTTCAGCATCTGCCCTTGCCTCATCTTCACTGCCGTTGCTGCTGTTCCGCTTCCTCGCGCTCGTTCCGTCGTCATCTTCGGCGAGCTCGCGTCGGAACGGAGCGGTTGCAGTCGACAGACTCGGACTGTACGCCATGTCAGGGATGTCTCGTTCCGAGTCTCGTGATCTCGAAGCTTCTCTCTCCTCGAGCTGTTTGCGCATCGAGCTGATTGGACTCTTGCGTCCCCGGGGCGATTCGTCATCGTCGTCTTCTTCATCTTGTGCTTTCGTCTCGTCTGCCGCGGGCGACTCTGGTCGACTCGGACCTGCGTCTTCGTCTTCCTGCGGAATCGAATCGATTGCCCCGTGCTCCCAAGTGGGAAACGAGACCGATTGGTACAGCGATGAAGGTCTCGACGCTCGGTTCTGAAAGTTGCTCGACACGGACGGGGGACGTTGAGCGTAAGGTGATCGAGTGGGAGGAGCATGGTACGGGTTCGTATACGCATGAGGATACGGCGGAGAATCGTCGGGAGAGGTGTGATGAGGATGCTGTCGCGCATGGTGATCCGCTTTGCTGAAGCAAAGGTTGCACACGCGAATGTGTCCTTGCTGTCCGAAGCGAGCAGAGGGAATCAGGTGGGCAGCGCTTTCAACGCACCCTGCAGGTCAGAATCGAAAACTCCGAATCACGTTCCGCTAAGATGAGGGAGAAGCCAACACACCATCGAGCACAAAAGATCTGCCCACAAATACGGCCTGACGAGGTGATACTCTTTAGTCTGCGGCTACAGATGCCAGTAGAGCCATGACAAGACTCACAGTGATGCTTGCGGCGGAAAACGGTAAAGACAGTCTCGCAATCGTGACAAGCCTTGCTTGACTCGTCCTTCATCCAGTACTCTTGCGATAGCCCCTGCACGAGACCTACGGGTCAGTCTCTTAAAGCCCCAAGGGAGCGAATCGCAGCTCACCTCTCCTTGCAATCTGCGAAAGATCTGAACGACCGTAGGCGAAGCGTGGGTCGAGGTGCTGACGGACCAAACCGATTTGCTGTCTTCCCCTAGGTCACCCCGTAGCGGGAACCCTGGAATCGAAGACAGGTTCGCGAAAGTGAGCCCGCCAAAGCCATCACTCGTGGTCGGCGAGCCATTCACGTTCGCTGGGCCTGTCACGACCGCGGGCGCACTGACTCCCGGTTGCCATGAGCCATCTACGCCCGTGAGACTTCTCGTCGTGGTCGATTGGATCAGGCCGCCTCCCGAGTTCTGCACGGTGACCCCCACCGAAGGAGTCACTCCCGAGAGTCGCAATCGCCGAGTGTACTTTTGCCCGTTCGGGAGCGTGATGCCTCTCGACTCGGCATCGGGGTCCCGTCCCACAGAGCCTACGTCTGGTGCCGCGCTGACGGGAGCTTTGGCGAGGGTGATCGGGCTGACTGCCGCCGCGAGTGCCGACAGTTGCTGATGAGCCGAAGGAAGCGGAGCGGACACGTGCTCCTTGCGGGCTGAATAAGCTGCAGGTGCTCGGGTCGGGGACTGCTCTCGCTGCGGAGTCGTCGCCGTCGAGGTGGCTGCGGTCGATGGGGCCGGACCCGATGGCACGAAGAAGCGTTTCAGCGAGCCGAGGAGAGACTCTTGCTCGGGGTCGTGAACTTCAGGTGGCGCTGGGAGAGACTCGTATGTCGCACGAGCATCCTTGTACCCCATCTAGGCCATCAGACGGTTCAGTGGAGGAGAAGCCAGGGGCGTCGAGTAATGTTGATTCACGTTTCTATACAAGTCCTGCCCTCGACTCTCGACTGCTATACGCCCATTCGATCGATTCGCGATATCAGGAGCGGATATCTGAACCGATGTGGACCCCTCCCGAATCGCAAAAGGCGTACTATTCGACGCCGGCACCTTCATCGCAGCAGTCGCTCCTGAGCCAACTCCTGCCCGGCACTGGCTCGGACCCGACCTACGGACGAGCATCACTTCCACGGCTACCAGAGGAAGCAGAACTGAGGCTTCGACACAAACACCGCGATGGCAAAGTCCGCTTGAACGGCAGCGACAAAGAATGGGTCTCGTACCAAGTCTGGGAACCAAGACCTGAAGTCAAGGATCGGAGTGAGTGTGTACACCAGCTTGCAGGCTTTCGTGACCGAAGAAAAATACTGAATTGATCCTTCTTGCTCGTGGTCCCTCGCCAGATTGCGACCTCTGCTTCATCCACGGGATCAACGATTTTGGTGGCAAATTCGCTGTACACGCTGCCAAATTCCTCGACGAGGGAGTAAGCCACTTCTCGGCATCGAGGGTTCCGGTTTAGTGCAGGAATTGAGCATGATTTTTTCGTCTCTTTCCACGCAGTACCGCATCGTAGTGCCTGATCTGCCATCTCATGGGCGCTCGACTGGCATTCACGTACATTGCCCATCGATGGAAGCGCTCGTCGATGCAGTGTACGAAGTCATCAAGGACGTCGCCTTGCGCGACTCGGAACTCGTGCAGGAGACCGGAGGCGCTTTCACCCAGGCCCGCAAGACGTTCGTCGCGGGACAGTCGCTTGGAGGTTTCACCGCTGCCTACGTCTGCCTCAAGTACGGCGCCCCGATCGACACTGATTTGCCCGTGACCGAATCGTTCAGACCGACGATTGCAGGAGGCATGATCCTGTGCCCCATGCTCGCCATCTCCCCCCAAACTCGACCACCTTACATTGTCGAACTTGTAGCCCGCGCCATCTCGTCATTCGCTAGTGCTCTACCGCTCGCAGCAGCAAACAAGGGCAAAAATTCGGAAGATCCTGAAGTCGAACAGCAGTTCGAACTCGATCCGCAAACCTACCACGGTCGATTGCGCGTCGGAACGGGTCTCGCGATCCTACAGGGTTTGATCGACATCAACCGCAAGATGAATCATCTCAAAGTACCGTTCTTGATTTGTCATGGTACGGGAGATCGAGTCACGTCATATCAAGGTTCCGAAAAACTCTTTCGCGAAGCTAGCTCGACCGACAAGGTGCGCTCCCTTTTGTCACTAACCCTGTACTCCTCTCACTGCTCACACTGCATGCGTGTCAATACAGGAGATCAAACTCTTCCCGGATTACCAGCATATCTTGTTGCGCAAGGGCAAGAACGAGAAAGACGACGAACGGAGACAGAACGTCCTGAACGCAATGCTGGAATGGATGATTCGGCATTAGGCGATGCTCATACAGTGTCCACAACTGTTTATATCTATACATGGCTTGGAATGCCCTTGAAGAGTCGCAGAATGGGTCTTGTCTGGATTGCGCCCAACATCAACTTGTTCCCTTTTCTGGGACCTCGTGATAGATTCCTTCAGGATATCTATCTCGATCTCCAGGCATCGTACTGTACGAATGAACCACAAACGCTTCTGACGATAGTGAAGACGGCACTGAGATGGTCTGTGGAACGTCGGGGCTCGGATCCACCCGCGGTGGAGGATCAGGTGCATGTGCCATAGGCGAAATATTAGGGACCTCGTGCCTGGGCGAAAGAGGCGAGAGAGCTTTCTGTTGTAACGAGAATGCCGTCGATCGGGGAGAGTCAGCGTCAAAGCGAAGAGGAACGCGCAAGACTCGCAAAAAGGAACTCGCTTCAAAGTGGGATTGAGGAGGGGAACGCACGTGCGCTGCGGCCAGTGGATACTCTGCCCATTCACGTGCCCATTCTTGTCTTGCCAGATCAGCCGCGCTCGCGCCCCCTTGCTCCGATACCAACGCTTTGCCTTTCCCTTTTTCTGCTGCCCTGGTGGAACTCGACTGCGAGGGCGCAAAATCTGCGCCTGCTCCATTCGTGGCGTCGAGCTTGAGGTGCTGCATGAGCAAAGCTAGTCGTCTGACCGCTTTCTCCCTGCCATCCTCTTGCGTCCGGTCTTGCGCTTGTTCGAATACTTCTCGCACCTTGGTTGGGACTCCCCACACATCGTCACTGTACGTGTCGGAAGTTGCAAGGTATCGCTGTATGGCTTCTTCTGGTGGCAGAGACAGGAGGGTCCGCAGATACGCGAGTGACGACAGGTCGAGGGAAGAGAGTGAGGACAAAAGCTCGTTCGATGTTGGCGATAGATCTCCCGCAAGGTGCTGTTCTCCTTTGCTACCTCCGCTCGATCGAGACGACTCAGGTAAGAGCGGATCGACAGGGAGCGAGCGGTCCAGCTGCTGATTGCGTTGCTGACGTTCGAACAACTCTGCTTCCCAGTCGTCATTCTGGCCCCATCCTGAACCACTGCCGCTAGCCAGGAGCGCCTGTACCTCTGCTCCGTCCTGCTCATGATTCCTCCATTCCTGAACGTTGTGGTCGGCTATCTTGTTCCCGGAACTCGTCGCTTGCTCTTCCCTAGACCGTAGCGGCTGTACCAGTAGGCGATGTGGTGTATGGTCTGCGAACGAGCCGAATTCATCTTCTCCAGTCGTGGTTGCTGCATTCACCTGCCGAAAGGCCTCGTTGGGTGTCGAATATTGCGGTTGGGAAACCTGATCCTTGTGCACAGAAGGTCCCGCCGTGGTCTTGAGGAACTCTTGCACAGGTCCTTTGCTGGTCAGCGCGCTCATAGACGTCGCAGCGAGAAGTATGGGAGGAGAGCCCGTTGCCGAGAAGCGGGAGTGGAGCCCGCCGATTCCCCGGCATCGTCGGCCGAAATCCCGGCGATGCATTCGGAGTTGCTCGATCACAAGTGCTTACACAGCAAATCAGAAATTCGAGAATAACTTTTGACCTCGCGGTACATACGCATCATTTCGCACGCGTTGCCAACACGCTCCTTCCGTCTCTCGAATACCGACGCTCTTGTCGCCTCAGACTACGGCTCAGATCTCGACCCACAGTCTCAGACAGTGAAGGAAAAGACCGATCGACGTTTCCAGCCAGTCCGGCGTCGTCTCTCAACAATTTGCATCAGTAGCGAGCGCGGTCAATCCTCTCTCGGAGCTCTCGGTACCACGCGGAATCGAACGAGTTAGTCTTTATCTCTCGTGTACGCGCGAGATCGGCGAGCTGAGCATCCGACGCACTTGCGTGTACCCTTCCTTTCGGCACCTCGCAGCGCCTCCTCCTTACGCATCTTCGATCTCAATCACTCGATTCCCCTTGGCCACTCGAGTAGTTGTACCAATGACTGCCAGTCATTCGTCCTCGGTGACTCGATCGAACTCGAACGAGAAGCCGATGAAAGCACCTTCCGCATCGTCCTCGACCTCTCACCTGACGTCTCGCGATGGCGCCGACTTGGAGAAACAGCCAGTCGACCTTCCGACGACCAAAGACTTTGAATCGAAGAAGGAAGCGCAAGATGTGCGCCGCCGATGGTGGCTACCTGCACCGCGTGACCCCTTCCCCTCGCTCGCCGAGGCCCCGATCACGCCGTACGCTTCGGCCAACTGGTTCTCCCAATTGACGTTTCATTGGATGCAACCGATGCTCAACACGGGCTACCAACGCACCCTCGTGCCAACCGACTTGTGGAAGCTCAACGAGAATTTCGAAGCGGGCCACCTGTCCGACTTGCTTCTGAGCAATTTCGAGAAGCGACGAGCCAAAGTCGAGGCATGGAACAAGGCTCTGGAAGATGGCAGCTTCAAACCGGGACCGGTCCGAAAGATATGGTGGAAAGTACGCAAGACAGACGGCAAACGCAAAGTCGGCCTCGCGTTGGCGCTATCCGACACTTTCTTCTACCGGTTCTGGCTTGCCGGAGTCCTGAAAATCATCTCTGATGGCCTCAACGTGACCTCGCCTCTCGTTACCCGTGCCCTGATCACCTACGGCACTGGCGTCTACCTTGCACACCGCAACGTCCCCGGCTACACTGCCCAGCCCATCGGGGTTGGCATCGGACTCGCTTTTGGACTTTGGGGCATGCAAATCGTCGCATCGTTCTGCTTGCACCACTTCTTCGCCAACTCGGCTGGAGTCGGAGTCCTCTGTCGCAGTGCGCTCATTGCGAGCATCTACAAGAAGGCGACCACGTTGAGTGGCAAGGCGAAAACGACCATCAGCAATGGTCGATTGACAAATCACATTGGTACCGACGTGTCCCGAATCGATTTCTGCGCAGGGTTCTTCCACATGAGGTTAGCCGTTCGACTTCTCGCTTTTTCGCCTGACTGTCGAGGACTGTAAACTGACCAAGTTTCCTTTTCCTCTCAGTTGGACCGCACCGATCCAGATTATCGTCATTCTCATCATCCTGCTCATTCAAATCGGACCTTCGTGTCTTGTCGGTATCGGATTCCTCTTCATCATGATGTGCGTGTCGTTTCTTCGTAGTCCTGCTCCTCAGAAGCATTGTCCTGACCCATCTCATGACGTCTTCAGTCCGCCTCAATCCATTGCGATGAAGAAGATGTTTGGCTTCCGACGCAAGGCGATGGTCTGGACCGACAAGCGAGCGCGATTGATCCAAGAACTCCTCGGCGGCATGAAAGTCATCAAATTCTTTGGTACGTCCCATTTCTCGCTAGTCTGCGTTCCTAGGGCATGTGACTGATTGTAACCGCGCAACAGCCTGGGAAATTCCGTACCTCAAGAAGCTACAGGGTTACCGCGCCAAAGAGATGAAGCAGGTTCGAAACCTGCTCATCTCGCGTGCGGCTACTACCGGCGTTGCCATGTCGTGAGTGGGATACGATTTTTCCCTATCGTCCTCTTCTAATCATCGCTCTTTATATTGCGTGCGTCAGACTCCCGACCCTCGCGACAGTCCTCGCCTTCGTCACCTACGCCGGAACAGGACACCAACAAGACGCCGCCAACATTTTCACCTCGTTCACCCTGTTCCAGCTCTTGCGGATGCCCCTCATGATGTTGCCCATGTCTCTCTCGACTATCACAGACGCTCACAACGCTCTTGGCCGATTGACCGAGTACGTCCCTGTCCTCTCCGCTGTCTTGATCAAGCCTTCGAAAAATGACCATACTTCTTACGCACAGGGTATTCCTGGCCGAAGAGCGAGAAAACACATTCAAGATCGACCCGACTGCGAAAGAAGCCGTCAGGGTCGTCGATGCTGACTTCAAGTGGGAGTCACCCCCTCCCGACGAAGGCGGTCCCAAAACCAAGAAGCAGCAGAAAGCGCTTGCCGCGACCAAGAAAGGCGAGGCCAAGAAAGCAAAGAAGGAAGCCAAGGCCGCGAAGAAAGCGGCCAAACTCGAGCTCAAACTCGACGAGAACGCTCCTATCGATGCTCAAACGGCAGAACAGAGCGGAGATGCGACCGGCGAAATCTCTGGACCCAACACTGCTGCTGCTACTGCTTCTCCCATCGAGAAGGAAGAAAAGGAGCTCATGCAGCTGCGCGGGATCAACCTAAAGATTCCTAAAGGACAGCTCTGTGCCGTCGTTGGCGCTGTCGGATCCGGCAAATCGTCTTTGTTGCAGGCTCTCGTCGGTGAGATGAAGCGCACGAAAGGAGAGATCGCGTTCGGAGGAAGGTGAGTCGATAGACGGCTGGCTCGGATGCTTGATCTCGGGGACTGACCGCGTACGATTGGCGTCTGTCTAGCATCGCGTATGCTGCACAACAAGCATGGATGCAGTCGTGTTCGCTGCGCGACAACATCTTGTTCGGCCGCGCTTACGACGAAGCGAAATACAAGCGAGTCATCCAAGATGCTTGTCTCGAAGCCGACATTGAGATGCTCCCGTATGGAGACCAAACTGATATCGGAGAAAAGGTTTGTAGCTCTCCACTGCTTTCGTATAGCCTGTGTCGAACTCACGGTCGTTCTACCATCGCCAGGGTGTCACTCTTTCCGGAGGGCAAAAGCAGCGCGTCAACATTGCCAGGACTCTGTACTACGATGCCGACATTGTCTTGCTGGACGATCCTCTTTCGGCTGTACGTAATTATTTCACTTTCGCCGTTCATGCGCTAGCTGAGGTAGCCTTCTTCTTCACAGGTCGACGCTCACGTTGGAAAGCATCTGTTCGACAATGCAATCTGCGGTTCACTCGCGCACAAGACTCGAATTCTCGTCACGCATGCCCTCCACTTTTTGCCTCGTTGCGATTACATCATCTGTCTCGAGAACGGCAAGATTTCGCAGGAAGGCACATACGCCGAGCTCGTGTCTGACAGGGATGGTGCCTTCTCGGCGCTGATGGAGGAGTTCGGTGGCGATCTCGAGGAAAAGAAAGAGGAGGAAGAAGCCAAGGAGGAAGAGGCGATCGAGGAGGCCGGAAGCAAGGGAAAGAAGGCGACCGACAAGCCTGTCGCAAAGGCACTGATGCAAGAAGAGGAACGCGCGACCGGCTCGGTCGATAGACGAGGTGAGTTCTAACCCTCAAGCCCCATATAGCCCACATATTGATTACACGCACTTTCAACAGTTTACCTCCGGATCTTCAAGCTTGCGAGAGGATGCATCACCTTCACTCTGCTCGTCGCAGCTGTTGTTTTGCAGCAGGCTGCCCAAGTCGTGGGCTCCTACTTCCTGGTCTGGTGGCAAGACGATCAATTCAACAAGCCTTCTGGCTTCTGTAAGTCTCTTATCGCCTAATCGTCAATTACAAAAGCTGATGGATGTCGTCGATCAGACGAAGGAATGTATGCTCTATTGGGTGTGCTGCAAGCCGTCTTCTCGTTCGTTATGGGTCTCGCAACGTCATGGATCGGATGGGAGGTTTCGAGGGCGATTCACGCCGGAGCGATCCAAGGAATCTTGCATGCTCCGATGAGCTTCTTTGACACGACCCCGCTCGGCCGCATCACGAACCGATTCAGCAAAGACATCGACACAATCGACAATGTCCTGACCGACAGTTTCCGCATGTTTGTCTCGACGCTTGGATCCGTCCTTGGTTCGATCGTCTTGATCGCCATCGTTCAACAATGGTTCCTTCTCGTCGTAGCGGCCATCCTATGCCTTTACGCTTTCGCTGCCAGCTTTTACCGACAGAGGTAAGGACTGATCGTTCTCGTGTCTGTGAAAGCTTCGGCTGACAGTCGCCCCGCAGTGCACGAGAGCTCAAACGTCTCGACAACCTGCTCCGTTCATCGCTTTACGCCCATTTCTCCGAGTCGCTCAGCGGCCTTCCGACTGTTCGAGCATACGGAGAGATCCCAAAAGTATGTTTAGCTCGTCAGCACATTCCGTCGGCCTTCGCTGACATTTTTGGCACACTTAGTTCGTCAAGCAGAACCAAGAATTCCTCGACATCGAAAACCGTGCCTACTATCTCACCGTGATCAATCAGCGTTGGCTTGGTCTGCGTCTGGACTTTTTCGGATCCTGCCTCACCTTCGCAGTCGCCATGTTCTCGGTCGGAACCGCCAAGAACGTTTCGCCATCTCAGACCGGTCTCATTCTGTCTTACATCCTCACGATCTCGCAAGCATTCTCTTGGATGGTTCGCCAGGGAGCAGAGGTCGAAAACGACATGAACTCGGTTGAACGCCTCTTCTCCTACTTCCCTCCTTCTCTCTCGGCCACCTCGACTCTTCCGAGCGAAGCTCCTGCGGTGATCGAAGATTCAAAACTTCCCGCGGAATGGCCCCATGCCGGAGCGATCGAATTCAAAAAGGTCTTCATGAGCTACCGTCCTGATCTCCCTCCGGTCCTCAAGGGCTTGAGCTTGACTGTCGGAGCTGGAGAACGCATTGGTGTCGTCGGCAGGCAAGTCGTTCTTTCGCGCTCGATGTCAAACTCTGCTGACTCTGTATTCTGTTTGTCTGCTCAGGACTGGCGCCGGCAAGTCTTCCCTAATGACGTTGCTCTTCCGCATCGTCGAGGTCACCTCGGGAGAAATTACGATCGACGGCGTCGACATTTCCAAGATTGGCCTCGCCGACCTCCGTTCGCGTCTTTCGATCATCCCGCAGGACGCTGTCCTCTTCAACGGAACCCTCAGGTGAGTCTCGTAGTCTCTATTCATCAACTAAGCGAGCCTTGCTGAATCGCTACACACTCTTGTCAGGACGAACCTCGATCCGTTCGAGGAGCACGATGACGCCACCCTGCACGATGCCTTGAAACGCGCGTGGTTGATCGACCGAGATTCTGCTCCCGCTCCTGCGCCTCAGGACAAGGCCGACTCGGGTGCCTCAACCCCTTCTTCGAAACCCCGATTCACGCTCGATCTCCAGATCGAAGACGAAGGGTCGAATCTGTCGGTCGGAGAACGCAGTTTGGTCTCGCTTGCGAGGGCTTTGGTCAAGGACAGCAAGATCATCATCCTCGAGTACGTCTGATTGCATGCTATGCCAGAGTGCGCGCAGAAGCTGATCCTAGAACTGGGTTACATAGCGAGGCTACCGCTTCTGTCGACTTTGCCACGGACTCTCGTATCCAGGAAACAATCCGTACCGAATTCAAGCACAAGACTGTCAGTGCTCTCTCTCGCTCCTCTCTCGTGCGGATGGACACTAATCGTCCCGTTCTATGTCTCTGCGAAATAGCTCCTCATTATCGCTCACCGACTCCGAACCGTTATCGATGCAGACCGCATCCTCGTCATGGATCAGGGTCAAGTCGCCGAATTCGATAGGCCACTCAACCTGTTCCGTCAAGGCGGAATCTTTCACTCGATGTGCGAGCGCAGTGGTATCTCGGCTTCGGATATCCGCGAGAGTTCTTTCTAGGTTTCAAAAGCTCGTTGTACATAGCTCAATCTCGACCATGTTCTTTCCCATCTGTTGCAAAGACACCCGTGTACTACTCAATGGTCCGTTTGCTCTCTCGTATCACGATGAACGACGGAATTGGTTGAGAGCGGGAGCAAACTGTATTTCGCGTGGCAGGGAAACAAACTGACACACACAGACAGAGGGCACTACTTCAGAACGACAAAGAGTTAAGGGTATGAGCACCAGCGATCACATTATTTCTCCGAGTTTTCCGTTGAGGCACAGGTTATTGCTTGAGCTCGTCAGCCTTCTTTTGAGCAGTGTTCGAGGCGTCGTTGGCAGCGTTTTGTGCTTGGTTCGAAAGGTCCTGGGCCTTGTTCTTGACATCGTCACCAGTCGTCTCCTGCACCTTCTTTTGGCCGGTGGCAATGTAGCTTTTGAGTGGTGTTGTCGGGTATGTCAGCTCGATGGTCCAGAATATGCCTGAGAAAGCTCTGCACTAACGATTCGGCGGTTTGAAGAGCGGACGCAGCGAGGTCACGGGCTTGAGCGACGTATCCGACGGGCTTGTCCTTGTTGGCAGACTCCTGAGCATCGCCAGCAGCCTCCTTTGCCTTGTCAGCTCCAGTAGAGATGACACTGATGGTGGTTCGAAATTGACGTTCATCAATACATTGCTCGCAGACAGTCATCTCCGGAAAAAGAGAGGGAGCGACTCACTCCGAGACAGCGTGGAGAACGTGTCCGGCAAGGTCGCGACCCTCGTTCACGAGCGAGCCGAGAGTCTGGTTCGACGAGGCGTCCTTGTTGACGAGACCCTTGCCTGAGCAATCGACGAGTCAGTCAAGGAGCTTGAGGCATCGCGGCGGGGACGCAATCGCTTACCGAATTCGAGGGTGTGGGATGCGAGTTGGCCGATCTCGTTGGTGAGGGTCTGCTCGCCAATGGTGCCGTTGGTCTTGTCGCCAACAGTTTGCGAGAGGGATTTATCGGTGGACATGATGTGTTTTGGTTGATGTGAGTGGTTGTGGAAAGAAGGGAGAAGGGGGAGCCCGCGGGTCATTACGAGCGAATCGCTATGACGTCGTTCTCGCCCTCATCCTCCGCAGCCCCCGGGTTCCGAGTTGCTCGTGAAAAAAGCTTATCGCGCGGTCACACAACCTCTATTGTACTGGAAACTTTTGACAATCCAGTAAGGCGAGGCGAGGCATGACGCGAGATGTTGTCAGTCGTACACCGGTCGGATGAGAAGGTAACCTCTCCGAGCTCGAGCGCTGTCACCTCCGGGGAAGTCGCAAGCAATGACACACTTGTTCAGCTGGACCTATTGACAAGCTCTGCCTCGACTTTGAACTCACTGGCTGCTCTGTCTAGAATACGGAGGTAAGAGAATACGCTCACGAGCATCCCTGAAAGATTCGATTGGTGACGCGGATTGGGCGCGTGCGTGTCCTCATTGGGCATGGAAATAGTTTCAAAACCTGCTGATTGATGTCCAGTCAGCGCGACAGCAGACAGGTCGAACCGGAAGCTGCGTTAGAGCACGCGCCCGTACCCTTTTTGTCGAAGCCCTCTATAGTATGGCGCTTTTCTTGCGTATCGATCAACGAGAACCTCCTGCGACTGGATTCTTAGCCAGCATACATGTGAGATGTTCTGGACAAAGCGTCCGTGCGCATTTTGAATTGTTGGTGTATATGTGTTTGTCAGAATACGTTGGCATCTAACTAAAGCGTCTTGGAACAGTGGCAGTTCACTGGGCTCATAGCAATATGCCGCTTTTCGGAGCACTAGGTACCCAGGAGTCCCCGGATCGAGACCGGGAGACGCTATTTCTTTTTGATTTTTGGCGGCAGCAGCAAGGCAAAGCAAGGCATCGTTACGAAGAGCTATACTTCCCTTGTCACCGAAACTCTCATAATTTGTGTTGTTATCGCGAACAACGATACGTGGATCCATTCATCCTGATTCGCCAAGTGCACAGCTCTCGGAAATGAGCTCGCTCTGAGATTACTAATCGAATGGGCGTCTCCTCCACACGTCATTCAACCTTTTCTCTTCCTCCGATTTCTCTTCTACAGTATACGCAACGTGAATCAAAATGAGCCACGTCAGCTTCTCCAAGTTTGCCAGCGCGGACGCACCGACGGTGAATGTCCCCATGCGCGTGATCAATCGACCTCTGCCATCTGAATTGGACGAGGAGAAAGTCAAACAATTCATGAAAGACATTCAAGTCGGTGCCATTCTCCCTTGACCGAACGCATCAGGTGAATTGAAAATTGACCCTCGTCATTTTCTCCAGGCAGGAGACAAGTTTACGCCGATTGAAGTTGTGCGGACGCAAGCGAATGGCCAAAACTATTACATGGCATTTGGAGGCTGTCATCGGTCAGTACTCCTTTGCTGAATGACGCACAGAAAATAGCTTTGCGCCAACCTACTCACATTTCTTCGGTTCATGAATGACAGGTTCGAAGCGCACAAGCGTTTGGGGAGCGAAAGCATCCCAGGTCGAATCATCAATGTTCCCCCTGCCTCTCTCAGGATGTACCTCGGCGCAAGCTGCCCTTTCTGAACGTAGAACAATCGACATAGATACAGGATCACATGTTGTAATTATTCCACAGAGGTTAAAGGCTCGACCATCGAGTTGTAAAACTCGAGCTCTTTGTCCCACTCGTCATCGATCGCCAAGCTCGTAACGGAGTATCCTTCTATCCGGATGTTCTCCGACTGGGCAACTCTGAGCAAGTTCCGGAGACCTTGCCGGTCAAAAAATCGAGACCAGGTGGGCAAGTTCCAGTTCAACCCGATCAGGTCGGCGTCTCGGACCGCCTCGGCACCTTGATCGCGCGGCAAGAGGTCCCCACGAGAAGCATCGACGTTGTTGAGCTCGATACTTTCGAGAGTGGACATCTTGGTCGGGCCCGAAACGAGTTTGAGCAAATGTTCAATCGATACATCCGTGTCTTCTTTGAAACTGATCGTCTTGAGGGGAAGCTTTGACAGCGTTGAATAAAACCCGTGGGTCTGAGGGAACCAGTACCCTTGTATAACGATCGATTCGAGATTCGAGAATCGCGCGAGTTGCGCGACGGGATCGCCGGTGCATTCGGCATCCTCGTTCGTGACCCACACCTGCAAGTGTCTTATCAATTCGGGATGCTGGACTGATTCAAGCAGGATCATCACTGTCGCATCGATGCTCGTCTCGCACAGAGCAAGAGATGTCAAGCATGAGCAGGTTGCCAAGATGACAGGGATGTACTCTGACGATGAAAGGATCCCCGTCAGGCTGAGGTCGAGGAGCTCGGGACAAGGGAATTCATCCGGTGTATATCCGATACCGCGGAGTTCGGTGAGGTCACGTCGGACGTCGAGTGAGAAAGTCGTGAGTCGTTTGTAGCGCTTCAAGTTCCAGAGATAGAGGTCAGCGAATGGATCGATTCGGTACTGGAATACTGCAGTAATGTCGAGCGCGCGAAGGGTGTCGAACAGAGTCGTGGAAGTTGAGGAGGAGGGTCCGATGCGCAAGAAAGCCTTAGCGACCCTGCTCGACCCCTCGACGTCAAGTTCTTCAAGATGCTCGAGCGTGTCGAGCAAGACCTCCGCCGAATCGCGGCCGGGCATTCCTTCCCGTTGCTCCTCCCATTCATCGCAATCCTCGTCCGGTCCGAACATTGGCAGCTTGATCTCGAGTCGCCTCGTATGCGAAAGTAATGTGCCGTTTGATCGAGCCGTATCACATAGCTTCACAAGCTGCAGAGGAGTGTGTACGACCACTGCGCGGTAGATCGTGCGTCGGAAGAAGGGGAGCAAGCTCTTCGAGAAGGGACCGGTCAGAGGCGCATCGTAGGTGTGCGCCAAGTCGAAGATGTAGGAGAGGAGTTCGACAGGGAGGGCAGAGAGGCGGTCTGTATCTGTGGAGAGCTCATGATGCCAAAAACAGGGGGGTCAGATCAAGGTTGACAGACTGGAGAGCTCGCACACCTACGCGAGCTGGAGCGTGCAAGATGTTGACATGCTCGGGGTCTGTCGAACCAGCGCGCATCACTGTAGACAGACACCTTAAGGCTGAAAAGGGTGAAGATTGATCGGTCCACGTGGTGCGCACACTTGCATTTTCATTTCTCTAACGTAATCCTCTTCTCATCAACCCAGACCCTAAAGATACTGCAAGGGCTACTGTAGAGACCCGCGAACTATACAAGAAAAGCCCTTTAGGCGAGCAACTCCTCATCGATCTCGCAAAGTAGAGATCCAGGTCTGAGGTCAAGGGATGTGTTGTTTTTGCATGCTTCTATTTACTGTGCCTTGACAATCTCGTCGACAGCCTTCTCCATCTCCTTCTTGGGCGGGAGCGACATCGAGGGAGGAAGCGGCGTCGCAAGAGGAGGCAGGAGCGCGGCAGATGCCGCGCGCGCGTTTTGAATAAGCACGGCGCTGTGAGACGGTGAGGATCAGCTTTCATGTTCCAACGCGCAACAAGGGATGCAGACAAGTAGACACTTACTCCATGATGACGAGAGCGGCCATGGCTTCAACGATGGGGACAGCACTGAGGAACGCGACCCGAATTCGTCAGCTTACACACCCACAAGCAGATTAAAACCGAAAGGAACCATACCGGGGAACGACGCAGGGGTCGTGGCGACCGCGAGTAGCAAGGACACCATCTTCGCCGTTGTACTTGGCAGTTGCTTGCTCCTGCGATATTGTTGCCGGCGACTTGAAGGCAACCCTGTGCAGATACGATCACGTCAGATCGGGCTCGTGATGTCGTCTACTCAAGGCGCGAGGCTCACTTGAAGTAGATGTCTTCTCCGTTGGAGATTCCACCTTGAACTCCTCCACTTCGGTTCGTCTTGGTGCCGAGGGATCCGTCTTCCTTCTTGACGAAAGCGTCATTGTGCACGCTGCCAGCCGCCTCGGTTCCCTTGAATCCAGATCCAATCTCGAATCCTTTCGTTGCGGGGATCGAGAGCATGGCATGGGCGAGAGTCGCCTCGAGCTTGTCGAACACGGGTTCTCCGAGACCAACGGGAGAGCGGCGAATCACGCAGGTGACAGTGCCACCGATCGAGTCGTTGTTGGCCTTGGCCTCCATGATGCGCTGAGAACGAACACATCGTCGGCTTCGAAGTAACAGGCAACAAGGTAAAAACGACATGGCTTACCTCTTCCATGGCATCGGCAGTCTCTTGGTGAGGACACCTGATCATGTTCTCGTCGACCTTCTCGCGAGTGAGGCCGTGCAGGAGTTTGAGGTAATCCTCGCTCAAGAGATCCGAGTCGGTCGACGATTCGGGCATGTGCACCTTTCCGACCGACGAGACGAATGCAACAATCTCGACTCCGTAAGCGAGCTTGAGGTAACGTTCGGCGATGGTTCCGGCCGCAACACGACCTAAGTGTGAGAGGACGCAGTTCAGCACGCGACGCGAGATGGGCTAGATATCCGGATATCCTTTGATTGACGTACCAATAGTCTCTCGAGCACTACTCCTTCCTCCACCACTGCTCGCCTTGAGGCCGTACTTGAGCAAGTAGGTCCAGTCGGCGTGCGAAGGTCGCGGGTAGTGGTCGGTCTCGGTGTAGTCATGGGGACGCTGGTCCTTGTTGCGGACGAGAAGACCGATCGGAGTACCGAGGGTGACACCAGCCTCGATACCAGATTGGAGGTAGACTTGGTCGGCTTCGTTACGCTGGATCGGACGCGGAGGGCGGATGGAGATCAGTTCTGTCGCTCTCGCTACCTCGCAGCCTCCGATTCAGCAGATAGTACCCACGGGAGTGGTCAAGTTGCTCTGTCCAGGACGACGGCGGGTCATCTGGGGCTGGATATCCTCGTTCGAGAGAGGCATGCCCTGCACAGTGCGAGACGAACCTCTGATCAGCTTTCACATCGTACGGGCGACATCGTGCAGTCGGCTCAGCGCAACGAGCGATCATAGGTTGTGCTCTCGCTGCGGGTCAAGCCGTAATTCCTCCAGGCGTAGGTGCTAGACTCACAGGAGGGCATCCATCGATGATCGCGCCCACCGAGGCACAGTGCGACTCTCCGTAGGTCGTCACCCTGAACATGGTGCCGAACGTAGACATGGTAGCTGATCTGGCTCAATGCGAGGCGGTTGGGCAAGTTGTGGTTTCTAGAGAGGCGCCGAAGCGGTAGATGTTGCGTAGACTGATTGAGAGTAGGCTGTAGATGCCGTGTCTTTTGGCAGGGACGTCTGTCTTGTGCTGTGCTGCCCTGTAGGATTGGCCTGGGTATGAGACGGTTTCGCGACTTTTGATCAAGCCGAAATCAACATTTCGTTTTCTTGAAAAATGACTCATTGATCAGACTTACGATTCTTGACCACTGGTGTCCGCACAGAGGACTATCGAATCACAAGAGGTACCGTGCGTACTCGGCGTGGATGGATGCCTTAGCCGCTATACTCCGCGGAGCAGTGCAAACTGCACGTGCTCCTGATCAATCAGCAGTGACGCGCTTTCGCGCCGACCGAGATCGAGTAACAATTGGTCAATGCCACACGGCCCGCCTTACTCGCTTGCGAGTCCGGCAGCGGCGGAGATCGCTGGAGCCTGGAGCTCAGATCTCAGATATGCGAGTTTGTGGCTCTTGCGCCTTTTCCGCCGAGGGTCCGTCTCATCGCAACGTTTGCATCGTGAAAGAATCTCTTTTGCCTTCTTCCTACCTGCCCAACTTGTGAAAAACGGTTCAACGCGAATCTGAACACTTTTGAGATGTCCACGTGGGTCGTAGGCCGAACGTATACACCGTCATTGTTCTCGGCTGACCGATCTTCTGGACGTTCCGGCGGGCTTCTCACGGTCCCCTACTGATGTCGACTGACAGTGGAGGAGACCTCACCTTCAACATCTATGTGCGCTGGAGTCCTTTTGTCTGTCGAAGCCTTTCAAGCTCACTGACGGAGTTGTCTCCGAGCAGGGCTATGTCCCGAGTCTTGCTGCCGCCCTCGTCTTTGTCGTTGTATTCAGTCTCATTACCATCGTACAAACTGGTCTCGTCCTGCGCTCCAAGATATGGTGGCTGTCTATCCTGGTAATCGGAGGCATAGGCGAGCTTCGTTTGCAGCCTCGGTCTCGCCGGCTTTTTGCAACTGACCGTTTGCACTTGCCGCGAGGTAGGCGAGATTATTGGCTGGGCTGGTCGACTATGGAGCAATCGCAATGTGTATTCGCTCGATGCTTTCCTGTGCCAACAATGCGCGTAGGTTGTCACTCATCTGCTCAATGACGAACTGTCGAGGTTGTACTGACTCGCAGAGTATTCTTTCTTCAGCCTGATCCTCGCACCCTGCTTCTTCTCGGCGGGCTGTTACGGCCTCCTTGGCATGCTCGTCCGCGCATTGGGTCCCGAGCATTCCCCGCTCCGACCTGCGCTATACCTCGTCATCTTTTGCACGATGGACCTCGTCGCGATCGTCATTCAAGCTGTTGGCGGAGCGATGGCTGCCATTGCGCTCGAAAACGACGATGAGAGCAAGACTGGCACGTGGATCATGGTGGCCGGCATCCTCTTTCAGCTCGTGGCCATGGTGGCGTTCTGCACTTTGGGCTTGATTTTCGCACGCAACGTACGCGTTTCGTCGAGTTGGAAGGCAAGCGGCAAGCGCAGTCAAGGCAGAGTTCACTGGATGGCGTGGGGCCTTGCCTGGATCAGTGCTTGGATCCTAGTCCGGTTCGTCGCACTCGGTCACGTTCTCTTCTCACCGTTCTTACGCGAGCTGACATAGCGGTTAACCTATCCACACGCAGGTGTATCTACCGCGCAATCGAGCTCGCCCAAGGCTGGACGGGGTACCTTATCCGTATGTTCGATCTTTTTTCTCGGACATGGATCACTTTTTTCTCCTCAGAGGCATCACATTGTCCGACCGGTTGACGTATTATTGCCATCTGGTCATCGCAGAACACGAGCCGTACTTTGACGTACTGGACGCCACGTCAATGGTTTTCGCCCAAGCCGGATTCTGTTTCTGCTGGCCATCGTTCTGCCTCCCGAACGCTCGGACTCTACACAGGACTCAAGATGTCAAGATTCAGGACGGCGTTTCTCCAGTTGCAACCGAAAAGCAGTTTGCCCCAGTCTGACGTGAAACTTTCTTTCGCAATCTGTAAATATTCGTGACTTGCTGAAGCTAGTGTTGGAAGATGGATCTTTTCTCGTAGACTTCGGTATGAATCGCAAGTGCAGAATACGTACGACGCTGTCTGTTTGCCGTATATACGGCATTTACGCGTTCAAAGCCCCGGAAGTTTTTGTTGGTACAGTCAGAGCTGAACTAGGGTCGTGTCGCATTAGCTCAAGAACGACAAGTTGTGGCGGATTGTCCGTAGCCCTGTGCATTGCTCAGAGCTCTGTGACTACGAAAAAGCGATCGAACGAGAATAGAATGTCGGCAACGTTGGTTAACATTGTGGAGTGACCCCGGGCCCCAGGGACCGCTCGGACAGGGGATCCGTTTCTAGCGTCCTCTCCGCTTGCTCTCCCCTCCTTCTCCACGGTTTACATTCATGGCTTGTCAATACGCCAGCCACGCCCGTAAATTTCTCGACCTGAAGCGCGCTTCATGGCACGGGTTTCTTTTTTCTTCTTCACAACCTTGTCGACTGTCGCGTCCCGCCCACTCGTCGCATCACATCACGAAGCTCTATTGAACGTCTAGTCTCGACGAAGCAGGACCTCGAACGCTTGGTCCGAACTAAGCTGGTCTGAACCCTTCTGTGCTATTTGCGGCAGTCGAGTATTGTGTGCGTTCTCTTCCTTCGTTAGTTTCTTCTCACTCGCCCTTGCGAGATCCGATTTGACCGCATATTCGTCCACTCTCGACACGACGTCCTCGCTGCGAACAAATTTTCGTCCTCACGAAATACGACCTGACCTCCCCTCTTGCCAAGACCGCATCCTCGTCCACTCTCGACACGTCGTCCCCGCTGCGAGCATGCGTCTTTTGTTTTCGAGGTTTGCAGCGGATACGACGTGCCGAGAGTTGATGTGGTCGCGGTCTTGGCAAAAGCGGTTGGTGCAAGTTTGGACAAAATGGCATTCACCAAGAAAGTCAGTTTTTAACATTGCCCCTAGTCGACTCAAACCGACTGACCCGCGGCAAACAGATTGTCCAGATTGTCCAGATCGTCGCCGACAACGCGAGTTTTATGGTACAATGGTTGATTGTATCTCGACCATCCGCACTGAACGCGGCATCAGGTTTGATGCCAAACACGCCGAGATGCGCTGCAACGCTCACGTTATTCAGTTGTCAGCGATTTGTCTACTCGAAATTTTTCGAAAGGACCTTGGTACTCGAAGACGATGGAGAGTTCCGCCACTCCCTTTCAGGCTGTCCTCGCCGAGGCCGTCGCCGTCGCCCAGATTTCGCGAGCGCGGATGACCTCGGGACCTTCGCAGAGGACTGGAACCTCGACGTCCTTTCAAAATCTCGAGTAAACAAATCGCCGACAACTGAATAGCATGAGCGTTGCAGCGCATCCGAGCGTGATTTGGCGCAAAAACTGATGCCGCGTTCCGTGAGGAAGGTTGAGATACAATCAATCATTGTATCCATGGAGCTCGCGTTGTCGGCGACAATGTGGCCAATTTGTTTGCTGCAGGTCGATCGGTTTGAGGCGAGCGAGAGCAATTTTGCTCGTCTCCCCAAGCATGCTCCGTCTGCGCTCCTGCCGACCTACTTCGACTTGCATCACCCTCCTCTGTCTCGAACCTCGACCGCTTAGAGTCGTCGACGTAGGTCCAGTGCGGAATGCGTTCCATAACTGATGAACGATGACGAGCGCGACACCGTGTAGAATCCGAGTCGCGCTCGTCCTCGTTCATCAGTTACTGGACGCATTGCGCACTACAAACACGTCGATGACCCTAAGCGCGTCTGAGGAGCTCAAGCTCCACCTCAGCGAGCGTTGTGTAGCCGACGAGAACACCGACCTTCTCGAGTGGTGGTCGAAAAACGTAGATCGCGGCCCCGGCCTCGCTCGCGCTTGCTGTCCCTGGTTCATTCCTTCTGGTCGCTTTTGACGGATTGAGGCTTACCCGGACTCCTTCAGGCTCGTCTCACCGTCGAACGGGTTTTCTGAGGAGGCCAAGACAATGCATGGTTTCGCTTCCTTGCTTTTCGCTCGCTGCGAAGACCATTCGTAAGCTCATGATTTACAAGTAGACGCTCCGAGACTAGCTTTACTACCGAGCAAGTACTGTAGTTTTCGAGAGTCAAAAAATCTTGCTCGGTTGTAAAGCTATACAGTAGTTTGGAGCTCGGAGGGCCTACTTGTAGATCATGAGCTTCCGGATGATCTTCGCAGCGAGCGAAGCGCGAGGAAGCGAAACGCTTGTATACGGCACAATCGGTCACAGGAAACCGTCCTCAGAAAATGCCAAAATACGGTGATATACGGACGGCTGAATTGGCATGGACAGATTTACAGTATGATAGGCGCGAAGTGCTCGACTGCGGATTCTCGCTATCTGTCTGATTTGGTCTGATCGAATCGAGACGTGCACGTCTCTTCTGCCTATGCGAGAATGATAGCTAGTACTTGCACCGCTTGCTCAAGCTCTTGTCGTCCGTTGAATTCGGCGACGGCGTGTGTTGATTGTAGATATTCGGTCAACGGTCGACGCGCTCGAGCCGTTGGGACGTGCGTCGCTCCGCGCAACTAAAGTGACACGCTAAAACCTGGCTTCAGCCTAGCAACGTCCGTCTGTGCGTGTGCTTTAAAGTTGTTTCGGGTTCGCCGTCAGGTTCTCTCTCGTCTCTTGCTCTCTCTCGCGACCAACGCGCTCGGTGCGAGCGATTCACTCCGGCATGCTTCTCTCTTTCGACAACTCTTTCAGCCACTCGTTTATTGCGATTGCGCTCAGTGGTCTGCTGCTTGCCAGCTCGCCGGCGAACGCGTCAACTGTCTCCAACGATGATTCCACTCCTTCTCGTTTCCACCTCGCTCGCAAATCGCTCGCGGGGTCTCCCTTGAGTGCAAAGATCCCGCTGGTGCAGCGTGGTTCTTACTTTGCCAAGATCCGTCAGAACGATGGCGTCGTCGACCTTTCATCGCTCAACAGTCAGATCTCGGTCGCGCAAAAGTACGCTCGCTCCCCTTGTGCGACGTTTTTCTTTTTTCTCACGCTGATCCTGGTCCTGGCCACAGTAAAATGCAGAGTGGAGCTTACAAGTATTTTCATCGCCATCACCATCGTCTCCCTGGCTTCCGCGTTTCGGCAACGACGGAGCACTTCCTCGATTCTGTCTGGCAAAAAGTCTCGAACGCCAACGACGACCGCAAGCTCAACCTCAAGCGCCAGCAGAACCCTCTCACCAATTATGACGATGGATCGCAAGTCGGCGTAAATCTTTCAAGACATGTACAACCAACACTGACATTGTATTTTGGCTGCACAGGCTTTGGGCTGGCAAGATTTCGGTTGGGACTCCTCCCCAAGAAGTTATCGCGTGCTTCGACACCGGATCGGCTGATTTCTGGGTCGCCGACTCGAGCACGAATGCGGGATTGGACACTTACAATGTGAACAAATCTTCGACCGCGAAACCGACCGACGACCGCTTCGGAATTCTCTACGGCGATGGATCGACCGTCAACGGCCCTCTCTACCAAGACACTGTCTCAGTTGCAGGTCTAGTCGTCAAGGATGCATGTGCGTTCTTTCTGCGCTCTCACCGCCTCGAACACCCAACTAGCGGCTGACTTTTGCTGGTCTTCTTCTTCGAATAGATGTCGCTGCAGCCACGACACTCTCGCCTCAATTCTCAGGAGGCCCGATCGACGGAATTCTCGGTCTCGCCTACCCTGCGATCTCAAACACGGGCGAAAAGACGGTTTTCCAGTCCATGCGCGAGCAAAATCTCGTCAAGGAAAACTTGTTCTCGTTCGAGCTCGGTGATGCCGACGAAGGCGAGCTGTACCTCGGCGGCACAGACTCTTCGAGATACGAAGGCGATATTCAGTATTCGCCCGTTACACAGTTCGCATACTGGACGATCGAGGGTTCCGTCGGCACGGCAGGAAAGCAATCCAACCCGGACCAAACGATGATCATCGACACTGGCACGACACTGGTGATCGCACCTCCGTCGCAAGCCGCCCTTCTCTACGCAAACGTGCCGACCGCTAAGAAGTGGAAGGACTCGTTCTACCAGTACCAATGCTCGGTCGAGTGGACAGCCCAGTTCACGTTCAATGGTCACGTCTTCACCGTTCCGAGCAAGTACCTCAACCTGGGCAGGACCGAAAAGGGATCAGACTGGTGCGTGTCGGGCATTGCAGCACAGGATTTGGGTCTCGGCCAGAATTGGCTTGTTGGCGGTGTTTTCCTACGGTGAGAATTCACACTCTTCCGCATGTATTGGCGAAGACGTAGTGGCAACTCACTGAGATCGGCTTTACGTGTAATGACAGAACCGTCTACTCGGTCTTCAACTTTGAGAAGAACGCTGTTGGGTTCGCGCCCCTCAAAGGCAAAGACTATACTGTGATCCCCTCGTCGTCCTCGCTTATTTCCTCTTCCTCATCTTCTCTGTCTGCCTCGTCTTCTTATTTCTCCTCCACGCCGTCCATCACTCCCTCCTCGATCTCATCCTATTCTTCTCCTGCTCCAACCGATTCCTCGACTTCGACTCTCGACCCTTCCGAATTGTCCACTTCTACGACAACGGTATTGAGCCGCTCGCGAGCTTTGTCGACCAAGAAATCGCGTAAAACTCACTCAAGCAATTCAGCAAGCTCGACGTCCCAGTCGCGTCCTTCGCGCTCGAGGGGCCCTCGAGCTGCTACCTCTGCTGCCTCTCCCCCCGCCTCGAGTTCTTTCTGATAGATCTCCTTAGCTTATCGTTCGTCTCTTTATCCCTTTTGCTCTATATCCCACAAGCTCTCTCGCAATTACTATACCCACCTGGCCTTCGAAGCCCCTTCAGGATCGTTCGTTTTCTTCGTTTGCTTAGAATTTTCGAAATTACATCTCGATTCGCGCTCATGCGAGCTGCAACGAGGACCCAAAACCAAAGAAAAGAATATTTGATCGTTTCGTTTCCACCGGCAGTTTCCGGTGCTATGCTACAAAGAAAGTTTTGTGACTACCTCACGAATCAGTGAGCAGTCAAGGTCAATTTGACAGGTTCCCGCGTGCGTTTCTTTTCCTCCTCTTCCGCCTTCTTCTTGGGACTCTCGAGTGCCTCCACCAACAGGTCGAGCCATTGCTGGTGACCTTCGAGCGGAGCGGAGGGGTCTATCATTTTTTTCTTGAACAGGGCCTGCCATTGCTGACGCAAGACTTTGATCGCGATCGAAGTTTTCGGTTCGAGGCGAGTTCGAATCTTGCGATCGATCGAGAGAGAGTGTGCTGCGAGCTAGAAGTACAAAGCCAGGAGGGAGGGCTTCAGAATTAGACTCGCTGAAGCTCGAGACGGCAAAAGTTTCCGTACCTGAATCTCGGCGTTTCCGCACAGAAGGTGTACGGCGCGTTCGTCGACGCTGCCCGACTCCCATACATCTGATTACGCGGTAGCAACAAGATCATCGCTCAGCAGAGATTCGCTTGGTGATCGAGATCATCTCAAAGATGCGTACAAAGTTTCTTGGTGTGCATGGCGGTAAAGAACGCGACAAAACGAGTGTTTTGGCCAAAATCGATCCTGCGACCTGGCGCAAAATTGACACTCGAGGGATGAATCGCCGCGGGCGCACTGTTCGCGAGAGTGCGCATCGATCCGTTCTGAGGGTCGATCACGAGGAGTTTCGGGTACATGGAAGCGGCGAGACAAGCCATGACGGCTCTGGGGTCTTTCGAATTAGCGTCAAGGTCGTCTGGAACTCGAACAAATCGAGTTCGACTCTTGCCGTATTTGGTCGAGATGAGCTGACGACGTTCTTGATCGGTGATCGAGATGAAACCGGCGTCGACCAGGAATGAGAAGAACTGTTGACGCAGCTCTTCGATTTGCTGCAAGTTTTGTTGCGACAGGAAGCTCTTCTGCAATCATCCACACATCGAAACATATTCAGCGTAAAGATCAAGCCGGACTCTGGCCACTACGATTGCTTACCCTGGTGAACTCGCGCTCGTAACCGTTGGCAGACGCTTCGCGCCACGAGCAGTAAGCGTTGTAAGTCGTGAGGAAATCGCTGTTCTCGACCTTGAAGTTGCGCTTGACGGCGTCGGCTTCGGCTTCGCGTCCAAAGGGAGTCAGCCAAGGCGATTTCGAGTTAAGTGCAGCCTACGCATCGCATGGAGTCAGCCCAATGAACAGTGACGACGGCGAAGCGGTATTCAGACCGACAGTGATGGTCAGGGCAGCATCGAGACAGCCAAAGATGCATGACATGATAAGGAAGAGTCCAAGGTGCACGTCCATCGGCAACTTGGCGAGATGGCGGCCGAGGGGCGTAATCTCTTCTGTTGACGTGAGAGCCTTGACCTGCGAGAGAAGGCGTTAGTGATGAAGATGACCGCTGCGGTGATCATCGTTTCGTACCTCGATGAGAGACGAGACAGCTCTTTGGATGTTGACGACGAGAGGAGGATCGAGGGCCTTGAGCAGGGTCTCCTCGATTGCTCCAGTCCCGATCTTCATGATCTTGATCCTGAGAGCGAGATCTTGCAGCGACAGGCGCGTCATTTCAGGTTGAGGATGTTCCGCCATCTATCCAAGCGGGACCAGTTCATCAGTTGCGGACCTGCACAAGTAGGAAGAGACAGCCTACATAGTTATCGTGACGATGACGAGTGAAGAGGTGGAAAGCGACACCTTCGCGGACACGACCAGCGCGACCACGACGTTGAGCCGCATTCGATTGAGCGACAAATGTTTCGACGAGACGGCTGATCTGGCGTTTCTCGTCGAAGCGCATTTCGCGATGTTTGCCCGTGTCAATCACGGCGGTGATGTCGGGAATCGTAACACCAGTCTCTGCGATGTTGCTAAAGAGAGAATCTTTTGAGCTCGATCGGGTTCATCGAGAGAAGTACTGGAATGGCTTACGTCGAAATAACAATCTTGCGCACTCCCGGCCGAGGGATGTTGAATACGAGTCCCTGATTTTCGTTCGAGATGGTCGAATGAAGCGGTAGTACCAGAAACTGGTTCGAGCCAAACGCAGGGTGTGCCTCGAGGATGTCCGTCAACCTTCGGATCGACTCGAGGGAAGGCAAGAAGACGAGGATCGCGCTCGAGAACTGCACGAGATCTTGCTTGTAGAAGCAGAGCTGCTCGAGCAGGAGCAGGATCAGATCGTAGTTGATCGCGTGATGGTCCATGCAATCGAGAGTGATGCGCGATTGTTTCGAGAGCGGGGCCGACGTGATCTCGGACGAGTCTGCCGGAATATCGAACTCTTCATCGTCGTCCATGGGAACGTCATCGCTACGCCGTTGACGAGCGCCATATCCTCGTTTGCTACGGGCGACGAATTGCGAGTCCGAATGAGGATCGAGGCGGTATCGAGTGAGCTCTACAACATCTTCGAGGTAGTAGGGCGTGACGGGGTGTGTTCGGCCGGGGACACGCACGACGGGACAGCCTCCCATGTAATCGGCGATTTTCTCGGCGTCGACCGTGGCAGACATGAGGATGACCTTGAGGTCTTTGCGTACTTCGAGGATCTCCCTCAGGACGATGAGCAAGAAGTCGCTGTCGATGGAACGCTCATGGACCTCGTCGATGATGATGTGCGTAACGTCGGCGAGCGATTCGCGACCTTCCAGCATGCGCAAGACAATACCAGTGGTAGCATAGACGATTCGTGTGCTCGCAGAGACGGCTGAATCCAACCTGATCGAGTATCCGACCAACGAGTTCCTGGTCCCGCATGCATTCGTGCCTTCTCCCAACTCTGACGAGACGCGTTGAGCGAGCGAGATGGCACTGATTCGTCGGGGCTCGGTACAGAAGATTTTGACTGGTCGACCAAGGCGCATGTCGTGTTCGAGGATGAAGGATGGCACTTGAGTCGATTTACCACATCCAGTTTCTCCGCAAAGGACGATGCACTGAGAATTTTCGATCGTCTGCATGATCTCGGATCGGTAAGCGGCGATCGGCAAATTGGCACGTTGGCGCAGCATCTCTTGGTAAGTTGGCCACATTTGGCGTTGGAAGATCTCTTGCTGGATCCGTTCTGACGCTTCGGGAGAGATCTGGGTCGGCAACATGATTTGGTGCTCGTCCCCGCCGATCGCCTTGTCGCCCTTGCTGGCGCGCGCATCCTTGGTAGCTGACTCGTGACATCTCGGTTCGGCGATCTTGCGGTAAAGCTTGAGCTTGTCCCGGTAATCCTCTTCATCCTGCTCCTTCTTCGTCTTGACCAGCTCGTCCCACAAGTCTCTGAACACGGTCGGCAACTGTTTGTTGACCGCGGTCGAACCTGCAACCGCGAACAACGCGATCGTCGCAATGTAGTTGTAAGCTTGGGGTTGATCCGGACAGGCCATGTCGGTCATGCCCCACTCTTGCACGCGGTGATCACTCCACCTGATCGTGACCGACGCGCGCACGGTGCGAGCTCGATTCGTCAAGTTGACAAACTTGATCGTCGCGGGCTTGTCCAACTTGCGCACGGTTTCTTCGAGCGAGAGCTTGGGAGTCTTGCCTGAGAAACTCTTGGGCAGGGAGAATTCGCGGGTTGGAATTGCCGTTGCTTGCTCCTCGGACGTCGTTGTTGTGCCAGAGGCAACCGCTTCTTCGAGCAGATTGCCAAAGAATCCAGACTCTTGATCCTCACCTGCTCCTCCATGGGTAGAACCGTTGACAAGAGTCGGCGAGCTGAGAGCAGAGGCGTTGACGGGAGTCTCGGCCGGATCGACGATCGATTCAGATCCAGCATCATCCTTTGGAAACTGAGGGATAAACTTGGACTCGAGCGTCGTGCCCTTCAACTTTGCCGCGAGTTGCAGCGAATCGAGCTTGGTGCGTTCCTCCCTGTACAGCTTCTCGGCGTCCGTCTTTCTGAACGTGTAGTCTCCCTCGATCTCCTTGAGCTTGTTGCGCGCTTGTTCAAGTCGCGTATCGATCCATTCTTCCTCGGCTTTCGAGCCGATCGAGTTCTTCTTGGGACCTTTGGATTTACTAGCGCGTTTGAAGGCGCCTTGCGCACGTTGAAGCTCTGAGATTTCGAGTTTGAGCTGCGCGTAGCGAGTGTTGGAATCGACCGCCAGGGTGTCTTCATCTTCCTCCTCCTCGTTTGCGGCTGCCGGGGCAGAGGAGGAAGAGTCGCTGTCGTCGGATTCGCTGCCACTGTCGTCGCTGTCCTCACTCGTACTATCTGCCGCCCGTTCGACCTCGCTCTTGCGTACTTCGGGCGAGATGATCGATCGCTTGTTCGTGCCGTTGAGCTTTTTCGCCTTCTTTTCCCGCTTCTTCTGATCTTCAGCTGCGAGGATCCTCGCTCTCAAATCCGCGAACGTCGAAGCGACTTCTTCTTTCTTGGTCGTCGAGGTCGTAGCGCCATTCTTGGCAGCAGCAGGAGGACTCAATGTGGACGCGGTCGTTGTACGAGACCTCGGTTGACGGGGCGAGACTGGGTTCGAGTTGGACGTTGAACGCTTCGAAGGGTCTTTCGAATCGGGAGAAGGCGGAGACGAGGGACTCGATTCAGTACGAATTGGAGTATTGCCATTGATCGTGGTTGTCGTGGAAGCAGTCGTGCCAGTCGATACGTCTTGGACTGGTTCTTCGTTCACGGACGACACGATTCCGGAAGCGGCAGGTCCTTCGCATGCCAATTCTTCGGCTTCGCAGTTCAAGAACAACCAATCGAGACAGTCTTCGAGCTCGAGTTGCTTGACCTTGTCGAGACACTCTTGGATCCGGTTCGAGGAGAACCCGAGTTGTTCGAGAATGCCAAACAGAGTCGCGACTTTGGAAATGGTTTTCTCGAGGGATTCACTCGACGCGAGTGGAGGTTCCGACGACAGCTCTTCAAGTGCGAGCGCAAGGATTCGTCGTTGCTGCAAGGATTGTTTCGTCAATTTGAGCGACTGAGCAAAGATATTGCTGGATCGAAAGAGGGACTAGCACCCACAAGGTCTTGATCCGTCCAAGCGTACCCAGGCATCACTTTTGATTGACGGCGTTCATAGTCGATGACCTAGAGTTCCGCGAATGTCAGTCCAGCACGATGCGGTGAGCGAAAGGAGAACAGTCAGAATGTCACTCACTTTGATCACGCGGTTGATCTCCTTGTCACAAGCGGGTCTGATCCTTTCCGCCAGACTGAGCAGGTCGCGTTTTTCAACTTCTTCCGGATCATCCCAACTGCCTTTGCTCGTGTCTTCCCCAGCGGGGCCCGCACCCGCAGGTCCCGCACCCGCTGCACCTCCCTCGGGCACGGCAGAAGCGACAGTGCTGCCATTCGCGTCACCACCAGGAGCAGTCTGGTCGAGTGCGGCTCCTTCGGGCGTCTGTTGGTCGTCCTCGTCGGTCGGTTCGACCTTTTTGCGCGGAACCGAGACGGTACCGTATCCTCTCAACGGGTTCGCCTTCTTCTTCTTCGAGCTGTTGTTGTTCTTCTTGGGCGGCATGACTCGTAGACCGTAGAAGGGAGCGTTCTGTGCCTGCGAAAGGCGAGCGAGCGAGTATTGATCGATACCCTAAACTTCTTGTTGCCGAGTATGCCCAGACTAAATCCTTCCTCCTGACGACTCTGCTGATCTTCTCTGAACGGCCTGCTGCTCCTGCTCGACTAGACTCCGCTTCTGAACAAACTGCGATACCCGAATCTGACTGCCGACTTCTCCGTTTACGAATCGAGCTTCCCTGTTCTAACGATTCTTGCTGACTAGAATTGGGCACGAGTGCGATGTGGTGGTGTTCAGATTCGGCCGACAGGCTGTGTATGTCCGGACGAGAGTAGCGAGTAGATGTTCTAGAAACGCGTAGGGACAGACACAATCGAGGCCTCTCCTGACGCTATCGGATTGGCGTACGCTTGAGTCCGAGAAGGCGCGGTCGATCAGAGACAAGGGTGAAGTAGCGAGAGGTTGAAACGCATCGCCGTCGCCGGAATTCGCGGGTTCATCTCTCGCTCGACCACCCGCACCAGGATCGAGACCATGCCGCCCAAGAAGACCCCCGAAGAGCTACACGCTCTCAGCAGGTCCAAGCGATCGTTCAAAGAAGTCAACTGGGTCAGTCCTCTTCGGCGTGCTCACGCGACGGCACGTGACTCGCTCATCTGTACCCTCCCTTCCCCTTCTCGCTCTGCGGTGGCACAGGCGATCAAGAAGCTCGACAGTGAACCGTTATGGCGACAAGACATTCAGTATCAGGTGCTCGATGACATCTTTGCCGACCGCTCGATCCGGTTCACCGCACCGGTCGACCAATCGTCCCCCGCGACTGGTGCCGATCCCGTGTACCTCAACTTTGACCAACTGTATCTCGAAGCGATCCTGTCGTCCATGAAGACGACCGCGACCACTCGCGCGAAACTCATCTCGAATTCCGAGTTTGCGACCAACTACTCGAAATTGTGCCTGTTGATCAACGTCGGCCGTGTCAACACGACCCTCGCGTTCTACCCCCAGATGAAGACTGCACTCCGCACGTATCATCCCGTCCCTTCCCTCCAGACCGAGGACACTTCGAAGAAGGAAATGTCGGATGCCCCGAGGTTGAAGGCGATGCTCAAAATGTGCTTCTTGGACTGGGAACTCGGCAACAACGCACCGACGAACCTGAGACAAGTCGCCGAGAAGAAACACGACCCTGCGTTGACTCGAGGTCCGCCCACGACCGTGATTGAAGCCATCTTTCTCATCTTCCAAGAACCGCAATGGGTCTCGGAGAAATTCTTCCCGAAAGGCTTTGACATTTGGGACATCTTCTTCCCTTCAGAGTAAACTTCTTCCTTTTGTCTTTCCCCAAGTCAGCAAGATCGGGTTGGCTGACCCGGAAACTTGTTCGTTTTGCTTAGCATGCCATCTCAACCTCGAGCGCAAGCATTCCTTTCCCTGTTGCATCACATCCTCGAATCTCCTTCGTTCCTGTCCGCGTTCACTCAACCTGAACTACCCGTACCGATCCCGTTGGTACCTCCGATCGCCCTCACGCGCGAACCCGTTCCCGGTGCGACGAAAGAGAACGTTGATACTCCGAGTGAACTCGAGTTTGCACGAGAGATGAAAGAGTTGCGCAGTGGAGTCGTCAAACTCGTACCGGCGATTCAAAAGAAGGAGGAAGAAGCACGTGAGAAACTCGCACGTCAACGAGAACGAGAAGAAGCCTTGCAAGGAGGAGGAGGGTCCGTAGGACCTGGAATCGCTGGAGGTGCAACTCCTGGAGGAACCGTGCCGGAAGATGAAACGGGAGCGACTCAGTCGGGAACTGGAGGCACGAAACGACGTCGACCTGAACCGAAACCGAGTTATGCGAAAACCGTGCACCGTCAGCAAGTCCAAGGGTTGATTCCTGGTACATCTAATCTCTCTATCTCTCTTACCCACGTTTCGCACTTTGATTGCTCAGACGTCATTTGTGTCTAGACATTCTGCCCCCTGGATGGCAAAGCCAAGATTGGAACCCGTCGAAGCCTGTCAATTCGGCTCTTCCATGTAAGGACAAATCTCATCCCGCTTTCTCTGTTTGCGATACCTCCGATAAACAGAACTGAGAGTTGATTTGTCGAATCTAGCGACTTGGTTCCAAGTGAAACGAGATCTGTACGAGAACCGAGATCCAGACTACGACTCTTCCGATGAAGAACCTTGGTCGTTCGACCTGTTGCGTCAGTTCAATTCCACTACCCACGAGACATGAAGGGGAAAAGGTTTACTGATCTGATCGGTTCTCGTCGATTGACCCGAGACAAAACAGTTTCGAGGAAAACTCTCAAGACGTTGAATCCTCGAACAAACTTGCTCGAGACGCCTCAATCGATCCCAGACTACCAAGAGTACCTCGCACACCAATCGGGTCCAAACTTGAAACGAGAAGAGGAACACGCTGGAGACGTTTCAATGATTGGGTTAGGCGGAATGAGCGGGTTCGGGAATGCAAGTGACGATGAATGAAAGCTCTTTTTCCGTGTGCGAAATTTTCCCTGTGGTCTATGTAGGCCTTGGTTCTTGTATCTACCCTTTCGTGTTGCCAGCAAAATACCCTCTCTAGGAGCTTGAAATGTCTCCAAGCCGGCGAGTACGAGAGCAGAGGAATGGGTATGTATTGCTACTAAGAATGGATGCAGGAATGACAAGTATGCGAGAATTGTTCTCCTCTTAAAAGAGGGTTCAAGCTAAGGTAAAAATTGATAACGGAGGGTGAGGTTTCCTTTCACAAATCGCTCCCATTCCTTTCCAACAAGATGAACGCGACGTCCCTGATCTCTTGTAGTCCTTGTCGCCAATCCTGATTACGAAAGGTTTCGAGGAGGATCCACAAGAGGTCTTCCGCGATGCGTTCCCATCCTTGTCCAGTCTCTCTCAACCCTTCTCGTAACCATTCAGGTCCAAGTGCAAACAAGGCACGGAGAGAGTTGTGTCTGGGTAGTAGTTGTAACCAAGCGTTCGTTCCAACCCAGGTCGAGAACCATGCGAACGCGATTACGCTTCCCAAACTCGCACCGGCAATGACTTGACGTTTCGTGTGATGTCCCAATCGAACTCGACTCCAACACACGCTCGAAGATCCAAACAGGAAGAACCCGGCCAAGGTCATTCGCAGCAAGATCTCCTCGGGTCGGTGACTGAGCGGTAACGAGAGCAGGGGGACATTCGTCATTGAAGAGGAGGATTGATTAGGGTAAAAGGGGATGAGGGAGGTGAATCGAGGATGTAACGGAAGGAGTAGTGAAGTGAGGGACAGGTAGGTCCCAAAGAACGCGATCGAACACGAATGAGTCGAGGGCATGCCGTAAGTTTTCGTCCGTTTGAGTGACCCCTCAGGTCGGGGTTGTCTGATGCATTTCTTGAGTACTTTCGCTGCATGACGGAAATCAGAATGAGCGCATGTTTCTACGTAAACGGGTAGAGAGAGACCGTCTAACCGGAGAAGGCAGCGACGAGTGTGCCCGCGCCAAAGTACACCGCGTGGGCCGTACGTATACGCAGTACGAAGTAGATGGTAAGGCTCGTGACTACGACCTGAGTATTCTTGAGCGTTGCGAGCCATATCCGTTGAATCATGGTTGCCCGATGATGATGATGTTGAGTGATTCTCCGTGTAACGAGCGACGGTGATCTGGTGCAGATCGGTGCAAAGGTCCTTCCTGTATCGGTTTGATCTCGTTGAGGTATTCACACTTGGAGGGACAGGCGATAGGTGAACCGCTGGAAACTGGTGCGCAGCTGGCGAGGGAATCTAGATTACCTTCCTCAAATAGACTTTCTCTATTCACCCATTACGTTTATCACATATCTATTTATGCATTCGCGCCTCTACTCTTTCCTCTTTACGCTATCGTCAATCATCTCGTAGCTTACCTAGAGGACCTCAGTCCTCTATAGGTTATGAGCCCAGTAAACTACCACTGTTCCAAGTTTCAATGAGCCCCTCAAACTACGCCCTCGACACTAAGAGCCTCCCGATACTCACTGTAGGCAACTACGATACCTGGTACAATGTCCTCAAGATGTACGTGACCGCGAAGGGAGTTTATCAGAGGAATACGTTCCTCGGAACAGCGATGAGGGAAAAGAAATGGGATGATGAGACGACGAAGGAATGCCAGCAGTACCAGGAGCAATATGGCGTGGCAGACGGATGCGTCAGATACGCCATCCACGAAACCATCGACGAATCGAATCCAGTCATCGTCAACGCAGCGAACTCGGCAAAGGAAGCACTCGACCTACTCAGGGCTCACCACGGTTCGATCTCGACCCAACTTCTTGTAACCACTCTAGCAATCGCAACTACTACTCACCTCGAAGAAGGAGGAGACGTTCGCGAACACATCACGAGGATGCGAACTCTTCAAAATCGTCTCTCCTCCCTCATTTCCGAGAGTATCCGATGGTCTCTTCGCTATCTTCCTTCTCAACTCTCTTCCCCCTTCTCTCAATACTTTGCGCACCTTGTTACGCAACGACGAGTCCTCGACGTTGACCTCGTCCAAAGTTTTCAGCTCTCTCGAATCCGAAGTTGTACAACCACGAATCGCCAGCTCTATCTCGTCCCGACTCGACCGTCAAAACGAAAGCCCTCTAATTGGACGAGGTCAACGTCGAGGACTTGTCGTTGTATAACGGGGTGCGCAGAGTGTTGAAAGAAGGGGGAAGAGAGTTGAGAAGGAAAATAGCGAAGAGCTTATCGGATATTTTGACGTCGGTAGAATCGGAAGTGAGGGAGGAGAAACGATTTTGAAGGGTTCGCATTCTCGTGATGTGTTCGCGAACGTCTCATCCTGGTTCGAGGTGGGTACTGGTTGCCATTGCTAAGGTCGTGCCAAGAAGTTGGGTCGAGTTCGAACCGTGGTGAGCCCTGAGTAGGTCGAGTGCTTCCTTTGCCGAGTTCGCTGCATTGACGATGATTCGATTCTCCCACTCCTACCGTCGTCTCCAATCATCGGTTCGCGACTCTCAACACCGAGGCAGTCGACGATGATGGGAATGGATCACCTGCGAGAAACGGGGCAGCTGATACGAGCGGGGATCTGGGAAGTGATGTCGACCTTGAAGATGAAAACGACAACGACGACGACGACAACGACGACGACGACGACAACGACGACGACGACGACGACGATGACAACGAAAACGAACCCCATAGATCGAAACGCAACGTGGGAAGAGTCGACTTCTGAGTCGACTTCTAATCTCTCCACTCGGGTCATTTCGCCGCCAATGCGTCCATCTTCGATCCTCGAATTCGCCCGAAGGAAGCTCTCGCCAGTGCGCACGCTGCCGATTGGCGTACCTCGATTCAACGCGAATCAACAACCTTCGAAATCTCCAAGTCTTCGATCTCGTTTTTAGGCCCCCGCTCACCTTCGTCCTCCGATCACATCTCGTTCTCAGTGAGAAGAAGGGTCCCGACGATTTAATCATTGAGTTCAAATCTCGTTGCGTCGCGGATGGGAATCGCCAACGCGAGGGTTTGGATTATGCGGAGCTCTACGCCTCTGTTGGAAGTGCCACCATTCTTCGATCACTCTGTTCCCTCGCCGCGTCCCAAGACCTTGACATGAAGCAATTCGACATCGGGTGCGCCTTTCTCGGTGCCGACATCGCTCGTGAGAGGTGTAATCGAGCCTCGGAACTCCTGGCGGCACGCTTGGCGTTCAGCTGCGGCATTCCAGGTACAAAGTTGGCCATCGGAGAACGAGTTCGTCCGACAGAAGTACGAGTATTTGTGTCTACAAACACAGTCGTCGCCGTTGTGACTTCGGTCTTGGAGCTCTGGATATGTAGCACAGCCTTTGAGAGCACGGAATCAGACTCTCGGACTCTCACATCATACATGCACAGGCCTTGACGACTCGGGCGGACGCGGAACTCACGTCGTCTCCTGTGTCCGACAACTCGGCAAGCTTTTCCAATCTCCGATCTCCTATGTCTTCGTCGCCGACGAACGCTCCTGACTCCTGTCCTTATCTCGAGCCGTTTTCTCACCGGACTCCTAAAGTTCGGAGATGGGAGTGACTCGGCAAGGTCGTCTAATGTCCGATCTCCTGAACTTGCGTCGCCGTCGAAATGTCCGACCTCCTGAAATTGCGTCGCCGACGAACGCTCTTAACTCCTTTCCTTATCTCAAGCGTTTGTTGACCGAACTCCGACAGGCCGGAGATGGATTCAGCGCACCGATCTGCTCTTTCTTTCTCTTCCGCAACTTGCGCCCCCTCACCCCCTCCCCCCTTTCCCCCTCCTCTCTGGGCTGTTCTCACTCTCCCATTCTAGACGTAAGTCGTATCCTTACATACGAGGTGTGCGTGGTCTTCGGAAAGGTTCTGTCGCTGACCACATATTTCTCCTTCTCCTTCGACTCCGTAGATTCGCAGGATGTCGCCCTCGACCGAGATGAAGGCCGTGTCCAAGGCCGGAATAAACGAGTCGCGCTATGCTCGCGATCGACGCGAGCTGATCACCCTCATGGACCGTATGCGTTCGGCAGGAGTTGCCACCGAGATCGATCTGCCCCGAATCGCCATCGCCGGTTCGACATTTCTTCTCATTCAACTCTGCGTGAGAGCGCCACTGACTCTCGAAAGTATCTTTAGGTAACCAATCGGCAGGCAAAAGTTCCCTTGTCGAGGCAATCTCCGGAGTAAGCTCGGATGTGCGCCTCTCAGTTTTTCTGCTCTTCGCTGATTATTTGTCGCCGGTCGCAGATCAAAGTGCCTCGTGACTCGGGCACGTGCACTCGCTGCCCTTTCGAAGTCCGTCTGCAACACTCGGACGATGCTTGGTCCTGCAAGATCTCCTTGCGCTTCGAGACGGACGTGAACGGCAAGGCCCTTGCGCATATTCGCGAGATCCCCTTTGGCGAGGTCATCCGCAACCCGGATCAAGTCGAGCCTGCCCTCAAGCGAGCTCAGCTTGCTGTGCTCAACCCATCGGCATCGAGCCAGAAATTCGCCACCGCCACCAACAAGGACGTCAAGCATGCCAAGGAGGGCCATCTCCTCTTCGGATCATCGAAACAACTCTCGTTCTCGACGAACCTCGTTTGCATCGATATTCGTGGCCCGGAGGTCACTGATCTCGCATTCCTCGACTTGCCCGGAATCATCTCGAATGTCGATGAAGGTGAGGATGAAGCCAACATCGACTTGATCAGGAATCTCGTCACCAAGACCGTCACGGGCAACGCCTTGATCCTCCTGATCTTCTCGATGCGCGACGACATTGAGAACCAGTCGGCTGGCCGTCTCGCGCGTGAGGCAGACCCCGAAGGCAAACGCACGATCGGTAAGCTGTGTTCAAACTGAGGCTATGGAGGAGACGAGTCGATGAACCTCGAAGTCTAACGGTGAATTTCTGCAGGTGTCTTGACCAAGGCCGACACGGTTCAAGAA
The DNA here is from genome assembly GCF_050403365.1 of Sporobolomyces koalae. Taxonomy (NCBI): domain Eukaryota; kingdom Fungi; phylum Basidiomycota; class Microbotryomycetes; order Sporidiobolales; family Sporidiobolaceae; genus Sporobolomyces; species Sporobolomyces koalae. The sequence continues at coordinate 502,566 of NW_027481766.1, forward strand.
GGCGAACACGGTCGCTGGCTTCATATCCTTCAAGGAGAACGTGCCAAGCTCATGAACGGTTACTTTGCCACCAAGCTTCCTGGCGCAGCCGATCTTGGCAAGGACCTCTCGTTCGAAGCTACACGCGCACAGGAGGCTGCATTTTTCAACTCGACGGCACCCTGGAGCTCCCTTCCTACTGAAGTGCACAATCGACTCGGTATCCCTCGCCTGACTGCGTTCCTGTCAGACAAGCTCTCGGCTTACATCAAGACCAAGTGTGTTGCGTTGATTCTGTCTCTTGCGGCCATATGTTGACCAATAAAGCCTCGTGTGTATAGGTTGCCCGAGATCCGCTCAGTTGTGAACGAAGGCGCCCGTTTGACGAAGGACAAAATCGAAGGCTTGCCAGCCCCCCCTTCGACGGACCCACTCAGCGAGCTCATCGGCTTGCTTCAGTCGTTCAAGATCGATCTAGACGCCTACGTCGCTGGAGCGCCCGGATCGGAAGAACTGATCAAGGGAAAGAATCGAATTCAGGCTGATTTCGCTTGCGCTATCAATCGAACTCGGCCCCAATTTGTACCTTGCAGTCCCGAAAACGACTCCAAAGAGTCAGTGTCGGTCTGCACCTCGAACATGAACAACCTTGTTGAGGAGTTTGGAACGGAAAACGTCCTGATCATGAACCTGGACGACGTTGTGGACCGCATCAATTCGTACGTCTCGCTCTTCCCATGTTCCACGTCGGCCCAGACTGATTTCTGCAAATGATTGCAGGCTCAAGACGCGCGAGACTCCTCTGAACATCCCTTACTCTGTCAAAAGCTCTCTGATGGTCGACAGTACCAAAGCCTGGAGCGGCATTGCGCTCGATGCTCTCGAAGAACTCCAGGGACCCGTCTCGGAGGTCATCAACAAGCTCGTTGACCGCTATTTCGGGCGCTATCTCGAGTCCGGCTTGACCTCGGTGATTCAGTGAGTCCAGGTAAAGCGATTCGAGCTGATTCCATGCTGACGAGCTCAGTGGGACAGAGAAATTACCGAGACCGTCTCGGCCAAACTGTTTGCCACCTGTACCGACAGAGTCAAGTATCTCATCGCACTCGAAAGCACGCCTTTTACTCTGAACGCTCCTTACTACGAGACTACTCTCGAGAAGGTTCGAGCGGATCTTGTGGGGACCAGGAGGAACCTCGCTCAAGCTGCCACGCAGGAATGTATCATAGAGAATAGCCAGGCTCAAGTCCAGCGACGAGCTGCGAAAGAGGCCAATGAGAAGGACGCTCTCGCTGCTGTGGCGCGTCATCTCGGCTACAACATCGAAGCGGACGATTTATCCAAATTGCATCCTCCTGACAAGTTCGCAGACGCAATCGATGTCATGGCTCATGTGCAAGCGAACTGGACAGTACGTGTCTTTCTCTGTGGCTCCTGGCTATCCTGATCGCCGTTAATTCGCCACTTTGTGTTATACAGGTCGCTTACAAAGTAGAAACTCTTCCTACCGAGTCGTTTTGGACCCTAGAGCTGTAACTGACAAGAATCGATTGTGAAACGCAGCGAATCATCGACAATGTCCCTCGTTTCGTCGACTACGACATTCTCCAGAGGCTTCCGCTCGCCCTTTCGACGGCTTTCACGGCTCAAATCATCTCTGGCGGAGCCGAAGGCGCTGCGCACTATCTTCGTGAGAGTCAGGAAGTGCAAGAGCTTCGTGATCAGCTCAATACGAAGTTGAACAAGATCAGCGAAGCGAAGAAGCTCCTTGCGGCTTACGGTCGATTCTAAATGTTTGAGCCCCCGTTTCTCTACGTTCTAGTTGGACATCCCTATAGAAACCAGACGAGCTGTGTTTGTCGCTCGATCTATTATCTTTACTCTATCGCAATTATCTGTTTTTTCCGCGTCAGTTCTACGATCATTGAGCTACGGCCCGAGGCAGAGGTACAGCTCAGAACTTTGCCTAGCGAAGATGATATATGAACGAGATGGTCCGATTATATGCAAAGGGGAGGATTGACGTCTCCATCGTTGCGCCTCTTCTGCCCTATACCGAAATGCAACGCTACGCAAGCCAAGCCCTACTCTTGCAACGTCAGCTGAGCCTGCGTCAGCTCTCGACGACCGCGACCCTCCTCTCGAAAGCGTCGAAAGATCGCTCATCTCGCAAACCGAAAACCTTCTCGGCAGCAGCTCCTACTGCTGCGTTTGCACAATCCCCTGCACCCGGACAAGCTGGAAGTGATGTGGGCAGATCGGGAGCGAGTCCGCTTGAGGAAGGCAACGAGGTTGATGAAATCACTCCCGAGTTGATCGAGCAAGAACTCAAGCAACACTCGAAGGAGGACACGATGACGGACGAGAAACGTTCGAAGGAGAACCAAGCGGGTACGAACGTTGGTCAAGGAGGACTCGGAAACTCGGACATTCAGAACCAAGGTTCTCGAGCGAAAGAAGGTGAGTAAATCAAGGAGGCCGCTCAGCCGCAAGACTCGCACAAGGAATGTCTATAGCACGCAGTACCCCCAAATCCTTCTACTCTGTTCCCCTGTCGCTTGTACAATCTTCCGATGCAGTAGAATCAAGCTGTCATTTGCCACGAATGGAACCGCTTTTACACTCTCGCTTTCTCCTTCCGGGCTTGGTGTTCTGACCCTGAGCGCGTCTCAATTGTCTTGTCGTCGACAGAAGTGATCTACACTGCAGTGCCACCTTACAATGTCGCGCTTATCATGAGCGCCGCATTTGTCGTCGGAGTGTTTGTACGTATTCCACAAGCCCAAAGTCTCCCCTCAATCGCCTCAGATTGACGACGCTGCGCTTTGATAGTGCTTCGTTACGGCAGATCTCGCCCGGGTCGGTATCGCGTAAGCTCTGAAATCTTTTCCTGTTCAAATGAAACTCGACTGATCCCGGACTTGTGAGCACAGGGTTTACAACGAGTCAGTATCGCGTTTCGTGGGCGAAACTTGGAATAATACTGACGAGGTCGCGCTCGGGTAGGGAGACGGGCGAGTATGAAGTCGCGCCGAAATGGAAACGATACACGCTCGCGATTGGTGCTGCTGGAGTTGGAACGGCTGCGGTCGCATGGGGCACTCTCGCACCTTCTCGGTGAGACTTTGCATCTGCTCGTGACTTCGTCTTCTGGACAATCACTGAACCTCGTCGGACGACTGGTTTAGGCTCGTGACGAGGATGACTCTGCACCGCACGCCAGCTTCGCTCAACTCTCCACTCATGTTTCCTCCCGACTCGCTCATCTCGATCCATTCGCCTTTGACCAAGCTCTTCAAGAAACTCGGACAGAAGCCGAGGCAGGTGCCGTTGAGCAAAATCCGACTGCTCGGACCGCTGTCCAATTCTCCGAAACCTTACCACCCGCTCCTACGGCAGCAAGATCCGAAGAAGGAAGGCGTGAGTCGCCTACTCTGTTTACTCTAGGTAGCGTCATCTGGGTGCTGAACTGCTCAATGGGGGCCGATCGCAAATGGGACCAGCGAGTCTCGGCATTCATTTCGCAGTACTTCCCGTCTGCACCTCGGTCTGCCAAATCTGCGCCAACGCCTTGGAACAAGTCGGGCAAGCGCTTGTCGCATTCTCCAATCTTGATTGAAGGCGACCGCGCGAGTTATTCGATCGCGTTGAAAAGAGCGAGGGAAATCGACAGCGACAAGGGCGCATGGGCGAAGGATTGGGACCAGCTCGAGCGCGCTTTGCTCAAGGTTGACGAGGAACGATGGTCGAGTCGCAAGTACTAGTGCGAGATTATGTAATTACTGTTTGCACTGGCACATGACCCGCTGAGGGTGTTGGGAAAAAAACAACAAACTGCCGACTGACGGCTGTCCGTCATTCCGTGATGAGGCGGGCGAGAAAGACACGTGACGTACGCGCGCAGAGCCGCTCGCCCCCCTTTTTTCGGGCGGTTTTCCTTTTTTCTCTCGCACCTTCCTCCATCGCAACCTCGACCCACCTCATACTCGCGCCTGTACGAGATCGAATGGCTTTCATCTTCAGAGGCTACAGTGAGCCCGCGTTTCCTCCGCATCTCGGGGGCTTGGACGAGCGAGGGGAGACTGACGCGCGGTTAACCTGTTTCGTCTCGTCAGTCCGATTGCTACAGAAGTACACCTTGCCGACCCAAATTGCGACCGGAGGTATCACGAGTGCAGCAGGCGACTTGACCTACCAGCTTGGGTTCCAGGGCAAAGGGTTTGACGAGATCGAGGTGAGTTGAACGACGCGGCACCCGCCCTATCGCTTCTGCTGACTGACTCCTTGCGCTCTCGCCTTTGATCTTTCAGTGGTACAAGACGCGAAGGTTGCTGTACTATGGAGCGTTTTGTTTCGCGCCGATATCCGTAAGCCGCGCTCTCTTGAAATGGGCCGCCCGAACCCTCTTGCGCCATTTAGCCGCGCTAGCCTCGGCTTGCCCTTGTTCGCGCTCCTCACGTTCCTGCGCGCTGAAAACTGACTTGCTGTGCCTCGACTGTCCTCAGAATCGATGGCACTGGATCCTCAACAACATTCACGTCAAGAACTCGAAATGGTCGAGTAAGTTCCGACCCTGCTCTGAGGACCCTACGCGACTTTTGCCCTCTTCGCCTCTCTCTCTCGCTCGCGCGCTCTCCTCAAATCTTCTAGCTCGATTATCACGTCTCGAGGTCAAGCTTGTGCTGGATGGCAGGGACAGCTTAGAACAGAAAGGAGGATCCGACAGGTCTCAATGGGAGGGGCCAAGATCGCGCTCGATCAGACCAAACAGAGTGAAAAAGGAAGCGATTCTGAACAACCTGGCTGACGACATTGTCTCTCTCGTGTGACAGCCATTGGTGCGCGGACTTTGACCGACATGATGATCTTTTCGCCTTTCGCAACCTGCTACTTCTACCTCTGCGGAGGCATGTTTGAAGGACGGCCGTGGTCGGTCAGCGCCGAAGCGGCGAGAATGGGAGAACAGGGTATCAAGGAACGCATCGAGGAACGGTTATGGGGAACGGTCAAGCTGCAGTGGGCCGTGTTTGGACCTTCGGCCATCTTTATGCACGCGTTTATCCCGGTTTACGCTCGACCACCTTTCATGAACGCCATCTCGTACGTCCATTCTACTGGTCGCTTGTTCAAAATGTGCGACTTATACAATGCCATTGGTGCAACAGGATTGGATGGTCCGCATTCCTCGCATCTGCCGCTCACAAAGGAGAACTCGCTCCAGCACCAATTTCCGATGAATACAAGGACGGCACTCCGATCGAAGTTGCTGCTGCAGAAGTCATGCAATAGACTTGTCTCGCGCGCCTTTCCCATTCCTTTCTTCGACTTTCGCATCCAAAGAGCAGCAGCACCACGTTTCTCGACCAGTCTCTGCTCAGACTCGATGGCGCGGGACTCTCGCAAACCACCATTACACATACTCTCCACGCAATAGACGTTGTAGGATACCCTGTTGACTCGTTTAATATTCTCAAATTTGTTGTAGACGTTCTCACCCTGTATTTCTGGCCTATATCCCGAATAGAAGGCATTCCATACTATCCACTACCATGAACGACGGAGATCGTCTAGAGCAAGCTGTCGAAATGGCCCTTGTTGGAGTGATCGACTACATAGCTTTGCGATCCTTGCGCACCCGCAGCTATCCCACCTTATCGCCTTCTCCATCTCTATCCCGTATCACCCTTATTTCGCATAGTGAAATTAGCGTATGTACAGTGCGGGATGACAAGTTCTGCTGTACCGACTTCCAAAAGTACGAGAGAAAAGTACATTTGTGAAATACAAAGTTCCGGGCGTTCCCCTGAGCCTCGATCGCGTCTGTCGCGCGTCCGTGTCAGTCGCGTCCGTCGCGTGTTTGTTGATTACCCATTCCGCCTACACTTCACCCATCAAATCATGGCTCCACCTACGAAGAAAGCCCTTGCAGCGCGCAAGAGAGAAGCGGCGAAACGCTTAAAGCGAACTTGCGCGGAGGACGAAGACACTCACGTCAACGAAGCCCCTGTCAACAACGATGATTATCCATCTGACAGCGACAGTGACAGGCCTCTTACACTAGACGACCTCTTGGAGATATCCTACAACATGTGGTATGAACGATACGGACAGTATATCAGCGATTCGTCAGACGACGACGACTCTGAAGACTCGGAAGGCTCGGAAGACTCGGAAGACTCGAAAGACTCGGAAGACTCGGCAGAGGAGCAGGAGCGCCTAGAAGCTGAATACGCGAAAATCTCGCGGCCTCGAGTTCTGTACAAAGACGGAATCTTCAAAGTGAGCTGTTTCCAGGGTTTCATACGTTCTTCTGCGACGCGACGCTCAGCGTGGAAGCTCGAGGTAGGGTCCGACTCTACGTGCACGCCAACCCCCACCCAAACCCAAGGTTGTCCCTCAGCTCCCACCTCCTGAGATCAAGGTCGTCCCCCAGCCACCTCCTGAGCCCAAGATCGTCCCTCAGCCCCCACCTGAAAACAAGATCGTTCCTCGACCTTATCGCCAAGGCGTGAAATACACCGGCAACTCGATCCGAACCAAGCAACGCGAGAGGAAAGCCGGAAAGGAGGAATTGAAGACAAGTGTCCCGATGATGGCGAGCTTTCTGCAGGTGAGAACGAACTGTGCGCGCTCGTGCACTTGTCCGAAACACGCTGCTGACCGTTTCTTTTCCGTGACGGTTTGCTTCAGCGGGGGAAAGAGGCTGATATCGCACGTCGTGCTGCACGAACCGCACCGCCTGATGCTATCGACATTCGCAGCCCTTCACCCGAAAAGAGAGCAATAGACGGCCGGTCTCCGAATCTGCTGAATACTGCAAAGCGTATTAAAAGCGCGTCTCAAGAGTGATCACTTCGACATGCGCCATTATGCCAAACTCGAGGACTCGGTCAGGCATAGTCGCGGATTGACCTGCTTCCTCCTTTCGTCGACTGAACCCTCTCGAGCGATCAAACCCCGGCACCGTGCACCGTCTATCGAGGTAGCGCTCAACAGACGAACCGATCGAGAGTCGGGAGGTTGCCGCAACTCGCCACACGAGTCACTGTATACAGTAGATCCTGAGCAATGTGGCCGTTGAATATGGAATCGATCCGATCGCTGACACTCCTCCCCTGAGATGCATCGCGAAGAGGTCAAAACTTGGCAATTCTGGTCGCTGGTTGCTCTCAAGTGGCGGCCAACCAAGCAAAACTCTCTCGCGTCATCGCACCAACAATCGCAAAAGGAGAAGACTGAGAGTAACTGAGAGACCTCGATTGCCTCGAAAATGTACAACAAAAAAGATCAGGAGTTTGAAGAAAAAAAGTCTCGCCATGGTTGGTCCCTTGAAGATGGTGGTTCCGCCCAAAAGCTTTCCCGACCAAGGACCTCCGATTGTTGAGCTTGGTATGTGATCATCATGTGTGTGTTTTTGTGTACTGTTTTTCGAGAGCCAAAAGAGCTTCTCTCGTTCTCAAGGCGATGCGAAGAGCAAGTGAAAGCGGAGGGAAGGTGGATCGATCGGCTTGCGGTTCTCGTGATGATTGAGCCAGTCGAACGAAACGGGCTTCCTTGCGCTATCACTTGCTGCAAACGTTGTCGTCGGTGTGGGAGATAGTGTTGATCGAGAGAGTTCGATGCGTCCTCGCAGGCAGAGACAATCGGAATTTTGATTCGAATTTTCAATCGCGCGCGACTTGTGGTTCATCGCCGAAATTCTCTAAACCGTCTCATCTTTGGATCTGTAGGCCGACGTCTCAAGAGTCAGCGACGCAGACCACCCACCATGCGTCAACTGAAGCATCATGAGCAAAAGCTGCTCAAGAAGGTGCGCCACCTGTGGACTTCTGGATCGATACTCTCGGACTGATAGAAACTTGCATCGCAACTCGGGTTGCTCGAACAGATCGACTTCATCCAATGGAAGTCCGATGCGGGTATGCGAGAGGCCAAGGTCATGAGGCGGTACCATGTCCAGAACCGGTGAGTCAACTCGCCTTGACAAGCGAGCGCGGAGGTCCAACACCTGCTGATCTCTTTCATTACTGACAGAGACGACTACCACACTTACAACAAGCTGTGTGGTCAAGTGCGACGAATCTCACACTTGCTATCGCGCCTCCCTCCGGTGGACCCGTTCCGTACAAAATACGAGGACTTGCTCCTGTCGAAACTGTACGACATGGGTATCCTCGACCGCGGTGCCAAGATGAGTGACATTGAAGGCAGTGACGCAACGGTCGTGAAAGGGTTCAAAGGCAAAGAGAAGGAGACGGAAGGTCAAGGCAAGAAGGAGGGCAAAGTGACAGTCGGAGCCATGTGTCGAAGGCGACTCGCGGTAGTCATGGTCCGGCTCAAGATGGCCGAGACGGTCAAGATGGTTCGTTTGTGCACCTTTCTTATACCTCTCGCTGGACTGCATTGACTCGGAACGTATTGGTCGTCCAACAGGCAGTGACGTACGTCGAACAAGGTCACGTTCGAGTCGGTCCCGACACGATCACCGATCCTGCATTCATGGTGACACGAAACATGGAAGATTTCGTCACTTGGGTCGACACGTCGAAGCTCAAGCGTCACATCGCCTCTTACAACGTAAGTTACGAGCGTTATCACCAGCCGGAATGATGTTTGGCTGACTTGCTCGTTCGCGAACAGGACGAACTCGACGATTTCGATCTTCTCGCTTGATTGTCTTGCTGTTGAACGTACTGTCCCTCTGGAGATCCCTGTTGTATTGTAAACCTGCACGTTTTTCGCAGATATGGCCAAAGCGCGACTCCCCAAGAGGAAGGGAAACACAACCTCTGGTGAAATTCGTCAACAACAACAACAAGTGGGACAAGATACAACAAAGATACAATAACAACTCGTCCTCAATGGTCAAAACCCTGACTTGACCCACTCTCCGTCTCGAGTTTCACTCCATCCAGCAGGCAAATCGAAATCAGCTTCGTCGAGCAACATTTCCGCAACCGTCTTGCTAAGCGGTAATTCGAGACCGTCTTGTTGATTCGTAACGGAAGCTCGAGGGGTTGGGGGTGTCCCGAAAGTCCAGTAACTCTCCCACAATGTTTCTTCAGCCTCTGGCCGGTCCTGCGATTTGCGCTCCTCGTCGTGCTCGATTTCGGATCGTCGTGCGAAATCGATAATCTCGACTTCCGCGTTGCCAGAACTTGACGTGGTGCCCAAAGGGCTGAAACGAGTCTTTGCTCCGTAGCCCGACCCAGTTTCGCCTTCATCTTCTGAATCGGAAACGACATAGTCGTCATTCTCGACCGTCATGGTTTTGACATGATCTGTTTCATCCCGTCTCGCTTCGAGTTCTCGGTCGTCGCATTCTGAAGGTGCGAGGGAAGAGAGAGGCGAAGAACAAATATTGTCCTCCTCGATAATTCGCTGCAAATCATCGAGTTTGTTGTGTTCGATCGAATTCATGTCGTACTGTTTCAATCCTTCGATACTGTCTCTGACGGCACGACCTAGTGCCCATGAAACTGCATCTTCTTCGAGTTGAGAATTCTCAACCAACGTTTCTCGCCCACCCAAGTCGACGACACGATTCGTGGTAGAGTCGATCGAGAAATGTTCCGTCAATCGTGATTGTCGAGGTTGAGGAGGTCGAGGTGGTGAGAGTGCTTTTGAACCTTGCCATGCCGATCTGAGCGAGTCCCAAGCATGTACTTCGGGCTCGTTCATGGACGGGTCTGCCATGACTTCGGGTGCAGGAATCTGTACGGCCATGGGTTCGAGTGCACGAGTTTCGACTGAGATAGAAGGTATCGGTTGGATAAGTTCCTTTAGAGGTCGGAGAGGTTTAGGGCTCGGCAGCGTGATTTGATCCGAATCAAGCACGGGCAAATCTGAAGGGAGTTTGATCCCGACTCGACTCCAATATTCTCGTTGTTGTTGACCGATGATACTCAACTCTTCTTCTTCTTGTTCCGCTTCGTCATCGGGATATTGGGTCTCTTCGCAAAACACCCGGTTAGGGGAAGACAGGTTCAGGTTGATCGTGTTTTTGCGATGAGGCGATCGATACTGAGTATCTTCGACGAGAATTTTGGACGATCGACCTGGTTTGCGACGTCGAGGCGAAGAAGAAGGGGAAGCAACTTGAGGTCTCGGGGGTGCACCCCTTCGCAATCGCTTGAGAGGAGGCGGCATGAGGATCGAGGATTCAGAAGGTTTGAGGGAAGGCAGTTTGCGATTCGAGGTGTGTTTGACGACTTTGACCGGAGAGGAAGATCCGAGTTCGGACGAGAGATGTAACGGGAGTGCCTGCGAATCCGGTACAGACGGTTCTTCTTCTTCTTCGTGTTCTTCGTCGTCTTCGTCAAAGAGATCCTCAGTGATGCGTCCAGAATCGTCCGAATGCTGACGTTTGACGGGAGGTGAAGACGAGTAGGACAGGTCGAGGAATTCGACGAAACCTGAATCGTCGTATCGAGCTTGTACCGTCTTGTCGACGGGATCCAACCCGAAGGTGCTGTCGTCATCGGCTTCCGTTTCGGGTTCTTCCAAACATGGAGTCTCGTCGTCGTCGTCTTCGACCGCAGGTTCGAGGGGGTCCGAGTCGGGGACCAAGATCCGAGCGGGTTTCTTGCCCGGAACCAGCAGCGCTTGAATATCGCCTGCCGAGCCTGTAGACTCCGAAGAGTGAGGCGAACAGACCGAGATTGACTTTGAACGACGTTGAGAGCGGAGAGAAGGGGATTGTCGGGGCGGGATCCGAGCGAGATGGTATGAAGATGGTTTCGACTTATGAGGCTTATGGGATGTCTGCTTAGTCTCTTCCGCATCAGAGCTACTCAGCTCGAGCACTTCTTGCGTGCGCATACTCGGTCGTCCAGTTCCTCGATCAAGATGAGGCTCTTCGTCTTCCAGGTCCTCTGCATTGACGAGGTCGAGCTTTCCGAACCCTCCTCGGTCCTGCCTCCTGCGCTTGCATCTCTGACTCTCGTCCCGCATCTCGTCGTCATCCGCGGGCAAGTCAGGCCCGTCGAATTCGATTGTAGGTCCACTTCGCCTCCGTGTTTTGGCAGGATCGAAAATCTGCCGAGCGATCGACGTCGCTGATCGCTGAGAGTGCGAATCTCTGCCTTGTCGATGACGCTTCAGTTTGCTGTTATTTGGTCCGCCAGGGTGTCGATTTCTTTGTTGCGAGCTGGCACTTGGATGGCCGACATGTTCTCTTTCTTCTTCTAAAGCTCTCGTCTTTCCCTTGACGTTTGAAGTGCCCATACAGGTCTGTGAGTGCTCTCTCCTTGAGGGCTTGCGCTCATTCGAGGTCGTAGTGAAGCGATTTAGAGATTTCTCGGCGAGCGGTTTGCGATTGCCAGCGACAAAGGATTTGGCCGACAAGGTCGACTGTATTGAACGAGTGGATGTACTGGTCGATTGCTGTCGTGGGGTGATCAAGGGGGCCTTGTCCCTAGAGCACAGGAGTCGCTGCTTCAAGGTCGTCGAATGGGTGTTCTGAGAGGGCTTGCGGACGTTCGTAGTCGCAGACGAGGAAGAAGCGACAGGCGGTCGAGGAGGTGCGGTCGACATGGCAAACTGCGAGGGTGGAACGAGACGGCGTCAGAGAGTGGCGCCACGAGGAGAGATGCGAGAGGAGTGGCGAGGCTATTTACCCCTGCACCCGCGTTCGACCAGCTCGATATACCATTCATCGTGCAGCACTGGTCGTACACAATGACCGAGCGAGACGAGGAACTGCAGCGAAAGATGTGCGTTTGTTTGTCGCGCGAGATGTTGAACGCGCGCGTTTGATCGCGTCCGCGACTTTGGCTCAACCTCCTCCGGCACGTGCAGAGATGGAATCGGTTTCGCTCGAGTGGGCACAGTCAAAGGTACATTTGGCGTTGTTCGAACGCGTCGAGAACGCGCGCGAACTGCGACAACGCTTGATCGAAGCATCGACTCTTCCGGATGACGATGCCGGCAATCTCGAACGCAGTCAGGTCGACTATGCCTTTGTCGATGCATCCATGGTATGCAGTCGCTCCTGTCTATCGTTATGTCCAGCTGACGCCCCCCGCAACGTAGATCACTTCGCGCGCGCACATCATGACGGCTGTAACCCAAGCACTCCTTGCACAGGCTCAAGCGAATCTCAAGTCCAAGACCATGCACTCGGAAGTCATCTGGATGCTCGAACCTGGCACCAACGTGAACTTCCATCCCTTTTTCCACTTTCTGAAACCAGACGTTCTCAACCGTTTTTTCCTAATTGGCGAAACAGATTTCAGAAGCGTTGAAACACTTTGGCATGTCCGCCACCACGAGAGACCTGTTGCTCGTACGGATACAACAGCAAGATGCGGCAGAGCAATCGACGCAAAGTATCGAAACGGCCATGAAATCGATCGTCAAGGGAGACCTCGCTCCACTGGACCTCCTTGGACAGCTACCAGACGGTCGCTTGAACGAGAAGAGTATCAGAAAGGTAGACACCGCTCCCTATAACTTTATAAGCTCTACCTTTCGGTTCTGACTAACCAGACGATCAAACAGATTTACAAGCTCAACTCCGATGCTGCACTCGCAGGACTCGAACCTGGATCTCGCCAACTATCGGAAACAATCGATCGGATAGTGACAAGCGTCGTTGCGCTCAAAAGCGTGCAGTGAAACATTTGTATCAAAGACCCCTGTTTCCGACTAAATCGACCTGGCAAACGCGCCCAAATTCGAAACCCTCAATTCGCAAAGACTCCCAGGATCACCTGAAGTGCTCGCTTGGACCTCGCGCTTTTCCAGATCGCACGCGACCCGCATTGCTTGTCAATTCAACGATCTTCACCGCACGTCATGCTTCGGCGCAACATCATCGAAGCGTAGCAGATCTGACAACTCTCGATGACACGAGACATTGCAATACTAGTAGACCTCGAAGTGGCCCCAACCGTTCTCCTCCTCTCGTTGGACTGGTAACGGTCCACGAACCCGTCGCCACAAGGTCCGGACCATGATCCGCAGTTCATGTCGGGATCGTTGTCTCTCCGAAAAGCTCGAACCTTCGGCAACACCTACCTGCTCGAGATGTCGGACTTCTCGACAATGTTTTTCGGAGTCCGAAAGGAGTACCGTGCGATAGAGTTAGCGATAACCCACAGACCGCCGAGCTCTAATCCAGTCTTCCTCCGCGTTGTCAGCCTGACCTCGCTATCGACCCCGTGTTTCAACGAGTCGAAATGTCGACTTCAAGCTCGACATCGCCGTATGGGAATAACAGCACGTTTCCCACGATACCCGATCAGGGCGGCTGGATCGCCCCTTACTACTCGGACGTACTCAGGTGCATTCAGGCGAACGAATCGCCATTCACCTTCATGCTCGGTGTCTCGTGAGCTCGTTGTCCTTGTTGCATCCTTGAAACCCACAAGCTGAGAGCTGAACGTCGACTTTCGCAGACGACGCTTGTATTACCCACGGCTGGGTTCGTCGTTCCGAGTGCAGCTTTGTATCCTTGGCGCACTGTTTGCCTGGTGAGCTTGGCACACTTATTTTCCGGAGTAGACGCTGTGTCTGAATACTCGCACGACAAAATGATTGTAGCACGATCGCCATGATGACAGTCGCTGTAGCGCTGCGCTCGTCGACCCATCGAGGCTTCTACTTCTTCTTGCGACTTGACCGAACTGTCGTTCTTCCTGCTACACTGCTTTTCCCGTTATGCACTATCGCCCACGCTGCCAGTAAGGAGTGACGTTACTAATCTGTTTAAGTCGGAGAAATTCGCTGACAATTGTTCTGACTATCCCAGTGGGCATTGCCGTCGTAGTGGGTGCGCATCAAATCGCGCGTGCTGTATCGTATCCGAGGTGGTACACTGGACTCAAGTTGGCATGGATCGCACCGCTCTGGACCGGAATCATCTTTGAAGTTTGGGCCTGTTTGGCCGCTTGGTTCGCGAAGTTTCTTTCACTTCTACCCTTGCGCTCAGAAACTCACGGATCCTGCGTATTGTAGGTACATGCGTCGCTTTGGACCTCACTACAGAGAATCCTGGGCGAGGTCAGCGATTGCGTTTGGTCTTCCGTTTGTGGTGATAGTTGCAGCATGGACACCTGCGGTCTGGTTCTTCCTCGTCGCCGCAACCAGCTTCAACGCCTCACTTCATTGGGCCGGATTGATAGAAGCTCAGTACCGCAAGTGGGAGTCGGAATGGACTCCGGACAAAGGGCTCGAAATCGACAAATCTGCTCAACTGTTCGAACCTGGAGGAAAACTCGCCGACAATCTCGTTCGGTATGGTGAACGGAGCTCGGGCGGCTCTCGATACGTCGTCGTCGTGCTCGGGATCACTCTGATTGTAAGTCTCAGAAGACTGTCGATGTCCGGCCCTGTCTGACAGACTCGCCTGACGTCTTTCACCACTGCATCTCAGGTCTATGTGATTGGAGCGACACTCGAGCTCAATCACCTCAGTCGCAAGGTCAGGCGCTTGCAGCAAGAGTCGAAGTCGTTCGAGATGGCTACGGCTCCTCATCCCGGAAGCGTCGACGATTTCCCTCTCGACGAACCTCCTCGAGTCCCAAACAGCGCTGCGGGATCGTTGGAGGAGAAAATGACTCGCCTTCAAGCTCACAGTCTCTGCAACTCGGCTCTACAAGTCAAACTGACCGAGTGGACTCGAACGAATCGTATCCTGACGACGGCGTGCATCTCGCTCATGCTGATCGCGAACGCAAGCTTGCAACTCTGGAAAGGACTCACCCCACTGACTCTCCAGAGTCCTTCTACTCGTGAGCCACAACTCTGGATCAGCCAGAGATCCGGAGCCAATTTGCTAATGAGTTTTCCCCAGAGTTCCAAGCGGATATCCTCATCTCGGGATGGGTCAACTCGCTTTTGTCGATCATCGTCTCGTTCCTCATTCTGTTGCGATCCCTCGATGGTTCTGCTCCCCTGGTGGTACGCCTCAAGGAAATCTGTCGCTTCTTGCCACTCCCCCCATCGCTGAATCCGTCCAATCCGGGGACGCCGAGCTCAGTCGGTAAAGCTTCTTCGGCTAGGCGTGCCTTTGGAGCAGGCTTCGATGTTCCAACTATAGACTAGGAGGACTCGATTCAATGTAGGGTCTGGGCAGAAGAAGAAGCTTGTAGTGATGTTATGGACAGCTCGAGCAGGGACATCCCGGATAAGACTCGAGGAAAAGACGGCACAGACTCGACCGCGTTTGGGCAGCAATATAAACACGGCTGCACGCTGGGACAGGTCGTCATTAGGAGCAGCGTTGGGAACACTACCACACTTCGTCAAATCTATATGTGGAAAAAGTAGTTATAATGAATAAGCCTTTGACGAATGTGGCATACAGAGAGCGCAGATTTGAGCCAGAGAGTCCCGCGCGGATTGTGTGTTTTTCTACATACAGCGCCTACTTCAAGGTAAGCGAAGATTCGGTGAAATGCAGGAAATGCATGATTGGCAATGTGGGATTTGCGTGGGCCGGGGCAAAACGAGGCGGACCATGCGGAGCGCACTGCGATAAGAATGTCCCCCCGGTTCTTTCGCCTCCTGCCACTTTCCCATCCACTCATTGCATGCCCCTCCAGACGTTACGATACTTTACATTCTCTCGATCATCCCGGACCGTGTCCGACCCACCCGGTTTGCCTAGTGCGAATCGGTCGACGCCCCCTCTCGTCGGCCGCACCCACCTCGCTCCCGCTCGTTCCGACGGCCAGGAGAAAGATTCCTGTGAAGTCAACCCACTCCCTATGGGGCGTAGCTCCTCGCCTAGTCCTCGCTCGAACCGATCAAGTTCGCCCAACTCGGAGGTTTCTCCTGCAGCACGCGACTCGCCGATACGGCACCGATCACCCTCTCGACGGCTCTACAAGTATCCAGTAGAGCTGGACGACCGGATACAGGCGTGCCCGTATTGTCCGGACGAGGCGGGGTCGGCAAAAGTTGGGAACCGAGACGGAACCACGCGGACGTCGCAGGCTCTCGAACTCACGTTCGATGGCCGCCCCGAGTCGAGGCGATGCTCAGAAGGCAGCCTTGATCTCCTACAATCATCTTCGAGCGGGCGCAGAGGATCGACTCGACCGCCACTTTTCGATGATGTCGATGTCGTCGAGGCACTCGAGATCGACCAGCTGTCACTGTCCTCCTTGAGCTCGTCGGACGATGACGATGACGAAGTCGAGGAGGCTTCGCTGTTTTCGTTCAGTTCACCGCCTACTTCGGCCTACTCGCTCGGCCGCTCTCCAAGCACCCGCAAATCCTCGCTCTCGACGACCGCGACGTCAGATCCCCTCATCTCGCCGAACTCGGTTCCTTCGCTACCGGTACTCTCGTTTGGCTCGCCCTCGCACCAACGCGGACACTGGCTGCCCGCAACTCCCGACAAGGTTCCCGCACCGTCCGCCTCGTCTCAGCGGGCTCCGCTTCTACCGGATACGCCCCTCTCGACCTCGCCCGAGAAAGCACCATCGCTGTCATCGACCTCTCTTCGACGCGCGTCGTCCCTCTCTTCGGCCTCGAAGCCGTCGCTGCTGTCGAAATCTCTGCGATCGCTCGCATCGTTGCCGAACCTGGCGCTGCTGCCCAACTTGTTGCCGCAACTGCCTCGCCCGGACCTGTACCTGCCATCACCCGAGCTGTACTCGCCGTCGCTCAAATCTGGATGGGGCGCGCGGGAGAGGCGCAGGGTGCTCGATTCGGAACCGAGTTGGGACGCGGACGAAGCACGGGGACTGTTGTCACGTCGTACCAAGGTACACGCAAGCGGCTCGCGAGATCGATCAGACGCACTGCTATCTGGGTCGGCAACGGGCACCCTGCCAGATGTTGATCTCGCTCTTTCCGACTTTTCGACACCGGTCCCACTATCGCCTTCGCCGCCTCCATCTCCTGAGCTCGCTACGCCGCCCGTGATCGCTGTCGTCGAAGCAGCTGCGGTATCACCTCCTCCTCCCCCACAACGGTTCATTTCCAACACGCGACACTTGCTCATGCTCTCGATCGAGTTCTCGATGATGCGCGCAGACAAGATCTCGAGTCCGCTGCGCCCGCGTGCGGTGATCGTTCGGAACGGAAGTCCCACGCGGGACGGAGTCGCTGGAATCGGTCCAAGTCGGTTACGCCACGAGATCAAGCCATGATCCGTTATCCTGTTCAGACTTTTTCTGTTTGTTTATCCTTGTTTACTATGCTGTTGCTTGTGTCTCGTACCTCCGCGCTGTGTATGTGATCGTTTCGAGCTTCTTTTGTGTTTGTTGTCTTGACTATCTCCGCATGCACTCGTTTTTGTCTTTTGTCGTAGTTGTGCTTTCCAATGGATGGACAGTTGCTCTCTGACGAGACTTTTTTACTATGAGAAATCAGAGAAACTAGCTAAACCCGCATCGGTCGGCTCGGCGCGGCGCCGCATGCACGCTATCGTTTGCTTTTCGCTTTCACCTGGATCGTCGCAGCTCGTCTTTTCACAGCTTGATTGAGGCACCATGTTTGTCGGTGGTAAGCTCTCCTTCTATATCTCGCATGAGCGATCTCGCTCGGCCGCCTTCGAAAGCCCACCCCCCACCCCACTCTGTCGTCACTCGCTTTCAACACCTCGACCCTCCTTGCTTCCCGCACGCCTGTAACGTCCCAGCGGAAACTCCACTGACTTGATCGGCTCGCATTGGGAATGTAGCTGTCAAACAAGCGTACCGCAACTTTGAATCAGGAGGAGGCTTGTCCGGGTTGAACGAGAAACCGAGATCGTCCGTTTCGGCATTGATCGACATTCTCTGTCTCGACAAGTACGAGGAAGACTCGTACGAAGGCATCACTGAAATCGTCGAGAGTATCAACATTCAGGACACTGGGTCAGTATTATCTTTTCCCCCCTTCATGGGAATTCTTTCGACCGCGAAATCCTCGAGGGCTGACTCCCCCTTTTATGGAAAACAACAGACCTACCGAAGCTTCGAGGGCCATCAGGAAAAAGGTCAACTCTTTCTTACAAATTCAGTGACAGGTTGAATTATTTGGCTCAAACTCTCATTTTCCCATGCTTCTGCAGCTCAAGTACAGCGATGTGCATGGTCAACTACGTGCTCTGACCATTCTCAAAGCGCTCGTCGAAAACTGTGGTCCTCGATTCCAATGCAAGTCTGTTCTTGTCTCTCTCCTAGCAGTCATTGGTTTTTCTAATCCGAGGATGTATGGGAATCTCTCAGCGACTTTTGCCAACGAACGACTTGTCGATCGAATCAAAGTCAGTGCTGGAGATCCACACACGGACGAACGAGTCAAGAAAAAGATCGCGAGCGTGTTGGCGAGTTGGCATCGACAATTCAAAGATGACCCCAGGATGCAACTCGTCGCAGGGTTGTACAAGAGCTGTGGATTGGGAGCTGCACGTGCGGCGCAACAACAACGATCGGCTGCGACGGAAGCGTACGAACGTGAACAAGCTCGATACGAGCAAGAAGCGGCAGCCCGGGCCGAACGCAAAGCGGCGGAACAACGTGCACGTCAAGCAGAGAAGGATCGAATCGCGAAAGAGAAAGCAGACAAGGCGAAACGCAAGGCTCAAGGAACGAGAACGAGACGACCTCCGTTCAATTTCGAACAAGAGAAACCCAAGATCCTGGCCGCAGTCGGTCAGTGTACCGCTTCGGCACAAGCGTTCGTCCACCTTTCTCCTGGTCTTTGACGGTTCGCAATCGATTCGAGCTGATGTTTCCGTTACTTTTATGGCAGACTGATCAATGCCTTGCAGCACGTCAATCGAGAGAAAGAATCAGTCACGACCAACGCTCGTGTCAAGGAATGTTTAGAAAAGGCCAAAGTCGACCGCAAGGCGATCATTCGGTACATCCAACTAGTCGAAGCCGATGAATCGGGAGAAGTCATCGGTAGTTTGATCGCCGCGAACGAGCAGGTAAGCAGGTTTCTTCTGAGGTATTCCAATATCTTTCTTTGACCATGTTTCCTATTTTCTGGACGGGTAGATTGTCAATGCGGTTCAACTGTACGATCGCATGTCGAAACCGGTCGAACTCGATTCCGACGACGAAGCGATCGAAGAAGCGAAACGTCTCGCGACTCAACAAGGGCTCAACGTTCCTCGAGCTCCGAACGAGCGATCGGCAGAAGATGACGATGCTCAGAGTATCCGCAGTCGGTTGTCAGCGTTCGACATGCAAGATCGCGAAGTCGACAAGATGCAAATGCAACAGAGAAGGAGGTTGGACCGACACTTGAGCTACAGGAGCACTCAACAAGCGAGAACTTCGGCAGGAGGGGTTCATCCTGATCTTCAAGATCTCGCATTCGGGTCGACGGGTTCTTCGTTGAGTTTCTTTTTTGTCTCTTTTCCCTCTCCGGTCTTTCTCGTGCTGTACTCATCTTTTTCAAATCTGATTTCGTTCCCGACAGCTCGTTGCCACCTCCGATTCAACCTCGTTCGGCAGAAGACACGTACCGTCATGGATCGTTGTCGGATTACTCGGACTACTCTTCCGACGAAGATTCTTCCGAAGACGCTCACTATTACAACCAACAATCTTCTCGACCTTCGCAATCGACCTCGAGTCGCACGCCTCCGACTTCGGCTTCGTCTTCTTCCGGTCAAGCTTTGCCCGGTACGAACGCGAGAACGTACGCCGCGTACGTGCAGGAAGATGAACGACGTGGTGGACAAAAATTGTTGAACCAAGACGAAGATGAAGAAGAAGGAGGCGAGGACGACAGTTTTGATCCTTTCGCAGATCCGGAAGATGGAACTTTTGAAGTCATGACTCCTGGAATCTCGACCAACAAACGAATGGAATGGAAGGAGATCTAAGGTTGTTATGATTGTTTTCGACAAGTTTGTTTTCCCAGGAAATGTTTTCTTTTGCACAAAGAGTTGTACAATGACAATCATCAGTATAAAGATATCTCATCAAAAAACAGGCAACAAGCAAAATCCAATATGCGAGAGTACAACATGTATCAGGATACAGAACGGAATCTTTTTTGGGGGTGATTTGCGTCCTCGTTGTTTTTTCGTTTCCTCGAACCGAAAATCGTTTCGACCGAGGGGTTGATCAATCGGCTCGTGTAGTACGATTTGTTGGAGGTCTCGGCGTCGCGTTCAAATTCGCTCCTTGAGTTTCCCAACTCTGTCCTCCTCCTCCTGACTCGGTTTCAAACGGTGCGTACGCTGGTAACGAACTGAACGGTACCGCGTAAGCTTCACCGGCTTTCCTCTCCCTCGCTCTCCCTCGATCGACCTGTCCATCTTCCTCAACACCACCAGATCCATGAAACGTGAACCCTGAAGAAGACCCTCCTCCTCCTCCTGCTGCACCTGTTGCACCTATCCCTCCTGTTCGACGACCTCTCGACGAAGGATCTGAAGAGGATCTCGAATGAGAGTTCGATCTCGATCGACTTCGAAGTTCAGCTGCACCTGCCAACGCTTCTCCTTCTTGATCGACGAGAGCTTGCAGAGGAGTGTTGCACAAACATCGTCGGTGGAACGGAGTGAGGGGTCCATCCGTGGGCAAGAATCCGGAACTCGTATCGGATCGAGTCAAACTTGATTCGTGTACGTGGTGAGAAGAAGGGTGGTGTGCGGTAGAGAGGTGACTGCGGTACCGGGGCAAGAGGAGGGAAGAAGTGAGGCAACAACACTAGTAAGAAAAAACAGGATCAGTCTGATTTTGCTCCTTCTTGACGTGGAGTGACAGAGAGATTTCAAGGACTGACCGAAGCAATCATGACGGGGCTACTCATTTCGAGTACGAGATCTTTCTTGCTTCCTTTCAGTCGGTACTTGACTTGGACGACGAGTTTGTGTTTGACCCGAATCGGAGTGATCGTTCCGGGCAACGTGCTCGGTCGTACGGCATCGTCGTCCGGGACGCGACTGACTCGGGCATAGGTCCAATCTTGTCCACCTTCGAGACGTGCGAGAGGTTGAGCTAACAGCGCTCGACGCTCGAACGCGAGCGGGGGAAGAGAACCTCTGCTCAAATTGGGCCGCTCGAGTAGGTCCTCGGTCGATTCAGCGATAGGAGACGTACTAGTACGCGAGACATGGATTCAGTTTCGACGCAAGGAAGTTTGGGAAGCCCAACTCACGAATCGACCCAAAACAGCAGTTTTTTCTGCGACGCGGGTTTGACGGGCGTGATCGTCTTGTCGGTGAACGTGACATCGAATGATTGCAAGATGAACGCCGAAACCGACATGATCTTCAACCCGTGGGGTGGGTTCTCGAACGTCACGCTCAGGAAGAGCAACGAAGCGACGGTCAAGTGGGGTGACGAGACATGCAGCGAGATGGGACCAAGTTGAACGTCGTCCTCGGATGCTCCAGCACTGTCGAGGGATCGAAGGAGGCCGCTGTGGCGCACATCAATTTCGAGTCCGCTCGGCAACTCGCCTTCGGGTGATGGGTTCGCGATCAACCAAATGGGCTGTACAGCCGAGGATAGGTCCCGTACGTTTGCGGCTCCATACAGGGTCGCTCTCACTATTCGCGAAAGGTGTGTCAGCTGGTGCAGCAGAGCATCTGAAAGGAGTCACAGCGAGCTCGAATCGCACCCGAGTGACGAATGCTGCCATAGTACGAGCGCTCTGAAACCGGGGTCGATGCAGGAATGATGAAACTGAAATCCCACCTGTACGAACCCCGAAGAAACGAAAAAAAGAGTCAGAATCGAGATACACCGCGGAGCGGCGCGGGGAGCGAAGGTGCCGATAGCGGGGCGGGGGACGCGATATTGCTCGATAGTTTCGATTCTCGCTCGGAATGGCAAGGAGATACGTGTCGATGCCAGAGGAGGACTCACGTGTGGGTGCCCTTCTCGAGTCGTTCGCCCTTGAGATCGATCTCGAGGTTCTTCTCGAGGGTGGTTGTTGCTTCGTACGATGTACTGCCGTCGCCCCCGTGTGCGGCACTCCTGCCGATCAACTGGACTCTGATCTTTTTGGCGCGTCGTGCCGAGTGGATCTTGAGCGTGACTTGACCTCGCAGAATCGGGTCGTTGGTCGGTTCGGCGTGGTGGTCATGGCTCGCTTCAACGCTCGGCATTTGTAAGGATTCGCGCTCGAGTGAGTCGGACTCGGGTCCCTGCTGGCCGGTCGATCGCGGAGGGGAGGAAGTCGGCGAGTCGGATCGGAACGCATCATGTGGAGGAACGCTCGGCGAGAGGAACAAGGTGTCTTCGAGCAGTGCGATCGACATCTCGTCCCGCTTCGACTTGAGTGACAAGACCATCCTCGCTCGTCCTACTTCTGTCTAGCCGGAATGGTGGAAAGAGAGGGAGGGAGGGAGGGAATTTGGATCCGGCGCTGCGCATCATGTAATTTCGGCTGCCGCGCGCCGCGCGTTTCGATTGACTGGGCGCCCAGTCTCGCTTTCTCTGGTTCCTTCTCGGCTATGCACGGATCGCTGCCTGAACCTCTCGGGGCCTGTTTTGGCGAAACAAAACCAAATTTCCACGTCAGGATCAAACATCTGAGATGCGGCACGGACCACCAATACGCAAATGTTGCCGGCGTCATTCTCTTTTTTCGAAATATCTCAATTTCCAACAACAAGTTCCCCTTGCATCGTACTACCGTCTGCCAGCACACCCTTGACAACGAGCACTACCCCGTTCAGGTCGTCGTCGTCGAGCGAGAAAGACCTGTTTCGTGTCGTGCCCAAATATTCCTCGCGCGCATCTACACGCCGATAAATGTGGTATTGTACACACGAGGGTGCTTTGTCCGCAATCTCTTTATCGACGTTGGTGGTCCTCCAGTACAAAGTCGAGCTTTCAGAGTTCCATTGAACGTCGATTCGATAGGCGTTTGGAACGAGAGGAACAGGGTAGATCGCGATCGAGCCCACGAGACAAGTGCTCGAATGGTTCTCCGAGAACTCGAGCGAGAACTTCGACAGTCGAGTTGCATCTGTTTCAGCAACGAACGTCGTAGTCGTCGAGTTCCAACCGGCGTTGAGGGGTCGAGTGCGAGGCGGGTTTTGTTTGAGTGACAAAGTCGAGGTCACGAGTGGGCTTGGACCCTCGTTGTCGCTTTTCCACACGACGGTCGCAGCGTACGTGCGACCTCTTGCAAGAGAGATATCCATCGCGATCACATCAATCAACTTGCTTCCGTCTGCCTTGATCAACACTGAACGATTCCCCTCCCACACCGATCCTTCCTCTTCGACAAACTCGACTCTCGCGGTTGTTTCCTTCCGCTCAAACAGGAGGGAAGGGAATGCGAATTGGTAGTCAATGTCGGTGTACCCCTTGTCGGAAGAGATCTCTGCTCGACCTTGAACAAGAAACGCATGTCCTGATCCAGATGCAAAGTTTGTGTAAAACACTGATTCGTTCGACGTGTACGACACCGGATTCGAACGCGGCACGAGCTCCGAAAGAGACTGAAATTGTCCAGGAGGATCGGGAATGTCGTCCAGGTTGAACCGGAGCGGTTCAATCGGTGCACGAAACTTGATCGGGATTGAATCGAATCGGTTGAGCGCATTTGCCAACTGTCGCGCTCGTTCTGTCCCGGCACGATCTCGTCGACCTTGTCGCATCCTAATTGCTTCTCGACTCGAGTCGTCGGTACGGGGACCGTTCGACCACAGGTACAGTTCATCTGCGAACCATTTTGCGTACGCCGTTTTAGATTCGAGGTTGTCGTTCGCGAGGGTTTCACCCTCGACTGTCCATCCCGGAGCGAACAACGCAATCGACAGCGAATCCGATTCGGAACTGGTTGCGCTCGAGATCGCTTCGATCGCTCGCCAAGTGTCGAACCCTCCTCCACCGTACGAGCCTCGACCAAACAAGTCGATCCCGAAGAAAACTCGGGCAGGCGAGATCCGAGGGTGATGATTCGAGAGGAACCCGAGGGTCGAGTCGATCTCGTTTGTCGTCCAGAAATAGTTGAGGAAGATCGAGTCGCATGCGAGGAGGAACGAGAGGTTCAGGTCGTTGACGCAGTTTTGCCAGCTCAACTTGCCTGAATGCGTAGCGCGGAACGTGAGCGAATGCGCGAACAATGCGCGAGAGTTACGCAAACCCCAATCACACCTTCTGTCGTGACAGCATCGTACCTTTTGAGTACGAACGACAAGTCAGTATCGCAGCGGCGATGTCAGAAACCTACGCGAGGAGATTCGAGCGCACCACATGATTTGGCTACCTGGCACTCGCTTGTGCATCTCGCTCGTCAGATATCCGAGCCAAGTAACAAGAGCCTCGGCGAGCCTGCTCGATTCGTCGTCGTTGCCGAGGTTGACTTCGACGTTGACGAGCCATCCGTCGAATCCGCGTTCATGCGCGAGTTGAACGAGCATGTCGGCGTACTTGGTCGAATCCGAGTTGACGAGGTGTGCGATGTCGTTTCGCCCAGCGTCCCATTCAAAGATCAAGGTACCGAGAATGGCGGTACCGTGACGATGAGCGGTGCGGATCCAGTCTCGAGGAGGACATGAGACTCGATGGTGTGAGAAACTGGAGAGCAAGTTGACGTCCAAGTTCAACTCTGTGGCTTGTTTGGTAGAGACCCAATATGATGGCACTGACTAGATGTACGTGTGACATAAGTGCCACCACTGGAACGAGTATCCTCTCGCATCATGGCGCTCGGAGTATCCACCCTGTCTACCTGACATCAGCACGTCGTCTCTCAAAGCCTTCTACGAGTATGCTCACTTTGTAATCGTGGCATACGAGGGTCTGTCTCGAACGAGAGCTGCGTGTCGGTATCGGGATCTGAACTTCGTCCTCAGGTGGGGGTGCTCGAGTTCGTGACGAGTATGCGGCTAGCTCTTGGAGCGATTCAAAGTAGTCTGGCGTCTCTGCATCGATTCGAGGGGGTCCGGCGCGGGACGAGCGCGGCATGCAAAGCTAACAGAAGAAAAGCCTCGTTCGTTCAACTTCGTCCTTTGGCGCACCACCACCTCCGATGAACCCAGTCGTCGAGTCTGCAAGGTCCGTCACTCGGATCAGCGAGCATGTCAAGTTAGACCGTAGCGGGATCGAGCGGGCTGCACGTCAAGTCAGTTCCATCTTTCCCCCTGCAGCTCGAGAGACTTCTCTCTTTCTTCTGTTCGTTCCCATTTACGCTGTTCTCGCCGGAGAAACAGATCCTAGATCAATTGATTCGAGAACCTTACACCCCATCTTCATGGGCACAAGTTCCGCTGCATCCCGTGCCCAGTCTGCACTCGCCCGAATTCATTTTGAACTGGGTGTTCCTCGTCTCGTCGCTCAATTTTTCCTTCTGGTCGGCCCTACCTACCGACGAACGATTCGGAGTCCTATATACGACCGCGTGTGATGGAAAAGCGGAAAGACCAGAGGAGCACTGTATGTGGACCGGCTACTTCTCGCTCCTCGCGGCACTGTGGCGAGCGATCGAGCGAGGCGTCGATGTCACGAACCCGGCCTGGTACGGTACCGAAGCGACAGATGAAGACCTCGAAGCGGTCTTTGCGAGTGATCAGGCGGAACCAATCCCGCTTCTGAAAGAACGGATCGTTGTCTTGCGACAAGTCGGTTCAATCCTGTGTCAGGTGTGTCGTCGATCTCCTATTTATCGCTTTGGTCCTCGTTGCTTAACGAATACCTTTGATCAGCGATATGGAGGTTCGGTAAAAACCTTGATCGAATCTTGTCACCATTCCGCCCTCGACCTTGTCGAAACTGTCACGTCCACTTTCGCCTGCTACGACGACCGAACAACGTATCCTCCTCTATCGACTCCGATCCTGATTCGCAAGCGAGCCCAAATCCTCGTCGCCGAGACCTGGGCTGCGTTCGAAGGGCAAGATTTGGGCAAGTTCGACGACATTGATCAGTTGACCATGTTTGCCGATTACCGGGTACCTCAGATCTTGCACTCTCTCGGAACCCTCGAGTACGATCAACACGTGACGTCGATCCTCGAACAGGGAACAAACCTCGACAATGGTTCGAAAGAGGAAGTCGAGATCCGATGTGCATCGATCGTCGTGGTCGAAGAGATCAAACACGAGATCGAGAGGTTGGTGACGGAACAGGGAGTGACGGTCAAAGTTCCAAATGCCGTCCTGTTGGATTTCTTGTTGTGGGATCTCGCCAAAGTGGAAGAGAAACAAGGTAGAGCCGTATTACCTCACCATCGAACTCGAAGCGTGTTTTACTAGATTTGAACGAAGAAAAGAAATTGCTACGACAAAAAGGAAGTGTTGCATTGTCGAATCATTACCCTCAGCATTCGTCTCGAGTTTCAGTCCATTGTCCAATCCACTTGAACACCTGTTCGTGCCATTTGAGGTTGTTTTGAGGGCTCAAATCCCAATGGTTCTCTGATGGGAACGTGATGAACCTCGAAGGGATTCCGAGTCTCTGCAACGTGTTGAACACTCCCAACCCTTCACTGTCGACCACTCGGTAATCTTTGCTGTTGTGAATCACGAGTTCGGGTGTAGACCATTTCGAGATGTAGTTCTGTGGGTTGAACTTGGCGTAGTTGTCGGGCACTTGCCACGGTGTGCCTCCGAATTCTTGCTCAGCAAAGTCTGGGAATCCATAAATCGCATGTCAGCGTGCTTCCGTTCATGTATGTAAGTTGCGAGGGGCAGAAGATCTTACACAGTTCTTCGGTCGTGTACCACAGCTGAGAAGTTGAGAAAACTTTGCACATACAGCAGAATGTAAGTCTATCAGGCTGCAGCGAAGAGAGAAGGATCGGAACTCACTGCCTTGAAAGTTGACAATGCATTTGAAGCCGAATCGTTCATTGTGCCCTTGAATCCTGGGACAGGCGAATAACTCGAATCAGAACCGCAATTTCCTTCCCTATTAAAGCTGAAGCATCTCAAGCTCACCAGTTGCATAGAAACCCGGCGTAACTTCCTCCGAGAGTAGCCTGTGACAGACATATTGTCAGCCATTGTAGGCTCTCGAGCACGACCGTAGCAAACGGAAGGTGCTTACCATCCTCTCTGGATCAATCTCTGGGTACGTCTTCTTGACATACTCCAACCCTGCCACAAGATCTTCGACCGGGGCACCTGCCCAGTCGTTCCGAATCTTGTCGCAAAACTCCTGTCCAAATCTGTTTCATTAGAAAGTTGCAAGGCTTTCAGCACCCATGCTGACAATGCCTGAACACATTGTTCTGGGGAAAAAGGCTCGCACCCGGTCGAGCCAGTGCGATTGATGATGACAGTAATGTAGCCCTTGGCAGCATGCACGTTGTAATTCCATCGAGTCGACCACGCATCCGTGACCATTGTTTGTGGACCTCCTTGCTTCAAGTGTGCCAGAGGATAGCTTTTCGGCTTCACTTCCCGCGAACTGGCTCGAGGAGAGCAGGCAGGGTGCGAAGGCGGGAACAAAATCCAACCGTGCACCCGCCGTCCTTCAGCCCCGTCAAACCAGAACTCTTGCCCTTCGTGGAGACTTTTGCCGGCGAGGAGGGACCGGGTCAGAGAAGCCAGCGGTTCGAACGTCGATGTCGAGGGATCCAGTAGGTACAGCTCGTTTGGGTGGGTAAAGGAGTGAACTGTAACGAGTAGGCGACCGTTGTCAAGCGGAGCAACCGCCGCGACCGAATGCTTCTCCGTCAACCTTCTTGGCTCTCGTGCTTGCGCCTGCGCTCGAACGTCGATCTCGAACAACTTGACGTGTCCGAGATCGTCCGTGATGGCGTAAAGGCTCGCACCGTCCTTGCTCCATTCGAGCCTGCTTGGGCTTCGATCCCAATGTTCCGTCAACCCTCTTCTTTCCCCGCTTTCGATGTTGTAGAGCATGACTCGGTTCCGGTCCGCCTCGTTCTTGTCTTGCCGCATTTCCAACCATGCGACCTGTTTGCCATCAGGGCTCAAAATTGGGTTTCCGCTAGCACCTTGAGTCCCGATCGAGATCATCTGGGGTTCAGCTGCTGCATCTTTGATGGACACGAGGTACATATTTGTGCGAGAGTGTAAAGCGGGATTGAGCTTGGGGTCTTTGGCATGGAAAGCCAGATGATTTGACGAGAGCGAATAGTCGGCATTCGAACCAAAGGATCCGACGGGACATTCCTGCAATATTATCCCCCAAGCCAGCACTGAGCTAAAGATGGTACAAAAGAGGACGAAAAGGAAACTTTACAAGTTTCGTCCCAGCGAGTGGCGAATTGACTCGAGGTACGACCGTTTCGCCGCCAGCTTCACCCGCGGAGGGCTTCGTTTCTGTTTCGAATGCCCATTCATCCTTTTCGGCTTTGTGAAGCTTGATGTAGTGTACTTGCTTGATCTCGCCATTCGTCGGACTCCATTCGTCCCACCGTCGTACGAACAGCGAGTCGTAAACCTTCATATCGCTCCCTTGCGCCTCCTTGTCGAATTGGGCTTTTTGTGACTGGACGTTCCAGATGGAACCGTCCCGATAGACTGTCGCTGAGAACGCAAAGATGACGGACGAATCGGTTGCCGAGACTCGAATATCACCAATCCTGACATAGGTCTTTGCAGTGTCAGCCTTGCTCATAGCTTTTCGTGAATATGACATCGCACGTACGTGACAGGCAATTGTCCCAACTTGTACTCGTCTCTCGAGTCAATGTCAATGGCCCAGATCTCGGTCCCTTGCGACTCTTTCTCTGACTTGTCTGATCCGACCGGTTTCAAAAATAGGAGAGTGCGCTGATCGATCCATGCAGTTTCGAGATTATCGGGACCTTCCTTGAGGACTGTTGTCTCCTTCCATCCTTCCGATTCGTTGACCGATCTTTCGAGTTCGATCGAGTGCAATGCGTGATTCGTCTTTTGAGATGCAAAGTCGAAAGTGGACACAGGCCAAATCGCTCGCGTCGAAGTCGGGTTGACTAGGGGAGCCTGAGGTGCAGGGAGGGACAGAACGTCCTGTTGAGTGAGATGAGGACCTGGAGAGAGCTCGATCATGGTCGGACAGAGCCGGCTGCGTGCAGTCGAGACTTGTGTGGGGGGAGCGGACGATGAAAGCGAGTCGAGCTGTAGCGCTGCAGCCGGAACCAATGGCACGCCGATAGTGGAATGCCGAATCGACAGCAGCGGTCGAGATCGGTGCGGGGACGGCTCAAGGTGGTAAGCAAACTGCACCGCGCGGGAATTTTGATATCGCGAGCTATCGCGCCAACTTCGTTGCAAATCGCCCTCATCGACCCTCTGGTTCGCAGCTAAAGTGGCGCGACTGTACAACCGAGACTCAAGAGGTCGTGGCGAAGAGGCTCAGCTTCGAATCGCGGCTTGACCAGTCACCAACAAGCGCATCCGCTTATCGAGACAGGGGCCAAGATGCCTCCGCCAAATGAATACAACATGTATTGTGAGATGTGATTTCCGGATTCGCATATGGGCTATGCAGCGCTACGAAAAAGCTTTGGTCGCTGTTCATGACGACGGACCCCAGAACAGGGGGTTGAAGGAAGCTGAAGCGGCAGGACAGCTACTTGTGCGACTGCCTGCGACCTCTGCCTGCATACGCGAGCGTCAACGACGTGACCATGGCAAGCTATTCGCTGTACCGAATGCTCACCATGACAGTGGGGTCGGTTGCCTGCGAACCAATGGGCCGCTGCCTTAGTAAGGCTCGAGACCTCTTCACTGAAGCGAGCAGCATGGATCGGTAGGGTCAGTATCTCAGCCGCCCAGTCCTGCCGACGACACAGGGAAACAAGGACTGTCAGTGGCATACGGCCGCAAAAATCGGGAGTTCACATCCACGCGGATCTTGCGCCGGCGACGAAGCACGAGTGTGGAGGAGAGGCTGCACAATCCAAGCAATTCTGTCAGCTTCGCGTTCAACAGTAGCGCGGGTAGGACGAGAATTTGGGGGGAGATGTCTTCAAAGCGATTTTCGACGCCAAGTGGAGATCGAACGGCTGGCTCGAGAGCGGTACGGTGGCGGCAATCGAGCTCTCTGAAGCTCGTCTCGAGCAGTTCGACCGAAGCGGCCGGCGCTTTGGTTTGATTATGCATGCTTCCATTCGTCAACCCAAGTGCGACATGCGACTACCGAAGAGCGTCTTGCGCATATCGCGAATTTGGGGGGCGACTTTTTCAAAGCGATTTTCGATATTCAGTGGGGATCGACAGGCCCGCTGAACAACCTTTTTCTCAGCGATGAAGGAGTCAACTTGTTCGCCTTCTCGCCCAAAAAGGTCACGATTAAAGACTTCCAGCTTCTCGATCGATACAAGAATGGGTCTTCACCTATGCCATCGAAGATATCTGGGTCTGTCGAGATGCTTTGGTACGCTTTATTCTCGTCGTCAGGCTTCCCTTTGTGGGAAAGCAGCTCGGGGTATGACATCCTACGGGTCCTGATTGCGAGGAACTGTATCGAAGCAAGTCCTCACCAGTTGTGGAGAAGCACATCGAATCGAGATGAAGACCCCCTCTTGTATCGATCAAGGGCTTGGAAACCTTTAGCCTAAACTTTTTCGGCGAGGAGGCGAACAAGCTGACTCCTTTATCGCGGAGAAAAAGGTTGTTCAGTGGAACTGTCGATCCCCACTGAACATCGAAAATCGCTTCGAAAAAGTCGCACCCCAAATTCGCGATATGCGCAAGACGCTCTTCGGTAGTCGGACTTGGGTTGACGAATGGAAGCGTAAATAATCGATCCAAAGCGCCGGCCGCTTGGTCGAACTGCTCGAGACGAGCTTCAGAGAGCTCGATCGCAGCCACCATACCGCTCTCGAGCAAGTCATCCTCGTCCGTCTTGAAGTCGACAACCCCAAAGCAGTGGAGGCCAGGGATGAGCAAAGGTAGCTCGACCGATGACGCTGCCGAATACCACCTCTTGGAAGGAGACCGAGAGCCGTAGTGACCGCTCGAGCGGGAAGAGGTGTAGTGCCTATTCATACCGACTGATCGAGCGAGTTCAATCAAACAAGAGGACGGCGGTCCCAAAGTGGAACGACACGCACCTCCCGACAACGTGAGCGTGCCGCGCTGGCGACGGAGCACGAGCGTAGAGGAGAGGCTGCACAAGCCAAGCAAGTCTGTCAGGCTCGCCTTCATCAGCAGTGCGGATAGGACGAGAAGCAGGACTTGCGACCACAATGTCGGGCGGCACGTACTGAGAAGAAAGACAAGAGGCGATTCGCGAAATCCGATCTGCCTCTTTGTTTTCCAGCAGGCGTGTGCTTTTTTTTCATGTCGCAGAAATTATCTGGTTCACCGCTTGTCTACTGTATAAAGCTCATCGAGTCTCCTCGCCAGCAGGATCGAGCGCGCAGCCACTGTCAAGGCTTATCGAGGACTTGTCGAGGAATATGAGGGTTTTCAATTCCTCCCCGCGGAGAGGATTAGCGGCAAACTCTCGTGGGTTCCGAGTCTCGTTCCAGTCCAATCCAGACGTACATACGTACACTAGTAGGTGGTCAACGTCCATATGATTGGCCGCCAACATGGGCGAAAAATTGAGACCGCAACGATTCTTGCAGCTTGCAGGCTTTGTCTCTTCTCTCGGCTCAGGTGGAAAAATTTCGCTCGATTGATCTTCTTGAGAATACTTTCAACTATTTTTACAATTACGAGGGTTCCAGTAGAAACCGATACTGCCGATGCCGAGTTTCGCGCGCGCAAGTTGCTTTTGACCGGGCGAAGTTTCAACCTTCTTCTCCTTTCTTCCCTCACCACATCAGCGTCTACAGCTTCTCGTTCGATCAACGAGACTCTGAAGAACGCACACACTCGCCCTCTCGAGCCGAAAAGCAAGGCAATTACTCCAGGGCTTTCGCAGGCTGCTGTGGCTGACGGCGTCGCGCTCTGCAGCGATGGCCACCTCTCAACGCAGCAAGCGCACTGCCGCAGTTGTCGCAGGTGTACGCCTGTAGTCCTTTGCTGAAGCATTGTCGCAGGCGGGAAAAGGAGGTCGCGGACGAGCCCAAGGCAATCTCTTCAGTCGCTTGGCTTGTCGAATTTCCCTGGTTTGCTGACTCGAATCATATGGATGCCCAGACATCGAATATACCATCCAAGCGCACCAAGAAGGCGTGCCCGAACGACGACGAAGAGTTTGTCGCCAAAAAGTCGAACAAAGAAACCGAAGCCCGAGCGCAAGAGCTCACAACCCCAACGGGCAAACAGCGCTTACAGCTCTTTGCCGATCTTCCTGATGACAGGGGATTCGACACTTCTTGGGGTTCTTGACGCATCTTTGGGCTCGCGACGGCATCTTTGGGCTCGCGATGCGCGAAGGTGGAACCCCCAAGTAGTGTCGAATCCCCTGTCATCAGGAAGATCGGCAAAGAGCTGTAAGCGCTGTTTGCCCGTTGGGGTTGTGAGCTCTTGCGCTCGGGCTTCGGTTTCTTTTTTCGACTTTTTGGCGACAAACTCTTCGTCGTCGTTCGGGCACGCCTTCTTGGTGAGCTTGGATGGTATATTCGATGTCTGGGCATCCATATGATATCGGGTCAGCAACCCGTGAGAGACCAACTTGCCGAGTCGCTATATAAATCGCTTTGTGCTCGTCCGCGACCTCCTTCTCCGCCTGCAACAATGCTTCAGCGTAGGACTTGGGGCGTGTACCTGCGGCAACTGCGGCAGTGCGCTTGCTTCGTTGCGAGCTTGTCTTCGCTGCAGAGCGACGCGGTCAGCCCAGCCGTAAGAAGCGGGAGTCCACGTCCACGCGGTTCTTGCGCCTTGTCCTACCTAGCCAAGGCACGGGAAGACAAGAGATCGGCGATCCCAAGGTGGAACGACACGCACCTCTCGCCAACGGGAGCGTGCTGCGCTGGCGACGGAGCAAGAGCGGACGAGAGGCTGCACGATCCAAGCAATTCTGTCAAGTTCGTGTTCAACCGCAGCGCGGGCAGGACGAGAAGCAGGACTTGGCACCATATTGTGGACGGCAAAGTGATGAGAAGAAAGACGAGAGTCAATTCGTGAAATCCGGTCTGCCTCTGTTCAAGCAGGCGCGTGCTTTTTTCATGTCGCAGAATTTATCTGTTAGCTTCGTCTTCGTCTTGTCGCGCGTTTGTCTACCGTAAAGCGCTCATCAGTCTCCTTGCCAGCAGGATCGAGCGCGCAACAATTGTCGAGGCTTATCGAGGAATATGAGTTGAGGGTTTCTAATTTCTGCCCGGCCGCGGATTAGCGACAACACGGACGTCTCGCGCCTCTCGCTAGCTCGATAACTCCGAACACCGTCAGACAGCCTCGAAGAGTGCGCCGGCAACGCAGAGACCCTCGCGCGTGCTCACTCGACTACCACATCTGGTCGAACCTCACCTCGGCCAATTATTGGACAACTCTGGCACTCTTCAATTGCCGAAATTTCCGATTACACACGTTTGCAATTACATGAACTTGGAAGCCATCGACATGAGACCGCCGAGACCACCCGAGTTGCCACCTCCGACGGTGCCGCTCATCTGGCTCTTCAGGAGGAGCTTCATGACGGTCTGCGAGACAAAGGGGAAATTATCAGCAAAAAGCATTCGCTCGAGAGCATAATCCAGGTAGCAGCTCACAGCAGCAGCAGAGTTGACAGCAGTCTGCTTATCTCCCGAAGCGGCTCCACCGTTCTGGTCAAAGAGCTTGGCCGCCTCGCTCATGGCTTAAAGCCCAAAGCTGTCAGTCTCCAGTGATACACTAGGGAGGACATGAACTCACCACGACCGATCAATTGACTCTTGAAGTCTCCTCCACCCTGCGATTGCTGCTGCTGCTGACCAGCTCCACCGGAAGTATACTGCTTGAACGCGTTCATCGCGGCAGCAGCGCCCATCTTGTCAGCCGACAAGTTGCCAGCGTTGCCTTGCGAGTAGGCTTGCTCGTGCGCGTCAATGATACCGTCTCCATCGAGATCTTGCGGGTTCGTGTGCGAAGAGGAGGAAGACGAGTTGAGGAACGACACTGTGTGGGTCCAAAACGAGCGGTGAGCCGGTCTATCGCCGGGGAATGACGCTTTAATTAATATAGACAACTCACTGGCAGTCGAGAAGAGGTTCGAGTCGCCACCCTGTTGCGATGCAGCATGTTGCACAGCGGCGTTCTGATCGAACATGTTCGAGGCACTCGCTGAGAAAGGTAGATTAGGTCAAGCTCTATCGGAATGATTACGAGTCGCGTGCGTAGCGTACCTTGAGGACGGTAGTTCTCCGAGTTGAGCCTGTCACTGCCCTGGATGCCGAACTGTCCTCCTCCGGATCCTTCGTGGCTGTACGCGTTGGAGTTGGAGTATTGATCGTTGCCCGATTCGTACGGGTTACCTCCGCCACCGTATGACTGTTGTTGCTGTTGTCCTTGGTGGTGCTGCTGCTGCTGACCCTCGTTCTGCGAGGATTGGTAGGCGGCGTAACCCTGCTCGCGGTCGAGGTTCAGAGACGGAACCAGGTCGCGCCACGAGGGTCAGCCTTTAACGTACCTGTTTGGCCAAGTTCATGAATCCGTCCATATTGTGTGCTGTGAGGTTGTTATAAGTTGAGCGTCGAGTGGAGAGTGTGAGGATGAAACACGTTGATGACGATGAGCCGGCGCTAACTCTCAATTTGCTGCGCAGTGCGGAGAAGCAAAGACGTGTCAGCCCTGTCAAAGCTCTCTCCAAGCTGTACCTCTTTTACTCTAGTCTACACTATCGTGTAACCCCAATGC
This sequence comes from Sporobolomyces koalae, assembly GCF_050403365.1. Taxonomy (NCBI): domain Eukaryota; kingdom Fungi; phylum Basidiomycota; class Microbotryomycetes; order Sporidiobolales; family Sporidiobolaceae; genus Sporobolomyces; species Sporobolomyces koalae. Next base: position 537,091 of record NW_027481766.1, read on the forward strand.
AAGAGTGATCAATTTCAAATGCTAGGCGATTAAGCTGGCGACTTGCGCTCTCATTGCGACTATCCTATGCTCTTTCGGACGGGGTCATTTGCTACTCTCGTAAGTTCTTCTTCGTTCGACGCCAAACGGAGTTTCCAAAGCTTTGAAATCTATCCCAAGTCCGGGACACACCAAGTATCTCGACCCGCAGAAGCTTCACGCGCTTGTGCAATGGCGATGGGGTTCCTTCGTCTGCTTTCTTGACACGCTCAACGCGATCGCGATAGGCTCACAATCTTCCAAAGCCCTGTGCTTGACACAACAGAAACTAGAAGCACGGATCAAGTAAGCACGCTATGTAGGATAGGCTTACATTGGGTATGCGCTTGTGCCATGTGCAGTCACGCTTACTCGAATCAAGCTGAGAATATGTCGCTCACAGGAGGGGATAGTGAGCTTGCAGCCTGCATCCAAGACCAGCTGTCAAGCTTGCTGAAAAAGCTTCGGATGCTATAACGGTTCTCGAGACGTTGCATGCCGCTGCAAGCGAAATCCATCTTCCCGGCCATACTGTATCTTAGGACGTGGATGAGCTAGTCAAAATTGAGGGTGTCTCGAGGAATCTGGCGTTCAAGCACAGATGCACCCTAAAGCTTTGATCGCCATCTGGTCGATGGCGTGAAGCGTCTTCACTTCAAGTTTTTCGAAGCGTCTTTCACTTCAAGTTTGACGAAACGTGAGGTCGGGTAGCCGAGGATCAAAAATACGACCCCGCGCCGCGAAAAGATGACAAGACATAGTGAAACAGAAGTCCCGAATCTAATGATCTTGAGGAGAGAACAAATCAAAGTTGTGGCGAGCTCACGCATCAATGTCGCAGCGCTGGGCGGTTCTGACAGTCTCGCAATGTATTTCGAACATCGGTGACTGGCCCTCGTTTCCACTTCTGTGTCCCGAACCGCCACGTTGCCGCTCGAGCCATATTGAGCTCATGACTTGATCTTGACTACATATGCGACGGGGAACCTAGCCTGTTCTGAGCACTGAAGGAAATCACAAGGCCGCACAGATTCAGCAAAGTTGGCGGCTATCATAATCATCCGACCGTAACATAGAGGGGGAAGGCCGAAAGCGCTCAAGCATAACAGAAATTCCTCTTGGCCAAGCGTATTGTATCCGTGATCTCTTCCCTTAGCCATTGTCGCGATGTAGGTCTATTCCAGTCTGACGTGGTTGTAGAGTCTCCGAGCCTGGTGTACAATATGCGGGGCGTCGCGCGTATTCGAACGGCTCAGATTGGGCTCGGATCCGATAAAATCCGGTTTCCTAGTCAATTTTCCCATGATTTTTTTTGCCGGTGTACATGGCTAGTTCCGGGATCATACTCTCGTGGGTCGACAGTGAACGAGTCGGAGAGCTTTGGCAGAGCAGACACGGCAAGCGTGACGCTGTCGCGAAGTACAAGTCGATTCCTCCACTCTAACCGCACCTCACGATGTCGAGCGAACCCCTGCGCAAACAAGAAGAAGATCTCACGCCCCAGTGCGACGAGGTATGTCCAAGTTTCCTTCCACTGCTGATCGAGACAATGAAGGGAAACGCTGACGAAACCATATGTCGTCCAGATCTTCCCTGCCGCCGAGTCTCTCGCTTCGGTATGTAACATGCTCTTGCGCAAATGTAGGCTTGTGACCTGATCTTGGCGGGAGCGTACGGTGAAACAGGCTGGCAAGACTCAGGAAGCGCTCGACAAACTGCTCGTCCTCGAGAAGCAAGCCCGCAATGTACGTATCTACCAGGATCGTCATCAGGTACTCCGTACACGTGCAGTGCTGACTACGTATTGCGCGGAGACAGGCATCAGACTTGTCCTCGACTTCGCGAGTGTTGATCGCCGTCATCTCGATCCTGTTCGAAGGCCCGTCTCGCGACCTGTCGAAACTGAACGAGCACCTCGTCAGCTTGAGCAAGAAGCATGGTCAACTGCGACAGGCAACCGTCAAGATGGTTGAGAAAGCGATGGAGTTCCTCGATCAACTGGAGGGGGACGACAAGGAGACCTTGATCAAGACGCTGAGGGACATTACCGAGGGCAAGGTCAGCTACACAAGACTCGACACATTCGGACGGGCTCTGTGTATCGCGAACGAGCGCTAACGCAAACAGTGAATGACAGATTTACTTGGAAGTCCAACGAGCACGAATCACCCGACAGCTGTCCCAAATCCGAGAACAGTCCGGATCGGTGCAGGAAGCGTCTGAACTGATGCAAGATCTGCAAGTCGAGACGTTTGGTTCGATGGAGAGGCGCGAGAAGGTAGACTTTATCCTCGAGCAGATGAGGCTGCTCAAGCTACAAGAGGACTGGGAGAAGCTCGCGATCGTCGCCAAGAGGATCAACCTGAGGTGGCTGACCGACAAGGAGAACGAGGTGAGCTGGGCAAAAAATGTGACGAGCTCTTCGTCGCGCCCCAAAACAAAGCTAACACCCCTTTTCCCGAAACAGGATCTCAAATTGCGCTACTACTCGCTCATGATCCTGCACGGACTCCAAAAAGATGCCTACCTCGAGGTGTGCAAATACTACCGAGCCGTGTACGACTCGCCTTCCATCAACGACTCGAACGTTGCTCCCGCCTCCTCCTCGTCGGCAGCGCCAACAGTCACACCAAACGAAACGGCAAACGCCATCTTGCGCAACATTGTCTTCTTTGTCATCCTCGCACCGTACGACAATGAACAATCGGACTTGTTGAACCGCGTCTACAAGGACGAACGGTTGAAGGAAATGAAAGAGTGCTAGTGAGTCGTGAACACTCTCGCCCTTTGCCTCCTCCTGTCTTGTTTACTGACAAGCTACTCCACAGCGACCTCGTCAAGTGCTTCATTGATCCCGAACTGCGACGATGGCCCAACATTGAGGAACTCTACGGGGACGCGTTGAGAAAGACGAGAGTGTTTGGACCAAAAGGCACTGCTGGGGTGGATGGCGACATTGAGGAGGACGACCAGCACAGCAAGGGAGACGAACGATGGAAAGTTTTGCACGACCGAATTGTCGAACATGTGCGTTTTGCCGCTCACTCTCTCTTGCGCTTTCTTCGCGTGGTGCACTGACTTTGGAGTTGGTCTCTCGTACAGAACATTCGGGTAGTAGCGACATACTACACTCGCATCACTCTGTCACGCCTGTCTTCGTTCTTGAACCTTGCGATCCCAGAAACTGAACAGTTCCTGTCTCGACTCGTCACTTCGAAAACGGTGTATGCCAAGATTGATCGACCTGCGGGAGTCGTCGATTTCGTACGACCGAAGAAAGGGGACGAGGTGTTGAACGACTGGAGTTCAGATGTGGGCAAACTCATGGGGTTGATCGAAAAGAGTTGTCACTTGATTGCTAAAGTAAGGACATTTTCGTTTTTTTCCCTTCCGCAAGTACAGGAAAGCGAGTTAGAATACTAACGTTTTTCTTCGTACGATGGTTCAACAGGAACATGCTGTTAATGCCGCTTTGAAAGCGCAAAAAGCCAAAGCATAAGAGCAGAACCGGATTCTCCGTTTTCTTTCTTTGCAATCTGAAACCCAAGCAGTTAACAACGCAACATCTCGCGTGCTCACAAATTATTATGCGTACGCATGTCAGCGAGGAGAGACTCGAACCAAGCATGATGTGGGATGGGTTGTCTATTGTCATTTTTCTACAATTCGATCAAGAAAGACACAAGTTGTCGTTCAAGCCTTTATATACGTTTTTTCCTTCTTCTTGTATGACCCCAAATCCCGATAAATCGTCCAACCCGGCGCCGATCTTTGAGAGAGTTTCGTTTTTATTAAATTTCGCCCTCAAACATGCAAGCACCCATTTCAGGTTTCGTCGCGAAACACGCATCTTGGAACTCCTTGTCGGTGATTTCGGGGAAGTGTTTCTGGTAGTACTGAGTTTTGAGGGCTTCGAGGAACTTGGGTACGTCGGGTTCGAGCACGAGAGAAACGGTAGCTCCTCCCCATCCAGCACCTGTAATTCAACATCTTGAGTGTCTGACCATCCAAGGAGATTCGATGGAAAAAAGAGACTGCGTACCTGTGACCCTTGAACCATGAGCTCCACTCTTTTTGGCCAACCTCGTCAACTCGTTCAGTTCTGGACAACTGCACTCGTAGTCCAACTGACAACTGCTCATACTCTCATCCATCAACCCTCCCATCCTCTCGACAATCAGTTGAGATTGTCGTTTCGTATCACCTTCCGGAACGGCGATCCCCGAAGTCGTAAACACGTCGGCAGGAATCGTACGCAAATCTTGTTTCGATTCCTTGTCGTCGGCTTTGTTTGAAGGGTCCGATTCTGCGTGAGACGAACGAGGTCCTGCCGTCGTTTCGAGAACTGGTGAATCTTCGTCTCCTTGAGGGGTAGCGACTCGGGAAGCGGTGGCAGCGGTGTCTTCGAGCAATTTCTTGAACTCGTACACCCGAAGTGCTTCCGAGAACTGTTTAAAACATCATCTCATGATCAGTTACGCACGGATCGAAAGAGAAAGTTGGAACGGCTTCGAGACTCACAACGTGACGAGCACGGGTTAAGATCTTGAACCTGCCGTTCACGGGCTCGACTTCTCGGTCCTCAACTTGCAGTTGCAACTCGAGTGGATCGACTTCGAGCTTTTCGGCGACTTCCTCCCACGTCATACCCTGTTCCATTCCGGGACCTCCGAGCGCTTGGAGTACCAACCCCATGAAGATCCTCAATTCGTGACTTTTCGTCGCTTGGTTCGGTGGCAACCTCGAGGAAGGCAGTGCGGGACGAGTCGGGAGCGTAGGGGGCAGGTGAGTCGGAGGACGAGTACCCTTTGCGACGGGTCCAGGGGCGGGAGGTGGAGTCTTGAAGTACGAATCGAGGATCGTCTTGTACGTCGGGAACGGACGGGTTTTGACTTTGAAAGGCAAGTTGAGGTGCTTGGCGAGCAGGAGAGCACCCAATCGGCATTCGACGACCTGCAAGAACGTGGTTAGGAAACCTGCAACTCTTTGACCCGTGGAGGAAAGATCCAGCATACTCGAAGATTGTACTGGAACTTGGCCGTGAGTTTCTTGTTGCTCCGGACCAGAGTGTTGGCGATGACGAACGAGAATCCGGGCTCAGTCTTGGGCAACGGAATCGCCCTCGCTTCGAGTTGAGGCATAAACTCGCTGATGCAAATAAGGTCTCTCATCAGGTTACGAATTCGCGGCTCGTGCTGTGGTGAGAGATAACTTACATGTGCAAGAGGTGTTGCGACATGCTGAACACGCTCGCGGATTGATCCATTCCTCCGGAGTTGACACCAACGAGTCGCTCTGTACCAGCCCAGAACAGGGGAAAACGATCAGGAACCTTGCAGGAGTAAAGGGCATTTCTCGAAAAGCCACTCACCGCCTTCGATAGCGACATTCGTAACGTCGCGCCTGCAGACAAAGTCCATGCCGTCTCGCCTGCCAACAATCTCGAGGATCGTCATGGCACTCGCAGTCGTCATGGCAGACGACGAGCTGAGTCCAGATCCCTCGGGCACGGTGCCGTGCACCATGACGAGGACACGTTCCGGAATCGCAGAACCCCATTTGGCCTCGTTCTTGGCGAGGTACGAGAGGATGCCTTTGCACCCAGCGATGAAGTAGTTTGACCAGTGGTGTTCCTTGTTGATGTCCAAATCGTGACCGTCCCCGTGCAGGTCGACTTCGATCGAGGTCGGAGTGTATTTGGACTCGAGGTTGTGCAGGACCAAGACGGTCTTGTTCGGAGCGGATGGACTCGGGAGGGACGAGTCGTCGTTCGAATTTGACGCGGTCGAGAAGGCTATCAAGACATCTTTGTCGACTGCAGCGGGTAGGACTGAGAATCCACAGTAGTCGATGTGCTCGCCTGTGTAAATTGTATGCGGGAATCAAGTCAGACGCGAGATCGATCAAGGTAGGCAGAGTGACCCCCACTCCGCTGCGCTACAGAGCACGTCGGGAGAATTTTCCTTTGGGCGGGGGTCCGTACTGCGTTTGCGCGGACTCGACGGACGTAATCACTTGGGAGAGTGAGCTCGACAACTGACCAATGATGTTAACTCGGCCTGGAGCTCGCGAGACCTTTTGTACAGGTGTGTGAAAGTCGGCTTGGAACCGCTCAAACAGCTCGTTCCATCTCGCGCCTTCCCGCAGGAGTGCGTCGTCCGTGTAGATGTCGGAGAGCGTTTTGGCGATTGGGATAGGTCGATGCGGCATCTTGAGCAATGTGGTACGCGAGCGACAGAATGGGGTCCTGGAAGAAATCGGGCACTCTAGTGGGGACGTCATCCGGCCTTTTTCTTCGCGTGTCTTGCAATTTCACCTCTCGTCCAAGCGGCCACATCCTGTTCACCGTTTTGCAAAGACATACAAAGTGGTTCCGCTTGTTGTGAATCCCGAGGGCAAGCTCGAGCCAGAATTAAAAAAAAAAAAACAGGCGTGTGCGTATCTTGGAAGCGAGAGAGCTTTCTTAGAAAGAGCTTATAGTACTGTACGTGCAGTGCAGTAGCGGATATAGGATAGAAGGACGAATCTGATTTCGTGAAAATCGCAAAGTCGAAACGCGCGACGGCACGCCAGGAAACGTCAACGTCAACACGCGACGCACACTTAACACCAATGCAATGCCCGGGAAGCACGCCCTGATCGATCACGACGGGCTCGACAATGGACTCTCCAGCGCGTCGAGTCCCAAACGTCATCGCAAAGCGTCTTCGTTGCCAAACTTGACGCCTCCCGCAGAACGCGACCAAGACATGTCTATCGCTACTTCTCCCCCTCAGGAGCAGGAACAGGATCAAGATGAGGAAGGTGCTCTCAGTGACGACAATGACGAGGATGCCGAACAGAATCGTCGTGCGCTTGAAGAGTTGCAAGCGACTCAGGCGATGCGATCTCTGGTAATTCCCATTCCCGCGCTCTTCTTGTCAGAGTCTAGACTTCTGACATGTTGATCTACCACAGAACCCCAAGATTGCTCAAGCTGGTGTCATCACCCGTGTCAAGCTCGAGAACTTCATGGTGCGTGCATCGTCCTCCTTCTTCTCGCTTCAAATCCCTGCTGCTTGACTGAGAATCCCCTTCACTAGTGCCATTACTCGACCGAAGTCGACTTTGGCCCTCAGGTCAACTTCCTCGTAGGTGTCAACGGTTCGGGCAAATCCGCCATCTTGACCGGAATCACGATGGCCCTCGGAGGCAACGCGAAAGCAACCGTACGAAATACCCTGCCTTTGAACCTCGAGCGACTTTACGCAGACTCTAACACGAACTCCGTTGGGATCAGAACCGAGCTGCAAAAGGAGCGGAACTCGTCATGGAAGGCAGAACGTAGGACCGCCTCCTTCCGTTCAATCACGCGTCAATCTCCGCTAAGCCATCTCTCGTTTATTTCTCGCGCAGATCTGCAAAGTGTTCTGTCACTCTCGCGAACCGCGGCAAAGAAGCGTTCAAACCCGATCAGTACGGAGACGAAATCACGATCGAACGGAGCATCCTCAAAGCTGGAGGAGGTGGATACCGCATCAAGAACGATGACGGAAAGACCGTGTGCACCAAGAAAGCCACGCTCGACTCGATCCGTGAGTCTTATTTTCCTTTTTCGTTTATGCCCGTCCGAGGTATATCCATTGGGTTTGCTGAATCTCCTTGCTCCTGTAGTCGATCACTTCAACCTTCAGGTGGACAACCCGATGACTGTGCTCACACAGGATCAGTCTCGCCAGTTCCTCGCAAAAGCATCCGCTCGAGACAAGTACAACGTGCGTCTTTCTTTGTCTCTATTCTACCGGCGCGATACCTTGGATTCCTGAACTCGATTAAAATATCCGAATATTGGCAGTTCTTCCTCCGAGGTACCCAACTCGCGCAATTGACCGAAGAATACGAAGCGGTTCGAGCCAACACGGAAACGATGGAAGAAGCCCTCGTGCGCAAACGCGAGATTTTACCCGAGTTGAAAGACGCGTACAAGCGGGCTCGAGAACGTGCGAAAGACGCTCAAGCCGCGATGGAACAGCAAGAGAACTTGCAAGGCTTGAAAGACCAATTGGTGTGGAGCTATGTCGAGGAGGTCGAAGATGTTTGTATCCATTTCGCCCTTCTAAACTTGCGTTCGCCAAAGAGATTTAGCTGATGGTTCTCTCGACGCTCAACAGCAAATCGAATTTGCGAGCGGCAAGATTGCCGAGGAAGGTGCGAAAGGGGCTGCGTTTGAAGAAACCATGCGGAAGCTTCAAGTGAGCCTTCTCTTTTGCATTGTCGAGACAGGGCAAACGTCACTCACATTTACTGGAACGCGCGACACAGAACGAGCTCGACGACCTCGCCAACGACATCAAGGTCGCCAAGGAAGCCGAAGCTGAATCGAAAACCGCCCTTGAAAAGTACAAGCCTCAACTCGAAAATCTTCAGCTCAAGATCAAGGCAAACAAGCTACGCTTGCAAAAGTGGAAGGTGAGTTAGAGCCACTGACAGATCGAAGAAAAAGATGAAGGGGGTTTTGTATTGACAAACTCTTTGACTTGCGCAGGACACGGAACGCAACATCAACTCGAACATCACACTCGCGCGCAACAGTATCAGGGACCTTGACGCGCAGATCGCTCAAGAAGAAGCGAAACTGTCTCGAGACATTGAAGCGGAACGAGCTCCGTTGCGGGCCGCGATCGAATCCGCCAACGAGGAACTGTCCAAAATCGAGGTCAGGGACCGTCAAGCCAAGGAGCAGATCCAAACCACGACGCAAGAGTACCAGGTACACAAGGACTCTTACGAGAATTTCAAAGAACAGATTGGCAACGCTCGTCGCCAGCAAGACACCCTCCAAGCAACCCTAAACAACATTCGTGCCATGTCGGGCAACCAAATGTCGAGGTACGGAGGACCGACGACCGCTCAACTCGTGCAAGCGATTCGGGCAGACCGTTCGTGGAGGGAAATGCCGATTGGACCGATGGGACTGCACGTCAAGCTCAACCATCCCGAGTATGCCAAGGTTCTTGACAGTTTCTTCAGTCACTACTTGAACGGATACGTCTGCGCCCATCCCGAGGACGTGAGGAAGTTGAGAGGGATGATCAAGCGGTACAACGTGTGAGTCGTTCTCCCTTTCGTTCCTTCCTACGCGAGGGACGTATGAGCTGACTCGCCAATTCTTTGCCCTCACCTTATAGGTCAGGAGAGACTATGGTGCTTTGCCTCAAGTACGATCCGAACTTTGATCGAGACTTGCAGCAAGGAGAGCCGGCGCCGCAGATTCTGACCATTCTTCGAGCCCTCACCGTCAGTTCTCCTTGCTCGATTTTCCTATAGGAGATTTGATCTTGCTGACTTGTCTGTCTTTTCATTCATAGATCGACAACGACTTTGTTCGTCAGGCTCTCATCAACTCGAACATGATTGAGAAAATCGCGTTGGTCCAGAGGCGTCCTGACGGAGACGCTCTCATGCGTACCGATCCGAGGAACGTCAACCGAGCTTTCAGTGCCGACATGTATGCGATCCGTCATGCGTGAGTTCCCATGTACAGCCATATATTGCCCCCCTCGCATTTCTCGCGAGAGGGAAAAAACCGAAAGGACAGAATAAGAGAAAAACAGCTTATCACTCGAATGTTTGCTCTTGCCAGCAAGGGAAAATCGTCCTCGGTCTCGATCAGCGAGTGGAGGAGTGCTTCTCGTCTCGGTGTCGACGACTCTCACAAGATTGCGCAAGTCTCTCTTCACTTTGACCCTTCGAGAAAACTCCTCTCGCAACTACTGATCATTGACTTGTTCTTCCTTTCGGAAAATAGTTCGATTCAAGAAGACATCAACAGGATCGAACACGATGTGCGAGCGATCGAGGTGAACAGACTTCAAGCAGGCAAACTCGCTGCGGCGGCTGAACAGCAAAAACGGGCTTTCGAGGTACGTGACATCCTTACCAAATCGGGGCCTCGTACCGCCGGCGATCAAACTCACACGCGTGTTTTTCTATGACGCGGACAGAGATCGATTGTCGACATGCAGAACAGGCGTCGCAAATTGGAACGAGACATTGGACTCTATACCGAACAACTGACCGAGGAACAACCGAACAACATTTCGGCGCTCATGTCCTCGAAACAAGTAAGGTCTTTTTGGGCACGATTCCACCGAAGATGTGTGGTGCGTGAGCAGTACTGATTTCAGTCACCACCGTGCTCTTAGGAGTACGAAGAAAACATTGCGAATGCACAAGAACAGTACCGTGCTGGGTTGGAACAGAAACTCGCTCAAGATGAAGACCTCGCACCCGACGTCGAGCGATCCAACCAACTCACGCAAGAGATTGCCACTGCCGAAGGCCTCGCGCAAAAGATTCAGGCGAGTCTCTACCTATATCGGTCATCAACAAGCCGCGACTTGCAGTCTAACTCGATGTATTCCCACGCGCGTGCAGAACCTGTTGTACGCTGATTACGGCAAAATGACGAACGCCCAACGCAAATTTGATCAGAGCAAACTCGAGAAAGATCAGCACACGGCGAGGTTGGCGAGATACGAAGCTGAAGCTGCAAATCTGCGCTCGACCCTTGAGGTGAGTTTTTTCTTTCAACCTTATCGTTTCTCCATTAATTGACGTTCACTGGCTGACTTGTACATCTGTTCACAGGATCGTACTACGCAAGCTTTGACCATTTGTACTCGCCCGCAAGTCGACAAACGCAAAGGCGCGAAGAAGTTGCAAAAGGAGATCGACTCGATCGAGAAAGCACTCAAGGAACGCGAGAAACGTCAAGGGGCAACGCTCGAGCAGATCCTCGAAGAGTTGGAGGTCAGGAAAAGGACTGCGCAGGACGCAATCAGGCAGACTAACGATCTTGCCAAGATGGTCAATGTGCGTATTGCTCTTCATCTGAAAGCCTCTGGTCCGTGTCGATATGTCAGGAACTGACAGTTTTCGAATCATGCAGCAACTCGAGAAAGCGTACGAAAGCCGTACATCGAAATGGACCGATTTCCGATCGCACATTTGCCACCGAGCCAAGATGCAATTCGTGTACTACCTCTCGAACCGAGGGTACCATGGCAAGCTCAAGTTTGACCACGAACGAACTCAGTTGCACCTCGCGGTTCAAACTGATGCCGACAAGGGTACGGACAAGGCGAAGCGCAAGGAAGCCGCGGCGTTGTCGGGAGGCGAGAAGAGTTTCTCAACCATCTGTCTCTTGTTGACCATGTGGGAAGCAGTCGGTTGTCCTTTGCGATGCCTCGACGAATTTGTGAGTCCGATTCGCGCGACTCGCTGATCTAGATTGAGCAAAGCTGACGAGAGTATTCTATCGTTTGCGCCCTCCCAGGATGTCTTCATGGTACGTTGCAGGATCCCCTAGGTCGAGTCTCATTGATACTGACTGTCGACTGCTATCTAACAGGACGCTGTCAACCGTCGAATCGCGATGAACATGATGATTGATACGGCCAAGGCTGCTGTCGAAACTCAGTTCATCCTGATCACGCCGCAAGACATGGGCGTGAGTTTCCCGGATCCTGCCTTGACTCTGATAATCTTGATGTCGGAGACACTGACTGTGACAACTGGTCCTGTAGAGTATCGCTTGGGGAGAAGAAGTGAAAGTGTCGAAGCTTGGAGACCCGAAGCGTGGCAAGGGTGAGCAGTGTTTCTCTGCATTAGGCTCACTCGATGGCAGATGCTAATATCCGGTTCTGTATAGGTGCCCTCGCCGCGGGTCGCTAACAAGGGAAATCTGTTCATCATGTAGCGCTTGGATTTTGTGTATGTACTAGCTCTGATAGGAATTCTTTCCCTCCCTACTTGCCCTTCGTCCTTTTGATTCCTCTGTCGCTCGCCTTGCTCCATGTCAACATTGCTTTGGATTTTGTACCTTGCCTTTGGAGAATTTGGGTCCCTCAAAAGACCTCTGAATGACAATTTGCGGTTAAAACTCAGGTGAAGGTCCCGAATTCCACTCTCAGGATTCTCGGCGCCTTGACCCGTGAGAGGTCTCACACTGTTTTCCCGGAAATTGACATATTAGGGAGCGTTTGATCATGAGGAAGCGTGATTACGACGCGCTGGGACCACCAATCCAAACGCTGGAGGGGTTTCTCTGCTCGTGTACGCTGTGCGACGATCACATTCTTGACGCAGTAGCGTGACAATAGATGAAAAAGAGTGAATCCAAAGACCGCGAGGAGGAATAAATCCAAAACAGTACGTAGAACTAGAGCGAGTGCATGCGGACAACTGCGGCGCGCGCGAGCCAGCCGGGAGCACCCAGGATCGAGGCACGCCCAAAGGGAATCGTCCGCTCTCGCAATCCGACTCTCGCTGGCAGTCGCGGCCTAGTCGTACCGAGCTCGTCTCGGACAGCACTTTTCGCTCGTGCAAAGACTCGTCAGGTCGTGGACCCCCCTTCACCACCACCGACCCCAACTCGCGCTCATCACCCGCCGAGACTCTCAATTCCTGGTTCGAAACCTCGACAAATCGGCTCAAGAATCTTTCTAGCGCGCTTCTGAACAGATAGACTGTGCAGGCGAGTCCATCCTGTCGATCGTCGCAGTCAACTTGTCGATTCGAGCGCAGCCGAATTCGGGGTGATCCAACCCCGAACATCATTCGCTGACGCTCGTTCTCCTCTACACGCACAGGTTTACCGCCTCAGTCGTCGACCTCTCAGCAGCAATCCTAAAGACCTCGCGGTGGTGAAACCCGAACGACTACCGCTCCACTTTGCGCGAGTTCCGAAACCGCGTTTCGATTCCTCTCGGCTATGGCTTCTTTCGCCCACCTCCTCGATGACCCTTCCGGCTATTCGTCATCGCCTGTAGCGAACAACAAGAGAAGGAAACGACCGACCAAAGCTGCGGCCGCGCTCATGGACGACGACGATGATTATGGATCTCGAAGAGTGAGTATCCCTCTTTCCACCCTTTCCCCGTTTCAGATCTGGCTCTCTTGCGCTAGCTTCCAATAGCCTGACAACGTTGCGTCCTTGACAGTCATCGACCCGCAATGCGAACAAGCCGAAACGATACCACGACGATGTGTACGAAGACGAAGACTACACACCCGAAACCGCGGGCGCGGGAGGCAGTGGAGGTCGTTCCACCCGCAACAGTGTCTCGATTGCTGCAGGTGCTGCTTCGGGACCTGCGAACGGGCACGAAGACCGAGGTGCCGAATCGGACGACGAAGGGGACGGGTTGTTGCGTTCGACCGCTCACATCTGGCGAGAACCTTTGCAACACTACATCCTGTCCCTTCACGCGCGTCGACGTCAAGTCGAACAGGCCGTCGAGGAAGACGAAGCGAGTCGCAAATTCTTGATCGCGGCCCGTGCGACCGACATGGCCGAGAAACGATTGCCGATCATGTTGGAACGCAAGGAGATTCGTATGGCCGAACTCAAGCTCGAGGAAGCGGCGAGAGCGAGGAAAGAACAGGAGGAGCGAGCGAGGATGGCCGACGAGGAAGAGAAGCGACAGGCGAGGGAACGTGAGAAGGAAGAGAGGCTCAAGAAACAACGAGATGCCGCGAGGAAGAGGAGGGAGGAGGAACGGTTGAAGAAGGAACACGACAACGAACTGAGGAAGCAACGAGCTGAAGAAGTCAGGCTCGCCAAGATTGCCGAAGCCGAGCGACGTGCGAACTTGACTCCAGAGGAACGCGCGGCCGAAGACAAAGTCATGGCCGAAAGGATCGCCAAGGAGAAAGCCGAAGCGCGTTCGAGGGTCAAGCACGGCGAGGACGAGCTACTTGCGAGTGGGAGAGGCGCGAGGCAACGGCGTCGACCAGAAGGACTCTCGGCCGAAGACGAAGCTGCTCGTGCGCTCGCCGCGTTCGGTGGCTACGATGACGACTACGACGACTTTGATGACGACGAAATCGACGAGTATGAAGGCGGCGGACCGAGGCGCAAGGGCAAAGGTCGACGTCGATCCTCATCCTCATTCTCGGATCCGGGCTTTGTTCTCCCTCCTGGAGCTTATCGAGGCCCAGATGGGATGTACTACGATGCCTCAGGCCAACCTCTCTCGTACACTGCACCCGACTCCCCTACGGCGATGGACGAAGAGCTCGATGAAGTCGCTGGAGGATCGGAAGGACTCGAGAAGAGGAAGCCTCAACAGATTGCCGAACTCGAGAAGAAGATCTGGCTGCAGATTGCCAGGAAAGACATTCCAAAAGTGCGTGTTGTTGATCTTAGCTACTTCCCACTTCAACAAGAAGCTGACCTGCTCTGTCCGCCCACTCAGGTCGCCAAAATCGCACAACAAAGTTCAACCTCGCGACAATTCTTTACAAAGCGTCTTGCTACTGTCGTCGCTCGCGAAGCTCGCAAAGCGTCGGTGCGCACGAAACCGGTCAAGGACGTACAGAATCGAGCCAAACGTGTCATGCGAGAGGTGCGCTTCCGCCTGCTCTTTTCGCCTGGACGCATGAGGAAACTGACTATCGCTCGCTACAGCTCATGATGTTTATGAAAGGAAACGAGAAGCGCGAGCGCGAGTACCGCAAAAAGGTGGAGAAGGAAGCGCTCGACAAAGCCAAGAAAGAAGAAGAAGTGCGCGAAGCGAAACGAACCGCGAGGAAACTCAACTTCCTCATCACCCAAACCGAGCTGTACTCGCATTTCGTGGGAAGCAAGATCAAGAGTTCGTGTCGTTCGCTTGGAGTCTTCTCAAATTTACGCCGATAGCTGACTCCAGACGATAAACTCGTTACAGCAAGCGAAGCAGAGGACTCTGCCGATACGGCTGGAGACGCTGCTCCGAAAGCCGCGCCTCTGCCGCAGAGCGATTCGCTCAAGGCTGCGATCGCTGCGGAAGACCTTCCCGAGGACACACCCCTGCAAGCCCTCGATTTCGACAACGGTAAGGCCTGTTCCTCTTTTCTGTGATCAGTTCAGATGCTGATCAACCGGAGGGCTGATTGCCAGACGACGAGAGCTTGGCGGCGCAACACGCTCGACGGAACGCTCAGAGTGCAGTCAACGCTGCGAAAGATGCAGCTGCTGCTTTCGACGCTGCAGCAAAGGCCCAGCTCGCGGCCTCGACCCCTAACGGTTCGGCACCGAACGCCCCTCTCGACTGTGAATTCAGGTTCCGTCTTTCCGTATGCCGCAGAGGGTGTGTTGACTTACCTTAACCTTGCACACAGTCGACGGAGACGATCTCAACTTCCAGAACCCTTCGACTGGAGGAGATGTCGTCGTGACGCAACCCAAGATGCTCGCCGCGACGCTCAAGGAGTACCAACTGAAAGGACTCAACTGGCTCGCCAACCTGTATGAGCAAGGTATCAACGGTATCCTCGCCGACGAGATGGGTCTCGGAAAGACGGTTCAGTCGATTTCGCTCATGGCATACCTCGCCGAGGTGCACAATATCTGGGGTCCTTTCCTCGTCATTTCGCCCGCATCGACCCTGCACAACTGGCAGCAAGAAATCACTAAATTCGTGCCAAACCTGAAAGCTCTGCCATACTGGGGTACAACGAAAGACCGAGCCGTCTTGCGCAAGTTTTGGAACCGCAAATCGATCCGTTACGACAAGGACGCGCCGTTCCACGTGGTCGTAACTTCGTATCAGCTCGTTCGTCTTGTTCGCTTCTTGAAACCCTGAGTCACGATTGATCTAACGATCATCTACAGGCTGTCGCGGACGAGAAATACTTCAATCAGGTCAAATGGCAGTACATGGTGCTTGATGAGGCACAAGCTATCAAGAGTTCGGGATCAACACGATGGAAGACGCTGCTTGGCTTCCGATGCCGCAACCGACTCCTCCTAACCGGAACTCCAATCCAGAACTCGATGCACGAGCTTTGGGCACTCTTGCATTTCATCATGCCGTCGCTGTTCGATTCACACGATGAGTTTTCGGAATGGTTCTCGCAAGACATCGAGAAGAATGCGGACAAGCAGAATGGGATGAATGAGCACCAGCTGCGCCGACTGCATATGATTCTCAAGCCGTTCATGCTGCGACGAATCAAGAAGAACGTACAGAACGAGCTCGGAGACAAGGTAGGCACACGCTTTCTGCGATCTTTCATCTCCTTCCCATAGCACGCTGACCGAGAGTCACCCCTCTAGATCGAGATCGACTTGTATTGCGAATTGACGCCCCGTCAGAAAGTTATGTATCGAACCTTGCGCGAGAACATCTCGATCACCGAGCTCGTCTCTCGCGCCTCTTCACTCAATGACGACGACAGCGTTAAGCGCTTGATGAACCTGATTATGCAGTTCCGCAAGGTTTGCAGTCATCCCGAATTGTTCGAACGAGCAGACGTGACGGCACCTTTCGCTTTTGCCGGTTACAACAAGACTGCAAGTTTGATCCGCGATCCCGAAGTTCTCGACGTCCCTTATGCAACCCACAGCGAAATCGAGTACACCATCCCGAAAACGCTGTATCGCGACGGCGGCATGCTCACCGTACCCGGACCCGGATCAAGAGCTGGCTCCGATACGCTCAATCTGAAACGCCTGATGAACATCTGGCACCCGTCGCACATCTCGCAATCGCTGAAAGAGAATCGTGAGCGCTCTTTTGCTGCCTGCACCGATGGCCAAATCTGATCGAATCGAGTGTCCAGGCCCGACATTTGCGTTTGCTCGTGCGCTCAAATACAGCCCAACCGAGCTTTACCGTGCTGCTTCCGCCCCCTCCGCCGTTCGTCTCGGACTAGCTCTTGAACGCCACAATGCCGCGCTTCTCGATGACCTACACGATCTGTGCGCACCCGAGTTTTCCTTTTCTTTGCACTTTGCAGCTCAGCTGATTGTTGTCATTGCCCAAAAAAATAGCGCTCTCGAAGATGGGGAGAAAGTCTCGACAACAGGATGCCTGAACCTCACGGTCCTCCCCTCCTCGGATAGAATTCCTCGATTCCGATCCGCCAACACCATCTCGCTCGTTCCTCTTGCGGGCATCGAGGAAGCATACCGCATCGCGTCTCCTTTGACCAACCAGGACGCACGTTTCTACCAGGATGCTGCCGTTGCGCCCGCCATCACCGCCACTTGCAGCGATCGGTCATTCGCATACGACAACGAGGCAGCGAGGTTCGACGAGCTGTCAAAGGCCGCAATTTTCGGTATCCCACCAACATCCTACGAAGATGACAAGACGATTGATCAGTTCAATCAGGCATTGCCCGGCTTCTCGCCTCGAGGTTTCCTCGGAGCGTCCTCGATCACCCAGATGCCGCTGCCATCGATGCAAGTACCGCAGCTGCAGAAACTCATCCTCGATTCTGGCAAGCTCGCCAAGCTTGATCAGTTACTCACAGAGCTCAAGGCTGGAGGACATCGATGCTTGATCTACTTCCAGATGACCCGAATGATCGATCTCTTCGAAGAGTACCTCGCATTCCGACAGCACAAGTACCTGCGTCTTGATGGATCTTCTACGATTTCGGAACGTCGCGACATGGTGACAGACTGGCAGACCAAGTGAGCTTTTCCGCCGTATTATCCCCGTACTCGACCGTTTGTACTCACCCCAAACGATATGACAGGCCCGAATTGTTCATTTTCTTGCTATCGACTCGCGCTGGTGGTCTCGGTATCAACTTGACTGCTGCCGACACGGTCATCTTTTACGATTCCGATTGGAACCCTTCGGTGCGTCCTTGTGATTTTTATCTCTTCACGGGGTCTGTCTCTGATAAATCTGCGCGTTACAGAACGATGCGCAAGCTATGGATCGTGCGCATCGACTCGGTCAGACGAAGCAAGTCACCGTCTATCGTCTCATCACGAAAGGCACGGTCGACGAGCGGATCGTTCAACTCGCTCGAAACAAGAAACTCGTGCAGGATGCTGTCGTTGGTTCTTCAGGGGCTGCACCGCCAAGCGAAGGTCCTGCCAAGGCGAACGAGGTTGTCTCGCTTCTGCTCGATGACAATGAGCTTCAGGAAGGACTGCGTCAGGCGGAAGAGAAGCGCAGGGCGCTTGCTGAGCGGATGAGTGCAGATGGCAAAAAGTAAGTCAAGTCTCTCGTATGGTTAGAAACTGCACAAAGCTGACTGTCGAGTCGAAAAACTTAGGGGGGCGCTGAAACGAGAAGAAACGAAGAGGCAGAAGAAGGCTGCCGCTCTCGAAGAGGCTCAAAAACCGTCGCCATGGGACGTAGCTGCAGATGATGAAGGCAAGTTTCACGATTTTGCTCGCTTCGGTAGTACAAACCGCTTATCGTCCTCTCTTGCAGACGCCTTCTCGTTCTTTGCGAACCCGAATCAAACTGCCGCCAATGATGATGATGCAGAACAGCCAGCGAGCCCATCTGGCTCCGGCGCATCTGGCTCTGTCGCATCTGGTTCCGTTGCGCCTGAATCGAAACCAAAGGCTGCACCTCGCAAGCGGAAGGTCGAACTTGACGAGAACGGAGAACCGAAAGCGAAACGCAAACGACGCAGCCGCGCCGAGATGTACGATTGTCCTTCGTTTCTCATCTTTGATTGCAAACGCTGACATACTTGTTCCTGACGCACAGGGAAGCGTTCAGGGCTGAAGAAGCTGCTCGCAAAGCGGCACGAGAAGCTGAAAGACTTGCGAAAAAGGCCGCCAAAGGCCAGTGATCGGCGGTTGAGGAGTTCTGCATGTTGTATCGTTCGTTCTTTTCGTTGTGATTCTGTCTGTCTTTGTACCCGAACTTGCTTGTTTCAGTCTCCATGTCAATGTTTACAAGTTCGCACGCAGCCCGGCTGACCGTCAATAGGAGGCTCGTCGCCATCCCGCAATAACAAGTAATGCCAATACGATGTGCTGCGTCTCCTGATCGATGCTCTCGGTCTGGCACGAGCCATTCCTAGACAGATAATTGCGGTTCCTGCCTTCCTGACCTTCTAGTCCTCCCAGATGATCGATTGACCGTCGCAGTGAGTTGCGGCTGCACAATGCTGTTCGAGCGCGCGATGAGTTGGGAAGAAGCGATTGCAGCATGCATAGACGCCGTGTTGAAGCGTATCGACCAGATGCTGACGGAGAGCACAAGGAGTGGTAAATTCTGCTCGATGACCAAGCTCGAATGTTGAGTAACGATACATGCGACATTGGATCAGCTGAAATACGCCGCACCTCGGTCACAGTAACCACATTGATTGAATGCCCAGAAGACGTGCGCAAAGTATTGACGACGAGGTACCCACCCCTCTACTCCGCTCGATTGGTGATTGGTGCGTCAACTATGCCTTAGTCGTGGATTAACACTAGGATGTACGCACCATCGGATTCGAGAAAGAGCAAGGTGTCCATCATCACGTTGTGAGCCGCACGAGCATTTTCGCGCTCCTGTAGGTGGTGTTGACATTGTTGCGAACAGCCATCGTTGTCGCATAGTGTCGACATGGTGATCCTCTGTGGTGTTGACATGGTAGGAAGGGCAAAAGCCGCTGTCACGTACGCTTGTGAGTCCGAGCCATGCGCTAGCACGCTATTCCGCGGAAGCAAAAGGCTCCTTCTCGCCTCCAGATGCGGCTCGTTGTAGTCCAGCACGAAAAATCTCGGGCTCAAGGATGAAGGGCGCTTACCGCTATCGTTAGCAATTCTGCTCCCAACCAGTTCGTCGTTAGGCGAGATTGTCAGCGGACCGCCACTTTCGCTACGTTTATGAGCGCTGAGCGAGCAGCTTGCTATGTAAGCCAAGTGGAGCACTATCTCACGATCTGCACGACACAGCCAAAACAATAGTGCGATTGCGCTTCTCTTGCTCAAATGCGCTGGCACTTTCCAGGAATGAGTTTTGCGATATTTCAATAGCTCCGAGGCAAGGCACTCCAGCGCGAGCTTCATCACCAGTCAGCGGCGGCCCTTCTACAACGAGCGCAATCGCGTTGATGTTGTCGGCGAGCCTCGATCGTAGGAAAGAATCGATCGCAGCAGATAACCACGCCGTGCGGTGTATTTGCCAAGTGGGTTCGAAGCGCAGCAGGGCTCGGAAATTCTGGCACTCTCGGAAATCAGTCAGCGTAAGTCAGGCTGCGCAATAACAGCGTACTTACGACGACGGCAGTAACCACATTCTTCGTTGGAAAAGAACGCGACAGAAAATCGGTGATTTGGATTGACGTAAGCTGCCGTTCACCGTGCCAGCGTCACAAGCAAGCATTAGTCGCCAAGCTCAGATACCAGCAAAATTGGCAACAAGTACCCTGTCTGTTCTCGAGGAACGCTAATTGAGCGAACCGGAATTCTTGTACTTGCGGATCCAACTCCTGGTGCATGTCAACTCGCTACGCAATTACCTGATTAGTCACCTTTCTGCAGCCAAGCTCGACAGCCGTATGTCACACTCACCCGTCTGAATACCTCCGCGGGGAGCTGCAGTGGGGGGGCAGGGAGCACTTCTCTTGGCTCATGCTCATCCTCGAGAAGTCGAGTTTCGTCCCAAAGAGCACAAGGTGGGGCACTCGAACATTGGGCGACGCGGTCATTCGGGGCGCGGTTCCTGAAGTGTGAAACTGATAAGCTCGACAAGTCAACTGCTCTAGCTGAAGCGCCTCAGCGTACCAGCGTGAGCCACATCTGTAGCACGACTCAAAACCACAGGGGCAGGTCATGTGGTTGCAGCCGCTGACAAGCTCCATAACGACCTTGCAGCCGGGACAGCGGGTCCAGCGCTGCTCTTTGGCGAGCTCAAACAAAGCACGATCTTCGGGCGCGCGCTCATCCAGAGGAAGTGCCTGTTGACCACAGCTGAATGAGTTGAACTCGCTCAAGATCTTATGCGCAGAGATGAAAAGCGTTACTTGGTATTGCTCACACGTCAAATCTGTCACCGCAAGCAATTTCTGGCTCAACGAATGAGAATCAAGACGTCGAGCACAAGCTTGAACGTACCAGCGTGCCAAACCACTTCGCAAGACGCACAGATCATTGTGTGACAGGCGGGGCAACTGGTTTGAGGGTCTTCATCCTCCTCATCGCGGACCAGTCGAGCTGAGCAGATTCGATTGGGACAGAAGAGGGCTGGCTGAGAATCAAGCAATTTGCGATAATGCTGTACAGCTCAAAGCCATGCGAGTTGAGTATGCATTCCTCTGCAGACGCGATGGGACGAGACTGACCCATTGCTCCAAGCCGTCCTTTCCAAGGATTCTTGTAGCATCCTCGTCCGACAGGATGTATGCGCACTTGATAGCGAGAGGTGTATCAGTCTGTTGGACCCGGGCTCAAAAACGGAAGGATGATACACTCACCTGGAAGCACGCGATAGGGAACGTCTTTCGGGACAAATCGTTGAGCTTGTTCTCGATGAACGTCTTGAGGCAGTCAAGACAACCGATGTGTCGATCGACACGGTCACCGAGGTACATTCCAAGGCAGATCGAGTCCGAGGTTCCAGCACGAGCTGCTTGTCCCGCAGGGTCGAAGACGATCCGGCAAGGATCGAAGCAGATCTGACATGTGGGTAGCTCTTCAGGGCATGCCGCGGAAATGTGAGGAGCTGATGGAGGAGATTCCTGCTCTTGAGCTCGAGCTTTTCCCTGCAACATGCGCGGACCAAGTCAGCAGCACGTCCCCAGGATCTGGTTGAACGAGCTACAGACCTTGTCGACTTTTTGGTCCTCCAAAATTGCATGCGGGTCCTGCTGTAGGAAACCGCATATTAGAGCTTGCTTAGCGGCGAACAGGTGCCGAGGTGAAAAGATCGCACCATCAGTCGTTGTACCCGGTCGTGACCGAGGATAGACTCTGCATCGAGATCCTGACGGTCCTGCGAGTTGTCGTCACTTTGATCGAGGATCGTTTGCAATTTTTGCGCCATCGCGTGATCCAGAGTTTGTCGTCTGTCTTTCGCTTCGAGAGTTAGAGCGAGCTGTTTCGATCGAATCGAGTCTGCCGCGAGCGCCGTTTGTTCTTTCGTCATCGCGCTGATTACCTCCTGCGACAGAATTGAGTTGATCTCGTCCAGGTGCAGCCGCATAGCGACGATAGCATCGGTCTCCGAGTAGGCGCTAGCGCTGTCATGACAGACCTGTTCTTTGTTTGGGTCTTGGAAATCACTCTCATCTTGCGAGAGCCAATCGAGTTGGAGTTGCTCCGCGACCTCGTGATCTATGGCGTTGGCGATCTCCTCCGTGAGCAGGAATGCAATGAAGTTGAGAGTGTCGGCATCTGTAGGCTCTGTGTCAACCAGCTCGCCCAGCGCCATAGGTAAAGGTGCGAGCCGAGTCGGATCTTCCATCGCCATTGCCATTGATAGATCTGAGAGACTCGAGAGCAAGAGCTGAAGAGAGAAGCAGAGGAGAAAGCGACAGAGAGGTACGCGCACCGCTCGTTCCGTGTGCGTCCGCGGTGCAGACTTTCTCCCGACAATACCGTCTTGCCCGAGAGCCAGCTGGTAGATAGTAGCTTGAGAGCTTCGAATAATCACGGCATTCGTAAAGGAAACTAGGCTTTGCCAGTATGACCTTGCAAAAGGTGAGACATAAAGGTCGATCCGACCGAGGGTGTCGAGTATGTAGCGCCTTTGCAGTCGACTCCCTCGCTCACTCACCTCGCGGCTTAGGTCGAAACGCTTTTACCTCCCTCTCCCGTCCTTGTCCGTGCTTTTCCCCGTTTATTTCTGTTTTCTGCCCGCCTGCTTCCCCGGATGTCCTCCCTTATTTCGCGCGCCCCATCGCTGTGAACAACTTATTCTGTCGCCGACGTTCAATGGACTCGTGCAAGACGAGAGCGCTCTCGCTTGCCCAATCTCGGCCCAGAACCCACGTCAACGTTGTCTTTCCCTCGAATCAAAAAACGGCGAAGATCGCGAACAAGTAGAGCCGCCCGCTTTGCAGGAACACAAGTTAGGTCTTGTTGTGATTTGGGCCAAACCTCAGGCAAGAGAGAGGCAGAGGCATCGGACGTTTGGATCCCCAAACAAATTATTTCAAGAGCGTAGACCGTATACCCCTGTTTGGTAGACCGATCAACTCAAGTCTGTCACAGGAACTAGTCAGCGCCTCGTCCCGAGCCTTGGTCTTCGCCTTTCAGTCGATCTTCGTATCCGATTTGTTCTCCGGATTTGAATCGGTTGTCGATCTGGCCGTCGACTTGGCATCCGAGCGCGCCCCGGATAGCCGGTTTCCTCGAAAACCACAAGCAAAGGCCTTCTCGACGTCCTCGCCGAACGCATGCCTGAAACTCGGAGCTTTTATGACGGACTTCATCGTGCCGGAAGCTTGCGCTAGGATCCGAAACCCAGTCGACACGTCTTCCGAGTCGGCAAAGACACTCATTCAACCGTTGAAAATGTTCCCATCACCATCGACGAGTATACGTGCATCCGGAAGCGCTGTGTACAGAGCAGCTGATCGACTGATTGGCGGCTGTCCGAGTTGAGCCGAGATCTGTCTCAAATTCAGCGCCAACGGGTTCAAACGCCGGCAGCGTAATCAGTCGACTTTCAAGATTGCGCGCAGATGCGTGCGTCGTCGAATACACCGTGAATTGCACGGCTCGGTTCGTCTTGGCCCGATATTCTGTATCGTCATGCGCGCTTCGAGCATCTCGAGGCGGTGGTAGCAATCTCGAGGTGTATGGACACGCGAGGTACTCGAGTGGATCGTAGACGCTCGAAGCGCGCATGACACCCCAGAATATCGGGCCGAGACGAACCGAGCCGTGCAATTCACGGCGTATTCGACGATGCACGCATATTTGCGCGCAATCTTGAAGCTCGATTGGTTACGCTGGCGGCATTCGGCCCCCTTCTGGTCGAGACAGAGACAGACCCCGGCTCGACTCGCACGGCCGCCTCGCATTCATTCGGATACCGTGTGCACAGTGCTCTCGGGTGCGCGCACATGTCGATCCTGATTGAAACGCCATCAAGTTGTGTGAGCGTCTTTGCCGGTGTCGATGACGTGGCGACTGTGCGTCGGATCCTGGCCGGGGACCCCGGCAGGATCAAGTCCCTCATACAAGCTCCGACATTCAGGCATGCGTTCGGCGAGGACGTCGAGAAGGCCTTCGAGTATGGTTTTCGTGGAAACGGGTTATCCGGGGTGCGCTCGAATGCCAAGTCGACAACCAAGTCGAAGACCGATTCAATTCCGGAGAACAAATCGGATTTGAAGATCGACACGCAGGCGGAGACCAAGGCTCAGCCCGAGGCGGTGACTAGTTCCTGCGACAGATTCGAGTTAATGTCGTGCAGATGCAGCCGCTCAGCAACGATAGCATAGGTCTCCGAAGCGGCGCTAGCGCAGTCAGGACAGACCTGTTCTCTGGTCGGGTCTTGGAGATCACTCTCATCTTGCGAGAGGCAATCGAGTTGGAATTGCTCCACGACCTCGTGATCGATGGCGTTGGTGGTCTCCTCCGTGAGCAGAAAGGCAACGAGGTTGAGCGTGTCGGCACCTGTAGGCTGTGGGTCAATCAGCTCGGCTAGCGGCGTAGGTGAAGGTACATGCCGAGTCAGACCTTCGATCGCAATTGATAGATCTGAGAGACTCGAGAGGGAGCTGAAGAAAGAAGCAGAAGAGAGATTGACTGAAAGGTACGTACGTTTGGCAAGAGCAACGCCGCTCATTCCGCGTCCTTCTGCGATGACCGCGGACTTTTTCCCACGACACCCTCTGACTAGCGAGCGGCCACTTGTTGCTACTTCCCAGGATGTCTTCCCTAATTTTGCATGCGCCATCATCGCGTACGAGCTTGCTCTCTTGTCGAGGCTCGCCGGACTCGTGCTCGAATACAATTCAATGAGCGTAGACGGTATTTTCCTGTTTAATAGACCAGCACAACGGCTTCTCCGAATCTTCTCCGAATCTTCTCCGAATCTTCTCCAGGGACATCGTAGTTGTCGCGATAAGTCGAATAGATTGTTACAACATGCCGTACAAGCTGAAATAGAACACCTAGGAGCCCAAGAAGTGTGTGAAGCGTATCATTTGGGTGCAGCCTTGCCTTTCTGCTCCGCCTGATGACTCGAATGACCAAGTCAGCATAGTGATCGTACCTCGGGCAAAGAAGTCGTGGGATCACTCGCCTTCCACGAATCCATCGCTTTTTTCATCGCTTCTCGGTGAGCCAAAGAAGGTTCGGACTTTTTGATCTCGGCCAACTTGGACTGTCCAACGAGCATGAATCAGTTTTTCATCTTTTCAGAGCTCTTGCTTGACGATATCCCCGGGACAAGGCGAGAAAGACGAGGTTCTTACATCCATATACTGCGTTTGCGAGGTAGGTTAGCATGATGAGTCCTCGCAAAGATATGTGAAAGGAAGAGACTGACGACGTTGTAGTTGGACGATTTGCCTTTCCTCGTGGCAGCCTTCTTGACCGGAGCTTCGGGTCGAGGCAAGCGAGTGAGTCGAGTTATTGTTATTGCTCGAGACAACAGGCGGCCAGAGATATGCACGGAGGCCAGGACTTACCCTTTGCTTTGGCCTTCTTACCCACGGTACTGTCGTTGCGAGGCATGTTTGATCGAGAAGAACAGTGTTTGTAGGCGGTGCAGAAAAGTTGAAAGCTTCTGATTGAAGCTGTGCCGAGTTCGGAAAGTACCGTATATACCAAGTTATGAAGGTAATAGAGAGGTACTGCGGTCACTGGAGGTTCTGGTCCTGAGACGCGAAGCAGGTAGTAGATCGAAGGTCTGCTCTCTCCCGCGAGAGTTGTCTCTCGCTCACATCCTCTCCACCTCAACAGCTATCATGTCGGTCATTGCACGCGCTACCAAGTTGCCTCGACTTCTGTCGCTCCTGCCGCAGGACGGTGTCGGCGCGCTGGTCTACCAGAACCGGTGGAAGGGCAAAGGATTCCCCGTACCGACTCCGACCACCTCGACCGTCGCGACTGCGAGTGACGCGTGCTACTACGAGATCAAGAAGGTGCAACTGCGCGTGAACGAGCACGGCAGGTCTGAAGGACAAGCTTACGGCGTGTTGTACTGGTGAGTACCTCGCTCGCGCTCTCATCGGCTTCTCTCTCTTTTGCCCTCGAGGACGAGCTGTTGAGAATCGCGTGTACTTGTTTGTAGGAAAGGCAAGCGAGTGACGCCCTTAGAACAAGAATACGAGCTTGTCCGCGGGAACAAGTATTTCTGGCAGGCCGCAAACCCTCCCCTCGTCCTGCGTCAAGAAGCCGCTCGCCCGAAACCAGCAGCTCCCACAGAAGCATAAAAGTCTCGCTCAGGAAGAAGGAGAGCCCCGCTGTGACCATGTTGTATGAAAACGTCAATGTATGCACTTTCGCCGGGTTTTTTCAATCTCTGCACCGAGTCTCTGACAGCTTTCTTCCTTTCCGCTCACTCGCGCTCCACTTCGCTCTCGACAATCAGTCCACCTCCTCTCGGCTGCGCTTTGTAAGTTTCTTCGTAGACATGATTTCGGACGCTGCACAGAATCGCGGGCAGCACTCTCTCCAAGGATGACACGCATCCGCCTTTTTTGCGTTAATCTCAATCCTCGTCACCTCCTTTGAACTTCGGTTCGAGGGAGGGAGAGCCAAACTGTTCATTACGAAGCAGTATGATGGCCATTTCATAGTTACACTGAGTGAGTCACTTTCGATCTGCTTCCTCTCATCTCAAGACGATTTCGCTGACTAGAGTGTTCTTCCCCCGCAGTGGAGATGTTCTGTACCCGATGTGCCAAGCAATACGATCTCAAGAAATCGGAGAAGCACAAGCTGACCGTCTTTGCTTCTTTACGCTCGCACAGGTCCCCTTGCGGGTATTGGCCAAGAGGAGGAACTTTGTACTTTTACCATGGCTTGTACTGCAATCGATTGCATACCTAAAACCCACATGTTATCTCCTCGCTTGGGTAGCGTGCTGGCAGGAACTAGCAAAGAGAAATCGAGAGACATAGCCGGAGTGAGACAGGTTAGCAGCTAAATTGCTTGACGCGTCGCGACTCCTGCTCTAGTGAAACGAGGCGCGTGCCGCGGTGCTCGCGTTCCCATTCTTTCACAACCTTGTCCTTCGACTCTCTCGTACCGCCATATCCTTGCTGCTGCCGGTCAGCACTTGCTCCGCACAATTATGAGACGCCGCAACTCGCAAGAGTTGGTACAACAATCGCCATTCCAGACCCCGCCGCTCAACGCACCTGTCGACGCGTTTTACCAGCCTACATCAAACCCTTACGGACACGCCACAAGTCACCCATACCCTCAACAACAACCGCAGCAGCTACACCCGGGTCCACCTTCGAGACAACACTCGCCCGTGATGCAAAGACCTCCTCTTGTAGGGCAGACAACGCACATGCCCAGCTACCATGCGAACGACCCGTACCCTACGCAACCGCACCATCCAGACCACTCAGACCTATACGGTCCGTCGCCTTGTCCTTCTCTCTCTCATGCTCTCCCGGTGCGCGCAATCTGACTCGCGCGCTCCATGACAGGGTTCTATGGCAACGACGACGCGCATTCGACTTCGTCTCACACTGCACTCAATATGCCCTACTCGGAGAAGGACTATCACACGAACAACCCAGCGATCCCTTCGTTACCTCCTCAACCGGGATGGGCCGCCGCACCTTACCCTCCATCTCCGAACCATCCGAGTACTCCCGGGTTTGTCGGGGGGTTCGGAGGGTACTACGAGAATCCAAACACTCGTTACGCTCAAGTTCGACAAGGCGTCATGAAACGTCGAGAGAACAAACGAGTCGAACTCGTGCACGGACATTTGGTCCTCGATCTACCCGTCGCCAGAAGTCTGGCACAACTTGGAACTGGAGGTCAAGGAGGGACTGAACTTGATGAGAGTGTCAAGATGAGGTACACGGCAGTCACGGAGGATCCAGATGATTTCACGAGGTCGAGGTACCAATTGCGACAGACGATCGCGAGGAGACCTACCGAGATTTTCATCTGTTGCACCATGTACAACGAGGATGAAGCCTTGTTCACGAGGACTTTCACTTCGGTCATCAAGAACATTCAACACTTGCAAGCGAGGTCACGTTCGAAAACGTGGGGCCTCGACAGTTGGAAAAAAGTCGTCGTATGTATCGTGTCGGACGGTCGCAGCAAGATCAACGAACGCACCTTGAAGATGCTTGGACTGTACGGAGCGTACCAAGACGGAGTCATGAAGAACGAGGTCGAGGGCAAGGACGTGCAAGCGCACGTGTTCGAGTACACTACCAATGTCGTCGTGGGTCAGGATGGAGAAGTGCGAGCTGGAATCTCGCCAATCCAAATCCTGTTCTGTCTCAAAGAAACGAGTCAGTATCTCCCGGACCCTCGTTTTCTCCTTCTCTCTCTCCTGACAGTATAATGGTTACGGTCAACAGACAAGAAGAAGCTCAATTCGCACCGGTGGGCGTTCAACGCGTTCTGTCCTCAGCTCAACCCAAATGTCTGCGTCTTGATCGACGTGGGCACGAAACCGGCTTCCGATTCAATCTACAAGCTGTGGAAAGCGTTCGATCGCGACAAGAAGGTCGGAGGTGCTTGTGGAGAAATCACAGTTGACACTGGACGGGGATGTATGAATTTGTGGAACCCTCTCGTTGCCGCTCAGAATTTCGAGTACAAGGTAAGCGTCCCTGCGCAGTTTCCGAAGAGACAGCTCGAGGCTCATTTCTCTCGTTTCCTGTCGGCGAGTACAGATGAGCAGTAAGTCCCATTTTGTGTAGCCCCTGAGTGTTTCTGTGCGACATACGAATCTGACTGTCGTGTGAGCAGACATTCTCGACAAACCGCTCGAGTCGACCTTTGGTTTCATCTCGGTCTTGCCTGGTGCATTCTCGGCGTATCGGTACAAAGCATTGATCGGCAAGCCTCTCGAGGCCTACTTCTTGGGCGAAAAGGTGCGTCTTGTAGTTCTCCCGCGATTTCGTAGAGTCTTCTGATCGCAAAGTTTTCACAGATGCACGCCCCTGGAGCGATTGCAAGTCTCAGTGATTCCAATATGGTGAGTATTTCATTGCTGCCCTGTGAATCTGACCACGATGTCTCCGTCCTTACCTGATACTGATTGCCGCTTCCAAATATTCGGATCGTAGTACCTTGCTGAAGATCGAATCTTGTGCTTCGAGATTGTTGCCAAGAGGGGCGAGAGATGGGTCCTGCGTTACGTCAAGACGAAAGCTTCAACGGATGTGCCGTGAGTCAAACCAAACCGAGACCTGTTCCTTGAAAGCTTGACTGATCGCATCATTGACACGCGCAGTGACTCTGTCGCCGAATGTTCGTTACATTTCTCCCATACAAAACCTCGTGCGGAACTGATACGATGTTTAATGGAGCACAGTCATCTCGCAACGACGACGTTGGAACAACGGCGCGTTCTTTGCTGCGCTACACGCTTCGTCACATTACTATCGATTGCTCACCTCGGGTCAATCATTCCTGCGCAAGATCTGGATCTCGATCATCTTCCTCTACAACGCAATCCAACTTTTCTTCTCGTTCGTCGGCTTGTCGTCATTCTACCTCGCGTGAGTTCCCCTGCCCCTTTGATCGGATTCTCCGACTGCAACTGACAGTTTACTGCTGCACCGGCAGATTCTTCTTTTTATGCAATTCTGCGACAGCCGATCCTTCAACCGATCCGTTCGGAGGGCACGGTCAGGATGTCATTTCGATTGCGAACGGTCTGTTCATCAGCACTATCGGAGTCACAATCGTCTGCGCGCTCGGAAACAAGCCGAGCGGATCGCGCTGGTGGTACATGTTTGTGATTGTCATTTTTGCCGCGCTATTCATCATTGCGGTTCGTGCGCTTCCGTTGAACCTGCTCAACGACATCGGGCGCTGATCACATATTCAAACGACAGGCTTACTGCACGGTTTGGACTGTGTACCTTCAGCTGCGCGAGATCAAAGATTGGAGCAACATTGCCGCACTCTTTGGAGACGTGAGGCCCGGTTCCCCTTCTTGATCCCCTCGCAACGTGTCTGATCGCTGACATTTTGGTCGTTCTCTCGTCGCGCAGAGCGGATTCCGAGACATCGTGCTGGCTCTCGCTGCGACCTACGGGCTGTACATCCTATCGTCTCTGCTCCATTTCGACCCTTGGCACCTCGTCACTTCGTTCTTGCAGTACCTCTTGCTCGTGCCGTCCTTCATTATCGTCTTGACCATCTACTCGTTCGCCAACACGCACGATCTCGCATGGTAAGCTCTCACTCTCGCTTTCGAAGCGTTCTACAAGCATATCTAGATCGGGGTTTTCTCAACTCGCCTTCTTGCGCGTTCGACCAGGGGTACGAAAGGAGACACGACCGTGAAAGATCTCGGCAAGGCGTCTAAGACGAAGAATGCGGACGGCAAAGACGTGCTCGAAGTTTCGCTCCCGACTAGACCAGACGACATTGACGAGTTGTGGGGACAAATGAAACAAGAGTTGGCGACGCCTCATGTCGAACAGAAATCGAAACGTAGTGCCGAAGCGAAACAAGCGGATCATTACGCGACGGTTCGTACGAACACGGTCAGTCCCGTTTTCTATCCTTTCCGCTCCTCCAAACTAGCGTTTGTGCTGACGTTACAAAACCAATATCAATCTGCAAAACAAACACAGTTGCTCGTGAGTTTCTCGGTACTCTCCTGTTCGAAACGGATCGCGAGAGACTGATTCCATTCATTTCATTGGCTCGTTACAGTTCTATCTCGGTACCAACATGGCGCTCGTCGTGTTCTTCACTTCGAAAATTTGGACCAACTTCCTCGCGTCACGCTCGACGACTACCGATCAAGGAGGTCCCCCCATCAACTATTACCAAGTCGCGCTGTTTTGGGCCGTCGCAGGTTTGGCCGCGTTCAGGTTTGTTGGATCGACATTGTATTTGGTCCTCAGGTTGTTTGGACATTGATCTCTCCCGAGGGCTGGAACCCGAGAGCTTCGTTTGTAATGTATCATTTTGGTCGTGCAATCCTGTTGATTCGTATTCATCATCATTACGAAGGGTTCGTATCAATGCGAAGTTGTGGTTCGTCTAGTCGTGGATCCGTAGCACCGGCATCTTTTGCCAGTGCGTCCTGTTCTTCCGGTACCTCGTCCTCTCCTTTGACATTCTGCTCTAGCTCGATCCATCCCTTCCACTTGTCTTGTCGTTCTTCATCGACACTCAGATTGAACTTGATCGCCTCGTTCCCAACCGCCAGAAAGAACCCTCGATCGAGTTGCGTCGGCTTGTCGTTTGGTGTCGTCGCTCGTCGAGGACCGGCGAGCGTTGTGCGCGCGAACAATTCGAGGACGTTCGGTGGCAGAGGTGAAGGGGGTAGTAAAGGAATCAACCAGTCTGTGTTCAACGGAACATGAAGCGAGGTGAGCGACCGCGTCGAATTGTGTCCTTCCTTCCATTCTCTCGAGGATCACGCACCCATCAAGACGGGTTTCCTGGAATGACCGATCGGAGTAGACAAAAATACTTTCCTCGCCGGGAGTACCGGCACTTCGAGGTTTGTAGGGTTGTACCAACCCAACACGAGCCCTTCGTAACACCGCCGATGTTTCGAATCGAGGGACCACACTGTGGAACCCGTCTCTTTCGCAATTTTGACCCAGTACCACTCGACTGTTGATTCAATGTTCCATTTCGGGAACAGTTTCTCGAGCAACAATCGACGGTATTTGACTCGATTAGTCAACCACGAGACGACGAGGACGGGCTTGGTGGGACCGAGCAATGAAGGGAGGTCGAGATCCCACAGCTGGTATGGATCGAATGTTTCGTACGAGGACGAGCGAGTGACGGAAGTATTTGGCCAGGGCGGACTGGTCAAATCGCACGGTCAGCTCCAGGGATGATGAGTTTCGATGAGACATCGGAGAACCCTCACTCCATGATGACCATGTCCCACCCTCCTATCTCCACACCTAGCTTCGCTATGGACTCGTCCGGCGCAGACCAAGTCTTGTCAAAGTTGGACAGCAAAAACCCACTCGACGGAGGAAGAACAAGTCGGAATGGGCTGGCCTGTCCATTTTCTTTCTGCAGCGGTAGGATGTGGGCTGTAGCGTCGCGATTGATTGTCAAACGCTGTGCCAGGTCGCTCATCGACAAGAGTACCGCTTTCTCGATTCGCCGTATTGCTGTAGCAGGCTCTCGGTCCTCGGGCGCTTCTGCTCGCTGGGTCGCCTGATTGACAAGCTCGATAAGATCAAGTTCTCGTCGATGTGACCTGTCCTTCGTGATCGATCGAATTCCGAGACCCAGGGAACCAGTCCACGAAGGGTTGTCGCCCTCGAGTTCGATCCAACTGGTCCTGACGGCATCTATCGCGTGTTCGAGGTCAAGGACGATACTCGCATGGTGTCGATCAGACTCGTGGTCGGTGGTCGACTCGTGTTGACGCTTGAGAAGCCAGTCAATCGGAGTTGCAGATTGTCCCGTCGCGTTCGCGTCCCGTTTCCTTCGTTTGCGCTTCGGTGGTCCTTCCTGCTCACTTGCTGTCGACTCGTGTTCCCGATCGTATGGCTGAGCTGGAGGTAGATCGAACAGGAGAGTGCACTCGCGAGGAAGACCGTGCGTGTATCCGAGCGGAGCAGCGACGAGGTGGTGCGTCTCGAACGAGAGTTGGCCCGTGACCCGGTCGAATGCAGGAACCTGGGTCGTGTGCAGGATCGAATTGACCATCTGCCAGTAACGTCGAACGGGATCATGATGAGACTTTTTGGATGGGCGACTCGCGCGCTGCGGCCTCGGCCGGGATCTGCTCCACGCGGGCGGCTCGGGGAAATGGGAAACGCCGAGAGAATATTCCTTCTCCTGCAATCACACTTCGCACTCTATCGAGAACCGAGATGGCTGTTCTCAAGACTGGACTCGGAGAACGACTTGTTTCAACCGACGTCGAAGCAAAAGCGTTCGATCAATTGCCGGTGATTGACTTGTCGGACCTCGCTTCTCCTGATTTCAACAAACGCAAGGCATTGGCTGAAGAGGTACGCTACCTCGAAAAAACCCTTCCTTCCAGCTCACTGACGCGTCTCAATGATGATAGATCCAACGAGTGAGCGCAAACACCCGAGCACAATCACAAGCTGAAATGAACTAACGTCGAGCTTATCGCCCGACCAGGCCTCTATCGATATCGGATTCTTTTACATCTCGAACCATGGCATCCCTCAACAAGTCATTGACGACGCTTTCGAGTGCGTTTTCCCCTTCTGGTCGACATTTTGGATCATGATTTCGGTTTGCTGATCCTTCACGAAGCGGTCCAATCCAGACAAGGCCGACTTTTCTTTGATCAGCCGACAGACAAAAAGATGCTCGTCGACTTGCAAAAGAGCAATGCATTCAAAGGCTATGCTCGTGCGTCCCCTGGATGCTCCGATTTACCCACTTATCTCCTGATCATTGGTTTCCGCTTGTTACCCTGCGAGCGCAGCTCTGAAAGGTGAGAATGTCGATCCAGCCTCAAGGGGAGACGTACATGAAGCATTCGACATTGGCGACGACTCTCAAATCATGAAGGCAGGCAAAGGTACTGGCAACTTGTGGCCTCCAGCAAGCGATCTCCCCAAGTTCCAACCTGCTGTTGAACGCGCATTCGACGAAGTGATGGCACTCGGTAAACGCCTCTTGCCACTGTTTGCACTCGCTCTCGACCTGCCCGAAGATCACTTTGCGAATCAAACAAAGAATCCGGGTTCGACGTTCCGACTCTTGAGTTATCCTCCTCAGTATGGAGAAGTCGATTTGAAAGAGATCGGGATCGGAGCACACCAGGTCAGGATGATGCTGGCTCTCGTTCAGAGCATATGGAAGAAGAATCGGAGCCTCATATTCTGCTCTATCTCAGGATTACGAACTTTACACGATTCTCGCTCAGCATGGGGACGTGCAAGCTCTCCAAGTGTTGAACGCAGATGGTGAATGGGTCATGGCGCCTCCGAAACCGGGCACGTTCGTCGTCAATATCGGAGATCAACTGCAACGCTTGACAAGTCAGTCTCTCGACTTGGACCATCTTGCGAGAGAGCGAGGGGAACTCATACGCTTGTCTCTCTCACTCGGTGTCTGATTAGATGGAATCTTCAAATCGACCGTCCACCGAGCAATCAACAGGTCAGGTCAGTCGCGAATGTCGATGCCATTCTTTTACGGACTCGACTACGACGCGATGCTCGAGGTACGCGATTCCCTGTTTTGGTCCTTTCCAGAGCTTGATTAGCTGAACCGGAACTCCCCCCCAAAAAAAAACAGGTTCTACCGAATTGCGTGTCAGAGTCGCGACCGAGACAGTACGAAGCGATTTTGGCGGGAGAGTACGTCGAGAAGCGATTGGCAGAGACGTACGTCCGAGTCGAGGATGACGAGGAACCGAAGAAGCCTCTCATCGGTTAACATCTCTACACGGGTGTAACAAAATCTTTGAGAAGAGGACGAGAGGGCATTCATTAGGTCTGCCGAGACAACAGTTTGTCGCTTGGCAACGCTCGGATAGTTTGTCTGAGATCATTGAAAAAAGGCGAAGAATGTAGAATTCGACTCTAGCGAGAGAAACTTTGCGCGTGGTGATTACGCTCATGGGAGCACAAAATCGACTTTGCAACAAAGGAGGCTAGCTACGCAGTCAAGACAGACACTCGTTCTCTTAGCCAGGGCCAACCTGTTGGATGAGCGCAGCGATGATTAGTACAGCCTTGACTGGAGAGAGCAACGTCTTGGGACTCGCCTTGGGGATGTCGTAATGCTCGCTGATATTCTCCAATTTCTCGTTGAACTCGGCGACGCGCTCCTTGTGAGACTTCAAGGCAGCCTTTGAAGACTTGTCGAGAAGCTACGAGAGAGGGAAAAAGAGCAATCGGGAGTCAGCTGAAGGGAGTTTCGGAAGGATGGGACGAAGCAACGGGACAACTTACTCGCTTACGCTGCACCTCTTCGAACCTGAGCTGCGCCTTTGTCTTGGCTGGGCCGCTCGAAGAGGGCCCCGAAGCGACAGGCGAATCCGATCGGTCCCTTCGGTAATCTCCATCATTGTCGTCGTCGTCGGCTCTCCTAGTCACCTCGCGACTGTCTTCCCCCTCACGCGCCTTCTTTGACACGCTGCTCTTCTTCTTCTTCTTCTTCCTGCAAACATCATAATCGAATGTCAGATCTCCCAAGTCCCGAGTTGGAGCGAGAGAGAATGATCAAGACTCACGATGGATCTGTCGCTCCTGCTCCTCCACCTTTGAGTTTGAGCCCTCCCCCCGGTTTGTGTTTGTACTCTGATGAAGGCATGCGCCGAATCTCAGGCTCGGGGGGAGAACTTGAGAAACGACGCGTGAGACGTGCAAAGGCAACCTGCTGGAGTGGTGCGGGCGGGGAGCACTTCCGACTTGATCGTCTCTCTGACTGCTCTCGCCTGTACTAGCCTCGATTGATGCGCTACAGACTGCGAGTAGCTCTCTCGTCTGTCGACCGTCCTCCGCGCGCGCCGCTGCTGCCAGCCCTATACTGCTTACTGTGACCTGTTCCTCCTCTTCCAGCTCTATCCAGTGTTCGACTCCGAAGGCAGTGTGCTCACTCAGAGTCATTCGCCCGACCTGCCCGTCCGCTACACAGCACCGTACACCCCGGGTATAAATCGCACACTTCGCGGATACCGACCCGGTGATTTTTGGTCTCTCTTGCGCTGTCTCGCTCTCGATATTTTCCCGACTTTTTGTTTGACGTAGCGAGCTTGATCTGGCTGTCGTTGGCTCCGGTGTAAAACTCGACTGTACACTGTCGAAGCTGCTCGAGACACATCAGACGATACACGAACCTCAACTTCAATTGAAGGCTCGTTGCATACCGCTACAAGGTTTCATACTTCTTGGACAGCCCTCGACCACGAAGGAGCTAGCAAGTACCCGCGAGTGTCGCAGCATATCGGTGGCTGACCGGATAGCTCAACCAGGATAGGGCGGCTCCCTATCGAGCGCTCTGTCTCTGCACCATCTGGCTGATGCTTCGCCCCAAGGCGCGAGTTCCCCGCCGACCCCTACAGCAGTCTTGAGTACAGATCTTCCGCCGAGCTTTTCCCGAGCAGAAAACTAGCAACGAATTCGAAGTGCACGTGCACGCACAATTCGCTCTCCATAACAATCCGATCACTTGCTTGCAACGGGCACTGAAACTGCTCTCGGTTCGCGCGATCGCGAATCAGGGGGTCGCTGAGATCTTGCCGAGTGCAATTGTACGCCGTCTTCACCACGAGCTAAGCTGAACGAGTCGATTTCGGCGAAACGCGGATATCGCGGCTAATAGCGAAAATTGACACTTGTCAAATGAGTGCGCGCTCGGGCTCAAGGTTTACGAGAAGCTGTAGCAATGCAAGGCACGTAAAGAGAGAAAAAGGACGGAGATCATCTCGGAGAAGCAATGAAGCGAGGATCTGCATCAGAAAAATATCAGATGTGAACATCCCTCGGCAACGTTCTGCAACTCTCGTCCTCGACCACGCCAGCACCCGAGACGAGACGACCACCAGCGATGGAGGTTGAGCAGGCTCAGGATGCACCGCCCGCCGCGCAGGAAGCAGGCGAAATATCGACACAAAGTCCGGCTGCTCAACTCGCTTCGATCCCCGAATCGTGAGTCTTACCTCTCGCTTCAGTCCTGCGGACGAGCGGATGGCACGAAGTGGTCGATCGTGACGCGGAACGAGATAAGCAAGCGTGCAGGAATGTCGGCCGAATTTGTTCGCAGAGACTCCGCGAGGGCGACCAACGAGGTGTTCGCCTCGGCGCACTAGAGCGTCCACTCGCTCCGATAGCCTCGCTGACTGCCCGAGCCCCGACATCGACCTTCAAGAACCTTATCACTGACCGTTTGCGCGTCTATCACGCAGGCGTGGCCCGGCATCGCCGCCTGTCGATCTTCCTCCGCTTTCGGCCTCCCACTCTGACAATCCCCCTCGTTCGCTCGCGTTGGCTTCCGCCCGCACCTCGCCGGCCCCAAGCGCAACCCCTCCTCCTGCGCCTGTGCCTCCCTCGCCTGCCAAACCGATGGACGCTGAAGCAAACGCTGCTGCGACCGCACTTGCGAATGTCGCCAACAGTGCCCATTCAGCGTTCAACCAAGCACCGACCGCTCCAGCCGCCGCGGCTCAGAGTGGACCAGGCAGCGCCAATTTTGACCCAGCCGCACCGCACGCTGTCGATGGCCTGCCGAACCCGCTCCCAGCAAACTACGACAAGGTGCGCAGCTCGCTTCCTAGCTTGTTCCGCGCACGATCAGAGTGGAATTAACATACGACCTTTGCGTTCACAGTCTCTGCCTATCTGTGCCAACTGCGCGACTCAGGTGAGCGACTATCCGGATCGAAACTCTCCTTTTCCCTCCTCGCCTTGACGAGTCGATCTTTCGAGTCTCCCTCGGCGATAACGTCGATCCTGCTCGTGATAGGTTCAGTGACTGATTCTTGATGCCCTGGCATGTACAGACGACCCCCCTCTGGCGCCGATCTCACGACAGCACCCACATTCTGTGCAACGCTTGCGCTCTCTTCTTCAAGATGAAAGGTCGCCCCCGCCCAATCTCGCTCAAAACCGATGTCATCAAGAGCAGAAATCGAAGTAAAGGCAAGAGTTCGAGCAAGGACCGAGCCGCCGCGCTCGGCCTCGTTGCAGCGAAACCGATCAGCAGCGCGTCACCTACGCCACGGACTGGCTCGTCAAAGGAACGCAGCGAGAGCATGACGCGACACGGTGAAGGTCGCAAGAGTGGGCCGGGAGGTGCCGGGGAAGAGGAAGAGCACGACGGCAAAGACGGCAGGACAAAATCGTGGGGAGAGGCAGCGATGGATTCAGATGGACGCAAAGCGAGAAAGATGATGCCGACAGGTCCTCAACCACCGTACGGGATGATGGGCTACCCTGGATACCCTTACCCTTACTCGTACCCTCATCCTCACGCCCACCAACCCTACCGTCCGCCTCGGAATCGCTCGCGTTCGTCTGATCCCTCGCGGCGTGCGCACTCGGTCGATGCCCGCGGACGAGGAACTCCTGGAAGCTCGAAGGAGACGACCCCGGCGCCCCATACTCCTGGCCACCCTCCGCCACCCTTCGCCTACCCCGGTTTTCATCCGGGCGCCACTGCGCCGCCAGATGGGTACCCGCCACCCTTCCCTTACTACCCGTACGGTCCACCGCCAGCGGGATATCCTGCACCTGGTCAACCACCGCATTATGCCGGATACCCTCAAGCCCACTTCCCGCATCCCGCTGCAGCACTCGCTCATGCTGCTCAGCAAGCTCAGCAGGCGCTCGTGCCTCCTCCGCTCACCCACGCGCAGTCGGATTCGCGATCGCGCAGTCCGCGTGTCGGGACCGAAGATCCAGCATCTAAACCGGGCTCGCGACGAACCTCGCCAAGTCCGACTAGGGGAGGAACAGTAGGCCAGAGTGCATCATCTGCTTCGTCACGAACGTCGACTCCGACCTTGCCCAATGCAGGCGCGTCTACGATTCCACTCCAGCCTCCGGTCGCGCCCTACCCGGCATGGTACGGTCAACAGGTTCCCCCGCATTATCCGGCTCACCTGCATCAACCTCATCAACATTCTCCTCTTTCCGGACCTCGCCCGCCAGCCACAACTCACGCATCGTCCTCTTCGATTAATCGATCTGGTTCGCGGTCTCCTGCGCACAGCGCGAGTGGCACAACCACACGGCACCCTTCAGTTGCTCCCAGCGAGGATCACTCCAAGACGGTCGACTCGAACGGTCGCGTGACCCTTGCTCCGATTGCACCAACGTCAGGACCGTCGACGACGGGCAGTCCACGATCGAACGTCGAGACTAGCAAAGCCTCGTCGACTTTGGACGACAAACTTCATCTCCCTTCGCTATCTTCGTCGATCCCTGCCAATCACCCTCCCCCGTACTCGCTCCCGCAACCGAATCGCATGTTTGATCCTCAAAGTTCAACGACCGGAGGACCGCATCAGCAACGGTCGAGGCAAGCATCAGTCTCGTCTGCTTCACCATCAGCATCGGGATCCTCTGAAGGTGGAATTCGTTCTCCGGAAGCCCCTGCACCTCGAGCGCTCGCTGGTTGGGGAGGTGCCGCTTCGAATGCGATCGCGAGTCTCAAAGCTCTCTCCTCTGGTTCCGGAGGAGGCGCTGGAGGTGCCGCCTCGAATGTCGAGGAACGTCGAGGTCGACCTGAGAAGAGATTCGACGAGTACTCGTCCTCGAACGTGACGACGAAAGGGAAAGCGAGGGACGAAAATGGGGACGAGACTCTGCTCGAGGAAGTTGATCAACTCGATGAAGACGAACCTACGGACAGACCTCCGATAGAACAACAGCATCGCAGGATGGTTGGGGTCGAGACGGGATTGAACGAGTTGAGAGTCTCGGTGGGGAGTCCCGCGGTGTCAGCGGGAGGCAGGATCGGTTCCGGAGTCGGACGAGTTATGGGTCACACTTCAAGTCGATCAAGAAGTGCAGTTCGGGGAGAATCAGAACGTGGGAGGTCTCGAGTGATCGCTGCAGCTGCTCGAGGAGGTTCAACGAGTACTTCGCGCGCAAGAGGATCTTCTTCCGCTTCAGCCGCTTCTTCAACTCGAACCGGAACTGGATTCAGCACGAACATCGCGACGGGAACTTCGAGGGAATCTTGGCCACCTGAAGCACTCGCCGAAATCGCGAGACTCAAGAGCAAGATTTCAGAGTTGACGTTCCTCAACGGTCTCATGCAAAGCAGACTCGGTCAACTCGACAATGGAGTTCCAACGAGACTCGTCACGAGCATGACGGCGGAAACCCCACGACCTGAAGCGTTCGAACCGGAAGACGACGATGACGATGATGATCGCAACCGACTTGAAGGTGTTGGTGAAGAAGAAGACGAGAACAGGATGGAAGAAGATCTCGCCTAGTCGCTGCATCATAGAACAGACAACGGACCACTTCTTTGTTTTGCACTGATTTTTTCTCGCATGTACTCCTGTTCCAAAACTTTCGTTCTCGCAAACCCTCTTTTCGCAATCAATCCTGTCTCTGCTTGGCGTCTTACGAAGTCTGGAGGATCACGGAATCAATTTGAGCGCTCAGAACAATCCTTTGAAACCGAGAGGAGTACGCACCTCTTGACCGACGAACTGTTTGGCCGCTTGTACCGAAATTTTGAGCGCGATCCATTCTGTTCCGGGTGGAACTTCGGGCGCCGGGCTGAGCTGGACCAAGCCGCGCTTTTCGGCTTCGTGCGAGTGATTGAAAAACGCTCGTCGGCTGCTGTTGGGTTTGATGGGCGATTTTGGTGCCTGCCTCAACTTGTAGCCTACGAACGAGCGAAGAGGCTTCGTTGAGCCTTCCTTGAGTCGTTCGAGCAGTACGAGGATGAGAGGCTTGAATAGCTTGCGATCCTTTGCCGAAAAAAGCTCGATTTTTGCCGGGGTCCTGATGGCGAACTGTTGGTTCTGATCCGCTGCAGTGCAGGATTTGACAGCCGACGCTACATTGGGCATCAGGTGCAACTTGAGTCAGAACTTGCGATCTGAAAAGCTGAAGTCACTTACCTTCACAGCTCGATGGGGCAGAGAGGACTTGTTCTTGAGTTGGAGACAAGGAATCGATGCTTTTGCGCGCCTCGAGCAAGAAGGGTAAACGAGCTTCGTCGAATCCGATTCGCAACAGCTTTTCGGGACAAGCTGAGCTTGTGCGAAGCAAAATGACTTTCTGTGTCAAGCCTTCCAGGGCTAGACTGGCGAGAAAGTCTTGAATTTCTTCGCTCACACCAACGTTGAGGAAAGCGTAGTCTGCGTTAGCTACAGCCTGTCGATAGATCTCTGTCAAGAGAACGAAGAGGCATCACTATAAGCGAAAGCGTGTTGTGTTGCTTTCCCGAACGTCGAACCCGAGGCTCACGTTCAAAGGAAACGCTGGTAGCGCTCTTGCTCTGTTTGAGGACCCGCATATCGAACTTTGGAAGGGAGTCGTTGAATCCGCGAATGAACGAGTTCATGGTCTTGAGAGGCCAGTGCGCGAAAGCTTCCATGTCACTGTCGCTGGCGGCCATCAGGAGCATTACGAGCAATCGAAAAGATGAACTTATGCATCATGGCCTGATAGCTGAAGAGTCTGCCTCACAAATAGACGAGAGCGGAGCTTTCTAGATTGTCGCGGTCTGCTTTCTGGAGCACGACCGTTCGCAGGAAGCGCTCGACGTTGTTCTTCAGCTCCAAGGCTGCGCAGCGACCTCCGTCCTCGCCTCGCCTGATAAGATCGTCGCAGAACTATTACCCAATCATCGGAGACCGTCAATCAGTCTCGCGAGGCCAGTGAGATACATGGATCCGACTTACAAAGTCGACACTGGCATTCAGAAGCACAGTGACCTTGAGTGCCGACCTCGACTCGCACTCATCCGATGGGTTGGGCGGAGACTGGACGGGGGTAGGTGCAGCAACAGAAGGGGGTTCTGTGGATCCGCCCTGTGCATCGGAAGCTGAGGAATCAAGCTTTTGCAAGTCGGAGCTCATGTCGGTGTTGAGAAGAAGCCAAGTCATGTCGCGACTCTGGGAGACAGTAGACGTCCAGAGTCAAGGGGATCCAACAACAAAGCGATCAGGCCCCGAGTCTCTCGGCAATCACCAGAAACGAAGGGGGACCGTGGTTCAGGCTTGACAGGAGCCTTGTTCTCCGACAACTTCTCCGAAAATAAGCACAAAAGCTCTCACGGTCTCACCTATAGAAATATGACGCATTGCGAACTGAATATACTTTCTGACGAAGACTGTTTGCGAGCCGCAAAGAGAAACTAAACCTAAACTTTTGTCCCATTTGGGCCAGCAACTATTACCTGCCATCGTTGGGACTGAGTGGGGCACGAACAATTTGAAAACAAACCTAGAGCTATCTGATCGGTGAGAGCTTATCGAGCGCTGGATACATGAGATGGGAGGGCCCCAGTTATCCAGCTGCAAAATGTTTCTGAAACGCGTTGTTCAACCGCCCTGCGAGGTCGGTTCTGAGCTGAATTCAACGGCGAATATATCATGACATGCAACGTCTCACCTTGATTGTGACAAGCTGCTTCTCGCCTTTTACCTTGGACAATGTAACAAGGCCAAGCTTTTCCGCTTCGTCGAGATATTCCTGCCATTTTCCGCTCTCGAAGGGCTTCAATTTCGCATTGAGCATACCCGAACTGAATCGGGTCGCGAGTCGATGAGCTTTCAGTGTCGAAACTTTGCCCTCCGAGAAAGCTTCAACGAGGGGAAGGAATTTTGCTGGAAAAGTCGAAGGGTGTGAGGGGGAAGCCTTGGTACCGCCTGAAGTCGAGGGCCGGTACCGGAGCTGGTGGAGAAGGAGGTGTTAATCGTGTAACCTGGTACAGCGGTCAACAACGGGTGAGCGCACCTGCAATTCCACCATAATGTCGCTCGCATCGCCGGGTA
This sequence comes from Sporobolomyces koalae, assembly GCF_050403365.1. NCBI lineage: Eukaryota > Fungi > Basidiomycota > Microbotryomycetes > Sporidiobolales > Sporidiobolaceae > Sporobolomyces > Sporobolomyces koalae. The sequence goes on from NW_027481766.1 coordinate 579,387, forward strand.
CGGCAGAAATCTGAACGTATCCAGCTGCGCGAGCCCCTTCAATGTATTTGCGAAACCCCTTCGACCAAAATCTGGCCCATTGAGTTAGCACCATTGATGCTAAATTGGACAATCGAGCGCGGTAGTTGGGTTGCGACCGGAGTGTCTCTACGAGCATCCAGTATGTAGCGACGGTGCCTTCGTCGGCCGCTTGCTTGGAGACCGCCGTGGAAGATGCCTGTTAGACGCGAGGTTGCATGATGACTTCAGTTGGAACTGAAGTATGTGTAGAGGAGTCCACGAACTTGGAGACGTTGCTGCGCAGTTTCGGCAGAGAGAAGGAGCTGTACCCACTCTGAGCCTGGTCCTTGGTTGCGGCCGACTTTGACGATTCCGACCGAAGAGGCCCCAAGAATATAGGCTTTGACCTCGTTCTTTTTGCCAACCTCGATGGGGCAATCAGGGAGTTCTTTGAGGTCAATCCCGATCTGACTCCAAACAGGTCGTAGCTCGGGTACTGGCAAGGAACGCCGAGCCAGCAACAGGCGGATGAGCGGCTTGAAATCAGGTTTGACCTCCGCAACATAAGACGCGGAGGCTGGAGTAGATGGGGCTCTTGCTGCCACCGAAGCATAGGGAGCTAACTCATAAGGATTGGGATCTATCAGTCTGGTCATTTCTGCGTGCGAGCGTAACATATACTGACTGTTTGGGGTTGCAAGTGTCGCAAGCTTTTGCAAAGACGGGGCTTGGGCCGCGCTTCCACTCGGGGTCGGACGAGAGCGTTCCGTTGGATCCCTTCCTTCGAACAGGAGAGGAAAGCGGACCTCGTTGAGGCCCAGCAACAAGATCTTCTCTGCGCAGTAGGGGGTCGTGCGCAATATGATGACCTTGTCTCTTTGTTTTGCAGCTTCGAGACCTGCAAGGATCTGAGAGTACCCATTGTCGTGACTTCCGCCGAAGAGAACGTAGTCGCATGTCGACAAGAGGAATGGAAGATGGCCTGTTGACAAGCTTAGATTTTAGCTCGGGTGTGATCGCTAGTTGGAAAAACCCCAAAATCACTTTTCATCGCGATATCAGCGCCTTGGGGGATGTCGCCGACGTCAGACATGGTAAAGGCGCAGGGAGAGCTTTTGAACCCCTGAGCAAATGAAGCGATGTCGTCGCCGAGAAAGCGCGAGAGACCTTTGTTATTGCTGCCGGCAAATCGAAAGAGTCAGGTTTTCAACAGCAGAAGAGGCAGCCAATTCCGGAGAAGCTGACGCAAAGGAGAGAGCGACCGTTTCAACTGAGCTGATCGGGTTGTCCAATCTTTCCTTGCGAATATAACGCTCGACATGATTCTTCAGCTCGAGTGCTGCACAGCGGCCGCCTTGTCTCCCTTTGCTTGTGTATACCCGGGTGAACTATCAGGATGTCGAGGATGAGTCATCAGAAATTCGTGCCGTCCAGAGAGAGGAGAACAAGAAAAAAAGGCAAAGAAGGACTCACATAATCAGCATCTCCATCGAGCAGCACACCAACTCTCACTGGCTTCGCCTTTTCCGGTTCCTTCGCAACAGCGCTGATTGCTGTCTGCCCAGAAGTAGCGGAAACGGCGGGAGTGATAGCTGACGGGACCGAGCCCGCAGATTGAACGGGCTCTGCCGGCACGATCGGAATCGGGGGAGGTTCACCTCGCAGCTTGAGCCAGCTCCAGCTCATCCTGCTTCTTGTCGTACAGGAGCTGAGGCAACAGGGCAACATGAGAAAGGGGAAGGAGAGACGAAGAGGAGACGAGGGTCTTGCTCCGTTTGCCTTCGGTTCCGAGGAGTTACCCGGGGAGCTATCGCGACGTAGACCGTATCCGAAAGCCTCTCGTGTCTCGACGATCTGCACTGTGAACGTTCATCGCAGAATGAATTGGGAAGCTACTGACTCGCAAGCATGTTGGTTCCGAAAGAGCAAGTGATCGAAATTCGCAAACAGACAAGCGGTGTTCGGACTCGTTTCGGTCCCCCTACCACGACGAGCCCAATGCGACGGACACTCCTGCAGACGTGGGTTCCCCATATTCCTCCGTTCCGCCTCTTTGAGAAAGCAACAAGCAACAAGCAACAAGCAACAAGCGACAGTGAATTAAATTGAGCGCTGTCGTGACCGCGGGCAGAGAATCAGAGGCATGTCTCCCTGCGTTAAAGTCTCTGACAGCGTAACTCACTTTATAGGCAATCCTGAGAACGAGGCACAGTCATTTGGGCGGGAGCGTAGGACGTCGACAAGCATTCGGTATGCGCTGACCGCGCTACTGGATACCAGTGCTCAGGCCACAAGAGTATCTGCAGTCGAACGATCTCCCTGCTCGCTAGTCTGCTCAGCGGAGGAATAGGAGAAGCATGGAAGCTGCAAGGAAAAGGCGAACAAGAGGCTTGTAGTCGCGCGCCTTGGTCGAAGGCGAAGGAGCCAAAGGTGCAGTATGTTGCGCAACGATGGACGAGGTCGGAGGTTGTTGAACTACAGCTAGGGAGATGAGGTCTGTCAGCTTCGTTTTGATGCTGACAAGGTAAGTGATGATCACTACTGCTTGTCAAACCTCGTGGCGCCACCAAATGCGAGACCTTGCTCTGGTCCATTGAAGCCGGAGAAAATCTAGAGCGTTTGGTCGGATCTTTTCCTCCAAAGAGCATGGGGAAGCGGGCTTCGTTGAGCCCGAGCAACGAAATTTTGCCGGCACAAACAAACCTCGTGCGCAAGAGGATGACTTTGTCGCTATCGCCGGTCGAGACAAGACCTGACAAGGTCTTATGATAGCCGTTGTCATGACTGCCTCCGAAGAGAACATAGTCGCATGTTGACAGAAGGAAAGGAAGGTGACCTGAGCAGGGACATGACCATGTTAGTCCGTTCTCGAACGTGCAGAAGACCGAAAGAGGAGTGACTCTTCAAGGCCATGTCTGCTCCTTGCGGCTGATTGCCAGTATCTGACATCGAGAAGGCGTATGGCGAGCTGTTGAACCCTTGAGCGAAGGAAGCCATGTTCTTGCGAACGTGGAGCGTCAAGCCCTGCATGTTCCTGTATCACGCGGTCGAGGATAGATCTGAGCGTCAATATAACCCTGAGCCTCTAGAGCTCGCATATGAGACGCACATGAAGGAAAAGGCAATGATGTCCAGCGGTTTGACATTCTTGGAGTTGCCAAGGGTTTTGTGACGGATGAATCGCTCAACGTGGTTCTTCAATTTGAGCGCGGCAGAGAGTCCTCCTTGTCTACCTTTACTCGTGTATGCGCTAGTAAACTGAGAGAAGAACACGAAGGTTAACGCCCTTACGCTTTTGCCGCACTGACTGGAGAGAGGGAGCTTACGAAATCGGCATCTCCATCAAGCAACACCCCCACCTTGATCGATTTGATTCTGTTCTTGGGTGCGACTCTCGCGGAGTGCGACGGAGGAGGGCCGGAAGGTAACGACGCGCGCGAAGACGGAATGGAAGGCAGCTTGCGGGGCGCAGGCAGGCCCGCCGGAGCAACAGCTTTGCGGCTCAACGAGCTTCGGAGCATCGAGTCTGGATCGTAGAGAACGCTCGGTGATTTCCGCCTGACGAGCGATGAGGATGAAAGAGAGTTCGAAGCGGACCGAGACTCTTTCTCCGAAAAATGCGAGCTGCGGTCGGACAGGAGGTTTGAGGAGGTGGGAAGTCTAAATCCTGCTCAACTCTCCTCCGGTTTACCTGTTCGCGAGAGGGGAACAATCGGAAATGCCGCGGGCTCAGACATGACCGTCTTGGCAAGAATGTCCAAAGCGAAAATAGCAGTGTGCAATTCCAGAGCATGGTATCCATAGCCAGAGAAAGGAGACCGCAAAACCTCGTAGGGAGAATCGAGCTGGAACCCATGACTCTGTTTCGAGCCGAGGTGCGAACACCAACCATGTACACCTCAAAATACTGCACATACTCGTGGTAGACCCGAACGAGATGAGCACTAAAAGGGAGAGTCGACGAGTGTTTGAAACAAAGGAACTCGTCGGGTATGGGAAAAGGGTACGAGCGCGTGGAGGAAGTGAGGGAAGGAAGGTAAGTAACGGTCTGGAGCACTAGAGCGAGACGGAAATTGGAAGAAGCCTTGAAGCACAAACCAGCAGCTCTGAGGATCTGCTGGTCTCTCTTACCATATGTTCTTCGGCTATTCGGTTCTATCGAGCTACTGCTGGCTACAGTGAGTTCGAGAGGCAGTATTGTACTCGAAGGCGGCATCGATGGGACTACGGAACGGGTCCAGGTGAACGAAAAATCGAATGTTCGAAGAGGCTTGGATTGCACGGGGACGGGGACTGGCCGAGATCATGGCGAAGAGGCGTCCGAGCTGTGTGCTGCTGTCCTCCTGGCAAGTCGTAAGTTCCGGATGCTCCGATGCGTTGTAAGGGTCGATTCCTCCGAACGTGGGCTGTGCTGGCGGGATTGCGTATTGAATCGTGCGGGAGAGCTGCAGGTGCTGATCCGAAGCCCGGCAGCGAGTACGGGTCGGTTGGCGCAGGTTGTGCGCCCGCATCGTACAGCAGTGATGCCGGATTCGGATAATAATCGGATTCGAATTTATAATCGGGTTCATCATTCGGATGCAGCGCAACCTGTCGCATCTTCAGACGATATAGACGCAAGATACGCAGCCGATTCGTAAAGGTAATTCCGGGGAGTCGGCCGCGGAGCTATCGTGACCTGTAGATCGTGTCCGAACAGCCTGCCGAGCTTCGACCATCTGCACGGTGAACGTCCATTGCAGAACACTTCGAGACTGTTGATTCGCAAGCATGATTGACTCGAAAGCGCGTGTGATCGATGCCTTCTTCGCGCGCACTTTCTTGACAGACAGACAAACGGTCTTGAAACACATTTCTCCCCTCCTGTCACACCGGATTCAAAGCGATGGATACTCCTACACATGTAGCTTACCGATACCCCTCCGTTGAGCCTCTTCGAAAGCAACAAGCGACAGCAAATCAGATCGGGCGCTGTCGTCGCAACCGCCGATAGAGAGTCAGAGGCATGTGTCCTTTTCCACGACGACTCTGGCGGCGGAACTTACTTGCAGAGTGATCCACTGGAGTTGATTTGGCCCTGCAGTCGAAAACTTGACGAGTCCCAATTGTTCCGCTTCGTTGATGTATTTTTGCCACTGGCCCGTCTCGAAAGGTTTCGTACCTCGGCACATCATCATGCGAGCTACTAGCGAATGCGGAGTCATACTGATGACACGCTCTCGCGTGAATTCCTCGATGAGCGGCAAGAACTTGACCGGAATCGAATTGACTTTCTCGCAGCTCGCCACCGACGTAGACGATGGCGTAGGCGAGACAAGGGAAGTGTCCGATGGTTCCGAAGCTTTTGGGAGGCGAGACTGATACTTGGGCTGACAGAACGGAGATCAGCATTGGTCGCGTGGAACGAGCAAGCAAAGATGGAAGAGAACAGCACCTTGAGTTTAACCCACAACTCGTGTTTCTCGCCTGGCATCTTTCCCATCGTAACGATCCCTTCTGCATTTGCTTCCTGGATATATGCCGCAAAAGCTCCTTTGCCGCTGGGCCACGCTCTCGCTCCGCGGTCTACCATCGTACTGGAAACGATGGAGAACGAGGCACAGCCGTTCGGCTTGGAGCGCAGGATGTCGACAAGCACGCGGTAGGCGCTAGTCGCGCTATTGGGAGCTGACGCCGAAGCCACAGGAGTATTTGAAGCCGTAAGGTCTCCCTGCTCAACAATTCGCTCAGCGGAGGAACAGGAGGAGCATGGAAGCAAGACCAAGCGCGGACATCGACAAACTCCCTTGCAGCTTGTGGCGAGATTGCCAACTTGATCCATTCCGAGCCCTCGACATCCCCCACGCCGAGCTTGACCAGTCCGAGTGCCATGGCTTCACGCGCATAGCGCGTGAATTCGCCTTTGACACCCACAGCAATTGGTGAATTCGGGAGTCCTTGAAGCTCGTACGCAATGCCTCCATAGAGAGGGCGTATCTCGGGGACTGGTAGCGCAAGGCGCGCGAGGAGAACGCGAACAAGAGGCTTGTAGTCGCGCACTTTGGTCGAAGGCGTTGGAGCCAAAGGTGCAGTATGTTGCGCAGCGACCGTCGAAGTCAAAGACTGTTGCACCACAGCTAGCGATAGAGCATTTATCAGCTCAATCTTGATCGCAGATTAGGTGCTGACAAGGTATGAGGTGCTCACTGCTGTACGCCAAACCTCCTAGCGCCATTGAACGCGAGACCTTCTTCTCGGCCACCAAGGCCGAAGGAGTTCGAGCGCGTTCAGTCGGATCCCTTCCTTCGAACAACATGGGGAAGCGGGCTTCGTTGAGTCCGAGCAACAAAATTTTCTCGGCACAATACGGCGTCGTGCGCAAGAGGATGACTTTGTCGCGATGGCAGGTCGTGATTAGATTCGACAAGAGCTCATGATAACCGTTATCATGACTGCCTCCGAAGAGAACGTAGTCGCAAGTCGAGAGGAGGAAAGGCAGGTGGCCTGAGAAGGGGCATGTCTAACTTTATCAGTGCTCGACAGCGCAGAAGACAGCGAGGAAACTGACTCTTCAATGCCGTATCTGCTCCTTGCGACTGTTCGCCGAGATCTGACATGGTGAAGGCGTATGGAGAGCTGTTAAACCCTTGAGCGAAAGAGGCGATGTCGTCGCCAATGAAGCGCGTCAAGCCCTTCATGTTCCTGTGGGTCCACCAGCAAAAATGCGATTGAAGATCGATGAGACTGCGAATCAGCATTTGGCCTCAGGAGACGCACACGAAGGAAAAGGCAATGATGTCTAGCGGTCTGACATCCTTGGAGTTGCCAAGGGTTTCGTGACGGATGAATCGTTCAACGTTGTTCTTCAGTTCGAGTGCTGCGCAACGTCCTCCTTGTCTACCTTTACTCGTGTATGCGCGGGTAAACTGAGAAAGTAACGCGAACGATGAAGTTAGCACCCTCACGAGCTAGCCAAGTTGAATGGAGAGAAGGGGCGTACGTAATCGGCATCCCCATCAAGCAACACACCCACCTTGATCGAATCGATGCTTTGCATTTGTACGGCTTCCGCAGACCCCGTCGAGAGCAAGGGAGGAGGGCCGGAAGGGTAGGCCGCAGGCGGAGATGACCTGGAAGGCAGACCGACCGGCGCAGGGAAGCCCGCCGGAGAGACGGCTTCGAAGCTGAATGAGCGCTGAAGCATCAAATCCCGATCGGTGAGGTGTGAACGATGGGAGAGAGAGTGGGAAGTGCAAATTTCTGCTCAAATCTGATTCCCCTATCTTGTTGAAAGGGGATCGATCGGAACCGCCGCGGACTCGGAGGACATGCCCGCGACGGCGACAGACCCAAAAGTCCGAATCAACAGAACGTCCAAGCGGAAACAGCAGTGTGCATTTCCAGAGCATGTCGTTCGTAGCCAGAGAAAGAGAGCGCGAGACTTTGTAGGGAGGATCGAGCTGGAACAGATGATACTGTTTTGAACCGGGGTGCGCACATCATCTATGTACCCCTCAGAATACTGCCACATACTCGTCGTAAACTTGAACGAGATGAGCCCTGAAAAGAGGGGGGAGGTCGACGAGTATTTGAAGAAAGGGACTCGTCGAACAAAGCTTTGGTCTTGCTCGTGTCAATCATACCCTCACTTCCCAGAAGGAAACAAGGGCGATTCGAACACATGCCCTTTTCCATGGTGAATGAGGAGTCTTCGTCTTGAACTTGAGGTTGAGGGCCCTCGATGGGAGAGAAGCACGAGTCTGAAGACTCGCACGCATGCGAGGTATGGAAAAGGGAACAAGCGCATGGAGGCAGTGGGGGAAGGAATGGAAGGAAAAGACCAGAGCGAGACGGAAAGAAGCCTTAAAGCACAAACCAGCTGCTATCCGGATCCGCTGTTCTCTCTTGCAATGCGTGCTTCGGCTAGTCGGATCCTACTGAACGAGTGCTGGTTACAGTGAGTTTGTGAGGCAGTATTGTATTGTATGACGGCATCGATGGGACTATTGAACGGGTATGGGTGAACGAAAAAAACCGAAAGATCGAAGAAGCTGGTTTTGAGAGTGCGAGCCGAAATCACGGCGAAGAGGCGTCCGAGCTGGCGTACTGCTGTCCTCCTGGCAGGTCGTAAGCTCCGAATGATCCCGATGCGTTGTAAGGATCCATTCCTCCGAACGCGGGTTGTGCTGGCGGGATCGCGTAAGGGTCGTATGGGGCTGCTGCAGGTGCTGCTCCGAAGCCCGGTAGCGAGTAGGGGTCGGCTGGCGCAGGTTGTGCGCCTGCGCCCTGCAAGAGGTTCGCGAGTGATGCCGGATTCGAATAATCGGGTACGGCGTAACCGGTCGTATCTTCAGGCGATGCCGACGCAGGATACGAAGCCGAATCGTAAGATCCTTCCCGCGTGTAGGTACCATTGCCGTACCCACTCGTGTCGTAAGTCGAATCGTCAACTTCGATGCCGTAGGTTGGAAGATCTTCGGCTTCTGATTCTGCTCCTCCGGCTTTCGACTTTCTCCTCGGTTTCTTGCCTCGTTTGCCTCGTAGAGAAGACGATTGGGTAGGATCCTCGACGAAAGTCTGCATGATGTAGCCTGGTAGAGCGTTCGCGCCCGGTAGCTCCTGAATCAGGGCCTTCACCAAATTGTGACTGAGGCCGTAGTAGTCGGGTCCTGAAACTGAGTTCGAATGGTTCCGCTCTCGCAACTTGTTCGCAGCTTTGACAATCTGAGCCCAGGCACCGGTTGCGGTCGCAGCGTGGATGATGGTCCCGGGCTGGTCACTCGGGTGCAGTTCGAATCGGGGTCCGCCTTGTCCGCTGTCGACGATACGACACGTGTACTCGACATCGGCAGTCTTGTTGACGATTGAGGGATAGCGCCTTCAGGAGTCCCGCAAGTAAGTCAGCGGCTATTTTCATCTCCCGGATCACGCCTCTTTGCACAAAGACGCACCTGGTTGCCTCGTATCCGATTGGATAGATATAGCGATCAGAATGGAAGCCTTCTTGATCAGTCACGACTGCGAGATTAAGCTAGATCAGCGATGCTGTGCGCCAGGCAGGCAGGCGCAAGAGAGATGCTCACCCCCGAGATTGGTCAGGGTCATGATTCCAGCTGCGAGGGGTAGGCGAGGTGTACCATCGGGGTTTCGCTGAACGATTGGGATCGTATGAACACCCGGATTGAGAGCCGAACCTTTCGACTTTTTCGGGCGAGAAGGTTTGTCAGGACCGGCTGACTGACGCCCGCCTCTCTTACCTCCTGCTCCCGCAAGATTGGGCTTGAAGTCTTCTTCGTCGTCTGAATATGCTCCTCCTGCCCCAGTCGCCTGCGAAGTACCATCGTCCATGTCGTAGTCGAGCGCAGGTGTCGCGGCAACCGGAATCTCGTACGGCGAAGCATGTACCTCCTGTTGTTGTTGTTGTTGCATTTCGACTGCTGCCGCGGCCTGAGCGGCGGCGAGCGCTTCGGTCGAGTTTCGTGCCATGGTGGCACCCTCGGGGATAGCCCCTGCGGTCGCAAACGGATTCGGGAGATATTGCAAGGTCGACGGCTCTTGCGGTACGACGATGTTGTTGATCGCAGCGGCGTTCGCTCGCGATTTGGCTCCTGAGCCTGCTCCCGAACCGGCGCGTCCCGACGAGCTCTCTCTTCGACGTTTGTTTCCTCGAGCGGCTTGAGCGTGTTCGACAGGTTCAAGGGTCTCTCCAGCAAGTGCGCGTTCGACAGTAAGCGCGATCGAAGAGCCTTGCAAACCGAGCGCGGCAACCGTTGGAAAGGCCGCACGCTCAAGTCCTTGCGCGGCGAGTTTCGCGTCGTAATCGTCGCGAAGTCGCTGAGCCGCGATCGCACTCTGGAGATGAAGAGAACGTTGTCGTGGTGGGAATGATTTGGGCAGAGGTGCAGGTCCGACAGGATCGTTGTAGGTCGAATTGGAAAAGTCGGTAGAGGTTGTCAGGACGGGCAGCGGTCGCGCACGGTCTTCCATCGAGGGAAGATCAGGGGGGTTCAGCAAGGGGAAAGCGCGTTCCCGCTCGGTGCGCAAGTCGGCCTCGTGCGTCGCCAACACGTCGGCAGATGTGATTCCGGCCGCAACTTCGAGTTCAAGGACGCGGTCGAGCAATGCAGATTTGTCTTCGCGCAATCGGTGGATAAGCTTTTGCGCACGGAAAAGCGACAGCGATGCCTCGTCGCGAGCCTGTACGATCCATGATCGCACTCCCGTCAGCGTGATGGAGGATTTAAGCGCGTTCAGAGATTGAGTACGAACCTCGATCGCGGCGAGGTACTTCTTCTTGAGCTTTCTGTACTTGTCGCCCGACACACGTCCTGAGTCGCCCGCGTCGTCGTCGGCATCTCTCGCCTGCGCGTATTGTGCCGAGGCGACATGAGCGCTCCTGGCAGGGACCGGTTCTGGATGAGTCGACCAAGATCCTTGCTGTGCTGGGTACGTCGGAGCTGCGTAGGTTGGTGCCGGCTGAGTCGCGGTGGGTGCGGGCGGCGCGGCTGACTGTCCCCCGAGGGTCAATTTCAGTTTGAATCCGCCGCCTCCCGCTGCGCCTGCAGCTGGTGGATGTGTCGAAGCCAGCTTGAAACGATTCACAGGGTCGAGGTTGGGAGCAAGCAGGAACCGTTGCCGCTTGGGAAGCGGTGGCTGTCGTTCGTGTCGGAAAGCGAGAGAGGGCGCGGTCGGAAACGATCCTCGCGGGCGAGGTGGTTGAGAGTTGGACTCTCGACCCTCTCGGAACTCAGATTGCGCGGTTTCTCTGTCAGGGCAGCCAGAAGCTTGGGTTACGCGTCTCGACTATTCACACACGAGAGAGCTGTCTCAGCGAGGCCGATGGGACCCGCGTGTCATGGAAGAGACGACTTGTTGGCGGCACTCTCTACCGCCACGCTTGAATCAAACGCTCTTAGTTCATTGGTATGCTGCTTCGTTATAGTCGCGATCGCTTTAAAAGACCGAGATGGAAGACGACGACGGCGATGTATGTTGATTGAACTCGTTATGCTTGCTCATCTCAGCCCTCTGCTCGTGCTTCGTCCTTGTGTTCCCCTGTGATCAGCCAAGAGTCTTCCTGGCCCGCGCGAGATAGGTGCGCTGGTGTCCGAGTCGCTCGAGCTAGTGCATCGCCCCTACGGTCATGTCGCAAGTCCTCAGCTTTCGAGGTACGCAGGCAAATCGTTCTGATCTGAGGCATCACGACAAGCTGACTATAATTTCGGTGCAGAGACGGCCAAGCTCGCTCGAGAGTACCGTTCGTCCGTTCCTTGTCCCAGAACCTCTCGATGCTTCCGGTTGACACTTTGCAACTGTTCTCCAATACAGTCGAAGTCGCTTTCCATCTCGTTCTGTACCTACGAGAGGTGTATCCAGCTGGCGAGCCCGTTTCAGTCTCTCGATTCATTAATGACCGTGTCTGATGTTTCCCGTTTCAACGTTTGCGGCGCACAGGCTTGTTCCGTCAAGTGAAAAAGTATGAATCGCCGGTATGGCAGTCACGCAACCCAGCATTGACAGAATATTTGGGACGGATACTCGAATGCATAGAGGAGGAGATGCTCAAGGTGAGAGGGCTCAAGCTTGCAATCACCGAAAGTCGCAGGACTGACAAACAACGAGCTTTTTCGTGAGCAGGGTACGGTCAGGAGAGCAGTATTGGTGGTCAAGGAATCGAATCCGACAGAGACACCGCTTGAGCGATACGTGTTTGATTTCGAATGGTTGATCCCTCACGATCAGATACCCCTTGACGGGTCAGATTTTACGTGAGCGACCTATTTACGCATACACTTCCGCGAAGTCCTCTCTCTGACGTAACGATGTGGCGCACTGTGACCTCGCAGACCGGCAGCAAAAGGCCTCGCACGACCAGACGTTGATGATCTGTTTCGAGCTTGTTTGAGGAAACTGAACGGTTCGACCGCCTACCTGAAGAAACTACCGCCAGGTGCGCGTTGGTTCATTCGTCGCCAATCGTCAGATTGGCCCATTGATACGTATCGTTTCCTGATCAATCAGAAACTACGTTCGCGGTCGTACTGGAAATGGCGGATCATGCCCCACCCCCGCAATCGAAAGCGGCACAGCGAGGTGCAAGTTTTGGCTCCCTTATACGATGAACTGCTCCGCTGGAGATCGTCACTGATGCACGGGTCGGTTCCAACAGGATTACCCGTCAGAGTGGTTTCCGGCAGAGAGTCGACAAACGTCGGAACGGCAGCAAGATCCCGAGTACGAGAGTACTATCTCGCCGGTACATGGAGTACGGCTAGGAATGCTGAGCGTGAGTGATGTGCTTCCCTCATCATTCAAACAGAAAATTCGCGAGAAAAAGAAAAAGACAGGAAAGCCGACGCAAGTTTCGACCTGCAAACGAAACAGATGGATATCCGGGTTGAGGAAACAGGAGACAAATTCAGAATGGACGAGCTTTCGAGCAGTGGAGAAGTCGTGCCGCCTCGGGTAGTCGATCGTAAAGGAAAGGGTCGAGCTTTGTGATCAGTCGCAATTCGCGGTACTATGTATCAAACGAAAATACTCAAGGGACGGGAGTATAGTAACGGGCCACCCGAGTTCCCGAAGAAAAGGGCGCCCTCGGCCATGGCCACGACAAGTGGGTCGGGTAAGCATTCTGTAATCGGTCCATCACCCGTCACCTATCGATGCTCAGCTATCGTGCTCGCAATGGACGGGACGTCAGCTTCAGGTACGCGACGAGATCGGAGAGAAGACTGACCATGAAGCCGGGCAAGGAAGAAAAGGGGTGTCCGAAAACGATCATCTCACACGGACCACCGTTCCCGCCGGGCCCTTGACCAGCGAGGCCGGCCCGCTCCTCCCTCTCTTCCTTTCTCCTTAGACTTCCCTGTCACCCGTCACTCGTAGCACTCCTGCAAGTGACTACCTTGGCAACGTCCCGGATCGAGACGACTCCCGAGGCTCCAACTGTCGCGCCTCACACGAGGTATGCGCAGACTCTCTCTTGCGCACATCAACTTGCATCCCTCTACACGCGTAAGCATCGGAATCTTGTTCTACACTTCTTGTCGAGATTACTTCGGCTCCCATAGCGACCTCGCCTCCCGTGGTGCTTCCCGCGACCGTGCTCGCACCCCCTCCGCGCCATCTCGATCTCTCCATCCAGAGACTGCCCGTTCCAACAGCGGATTATGTGTGTGCTACGACGAGTAGAATACCTGCAGAAGCAAGGCAGAGAGGCGCAGTGGACGCGCAAGGCTGATGAATCGCCCGATATCCAAGTTGACAGACGAATGGGCACAGCGGATCGCGGACGAAGCTGCAGCTCTGCATGCACGCGCCGACCAGATTCTCGCGAAAACGGAGGCCGATTACGTCAGCCCGTTGCTGTTCAGTACGTCAGCAGATGCGCCAACACGACTCGCTGCCGCTACCGAAAGATCCGTCTGCAGATCCGCACCTTCGTCAACTGGTACGGAGAGTGTCGCTGTCTTCCGAGTAGATGACCCGGGCTGGGCGGGCATGGGTGTCGCGCTCGCTCGACTCGGGAACATCGTCAACTGGTATGGAGAGTGTCGAAGGTGCGGATCTGTCGAGGGATCTTTCGGTAGCGGCAGCGAGTCGTGTTGGCGCATCTGCTGACGTACTGAAGACCAACGGGATGACGTAGTCAGCCTCGTCCTTTGCGAGGATCTGGTCGGCTCGAGCATGTAGGGCTTCAGCTTCGGCCGCGATCTGGTCGTCCCATGAGTCTTCCGACTCGCGCAACTCGCGCTATGTACCGTTTTCTGGTCAGTCATGGTCCAGTGCGAGAGAGACCTCGCACCTCACAGTGTACACAGAGTCAACAGGGACAAAGGATCGAAAGGGGTCGACGCGAATATCTTCACGAGCGAATTGAGATGGACGTTCCCACATGCAATCGCTGTTGCCTCGCGCTGGCAGAGCTCTTCTCGATGCGTTACCAAAGCTGGTGTATATGGAACAGATGCGTAGTCTGGCTCTCAATGATGAGTCTAATGAGATGAGAGACGCGTTTCGAAATCGCACCTCCCCAGCAATCGGGATGCACGAACCCTTTCAGTGCTCCTTGAAACGCAGATCACTAGCGATGTTGAAGCGTATTCTACATGATCGCGAAGAAAGATGTTCCTCGGTCCCTTTTTCGAGTTCGAGCTGTTGAATCGGGTCGCTTCGTTCGCGACATCGAGCTCAAAAGATCTGCGCAACCGGGAGTACGATTAAACCGGTCAAATGACCCTGTACCGACCCATGGATCTGTACCAAAAAGCTCAGAATCTCCTTATTCAGCGCCCGACCGAGTCTCTGAAACCCCTCCAATTGCAATGCAAGAACGCAAAGTCACCAGCGAGCGGAAGCGAGTGAGCCCGGGAGAAAGCGATGGATCTGTGTCGCACGTCGATTTCCACAGCCTATTCCAGAGCCTTGGAGGCCTGATGTCCTCCATGTAAGTTACGAGATGATTGACAATAGCGTAGAGAGGAAAGAGTCGAGGCGTGAATAGACGACTACTTACTAATACCGCGCAATTCGAACGCGTCGAGTCGCGTGCAAGAAACGCGAACTTTGCCTCTTGTTGACTTGCTCCGCCCAATCCGCTCCCTTCAGCTCTCACACTCGCTTTGAATCTATTTCTTGGAGCTCGCACTATGTCTTCCTCGTGAGCCAGCGGCTCTCTTCGATGTAGTCAAACGTTGCGGAAGCTGAACTGTGTTTCGCTCTTGACGGTTCAGACAACGGCCTGTGGTCAAACGCCAGTATGGATCTCGCAAAGCTGCTCGCCCGTCACAACCCACGTGAGTGCCTGACCTGCCTTCGAAAGCGTTTCACTGACAACGGCTCTCCTGGTCGTTCTAGTTCGGGTTCCTCGTCGCCTCTCCGACCTTCGAACCTGTCGTCTTCCTCGCAGCCGAGCCTGGATTGGACTGCGGCAGTACACGAGTATGCTGTCGAGTCTCGCTCGAAAGGGAAAGAGAGGGCGGTCGATGTGGATGGGCCCGATACTCCTCCGACTTCTTCGTCGCCTCCGCCGAAATCGGTAGAAAAGACATTGCGAGCACAGGAAGGCAAGCTAAAGGAGAACGAGAACAAGGAGGCCATTCCGATCAAGAAAGGAGATTTGAGATCGTTCTTCGCTCGAGCTTCTCCTCCGCCCAAGCGGCGATCCTCACCCTCCAATTCCGAAAGTGAACGATCGAGCGTGTTCATGTCTCGGCAAAGCTCAAACAGCACGTCTCGCTCGTCCTCGACTTCTATCGCTTCGACTTCGAGTCGTTCTTCGCAACACAAGAAAATAAAGCTGTCCCAACTTTACCTCGATCCGTTCGATACTCCTGGCAGGTCGACGCTGTCTTGCACAGTGTGCTCCCTGTCGTATTCGAGGACCCCCGAAGATATCAACTTTCATGCGAAACATCACAAGAAAGTGACAAGCGGAATCGACTGGACTGATACGGTCGAGACGAAAGCGGGAGTCACGGTCTTACAGGACGAGATCGAGTGGGATGGGAAACCGACGGCCAAAGTCTTGATGATTGACTGGTCTGTCGCGGACCAAACGATCAAGCGCAAGGTCAGCTTTTTTCACCGTGTTAGTGACCGATCTCGGGATACTCACGAGGCTTTTCATGACAGCTGACCGATGTTATGGATACGGTCGATACTGAGCTGAGCTCGACATCGCTGACACCCGAACAATTGTCGGAATCGAAACTGTTTGTGTTTGTGACCCCGAATCGCAAAGTCGTCGCGTGCGCCGTTGTGCAGCGAATTCAACAAGCTTTTCAAGTTGTCGAACACCTTGCCGAGCCTGACTCTCCTGAAAAGGACGACAAGGCCCGACTGCTCAGGTTTGGAGAAGACCAAGGCGCAATCTTTTGCTCGTGAGTATCTAGTTGCTCCTCCCTCTGAGTACATCCCAAGGCGTGTTCCGATTGCTGATTCGACGACCAAAAACCTCTTGTTTGTCAGTCCTACGCCATTGCCAACTTTACTCGGAGTGCATCGGATCTGGACTTCGACCAGTTCTCGACGCAAAGGACTAGGAACTCTCTTGCTCGATCACGTCGGTCAAAGGTTCCTGTACGGGTATCCGATCACTCTGGATCGTAGGCAGGAACAAGTCGCGTTCAGTCAACCGACCGGCAAAGGTCAGGAACTCGCGACGAGATGGACCGGCACGAAGCAATTTAGGGTTTTTGTCGATTGAATTGAATGTGAACACATTGTAACGGAGCTGTCACTGCGATCGGTGATCCCAGGCTCCAAAGCTAAATGTTACGAAAAAGAACATAGCGCTGTAAGCTGTAGGTATTACGTATAATCTTGTTACTTTTTCTTCACTTTTTCAGCGGCACATGCACGGGTTTCTCAATGTCTAAGCGTGACACTATCAGTACTTCTGACGATACTTTTAAATCGAGAGGAAAACCAAAAGAAATTCGCGAGTTGGAAACGCGTCTCGCGAAACGTGATCTCATTTGATCTCATCAGACTCATCTACCCGCCTCTGCCGTTCGCTTTCAAGTTCCTCAACATGGCGTTGCTCGTAGACAAGTACCGACCCAAGTCACTGTCCGACCTCGACTACCACCCAGAACTATCTGGCCGATTACGCGCTCTTGTACAACAACCTTCTTCCACCTCTCTCTCTCCTTCGTGTTCACGAGCTGACGTGGTTCATGCAATTAGGCGTCGGGAGATTTCCCTCATACGTTGTTCTATGGTCCTTCAGGCGCGGGCAAGAAGACGCGCATCATGGCTACCCTGCGTGAACTGTTTGGACCTGGAGTGGAGAAAGTGAGCAGGCTTCCCCATACCACAATCTATTTGAAGTGTTCGAGCAGCACAGGCATCTGACGAGGAAATCTTTCCCCTTTTCGTGTAGTTGAGGATCGAGCAGAGAACGTTCAAGACGACTTCGAATCGCAAGATTGACATCAACGTCGTTCAGTCAAATTATCACATCGAGATCACACCATCGTGAGACCGTCTTTGCCTCCATCAACACACGAGATGATTTTGAGCCCGCAAATCTGATTCGAAGGAGCGGGGCCATTTTTTCAGGGACGCGGGCAACTATGACCGACAGATCGTTCAAGAACTGTTGAAAGATATCGCTCAAACTCAACAGGTCGATCTCAACGCAAAGAAGCGGTTCAAAGGTGATTCGAACAAAATCAGGTCATGATATCGAATGCGAGCAGTACTTGAAACTGATCTGGTTTCTCTGTGGTTCGTCAGTCGTGATTATCAATGAAGCCGATGGACTGTCTCGAGACGCTCAATCGGCACTCAGGAGGACGATGGAAAAGTTCACGGCCAACTTGCGAGTGGTACTGTGTGCCAATTCGACAGCCAAGATCATTGGTCCCATTCGATCGAGGTGCCTCTTGCTACGAGTTGGCGCTCCTTCAGAGGAACAGGTAGCTCTTGTCGAACTTGCCTTGATTCCTTTTGGGACAAAGCTAATCGTTTGTCGTCTGACACCAAAACAGATTGATGCCGTATTGCAAAAAACTGCCGATCTCGATCACATGCCGTTACCACCTCACGTGTCTCAACTCTTGTCCCTCATCTCGAACGGCAACCTTCGAAGAGCGTTGTTGTCTCTCGAAGCGTTGTACACTCAAGATTCGACTTACAACACCATCTCGCCGTCTCACTCGCTCCTGTCGACTGGAGTTCAAAGTTCGAAAGATTTGGACGTCGTGCCGAGACCGGATTGGGAAAAGTATGCGGCGAAATGTGCCGAACGAGTGTTGGGAGAACAAACTCCCGCGAGGTTGTTGGAGGTCCGAGGCATGTTGTACGAATTGCTCGTACATTGCATTCCTGCCCCTCTCGTACTCTCGGTCAGTCACACGATATTTCTTGTGCTTGGTTTCGCTGTTTCAAGCACCTGACGTTTTGACGGTTTGATGCGGAAACAAACAAAAAAAAAACAGAGTATCACGAGGAGGTTGTTGGATCGAGTGGACGAACAGATCAAACCTGATGTCGCGTACTGGGCTGCGTTTTACGATCATCGATTACGACAGGGCAACAAACCCATCTTTCACCTCGAAGGTACGTTTCTACTTCCGAGACACTAGTCTCCTTGACCTCGACCTTGACGGTTTTCATTTTTCCGATCACATAGCGTTTGTCGCGAAAATCATGTCTATTCACAAACGTGAGTTGGTTCAGTTTCTACTCTTTCTTTCGTACAACAGATGCGCTGATAACTCGTATTGTCGTGCCCTTTGGTGACAGAAAATCTTTTGGGATTCTTGTAAACTTGTGGGGATACAACCGTCTCTAAGCTCCATTTCATCTCTCTTTCGTTTTTTCCCTGCTTGTTCCCTTTTTCCCTCCCTCTCTGTACCTCGTTTGTTTTTCTGTGTATCAGTTCCCCAAGTTTTCGCCTCTCGAAAAGCAAAAGCCATGTACTGTTTTTGCCCACGCCATGCTCGACAGGAAAACGAAAAAAAGTCGTATTCGAAAGAAGTTCATGCTAGTTTTACAGTAGAAGAAGAAGGGTCTTTAAACCTCGGGAAAAAGCAAGAGGGTCGTGGGGCAAATGTGAAATCAGGAAAGGAGTGAAACAGAAATCGAAAGAAAGCAGAAGGAAAAAGTTGGGAGAAAACACAGAAATAGAGAAAAAGAAAGAGAAAGTGTCCGTTATGAATTGATATCTCGTTTGAAGATTCAGTACCTTCTCGGAGGTAGTTCGTGAGAAGTATCGTTCAGAGGAGGTTGAAACCCTTGATCATGATGATACCTTGCTCCCATAGTAGGTTCGTACCCACTGACATACGTCCCTTGATCGTAATCCTCTTGACCCGCTTGTCTACGTTGTCCAAACTGTTGTTCATGTTTCTCTTCTCCAACATATTCATCTTCTTCAGGAGGGTACTGATCAAAGTATTCTCGACTTTGGTCGTACGAGACGAGTTCGTTGCGTAATCCAGAAGGGTTGCGACCATGTCCCGCTACGCCTCGTTGAGGAGGTGGATGTAGATCGTTGGTTGCTGGATTGTACCCAGCTCCATCCCAGAGTCCGGATTGTCGAATCTCTTCAGCTGCAGTCGAATACACCGAGTTGTACCTTGCACTATTTTTTCCGAAGAGGGGGGATCAATCGGATGGACGCAAGCGAAGAAAGAGAGAGATGGATTTACTGGTCTAGTTTTTGTTCAGAAGAGTAGATGGACGAGTACATGATAAA
The DNA here is from genome assembly GCF_050403365.1 of Sporobolomyces koalae. Classification (NCBI taxonomy): domain Eukaryota; kingdom Fungi; phylum Basidiomycota; class Microbotryomycetes; order Sporidiobolales; family Sporidiobolaceae; genus Sporobolomyces; species Sporobolomyces koalae. The sequence goes on from NW_027481766.1 coordinate 598,576, forward strand.
GTACAGCTGTACAAACAAAGAGATGTTGGTACAATGTTTTCCTTAAAGTGAAAGGAGAGAAAGTAGAAACTTGCCTCGCACAGGGCGACAATGACAAACAACAAGCCCATGATGCCGACTTGAACCCAAGTCCACACGTTGCAGATGTCTTGACCGGTCGTGTCGGTCGCATCGGACGAGAACAAGAGCTGACATTGGTTGATTGCCGAATTGTGTTTGACGGCCGAGAGGATCACGATCGCGAGGGCGAGCAAGAGGTCCAACCCGACGAGGATCGTATTCGTGCGTGCGTACAGTTTGAACAGGGACACTTTGTCGCGGTACACTCCAAAGAACCCGACTGATTGCCATGCCGAAACGACGAGGCTGAGGGCACCGAGGACGTACGTGATGATGGTGGGAGTCGTGATGGTGATGATCGAGGGAGATGCGAAACACAGGACTCCGGTCACGAGCGAGATGATGAGGAACTGGGCGAGGATGCAGTAGATGCCTGCGTTGTCTGTTTCGCTCGAACCCTGGGTCAGTCGAGAGCAGACGCGAGCAAGAGAGCAAAAGAGAGAGCGAACAGAGGGGTACGGCGCAGCACACATAGGTGCGCGACCACATTCCCATCTTGTGTGACTGGCTCTCGTGCCGTTCAGGGCTTGGAGTGGATCAATGGGCAGATGAACGCGAGTTGAACGATGAAACGATGCGGTGCGTCCGAGTAGGATCCGACGCGCTCTTGCTTCTCTCGTGTTGGGGTCGACTGCTGCGTCCAACTGTGGCTTTCGGTGATGTCGCGCGAACGCGGGTAGCTGAGCGAGACGAGCAGATGTCGCCGAAAGATTCGCGTCTCATCTCATTCCAACTCTTGTCTCGCTTGTCCACGCTCGAGATCGACTCGTTACAGCGCGTACACGCACACGAGGCTTGTACTGCGCACAAGGGTCTAAAGCGGATCTGGATCAGGTCGGCTGTCCTCGATGGTATGTCGTCTTTTTCTTGCTGGCTCTCTTTCGCGGACCTCTCGCCCCTGACTTTGACTGGGACACTTTCAGATGCGTCTGCGCTCTAGCTCGCTGCTGAGGAGCGCGCAGACGAGACCCAGGCTGCCCTCGTCGCGACCAGCCGTCTCCTCGACTTCGTATGCAACTGTCGCGACTCGTTCCTCTCTGCGGGGTGCCTCGAGCGTCATGAGCCCGTCCCTGTTCCTGCTCCATGTCAGCTCGCTCAGCGTCGCGTCCATCTCGATCCCACTCCTCGTGCATCGTCGCCATGCCTCTTCAACTGCGACCGCTTCTCCCGATCCTGAACCAGTCCCGGCTCCGCACGAGTACCCGATCCAACAACCGTACCCGACAAAACCTCAGCTGTTGTCCCTCTCGCGTCAGCTACGCAACCTTGCACCGGCAGACGCAGCATTCACCCTTCGACAGCTTCACCTCGTCAATTCAGTCCCACGCCTCGTCCTCCCTTCGACGAAAGCACAACTCGAACAACTTTTACCCGAACGGTGGATTTGGAGATTGCCAGCAACCGCTGCGATTCATTCGATTTTGCGCATCCTCGAGGACCCAGCGCATCTAGACAAACACAAGTTGAAACTCGCACCGATCGCAATCACGATCGCACAACACGCTCTCGAATTCGATGCCATCATGTGGACTACAATCCTTGATGCGCACGACCAGGCCCACGCGATCGAGTGGGAACGCGTCTCGCTCGATCGACGCGGTCAACAGGGGGGTCGAGGTCTCGAAGAATCTCCTACCATCTTGACTCGGCTCGACACGACCGAACGGGACGAACGCGTACGGAACGAGCAATCGGGTACTGCACAGCGGGAAGAACAGCATGATGCCATCCTCAGGGGGCTGTGGGGGGAGAGGTTTGCCAAACAAGCGAGTCGCAAACAAACCCCGTTGTCATCAAAGTTGCGACATCGCAGACACGCGCGTGAACCTCTCGACACCGACGAATCGAGTTCGACTCAATTGCCGAGTCACCTCCGATCGTTCTCATCAATCCCGGCGAAAACTCTTGATCGACTCGTCGTGCATCTCTTCAAGCGACATCAATCGCGACATGAACAAGATCCCATCGAATCGCGTGAAACCATTTCGTCGACTCTTGCAGTTTCTCTCGCACTCTCGAACGTCAGGATCGCACGTTCGCGCATCGCGATTTACGAATCCTTTGTCGCTTGTCTCGACCACCATCGTCCAGATTTGGCCGCACGCTTCTTTGTCGACTACCTCGATCAAGTCGATCGAGAACAAAGTGTCGAAGCTGGACAAGCAGCCCAGAGGATGTTTCGATTGAGGTTGTCACGCGCGTTGAGACCTAACGAGGACAGAAGGTTCGATCCTGAACCTTCGAGGCAAGTATTGGCGGCAGTCGCAACCCTCACGAGAGGACTCGATCAATTGTGGACGAAATCATTGTCGTCGTCGTCGGAGAAGGCATCTCGACCGACGAATCCAGTCCTGTCGGATTTGTTGCGATTCGTCGTTGCGTTCCCGGTAGCGCCGTATCCTAATGACGTCAGGTCTGATGGGACTCCGGAACAAGACGAAAGGCGCAAACTCGCACGAGCGCACGCTCGGGTCTATCGGATGACGAAACATGTCGTACGCCGGATCCTCGAAGACTTGACCGGTCACACGATCGATCTAGGAAAAGTCAAATCACGTGTCAAGCCTCATCCATTCTCGACGAGTACTACGAGACGAGTACCTCGACTTGGATTGATCGATTTCAACACTCTGATTCACTACTCGCTCGCGAAACTGCAATCTCCCGAACTTGCCCTGTTGGTCCTCGAACAAATGACTCGACGAAGCTTGAAACCTACTGCCGCAACTCACAACATCCTCTTCTCGGTCCTGTACCCTGCTGCCACCAAAACTCGACCTGCACCTCAAACTCCTTCGTACCCTACCCTCTTGTCCGACCCTCATCGACCTCGAGACGAACGAACGATTCCAACCTTGTTGAAACACATGGTGGAAACGTCTTCGTTCGACAGTCTCGAGGAAACCGTGTTTCGAATCTTGCCCGAACTCGATCACTTGAACGAACCTCCTTCGTTACAACCTCATACCCCATTGACTCCGAGACCTCCACCGAGGGAAGGGAGGAACCCGTGGTTGTACACGACCTTGTTGTACGCGATCAGTTGTACGGGCAAGATTGGATTGGCCGAACGAGTGTTTCGGAATGCGAGGTGGGCCGCTGAACGATCTCGAGAGGAAGAAGAACCTCGATCATCCGATCAAGATGGGGTTGTTCAGGAACCGAGGAAGAGAGGATGGGTGTTGCCTCCTGCGGCATTCACGATCATGTTGAACATGTATGCAAACGAAGTTCGGAGAGGACATCAACTCGAACGTCAACGCATTGATTCAGAATTTTCGTCTTCTACCTCGAACGTTCATGTCAAAGGTTGGGGTCGACATGCACTTCGATTGTTCCTCCTTCGATCTTCAGAATCAACAAACACGACCGCACAAAATCTCATTGATCCAAAACGACCAACAGCAACTCCGAATCGATTTGGACGTACGAGCAAGTTTCGAAACACGTTGAGATCTGAAGCAGGTCCGATCGTCGCCTTGTACGAACTCGAAGGAGGGACGAAACATCCTCAAGAATTGAAGAGTTTGGAACTCGCGATGCGAGATCCTGGAACGAAATCAAGTTTGGAAACCTTGTTCCCTGGGAACCACATCTCTGATGCAGCGTTCGAGCATGACGACGATGGATGGACAACACGGGGACAAAAGACGAGGAAAGATGAGAAGCAAGAGAGAAACAGGATCAGGAGTCAAACGGATCGCAATAGAACTAGAATCAGGAAACTCTTGATGAGGCACGAGTAAACCACCTTTCATACCTTGACTGTATCATCATTGTTTTTGTTTTTCCGAATCACGTGTTGTTGACATGAAAAGAATCCTTTGCACTTTGCAATTCCTCGATCTTTTCGCTGCTTCGACGTTCTCTTGAGATCAAGCGAGCACTGTGGATTCTCTCTGGCTAGTATGGTATCGGTTTACAAACTGAAAAAAGAAGAAACAGAAGAAAAGAGTAAAACTTCGACACAGACAGGTGATACAGGTTACAGAAAAACGGCAGTAAAGCAAAGTGTCTCGACGAGGACTAAGAAGAAAGAGTGTGGTCGAAAAAGAAAGAAGAAGAGGAAAAGAATATGGACTAAGCGAAAAAGACAAAGGCTTCCTTCAAGTTGCTTCGACCTCGTCTCGATGCGATTCTTCTTTTGATGAAGGGGATGAAGTCGGGAGATTGTCTTCGAAATCGAGTCGATGGAGGTAGTTTTCGGGCACCAACCCGACTTCATCCGTCAGTACCCCATCGACTATCCTTCCTGCTTGAACCTGTTTCAATAACCGTTTTTGCATCAGATTTCCATTCCCCTCACTGGAATAAAATTTACTTGGGAAAAGAGATGGAGAAAAACTGACCCAACCTGCACACTGCCGTTCAAACACGCTGACCCATTCTCCAACACTCAACTTCATCTCGGTTTCGAGTTCTGGCAAAAACTCGTACACAGCCTGGTACACCCCGGGGACAAATTCTCCGAGACCCAACTCGTGTTCAATCTCTTGTTCGTGTTGACCATTCGAGTAGTACAACCGATCGTCTTGATCGTATTCGTGTCTCCTTCCATGAGGGTCGTGTTCATCGTCATCGTCGTAGTCGGCATCGTGAAAAGAGTACCCGGAAGGTCCTCCCCTGTAGTCGTCACGTCCTCCAGTCGAAGACGAGGCTGGAGATGAGTTTGGGAAATCTGTCGAATGCGATGTCACGAATCCCCACGAAACTATAATCCCAGTGCATCACACAAAGTCAGCGAGATCTCAATATGGATACATGAAAAAGTCGAGACGAGCAACGTACAGGAACCATTCGGTTGATGACTTTGATCGATCGGTGAACCCAATCCCAACCCTTGTCGCCTCTCGTCTTCTTCCTCGTCTTCGTCCGTCCCGTCATGCCTCGCATAGTACCGATTGCTATTGCGACTACTCCCCCCTCTCCGAAACCTGCCCCCTGCCTCTTCGTCTGGATGAGGGAGTCCCAAATGTCTCGGATCGGATTCTGGGTAGGCCCAATCCCGTACAACGACGGGGACATCCCAAGGATCAATCTCTTCAGGAGTTTCGGTATCGAGTTGACCAGTCGTGCTACTCGATTCACGGCGAGACGAGTCGAGTCGAGGTGAAGGTTTCAGGTTGTTCGAACTATTCCGTCGAGAGGGTCCCAAGGGACTTGGAGGCATTCTCGACATGCCGTGACCGTGCTCAAACAGTTCATTCCCACCAGCCATGCCGTCTACGAGTCGGGGTGACGCGAGCCCGGTTGAAGACGCGACCGAGAGTCGTTTCGAGTCGTGCAAAGGAGGCGAGAACATTGGGGATGAAGGGGACCGAGTCGAGTACGTCGACTGTCTCCTCGAAGTCGAATGAGCCCGCGATGAAGGTCTCGACGTCGGTCTCGGTGGTACGGCAGGTGATGTCGGGGTTGGGAGTGATCCTGCCGACGGGTTCGAATCGAGGGACGGAGTCGTCATGTCGAGCTTGGGAGGTTTCGGTCGTTCCTTTGCGCGTGCAATTCGTTCGTCGAGTTTCTCGACGAGGGCGGCGGTGTCGCCTTCGGTAACTGGAGGGGGTCTCAGCGTCGAGGCGGGAGAAGGGTACGCCGCTTCCGGCGCGAGGTCCGAATTGGACTGGCACGCCGAATCGAGAAAGTCTGCAGGGATCGCAGTCTTGGACAAATGCGAGAAGTGCTGACTCGCGTCTGGCGTCGAATCGGTCGATGCGTCGGCTAAGGGAGATCGGGGAGGTGTCGGGGTCGAGAGCGAGTCTTGTGGTGGTTCGTTCGACTGCTCTGCTGCTGTCTCCGATTCCGATTCGGTAGAGGCTGTGGCTCGAAAGAAAGGTATACGTCAGGAGGGGTCGATCAAAGCGAGTTGCTCGAGGAGGACAAGCAGCGTCGAGTTGGCCCATTTCGGTCGCTGCCATTCCGCGAGCACATGACATCTATATGTCTCTCGAGCTCGTCCAACCGACCCTGTCGAGCGAGACGAACGGAGGAGGAGGCTGACTGACCTGGTTCCCCACTCGCCGCTTCAGTCTCGCTTCGGCGTTTCCCAGCCTTGCCCTCGGGCTGGTCCTCGCGTTCGGTCATGCTCGGATCTTGTGTGTCCTCGGCTAGTGGTGATTCGCTCGATCGAGGTGTCGGGAGAGATGTAGTCGCGGAGGCGGGATGAGACTCATCAGGCGCGCTCTTGAACGACGGGTCTGCCACGGGTTCGGCCAGCTGCGATTCACTCGTTCCTACATCGCTGGCCCGCCTACTCATTGTCGCGTCGACCGGTGTTGATTCGCGATGGGAGGTTTAATCGGCGATGATTACAAATCGCAATTCATTACAGCGATTGCACAGGGCTCTATAAGTGACACAAATCACATAAGTAATTAATGTAGGTAATTCATATCACGTATGTATCACCACAGCAAGAAAACCTCGCCGACTACGTGTCATCGAAAAGGTTCTAATATCGAGCCTTCACGCCTGGAGGGGAGGAACCTTGGCTTAGCAAGAGTCCACGTTCGCAACAGGAGGGGACGAAATGCGCGCGTTTCCCGTCCTTCTCAATTCTTCGCAGGCATGGTATCGATTCGGCTCAAGTTCAGGGATGGTCAGCTGAATGTTAGACTGCTATCGGCAACTCGAGGCGGGAGGAGGGGAACAGGCTGCACGAGCGAGGAACATTGATGTCAACTGTAGCGTCATTCGCATCCTCTCGAGCAGTCGAGCGCATATTTGATGAGCTATCTATTTTCGCTACGCTGCGGTAGCTGAGAAGCCGAAGTAAAGCAATGGGCCCATCGCAGCTGGTTTCGCTGTTTAAGCTCATCGACTCGGCTCATCTTTTTCTCGCTTCGTTGAATCGCTGGCACTGGACGAATCTACGTCAGCTACGAGCAAACCGATTCGACTCTGCCTCTCGCGGACGAGAAGCTTCGCGATCAAAGCCAGTCTCGGGACGAAACCAACTATAATTGACTGATACTACAACTAGAAGAACGGAACACACTACGCCCCCAACATCGCACTCGCTACTTTTCGCTCATCCTCGCGATCTTCGCCTCAAGCTCAGCTATCTTTGCGAGTTTTGCCTCGTTTTCCGCATCTTTTGCTGCCTCAAGCTCAGCCAACTTTGCAAGTTTTGCCTCGTTTTCCGCATCTTTTGCTGCTGCCGCCTGTTCCATCAGTAAAAGCTTCTGCTCCATCTCTTGGGTTTTTCGACGCCACTCGAGCGCATCCGCGGCAGCAGCACGTCGGATTTCGGTCATTCGAGTGGAAATGAGATCGTGGAATTCGGTTCCAAGTTTGAACAGATGGGGTCGGTCCGAGTCTCGGAGTACAGGCGAAAGGTACACGATGTCGAAATCGTCGTCTGTCTGATGGAAAGAGGTTCGATCTCGCTCGTCGATATCCGAGACCGCAAGAAAGATTGCACGGTTGGTTTGAGTAGCGTACTTGGCGAGCTACAATGTCAAAGAAAAGCAGTCGGTTACATTGCGAAACAGACAAGGTCAGAACGAGACTCGAACCGAACCGAAACAGAACGAGACAGAATCACTCACATCGTGGATTATGTTGAAAATATACTCGGTCAAAACTCGGTGACGAGCCGCGCCGTCGGTAACGTACTCGTAATGCGCGTCAACAAACTCGTCAGTCGAGTGAAGATTGCCTGTGCAAGGGAAAATCCGAACATGAGTTCTCGAATCGAAAGGGCACTACAGAAGAGCGTGACAGCTTACCGAATATAGCTCGTCTCTGCTGAGCATCGAGTTGAGGAATTTTCTTGATGGTACCCTTCGGTAGCTTTTTCGACTTCTTTTCCTCGGAATTGACGGCGGAAGGCGCAACAGCACCATTCGACGGAGGCTGCTGCATCGCCACCTCGTCCATTTGCTCTCCATTCGATCTACTCTCTTCTCCTTCTTGTTCTCCTCCATAATTGAACTGGTGCTGAGGAGGTAGTTGTTGGGCGGAGGTCGAGGCGACGGGAGCGTAGGGCGAATAGGAGTTGTACGAGGGCGATTGTTGGAAAGCGGCAGGATGATGGGGTGAGATTTGAGACCGAGATTGACCAGCTCCTCCTCCAATGTAGGTTTCCTTGTGTTGCGGATGAGTCGGCGGCATGGAAACTACAGGGTTCAAACCAAGTCAGTTCTCGTAGGAATCATTTGAGAAACGTGAGAGTGAACTAACGCCGAGAGAGATCCGGGTTCCCGGCTTGAACTTGATTGTCATGCTGTGATGGTAAAGCAGGAAAGTTTGACGACCGAGAGGCTTCTATTTGAAGGACTTTGAGGTTTGTTGAGCAAGCTGATTTTTCGTGTGAATATGAAAGGAATGCCGGCTCACGAAACTGAGGTACCCGCGCGGGGGGAGCTGACTGTTGCTCGTGTTGTGTTGAAGGCTCAGATGGTCGAGGTTGAATTGGTCGAGGTTGAATGTCTGCTGAAGGTACCGAAGGACAGCGGCTCGGAGTTGCGAATGCTTCGAAAGGAGCTCAAAAAGCGGTACCTCGGAAGCGTGGGTCACGAGATCCTTGTGCATCTTGAGATACTGGTCGCGCGCTGGAGGATCGTCCAGCTGGAGGATCGGGAAGTGGGGAAGCAGAAGAGGAGGCAGCAGGTTGAGGTACAGCCTTACGAGCTCGCTTCTTGGTCGGGGGCATGACAAAAGTATCACTGGGGTTGCTTGGCTTGTAGAGGTGCACAGCTGGACGTGGTTTGCGGTAGAGAGCGAGCGGTGGAGGAGCACTACGGATCGCTGGAGGTAGTCCACGATCGTGCCCTGAGGGTGTGAGGTGGTCGAGAAGCGACCCATTCGACTGCTGAGGGTCCATTTCTGGAGCTACAAGGCGACAAGAAGAGGTATGGAGGAACGAGAGCGAGTCGCAGAGCTCTCAACAGAAGAATTGAGTTTTGCAAAGATCCCATTAGCCGAACGTGGAAAGACGTGCTTTGCAAAGGACTTCGAGTTACTGAAAAGTCCCTGTACACGTTTAATTTGTACGCCGAGAGGTTTGCTACACAACGTCCCGAGGTAGCCTTCTTAACGTCTGTCTGAAATTCCACTCCCTGATGCTGCCACTTTCCAACAATCGCTCACGTATGACTCCTACTTGCCCTAGACGCCCCAGGCCTCGATCTCGGCCCAACAACGACCTCCTCAGTACCAAGCCTTCCCCCATCAGCAGCTTCTTCCGAAGCAGCAGTTCCATCCGAACCAGTCTCTGTCTTCGGAGTCCCGCGTTAACTACTTGGCGAATGCGACTAACAACTATGTACTTGGCGAATGCGACTAACAACTATGTACTTGGCGAATGCGACTAACAACTATGTACTTGGCGAATGCTTCGAGCCGAAGGGATGTCGGTAATAACCCCTACCCTCTATCTCCTCCACTTCCTTCTTCACTTTCCTCCTTTACACCACTTCAGACTCACGGTGCAGCTGCTCCCCCTCCTTGAGATCTTCCAGAAGGCGACAATGACGCTTTCAACCATGGAGGAGAACAAGAAGGAGAGGAGAGTAGATCGAATGGAGAGCAAATGGACGAGGTGGAGATGCAGCAGCCTAAGATCTCGAGGAGGGGGAGCAGCTGCACCGTGCGGCTAAAGTGGTGTAAACGAGGAAAGTGAAGAAGAAAGTGGGAGAGATAGAGGGTAGGGGTTACCGACATCCCTTCGGCTCGAAGCATTCGCCAAGTACATAGTTGTTAGTCGCATTCGCCAAGTAGTTAACGTGGGACTCCGAAGACAAAGACTGGTTCGGATGGAACTGCTGCTTCGGAAGAAGCTGCCGATGGGGGATAACTCGGTGTTGAGGAGGTTATTGTTGGCCTGAGGTCGAGGCATGCGGCGTGTAGGGCGAGGGGTAGGAGTCGTACGAGGGTGATTGTTGGAAAGCGGCAGGATGATGGGGTGAGGTTTGAGATTGAGGTTGACCAGCTCCTCCTCCATCGCGGGTGAAGGGAGCAAGCGAGAAGGGGTCAGCGAGAAGGGCTCAGAATTAGGCAAATGAGACGTCAGAATACGTACCCTGTTCATGTTGAGTTCTGACAGGAGCCATGCAAGACGAAGGCGCGAAGACAGAGACCATGGATGAAGAAGGGAACGGGCCGCGGGAAAAAAGCAAACAAAGAGTGAACGTCGAGGCGTTCGGAGAGCACGCCCGAAGGGAAACCTGGAAGAAAGGCGACAGAGTTGCTTTGATTTGTCGAACGTGTCCAGGTTGAAAGCGAACGCGCAGACGTTCAATTTTGAGCCTGGACAATTTCTCTTACGCCGTCGCGTACTCAATTTTGACGGTTGTTTACTAGAAAAGTAGCTTCTCGACCAGCGGTTCTGACCAGTGAGCGCACGCACTCGCCATTCAGCAGTAACGAGCAAAGCTAGTCAGACGCTCGGACAGACATGTTCCGCAAACTCCGCGGACATCGGGTACATTCTTTTCTCAGCTTAGCAACAAGCAAGGTTCCTATGAGAATCCCTAGTACATAAGCTAGTATTCGATAGCATGGGCGGCAATTGCGAGAATTACGTGTCGCGGCTCGCCAGCCACGCCGGATATTCACCGGCGCCGACGCCTGCTTAATCCGGCGAGTCCTGCGCGCGGCCTTCTTCCTCGATCGAGAAAGAGCAATGTGCGAGACACGGTCCACCGCGGTGCTCTCGAACTCGTAATCTGCGCTCGTACAACCCATATAGGGAAAGGGCAAAAGTACAGGTTCACTCGCCCGCCAGAACGAAGCTCTTTGTCCGCCCTCTCTGCTCCCACCACCTGCCTCTGCTGTGGACAGCTGCCCTCCGCACGCCTCGACTCCTCGACGACGTAGCTGAGCCGTCGCGTGAACCGGGTCCTGCAGCAGGAAACAACACATCTGCCTTGACGTAACCTTCTCGCCCGGCTCTAAAGCTCTCGATACCGCTACCAGCACTCTTCCACTCGTTCAGACTACCACACTCCTTTCACAACTCGCCATGCCCTCCCCGAAACAGTACAACAAGCGGCCGAAGAACCCGCCCCGGCCGTCGTCGCTCCAGACTTTCTCGACCGACTCGGCGGCATCGTTCCGCTCCTCGATCCCGGTCGCACCTGGATCGGCTGCAGCGACTCCTCCTCCCGCCGGCGTCGCCGGGGCTCAGTTCCGCCCGTCGACTCCGACCAACTCGTCCGACTCGCCTCCCTCGCCCCGCACGTCCCCTACCGCTACCGGCTCGTCGAGGTCCCGTACCTCGTTCCGCAAGCCCGTTCCGACGTTCGACTCTCAGGGCGAAGCACCTTCGCCCAAGACGATCCCGTCTGCCGCCTCGTCTACCATCAAAGCGAAGCCCCGCTTGACCAACCCGAACCCGTTCGCCGTACCCGCCGTCAGTACCATACCCGAATCGGACAACAGCAGCAACAACAACAACAACACCCCCACCAGCCATGGAAAACCGGCGGCAATCGAGATTTCGAGCGCTGGTCGCAAATCTCCAGATGAACTGTCCCCGACCTCGGCCGCGCCTTTCGAGCGCAAGGCGTCCCCTGACAAGAGCCCGCTGCCTTCGCCCACGCTACACTCGCCGTCTGCCGATGACGAAGGCGACGACGAGTTTGCAACGCTCAACTTCAACCGCCGCCCGTCTCAGTTCGATCCGATTGCCCCCTCGTTCCACCATCACGCCGGGGGACCGCTCGTCCCTTCTTCGAGCGGATCCCGTTCCCTCGTACCGAAATCGATTTCGACGAAACCGGTTCCGGGAATTCCCGCGCCCGGACCCTCCCCGACCGACCGCTCGGGACTGCACCATCGCAAAACGTCGTCAGGTCACGTACGACAACAGTCCATCTCGCTCTCGTCTCCGTTCCCTTCGACGCAAGCGTCTCCCGTCGCTGGCTCGCCGAGGAGTTTGCTCCCTTCGCACGCTCAACACCCCGACTCGAGGAAGATCTTGCCCCTTCAACCGGCGGCAACTTCGGCGATCCCTTCGAGGACGCGAGCTCCTCTCGACACGTTCGCGAGTGTCGAGATGCTGCAGGGTCAGCGCGAAGCGTCCGACAAGAAGCGCGGGACCGAAGTGTTTGGTCCGGCCGGTTACGAGGGTCGAGCGCATTCGATTCACGAGAACTCGGGGTTGCCCGTAAGTCTCAACTTTAGATGAATAGCATGTCGAATGGACCCTGAGAACTGATCAAATTGATTAAATCTGAAACAGGCTTACTCGCGTCACCAAGACCATCTCTCGAACCTCCACGCTGCGAGGAACCCTGCCCTCGCTCAACAACACCCTTCGACCCTGCCTGGTGGTGGACTTGGACCTGCGATCCCTCCCCTCGTGCACGACTTTGACCCGGCCAGCATTGCGAGTCAACTACGCGAGCACGATCTCCGGCGAGGTAGCGAAGATGCTCGAGGCGAAGTAAGTTGAACCCCTAGACTCAGTTTCTCGGGTCAGGCCATATACTGATCAAGAGCTTGTGTATCATAGTGGTCTCGAAGGTTCTCGGGATCATCGTCAGACGATGCGCTCTCGCCCAAAACGGCCGACTTTGGAGGCATGTCGGTCCCGACTATGGACATTGGCGGAGCGAGTCTCAACCCCCAATTCTCGTTCCCGGCCCGCCCTGGATCGTCCACGTCGTCGTTCCCTTCGTACGCGTACGACTCTCACAACCAGGATCAAAAGGAACTCTTGACCTCTGCGTTCGACGACGACGATGTCCAGAAGAAAATCACGAAGAAATCGAAACTGTTCAAATCGTTTGGCGGTTCGAACAAGCAGCAACAAGAGACGATGGCGAGTGTGTGGGCGACCGAGAACTTGGGTCCGACCAGTCACCCGTTCTCACTCGCGCCAAGACCTTCGATCGTCGCGCTGCCCGTGTACCCTCCCACCTCGGCCAACTCGGCCAACTCGGTCACGGGCAAGTTCAAGAAAGCCGGTGCCAAAGTATCGATCTTGACTGCCCTGCTCAGCACCGCCGCGACTGGAGTGTACCTCGCGTTCCGATACCAGCAGCTGTTGAGCGTCGAGAGAAAGATGCCGAATGTCTTCGTCGGCGGGTGGGCGTTCCTGGCGCTCGAAACCATCGTCGCTGCCATGATTTGTAAGTGTTTCTTGGCCTCACCTGCTCCGAACCTCGTCAATTGACGAGACGTGCTTGCTTTTCTCAGCGATCCACACTATCTTTACCGTCTTCACGTACAAGCCGAAAGGCTCCGCTCCCAAGCTCAGGCTGCGAGGAGACCAGAACTTGCCCTCGGTGGACGTGTTTATCGTTTCGTCTGGTCAAGCCGATCAAACCGTTCGTTCTCCGTTCCTTCATTTCCTGTTCCTTGCAATACCCAAAGCTCACGTTGTCGGCGTAAATCTCGCAGGTATTCGATTGCGCTGTCGCTGCTGCATCGATGGATTACCCTGCCCACCGATTCCGCGTTATGGTGCTTGACCCCACTTGCTCCTCTTCGCTCTCGACCTCGCTCGCCAAACACGCCGCGTCCCAGGCGTGCCCTCACCTTTCGTACCACCGACGAGAGCTCAACGTGTCCCCATTGTCGTCCAGGGACGAGAAGAGCGCGAGCAAGAAGCAACTCCTCCTGTCCCCCAACGCTGCTCATCCTCCGAAGGAGAAGAAGGACCGATTCGACAACAAGGCCAACTCGATCAATTTCGGTATGCAAGAAGCGAGCACGTTTGGAATGAAAGGACCTGCAGATTACATTGCGGTCTTTGATGCCGATGTGAGCATCCGATTCCCTCCTGTCCTTATGTTTCCACTACTTTGCTAATGAACGATTCTGTCCGATGTGCAGATGATTCCCGAACGGAATTACCTTCGAGCTGTCCTTCCCTCGATCTTGAGAGACGACAAAGTTGCGTTGGTCAAGACCCGTCACGGCTTCATCAACCTGCCGCACAAGCTCAATCAACCAACTGGCACGATGATGAATGCTGCCGAGACTGATGCGTGCGTCTCCCCTGCTAAACCCGTATCGCGTCGAGACATGTCTAACGACGTTTCTGTCGCTTGATTCAGTGACACTCGTTCTGGCTTCCTTCTCCGCCGCAACGCCTTGAACAAGATCGGAGGGTTTCCTGCCGATTCGTGGATCCACGACGGGCAAGCCGAAGCGCTTTTGCTCGGACGTGGCTACCGCGTCGCTCAGGTCGAGGAGGTCTTGCAGTGGGGTATGGCGAAACCTACCTACACAGCTCAGGTCAACTTCATGAGTGTCAACCGCTTGGGACCGCTTCGAACGGCTTCGCGTTTGGGATGGTTCCTCTCCGGAGACAAGGTCAAACTCATGGTCAGTTCTTTCGGCGTTGGTTCACCGTCGTCATATGTGTTCTGCGGAGCTGATTCGAAGGATTCGATATTCACGTGCAGCCGTGGAGCGCCCGCATCAAGGCGATCGGCAAGGCTTTGCTCCCTATCTTCAGTCTCCTGGTTGTTCTGTTGGCCTATGTCTACCCCTTCATGTTCTCATTCGGAGGTGTACGTGATGCTCGATTCGTTTTGCGGTGTGCAAGTTGCCGATAACTGACCTTGATCGCACTTCACAGATCTTGGTGCTTACGCCGAATCTTCGTGAACTCAACAAGCTCCTGCAAGCAACTCTCGTCATGATCGTGCTGCAGCGCCTTCACGAACTCGTCTGGGCCTGGTCGACCGGACTTCATTCCCCTCGTCGCGCATTCCAATCCTGGATCTTCTCGGCGCCATACAACGCGTTCGCGATCCTGCGTCTCATCCTGCCTCGTCAACTCGGTGGATACGCTCGTGGTACCGATCTCGACATCAACGAGACGATCGCTGTACCTCAGCGTCAAGTGTGGTGGAAGCGCCTGATCTGGTTCGCGTGCGATCCCCATGCTGGTACCATGTTTGCGTTCTGCGCCGCAGTTGGAGTCGCAATCTGGCGTATCGTCAAGGACTACGAGCGAGGCACTGTCGACAGTCACCAGACTGCCTGTAGGTTCTTGATTCCTTCGTCCCTCGCTTGCGTCTAATTCAGCTTACTAACAAGAGTTCCATCGATTTACAGTGACCGTCTTGCTCACCGTTGCTTGGCCGAGTCTGTTGTGGCTGGAATTCGTCTTTGCCGCTTTCGTGCCGTTGTAAGCATGCCTTCTCTCCCCTCTAGCAATAAATGTATGACTGGAAGCTTACGAGAAACGATCGTCCCTCCAACCAGTGTGTGCCTCTTGTTCCCTTCCCGACTCTTGACCGAACCTCGCGAGTCATTCCTGATTCGAGACCACTACTCTTCGGTCGCTCGTCCGAAACATCACTTCAAAACTGCACCTCCGTTCAAGGTGTACCGAGCGCCCGAGTTCATCGTCGGAGTGTTCATCGTCGCGTGGGCAACCGTATGTGTCTGCGTCGGAGAACTCACCGATGTTCTCGCTTGATCGGGTCAACGTTCTCGATTCCCCCGTTTCTCTCTCCCCTTCTCTCAGTTCTCAAACTCTCCCCCTCTTGTAGCCGCTAGTATTCGTTCTAATCGTCCCTGTCTCTCCTCAACGTCTCTCTCGATGCTCTCCTTTTCGTGTGTTTTCATCTCAGGACATATCGATATCGTGTTTTTTCGGTTCTTCATTCTTGTAGCCATTCCGTTTCTACCCCCTGTGAAAAGCCGATTTCATTTCTCTCTCGATAGCATCATGAGAAAATGATACAATGCATGGGAAGACCCTAAAATCATATTCCCCCTACTCGAGTTCCATTCGGTAATTGTAGCCCTTGTTGTGGACAAGCGATGACGGGTAATCCTCGTACATCGAGATTGTCGAGGTTGAAATCGGTTCCAGCCCAAAACGGAGTTTGCCCTCGAACCTTCCAAGCGTGTTTCGTCAATTCCACCACTGCGTTCCCACTTCCGACCTCGGCCGAAGATAAGGGGCTGGAGGGATCTGAAGGGTAGTGTAGCGTGTACCCGTCGTCGTGTTGAACGTAAGCGCAACATGTATCGTCTCGACCAAACAAAGACCAATACAAATCTCCCACGACAGATGATTCAGATGAAGATGAGGCGGTTTCGAGTTTCGAGAGAGAAGACATGAAGGTTGAGATCGGAGTTGGTAAGAAAGTGTAGATGATTCCGAACAGGGGGAGCGCGAGGAGGAGAATGAAAATCGAGACGGTCCAGCGATTGATTCGAAAAGTTCGATCGATGAGTTTGTCAGGTCTTCGTGGGCGAGCATAGACAGGGGTGGCAGAGTCGAGGATTGAGAGAGTCGTTGTCGAGATGGATCGGTCGATCGCTGAAGGCTTCATCTGGGAGTCTTCGAGAGGGGTCAATGCTGTCGAGTCTCCCTCCATGCGATCATACTGTCCATTATTTGGTCTTTGTTTGACCCGTCGTCCCCTCCTGCGGCAACACGCGCACGTTGCACAGTTCCTCAACGAGAATGTCCACGGCCACCAACGCTTTGGCATGAACCACACGGATAGTGCAACGCATGCTGGCAGTAGCAAGACAAAGTACCCCCATCTGTACCGGAGGTAGTACTGATTTGTCCAGTCGTACTCTCCTGCCAGCATGGGTTTGCCTGCCAAATGAGCGACTTTGGCCGAGGAGGAGAGTCGGGATCGATACGTCGGATAGAAATGATCAGAGCTTTGTCACGAGCGTCCGAGTGTGAGTAAGCGCATCGATAGACGGGGATCGAATCAAACGTGTACGTACTGTAGATCGACCGTGGAGATCGAAAGTTCGTCGTGTCTGACCCCGTAACTTCCACTCATGACGAGCGTCTGGGGAGCGAGCTCTTTCAAAAAGGCCGAGATTGCTGTGGTCCATTCGACTGGAGGAGGGTAGGCCTTCCCTGTGTAACCTCCCAGCTCGTTTCCGGTCTCGAACGCAAGGATGGTGGGATCTGTCGCCAACGAGAGCTGGCCCCGAAGGACAAAACGAGCCAAGTCAATTGACGATGTGAGAGATCAAGTAAACATGGCCTCACGTTCGTGTATGGCGACGTGTGCGACAACAGAGTCGCAATGTAGCGTCTAAAGTCCTGATAGACGTCGCTGTTGAGATCGTAGAAAGGTGCAAAATCCGTCGAGGACAGATTCCGCCATCGCAAAAACGTGGGAATGCCTGCGCAGAGCGGACTCTCTCATGTGTCAGAGCGGTTTGAAAGCATTTACATTCAAGAAAGACCAGGCTCACCCCCATGGTAGTAATCATACTGGTCCGTTAGCGGGATCACGAGACGCAAATCGTACCTAGCCGGGCGAGAGTGCAAATTCGCATCAGCTCTACATGCGATCGTCGTGAAGCTCTTTAGTTGTGCGTCCTTACGATTTTGCCGCAAATACTGCAAAGTCGATTGCGTCCCAGGCGCCGGAGCCTTCGGGCTTGAACGTGTTGAGCGCGTTCTCGACCGAGAGGCCCGTTCCAAACGAGACGCCGAGTGATGTAGACCGAATCGTTGCTGTCTCGTCAACAGCAGATGAGTTTCAGATCCGGTTTGTAGTCGGGTTCAGTAGCTAAGAAACGCACTGGCGCCCATGGCTTTTGCGACTGCCATGATTTCGAGCACTCGAGATTTCGACGGATAGCTTGGATTCGGATTCACATTCTCGTCGAGACCAAGCCAGTAGATGTTGGGGCCCTGGACGGGAAATTCGTTTCCGTCCACCTCGAGTCGCGCTCGATTCCGCTTGACATAAGAAGTCGGAGTCGCAGACGAGGCTTGGGTGGCAGCTGACAGTGTATACCGCGCTGCTGTGCTGGTTGGTGTCGCCAAACAGCTGCGCGACCGAGCAGTACGGATTAGCAGCGAACAGGTGGGGCGCGAATCGAAATCGAGGCGATGCAGCGTGCTACTCACGCAGACCCTGCCATTGTTCGTCCGGGCAGGGAAGCTAGAGGATTGCGACTGTCCTCTTCACGTCTGATCGAAGCTCTGAGATGTTTGACAAGAAAGATGGTACATTTCTCTCATCTTGAAGGTACCCTCTCGCATCTCGTTCTATCTGAGCTTCTTGCAGTCTAAACAGCTCGATGCGTCTATGTTCCATATATTACAGCATGGGCTGCCCCGAAACGATCGCTTTGGACGGCACTCTGCGTTCTCTTCCACTTCGACCTTTCCGCTTGAGCGACGCCCGAGTGCGCGTTCGCAGCGCCTGTGAATCATCAGATTTGCCAAGCGACAAATTGACGGGATCACCGGTTCCTGAGGGGAAGCAAGAACTCGGCACGCGGACGTCGGAATGACGTAGGTATTCGCTCTCGCTTTCCATTTGTTGCCTCAGCAAAAAGTGGAGCCGCCGTGGGTTCCCGTGGTTGCGTAGTCTAACCCCGGCCGGGACTGCAACTTGTTCTCCTCTCCTTCACTGCCTTCGAAATCTCCTCGATTTGGTCTCGGAGTCTCACAATGCCGAAGCCGCAGCTGTTTCTTCCAGCGACGATCCTTGCCAGTGTGCAGCTGGTGACAATCGCATTGGCTGGATCAGCTCCTGACTGGACGCTCTCGACAAGCGACCTGAACCGCACTTCATGGGAGCGACAGCCATTCGTTGCGAACGGCTATATCGGTCAACGAGTCCCTGCCGGTGCGTCGTCCCTTTCGACCTAATATAATATGTATTGGCGTTGCGAGCTGAACCATTCGAGTCGGTCAGAGGGTATGGGATACCGTCAAGTCGAGCCAGTGCTGCTTGACGGGGACAAGAGTCAGGGGACCAACGGATGGCCCCTGTTCGACCCACGCTTCACAGCAGCAATGGTTGCAGGATTCTACGACTCGCAACCGACAACGATTGGAACCAACTTTGTGAGCTTTGGTTGACTCCAGAAACAAGTTCGATTCACTCTGTCTTTTGTGCTCATGATGTTGAAAAACTAGCCTCAAACGGGTGGCGAACAACCCATTTCGACACTTCCAACCTGGTCATCCCTGTACCTCACGGTCAACAACCAAACTTATGACATTTCGACCAGCGACTCTGCAATCTCGAATTGGACTCAATCCCTCTCGATCCAGGATGGCGTCGTACAGACCTCGCTCGAATGGACTCCACAAGGTACCAACCATTCGATCAATCTCAAATACACCTTGTTTGCGCACCGAGTGCTGCCAAACTTGGGCGTCGTTCGTCTCGACGTTTCCGGCATCGCAAATGACTCTGTTGTGGCCGTGACAGACGTTCTCGATGTGAGCCCCATCTCCTTCGTTGAGAGCACCTGGAGCACGAGAAACTCATTCGAGGCTCTTCTACAATTTGTGCAGGGCGTCGGTGCTTGGAGGACCGACTTTGTCGACTCTGGCATCAACGGAACCAACACGATCTTTACCGCCGTGCGTCCACAGGGGATCAGCAATGTGACCGCGTACGAGGTGTCCGTGCTCGACTTTCTCGATTCTCCCGTCAAGTACACGACCGACAATGGCACTTCTTGCTACCCCGCGCTCTCGACCAACGCTTCGACGGTTGCGCAATGCTACCGTCTCTTGTCAGTCCCAACGTCTGGCTCGTTTTCGGCGGTCAAGTACGTCGGTATCGCCTCGAGTGATGCATTCAATGGCACAGAAGCAGCAACTGCTTCCAGAGCTGCGCAAAAAGCCAACTCGACTGGGTACTCGTCCTTGCTCGAGAGTCATCAGCAGGCCTGGAAGAACATCTGGAACGACTCTGACATCGTAATCCCGCAAGATGGATTGGAAGAATTGCAATTCGCGACTCGAGCGAGTCTCTTTTATCTGCTCAGTAACGTGCGACCCGGAAATGAGTCGACCGGCCTCGGCGACAATTCAATCGCACCAGCAGGTCTCACATCCGACTCTTATGCCGGTGCGTGTTGAAAATTCTCGTCACTTGAGCGACACTTACGAGTTGATTCGGAATCAGGCCAAATCTTTTGGGACGCGGACACTTGGATGTTCCCCTCTCTCCTTGCCCTACAGCCCGAGTATGCCGAGTCGATTGTCGACTTCCGCTACCGTCAGCTCGGCGCGGCCAAGGAGAACGCGCAACAGTTCAACCTGAGCGGCGCTTTGTATCCGTGGACGGCGGCTCGCTTCGGGAACTGCACCGGCGTAGGACCATGCCACGACTACGAGTACCATTTGAACGCAGACATTGCGCTCGCCGTGACGGATTACTACTCGCAAACGCAAAACAAGACGTGGCTCGCCGAGAAAGGTTGGCCACTCGTCGAAGCGATCTCGGACATGTTTGCGACCTTTGTCGTGTACGACAATTCGACTGGACAGTACTCGACCTACAACGAGACCTCTCCCGACGAGTACTCGAACCACAAGAATAACAGTGCCATGACGAACGGGGCGATCGCCGTCACGCTCCGAAACGCCCAAGCTCTCGCCCAGGTACTCGGCAAGGAGACTCCGTCGAACTGGACCGACATTGCAAACAACATCACGATCCTCGTCGATTCTTCCAGCGACATCATCCTCGAATTTGATGGCTTCAACGGAACGACGGCGGTGAAACAAGCTGATGTACGCCCCGTGTTCAAAATCTTCCGCGGTCTCTCAAGCTTGTTTGGCGCTGAACCTGTTCATCCTTGCAGGTCGTTCTCCTCACCTACCCCTACCAATATGAGCTGTCCAAGACGAGGGCATTGCTCGCTCTTGACTATTACTCGCTTGCGACATCTCCAAACGGACCAGGGATGACTCGCTCAGTCTTTTCGTGAGTTGCCACCCAAGAAGGGAATAGATTGTGTAATGACACTGACCTTCGATCGCGTCGATGCCAGGATCGACGCTGCCGAGCTCTCCCCAGTTGGATGTGCCACCTGGACCTACCTTCTCGGCTCGGCGCAACCGTACTCTCGAGCGCCTTACTACCAGTTCTCTGAGCAGACCAACGATGTCTATGCTGACAACGGCGGCACAAACCCTGCCTACACGTTCCTCACTGGCCATGGCGGATTCCTTCAGACGCTCACGCACGGTTTCACTGGCTTCCGGTCGAGGATCGATCGCATGTATCTCGATCCGCTCTTGCCTCCGCAACTCGAAGAGTACACCTTGAAGGGGTTCAAATGGGGCGGAAGCTCGTTCGACATCCGACTCGCAACGAGCAACACCACCATCAAACACACGTCTGGCAATTCGACAGTCAAAATCGAAGTCTCGTCACAGAACGTCAAAGGTGGCAATTAGCGAGTCATGAATCCCCCCCATATTCCTAAAATGTCTTTGCAGCTAACAAGCTCGAAAACTCGATTTTCAGTACACTCGATGTTGGCGAAACGCTGACCATTCCCACTTCGGCTACAAACGGAACGCTCGTCGCGGGCAACCTGGCACAATGCGTTCGCGTCTTGTCAAACGACACTTCGTTTGAGAACCGGAACGAGTACATCGTTCCAGGTGAATACGCACTCGCAGCTGTCGACGGTGCAAACGCTGTAAGTTTTTTTTTTTTGGCTTTCCATTCGCTCTCGGGCGAACTTGCGCGATTTTCTTTCTCCTGACAACGAAGAAATTGGTTCTTTAGACTTTTTGGAGACCGAACTCTCCTGCACCTGCTACTCTATCTATAGATCTATCCGAATCGAAGAACATCACGGCACTGCACTTCAATTGGGGCGCTGGTACGTTTCCTTCTTCTCCTTTCTCCGGGACCATTTTGTGTGTCTGTGGTCAAAAGCAAAAAAGATCTAAAAAGCTCACGCCTTTCGCTCCCTCTGCACTCACCCCTTTCTTAGCTCCGCCTCTCACCTACACGGTTCAAGCGGGTTCATCTCTTTCCAACATGACGACCGTCGTCTCGAACGCGAGTATCGATATCTCCTCCCCCTTCGACGCAACGACCGCGAACGCCGTCTCGATCAAAGTCGGCAACTTGACCGATCACATTCTCGAGAATTCGTTACAAGCTCGATACGTCAATTTGACGATCCAAGGTTCGAGGGAAGGAGATGGCTTGGGAGGTACCGTTGCAGAATTTGCGATCCTGTAGTAGAGATTTATGGAATTCCTCGATCTTTCCTGTCTCTTCGAAAAGGGACCGTCTCTATCTCTCGGGTAATTTCCGAGTAGGAAGTGACTTGATAAAGCGATCGTTTGCTGTACAGCATCGAAGGAAGGAGACACTGGAATAGGGCGGGGGAAAAAAGTCGGAAGGATCACTTCAATACAAAATCACACACAGTAGACAAGCAGCAAAAAAGGGGGTCACGAAAACGAATCAAAACTGACGAGTCTCGAAAAAGACGGCGTAGAGGAGGAGAGAGAACGAGTTTAGATGTGAAATGACTGGAAAGGGAGAAGAGGGACAGATTTGCGAGAGGAAAGGAGAGGTTTGACCAAAACAAAAAGAAAAGTGATGGTTTTTCAACTATGCTTTGCTAGGATCGATTCCGACTGAACCCGTCATTTTCGTTTCGAGTCCGTGTACAGTTTCGATCGAAGTCAACGCTTTGACCGCGATCAAAACTGTCGGAACGAGTACCATCAGAGTGACGAGAAGAGCTGCGAAAATCCCCCGAAAAAAGAAATCAGACCTCAATCAAAGAGAAATGTGGGAGGAAGTGCAAATGGCTTACAGAAGACGAGAGCAGGGGTGAAGAAGACGTAGCGGTGAAGGAGTCCCGATTTTTCCGCTGGTTCAAAGATCGAAGTTTGGTTGTCCTTGTGTTTCTTCTTGTCGTCTTTCGCGAACGTGTCGTAGTCGACAATCGAGTGAGATCCGAACGAAGGAGACACGTTGATCGTTTCGCCATTCCATTCCTCCTCGTCCTGTTCGAGACTTTCAGGAGTCATGATTTCCGAGACTCGAATATCGCTCTTCTCTTGACCTTTGTCGACACCATCATCATCTTTGTTGTTGTTTTCGACACGATCCATCATATTGTCAAACGCTTGCTCCTCCTTGATCTCGTCCAATACTTCGGCAATGAACTCTTGTTCGTCTTCTGGGATGTTGTCCGAATCGAGCAAGTCAGGTTCAAGGAGTTGACGTTTCAGGTTGTTGTTGAGGTGCAGGTTGGGTTGCTTCGTGTTGAGTTTGCGAGGGGAAGAGTAGGTTGTCGGTAGCGCCGTGACAATCACGGCATGAGGAGATGCGAGGTTTGCCAGGTGGTACGCAACAGCTTGATCTACATTTTGGGACAGAGAAGACCATCAACAAACCTTGGAATGACGGGACAATGGGGAAAGAAAGCTTTTCCCTCACCAGCAGTTTCGAGTACCCGTTTCCTTCCGTCTGCAGCTGCACCTCCACTGAGTTCCCACTCTTCAAGTCCATCGACTTGCACGATCCTGATCGTCTTGACCTGTTCGTCTCGTTCGGGTCCGGTCCACAAGGTCTTCTCGAGTTGACTCTCAAACACGGCTCCACATTCCTTCTCGAACCTCCGCACGAGTTTGAGAGGTCTCGACAGAGTGTGTTGTCGCACATAAGGTTGACTCGCTCGAGTTTCGGCATGGTCCACGGCAGCGTGAATCCCATTCGGTGAATCGGACGCGGTGGGAAGTCTGGCTAGGTCCGAATAGTGCAATCCGGGGATCGACACGACTAGGAGAGACGACAGCGAGCACAGGTCGTCTTCTGGCGAGTAGGTTTGTTGGGTTGTCGAAGCGGAAGCGGAAGCGGGAGTCGAGAGAAGCGAGAGAGCATCGAGTCTGTCAAGCAGGATCGAATCCCCGGGGTATACGTTGGTCAGCACGTTGTACGGTCAGGAAGCTCTGATCACAGTATTGCTAATCGGGCCGGGGAGCGGTGAGGTGCGTCGTGGTCGAGATGCGTCAGTGCCCCTGAACCGGCCTCATCAGCCTTCACCCGCGCTCTTGCGCGAGTGCTGCAGCCCTGTTCCTTCGGCGTGGTCTCAACGAGTCGCAGTCCATTCGAGGCTTGCACTGTCGAACCTCACGAGCCGGAAAGCGATCGAGCCGAACTCACTTGGCATCACTCCACGCGAGGATCGGGTACGTCCCCGTGAACGCGTTGACTGTTGTCGCACATGTCAGTGCGAGTGCGGCGAGAGTCGGACGATGCATGATTCGGGTGACGATGATGAATGAGGAGGACCGACAGCTTGAGAGCGCGCTCGCCAACTCTACGCGATAGCTGGTCATGCTATCTCTCGTTACTTGAACCAGTTCGAGGCCTCCGGTACAGCTGCTCGTTGCTCATAAGTATGCTCTTCTGATTCCCCAGACAAACTTGCAGTTGCCGCGATCGAGACTTCGAGCTGAACCGCGACCTGCACGAACCCTTTTACACTCTCTTACCTTCCGAGGAGCCAGCTTTTTCCAAGCAGTACATGTTACAGAAAACAGAGACCCCGTGGCTATCTTGTACTAGTTTGACGAAAGAGAGAGAGAGAGAGAGAGAGAGAGAAACGCGATGCTCGAGTAATCGAAATCCGAACGACGAGGAGTTGCGATTATCCAAAACAACACGAGAGACAGGGAGGGAACAAACAGGCGAAAACGGAAAGCCATACACACAGGCACAAAAAGGAACACAGAAAGAGCGAATGCAGAGTGGCAGGGTTTTCTTCCTTTCAGACCCCATCGTTGTCATGGATGAACGCGCACTTGTCACCCCAATCACATCCTCGTTTGCTTTGAAAGTACCGACACGGGACCGTTTTGCGTTTGCTCGGGTTCGAATACCGCTTCTTGGGACCATTCGAACCTCCTCCGAATGGACCCGACGGAGGTGCGACCGGAGTCGATCGATCATACATCGAATGAGTCGATGGCTGTTGTGATTGTTGCTGTTGCTGCGGAGGTACGTAGCCGTGGTAGTTGTCGTTGCCAGGTCTCCAAGCCGTACCGTACGCGTTCGATTGTCCCCAGAGTGCTTGAGGCTGCTAAAGAATCGCGTAGCGCAGTTAGAATCTAGTGGCCTTCTCGAGCGTTAAAACGTGTTGTACACTTACAGCTTGACTGTATCCGTAATCTACTGGAGCAGGCGCACCAACTCCGTTGTGATGAGGAGGAGGGTGTTGCGCGTCGTGCTCGAGGCCGAGGTTCTCGACCGTCATGCCTTGGTATGCAGGTCGACTATCAATGATCCGTTTGATTTGATCGACATCGTAGTTCTTGAGCGCTTCGAGGGTCGTGGGATCGAAACTGACGCCTTCCGGAATCGGTTGCTGAGCTTGTTGTGGAGCAGGGGGCATTTGGGTCGAGACGGCCGTGTTGAGTTGACCGAGGAGCGATTCGATCTGATCATTCGCAGCGAACCCTCCTTGCGGTACTGAAGCGGCTTGGGCACTCGCAATCGCAGCGACAACTTGGTTGTCTCCGGCGAGGTCGGGAGAGAGCGGGATGACTTTCGGATCCGGATCGGGTACAGCGGGAGCGTACTCTGGGGGTTCAGTAGGACTGTCGAACGGTGTCAAACTCGTGTCGACTTGCATCAGAGTCGCTTCACGTTCGGTTTGGATTCGGGCTTCGGAAGAATCCGCTTCTTGACGGAAGAAGGCAAACTCTTCGTTCTCGGGAATAACGACGCCTGTCACGACAGAATCGTGAGCCCGTTGAGGCAGCGAGAAGAGTGTAAGAGGACAAAGAAGTTTACCGACTGGCGAGTACCATTCCATTTCCTCCTCCATTTCTTCGTCTTCGTCAAGGTGCATGGCCAAAGTCATACCCTCTTGTTGTTCCATCTCCCTAAAGTTCTCGCCCGCTTCCTGTCGATCGAGATCATCAATTTGCATCAGTACGCAGGCCACGAGCGCGAAAACCGTTTTCTCGAATTCGGGCTGACCTCTCCTTCGCCCAAGTTGAGCGTCGGTCTTCCTGGAACTCCATCATCGTCGTAGATTGCTTTCTCAATCCATCGAATCGCTTCGAGGTTCTCGTCAGGCTTCCACCGAACCGTCTTCTTGACCTTGGTCTTGTGCTTGGAGTCCGAGACGCTCGAGGCAGAAGAATCGGCACCAGTCGCTGTTGCTGCTGCCGCTGCAGCAGAAGCCTGCTCGTTGTTCTTCTTGGCAGCAACAGTTGCCAATGCAGCCCGCATGGCAGATTGAGTTGACGAGACGGTCGAAGGGTTCTTTTTGAAACTCATCGAACCGACTTTGGTTGGGTTGACAGGCGCATAACTGGGTTTCTTGGTCACCGTCTCCTTTGTGGTAGTCGTCGAGGTGATTTTCGCTTTCTTTGCTACAGCTGTGATCGCGTGACGCAAAGAAAAGACGATGGAGTCAGTAGAGCGAATTGGAAAACCATACGCCCGACAGGATCGCACGTACCTTCCTCTGAGCTCGCACTTTTCCTTTTGCCTGAATCCTTGTCTTTGTCCGACTCTTTCGAACCTGTTGAATTCGCACCATTCGTTTTCGCGTCTTTCGGGTCTTTCGACGTGATCGTGGCTTGGTTGTAATCGGCTTGAACCTTCATCCATTTGTCAAACAACCTCGAAGCAGCGGCTTTGACAGCTGTTCGTAATCAACACGGAAACGTTCATCAGCAAATTGAACGGGGTAAATAAGAGCGAGTGGGGCTAGGAAAAGCAGAGAAAAACTGACCTCCTTCGTCGCCCTTGAGTCGAGTGAACTTGCGCAATTTCGAGGCGACGGGTTTCAAGTTTGCGAGATGTCTTCCAGAGATTGGTAGTTTGGCAAAAACCTGTTGCGCGCGAAGATTCGCAGGAGAGATGTTCGAATGCATGCGCACATGGGTGTGATGGGTAAGAGTTAGGGACGGGCAAGTAAACAGTCATCGAGTCAGCGAGAAAGATCTCGTAAGCATAGAGATACAGTGATGCGTAGGAAATGGGGCATGAAGGGTCATGGCGCGCGAGAAATGAGAACAAGAATGTTCTTTTCATATTCTTCTTTTTTTTGCAAGCAAAAGTCCAATTATTTCTCTCTCGGCATGTCCTTTGACCCGTGTGTAGCGCGTCGATCGTTTTGCATATCGTTCGAGGGCACGAGTTGTCAAGAGGAATGCAACGGAGAGGGTAACCGCTCGTCGATTGGAAATTCGACGAGCAGTTCCGGGGTGGGATAGAGATCGGAGGCTCGGAAGGGGAGAGATTGTGCGAGCAATGCGCGTGTTCATCGAGTAGAGAGAACGAGAGAAGCGGACTGACCTGTAGGATTAATGCGAGAGTCTTCTGTTCCTCCTCTTTGCGCCGCTTCTCCACTTCGTCGGGTTCTTTCTCTTTCGCCTTGTCTTTTTCTTTGTCGCGTTTCGAATCGAGACCACGACTAGCGCCTTCGAACCAGAACGATAACAGTTCGATCCCTTGGCTTTTACCGCCTTCTCGACCGTGGTCTCCTTCCTGAACCCACGCTTTCCAGAAATCTTCGCCAGCATACTTGAGCAAATCAGTGAGAACCTCTCGACGGCCTTCAGGCGGAACGTCGGATCCATCAGACCAGTCAGACAGGGTCGAACTCGGACCCGCAACGTGATTGAAAGGGGAGATCAAGTGAATCAAGCGTTGAGCAGCCGAAGTCGGAGCTCGAGAGAGTCGAGTCGAGGTCAAGTTGTTGCGAATGTCGGGCAGAACTTTGTTCCAGCGTTTGATCGCTTCTGACGAGGACGAGGACGAAGCAGATGGTTTCGCAGCCGGAGGGGAAGAGCGAGCACGAGGTGTGACCACTTTTTTCGATGTGACGGAAGGAGGTGGAGAAGCTTTCGAAGTCGAGGCAACAGGTTGGTGCGAAGGTTTGCTGGATGAAGCTCGAGGCGGAAACTGAGCGTTCGTCATCATGGCCGGGGAAACAGTCGTCGCTGCTGCTGCCGCGGACGAGGGCTGAGCGCCTGAAGGGGAAGGTTGGTAAAAGGGCGTCGAGCTCATCGAGGAGATTGGCCCATTGCGATTAGCTCGATTACGCTCGTCCTGGATGAGCTGACTCTGCATCGCGAGGGTCGAAGACGGTGGTGGGTTCGAACTCCTGTTCGTGAAGAAGGAGGAAGGGTCGACCGAGGGAAGCGTGTTGTAGTAGGAAGATTGCGATGCGGGCGGCACAAGCACATATGGCGCCGAATAACCGAGGCTCGCGGAGGTCGAAGCGGTCGGGTAGGACGGTGCGCTCGACATCTGTGCAGGCGCATAGCCTGTCACAGCGGGCGCTGGGGGCGCAGAATACGGTGTAAAGGAAGGGTTCAGGCCATTCGCGAACGTCTGAGCACTAGGGGCGGTGGCTCCTCCCATATGCGGGGACATCCCCATCGAGTTTTCAAGCACGGCGGCGTACGAGGCGCTGGGGTCGTTCTCGTCACCCAGTGCGCTGTAATCGATGAGGTCGGCAAAATCGACAGCGGAGGATCCGTTCATGGCTCGTACAGACGTTGATGACGTCGAAGGGGGTCTGACGAGTTTCGCTGAACGCAAGAGCTAGACGACGTCGGGAAAGCGAAGTCGAGGGAGTGCTTTCGTCAGTAGACTACGTGCACGGTTGTGGTCCAACGGAAGTATCGAGTGTCGGTCGGGTCGAGCGAGATCGTGCTAGTCCTCCTGAAAATTCCGTTGCTATGCGCGGATTGACCTGAAGCTGTAACACATGCGATCGAAAGCGAGAGCAAAAATGCACAGAGAGAGAGAGAGTCAGTGCTCGTGCGCTTATTTAGGGGAAGAGGATTGCTTCCGAAAGGATCGAGGCCCCTCCGATCGTGCCCGTCCCGACTTTTCCGACACCGACTCTCCGCGGCTTTAAGGTGAATATTTCCTATTCCGCACGCGGGGGCTTTACTGGGACTCGATTCGGTTTATTGCACAGATTGCATCAGCAGGACCGCGATGACCTCACCTATTGGACGCGCAAGCCGCGATTTCTTTTTATGAGACAAGCGGGAGAAGAGACTGGTCATCACACAAGCAAGGGAGGGTGACAGGTCAGCTGGCGGATCGTGAGCAGTACAGGAGATTATAGACTGATGCTTACAGGATAGCACGCGCAGATCTGGGTCGGGGGCAGGGCTGACGAGGCGCCGGGCGGCGTGTGCTGATAGCGGAGAAACCGAACGAGCAGAGGGCGAAGGAAGCCGCGCGCGAGACCGTGACTGGCGCCAATAGCACGCTGAGAGTCTCGTGAGTCTACTACAAGCGTGCGTGCGATTCTAACGAGCCTGCACGCCGAGGTCCAGTCGCGCTGGTGGGAGCGGATTCAAAAACCGGGTGGAGATTCTTTCGCGATGCGGGCAACGCGGGAATACTGGGCACTAGCGCGCGTCTATGTCCGCGTAGTCCTGAACTTTGGCTCCGATCCGAGGCTTCTGACTTGAAGAGCGAGGGCGATGCGGGAAAGAGAGAGAGGGCCCACGGCGCGAGAGCCGCGTCTCAGTCTGACGCCCGGGAGATTGACCACCACCAAAGACCGGCCTGCGCTCTCGCCCGCACACTCGCACTTGTGCCGACCTGTTGGCAGGTTCGCGCACCGGCAGGCATCGTTCGTGCGGCCTGCTCCTCCGGACGACGCGGGGAACGAACGCGCCTCCGCCCGGCGGCCGCTAAGCACTCGTGCGCGTCCCAGCCATGCTGCCGCACCCGCAGGCTGTGCAGGTGAACCGTGCGATGGAATACGCGCAACATCCGATGGACCATCTCCAGGCGCAGCAGCAAGGGATGCAAGCCGCGCATCAGCGCATCATGCTCCAGCGCCAGCAGCAGCAGCAACAACAGCAGCAGCGCGCGAATCCGTCGGTAGCGCAGGGTGGGGGCATGATGCTGCCGCCAGGTGTGCAACAGGGAGGTGCAGCGTCGATGCAGCACCAACTGCAACAGCGGGCGATGCACCCAGCGCAATCGAGCGCCATGGCCCCACCCCCGGGTGCGATGCAGCGACTCGCCCAGGGTCCCCCTCTCCCGCCGGGACCCATCCCGCCGTCACATCCGTCTCATCCACACCACCAGGCATGGCTTGCGCAACAGCAGCGACTCCAGCAGGAGGCAATGCATTTGCAGCAGGGCGGCCCGCCTCCTTCGAATCACCTTCCTCAGCCGCCGAATGGATCGCATGTACAGCAGCAGCAACAACAGCAGCAGCAGCAGCAGCAGCTTCGCATGGCGCAACCTTCGTATCAACAATCGCTAGGACAGCAGCCAAACGGGCTCACTTCGCATCATCCGGGCTCGCAAAGCCAAGGTCCCGTTCCATCTTCGGGGCCTCAGCCTCCACAAAATGCACATTCTCAAGCGCACGCTCATGCTCATCCTCACGGTCAAATGTCGGTACATCCAGCCTCCCAGTCCCAATATGCATCGCATCCGTCTGCCAATAATCAGGGCAGCATCGCTCCTCAAGCGCGCACGATGCCCTCTGCTACCAACTTGCGCAACGGTCAACCCTCTGCCCAACCTGGCGGTCACGGTCCTTTCGCTGTCCCTTCGTCCCTGCCCCAGAGCGTTGCTGCGTCTCAGGCCTCTGCATCTCAACATTCTCAATCTCCCGTCGCAGGTCGAAATCCCGCGCAGCAGCAGCAACAGCAACAAACGCAGGCGGTACAGCTTCCACCTGGTGCAGTCGTTCAGCAACAGCAGCCGCAACAAGCAGGGCAAACACCGGTACAGCGACCGATCTTGCGGACGCAGATGAACCCTCCGAGTCAGCAAGCGAGTCTCGCGCTTGCCGCGCATCTTGCCGTGCACGGGTTTGTCGTCATCTTTTTCCAGATGGAGGCTACAGATGAATATTGACGATCTTCTGATTGTGCGCAGTACTGGACCGATCACAGCAACTGCTGTACCAACTGGAACGGCTCTCTCTCGGCTGCTTGCCCTGACCGATGCCCTGACATTCGCACTTGAGGTGAGAAACAGCACACTCTTGACTTGCCCGCCGTTCCGTACTCATTCTGCATGATCAGGACGAGAACCCGCTCGATTCCTTGCGGACAGTGGTGAGCGATTACTTCACCGATGCGGGTGTTGTCAAATTTGGTCTGTACGACAAAACGGCTCAATTGAGCAAAGTGTTCGGTCCGTCCTTCTCGACTGAGCCAAGCTGGAATTCCTGCGTGTACTGCAGGCTAATGCATCGCCTTGTTTCAGAGATTCCATGTTCCGCGTTTCCACGATTTCAGCATCTCAACCTCCTGCATGGCGTCCTCTCATCGACACTGTCGCCCTCCTTCATTCGCGAGTATCGACTCACGACGCCCGACACGAACCTACAGTCTCCCGACTCTCCACCCAATCCTGCCCCTCTACCTCAGGTCCATATCGGGTACCTCCTGAGGGCCGACGAAGCAGTCTGGACTTCTCGATTCTCGAGTGGAACCAAAGTCGACCTCGTCGGCACGTTGACGGTGCATCTCGTGTTCAAAGACCTCGGCAACGGTCAGCCCATGCTCCGGGTCGAGAGTTTCGAGTTTGAGAGTCGCGGGCACGAGGAATGGGTCGTGCGTGAGGCGATGGAGTTCCTCCCTCCCGGTACTCCCGCAATCAGTGCGAACGGGATCAAGGAGGAAGAGCCCACGTCAGCTGAAAAGGCTGAGCGGAGCAGGAAGGCATCTACGAGCAGCGCGAGCCAGCGGAAAGGCATGACGACAAGAAGACGAAGTGCCAGCGCGAGAGAAGAACAGGACGTCGATCAAGACTCGAACGCATCTTCTACGAATGCGCCGGACAAGAACAATGACAAGGACAGACACGACGAGAACGGAACTTCGCAGTTTGCACCGAACGAAGATCGCCAACGGACAGCAGGCCCGACCGCAAGAATCCCTTCGAGCTCGGTCGGTTCGTTTGGAGTGACAGAGATGGGGATGCGATGTCTTGAGGTGAAAGCCGTTCTCTCCTGCTTTGCTGACAATGGAACTCTCATTAATCGTCGATCGCATGACCGCGCTTCAGATTTCGGAATCAGTCGCTCAACTGCAAGACCTGATATCGTTCTCGCTCGAGTCCAACATCGGGCCCATACGTGAGTAGAATATGGACTTTACTTCGATCAGAGGGATCCTGATGGCTTGTCATCATTGACTTTCGACAAACAGAATCTCTCGCACGGTTCGCCGAACGACGGCGTAGCTCGATGTACGGTCCGTCAACCCCATCACAAGCACAACAAGCATCTCTGCCATCGTTTGGTCCACCGCCGCACCAACAACCTAGTAACAATTTTTACTCGTCTGTGACGGCTTCGCCACATCCGAACGGTGCCGCGTCCAGCATGGGCCCTCCAACGCAACGGCCTCCGACTGCAGGATCGCCAGCGACTCTAATGAACGGCGTGAATGGGCCCCCGACGGAACTCATGAGTCCAGTCGCGCTCGGTTCGAACGGGAACGGCAAACGGAAACTGGGTAACGCTCCTCCTGGTACTCCACATGGAATGGAAGGTATCGAACTGAATGGAAGTGAACCTGGGAGCCCTCAAAAACTCATGCGAGGGAACGGAGGGGCTCGAGGAAGAGGAAGAGGGAGAGGGAGAGGTTGTTGATTGTGTCTGACTCCCCTCTTTTCTCGAGGTTTTTCTGGTCTCTGCTGGTCTTCCGGATCGGATCGGTCCCGCACTGCGATTTTGTACCTCTCATTTTTCAGTACCATCAGGCTTCTCTTTCGTTCACTAGATCCTCGCAATTTTGTGCTTAGTATTTTGCTTTTTGTTTTTAGCTGCCTCTCTCGGTTTCTTGTGTCCGTCTGTCAAACTGTGCCGCAACACAAAAATCAACTGTCGCATACGAACCACGGATCGTTTTTCACAACTTTGCGACAGCTTCTATGTCGTCGGCATCTAGGTAGTCCGTCTCGAGCTCGAACAGAGTCCGCCAGACTCGTTCACGAACGAAACTTGGCCAGCGAGGGGTAGACCAGAATCGAGTTTTTACGCCACCTGTTCTCCAATTTACCAACAAATGTCAGCTGGAGAACTCGTCGTAACTTCGTGCATTATCAAGCGACTTGCGGGCATGAGCAGAAGAAATCAGCTTTTCGAGGCCAACACGATCTGGCTCAGAGATCGCTTGTCGACCGGACCAGTCAGTGGCGGATGAGAACGACGTGGAGCTGTCTGGAATGTCAGTCAGATGACCATAGTCGGCCTATTCCAAGAGGAACTCACGCCATGGGTGATAGCGTCGCGTTCCAGCCGTAGAGCGCTCCATCCGCTCCGATCCAGGTATCGTTCAGTTTGAGGAGGGCTGTATAGCGACATCCTTGAATCAGCCTGGCCGTCACTGAGCACAAAGAGACCAGATAGGGCATACGAGCATCGAGAAAGACGACACGTTCGCGCTCGGCAGCAACTTGCGCACGAACATCTTCGTTGATTCCGTTGCCAGTGAGCAGTACTTGCACGGGGCCTACACGCGGGTCTCTCAGCATATGATCTGTTGCGCTCAGTCACCAGGGCAGAAAAGCTCACCGGGAACAACATGAGTACCATTCCAGCTGGTGAGCCAATTTCGTCGCCGCAAGGGCGCAAGTTCTGCAAGCACCGCATGGTAGGTCTCGTTCCCTCTCGTCTTGAGATCGACGAGTAGTTGAATAGGCGTCAAGTTCCCCTCGTAGAAACTGGAGTGTCGGGGTGTCAGCTCCTAGGGCGACGTTTTTACGAGGTAAAATATCGAAATCGTACCTTGTCCATGGACGGCGAATCTCTGGTACATTATCCTGGCTGTAATAGTTTGTCTCGGAAAAGAATTTCGTCTCGTCGTCTTGGACATTCGCCCGTTCAAGCACATCGACCAGCTGGTCCACATACAACGTCTGGAACGTTCGCGCTTTGCTCAAAGACGCAACATTGTGCGAAACCTTTCGGGCCTCAAACGGTATCAGTCATGCTTATGCAGCACTTAACGCTCGTAAAGGAAGAGGCTCACATAGAGCTTGCTGTCTTTAGGATTGAGCCAAACGTCAGCCTCGATCGAGAGAACACCATAGGCGAGGGCAGTGTAGACTGGCGTGTCGCGCCAGTAGTCGTTATGTGAATGTACCGCTCTCTGATTCCGCTCAATGGATCGTGAGCTTCTGGCACTGCCCAACAAACAGCGAAATGCGGTACCTCGGGAACATTTCGAGAAAAGCCAGACGGATAATTCAGTTCCGGAGCATGTCTTCCGCCAGCATATGGGTTGTAGGACTGTTTCTGATGCTGTCAGGCCAGGTGGTGTCGCCTGGGATGCGGATGGGGACGTACACTCGACATCCGATACTCGCCGCGTGGGGCAGCGTGCCGCGTCGAATAATCATTGAACTGGATCTGATCTAGAGGTGACGAAGCAGCAATACCGAGCAGGCTCGCGAACGCGCAAGTAGACAGGCGCATGTGAAGCGATGGGATCCGAAAGGCAAGTTGACGCCAGCTCCTGATCGGTCGCGCGAGCGAGGCTCCATCTGAGCCAGATTTTGACTGGGCCTATCAGATCACGCGGGTCCTCATCATGAGCTGCTCTGCGAATAGAAATCGCGCGTGCGCTACGGCTGGTCGATAAACGACCGCTGCCAAGCTCACAGACCTTATATATCTATGGCGGCTATAATCCCGTCCGTCACCTTTGCATCGAAGGCTACCTTTCAGCTGTAGCCAGAGTCGAACGGACTGAATACTGATACGAATTGCAGAAGAGCCCTCATCCCGTCGAGGGGTACAAATGAAAACATACAGAAGCGCAACTGCTGCCCCCCTGTGGCGAATCGAGTTGTTGCCCTCAGGTGGTCGCTCTTCAGGGCCCGCCACGAGGCATCGCGTAGCGTTGTCGGTAGATTCTGCGCTGACGATGGCTGAGAGCGTGCTGTGGCAGCTCGGGTATATCATACAAATTGATTGGGCTCGCTTCACGCTGAGCGATGACGTTTCGAAGCGAGTCAGCACATTGCTCTGCAGTGAAACCAATGCACTTGTCCCTTACCTTCTTCTCAGGGCGGTTGAAGATAATTCGCTTCGTGGTTTCATCCCACTGCGGTGAAAGCTTATTACATCAGCGCTCAGCTGGCAGCGAAACCTCGCTCGAGTCTCACCCGCTCATTTGCCTCTCGCCCGAGGTGCTGCAATCACAGATGCGAGGTCAATCAGGCGGAGCCATGAAGAATGTAAGCCGCAGAGGAATCTCTGGCTAGACGTACTTTCCGAGCACGTGTCCAGGGCTTCCATGTCCCGTGCTCACGAACAATCTGAACCCGATATATCAGCTCGACTCGATCATACATTTTACGACCTCCCCCAGTAAGGGGGGTCAATGTGAGTAGAACGTAGACGATTTCGGGTCGTTGCGGCGAGCCATTTGAGATTGGTTCTCTACCGGTCCTCCCCACGTAGGGTCCGGTGGCCTGCGTATCGAGCAGCTTCCAAGTCTTCTTGAAAGCGTCATGGCGTGCTTCCGAGCCAACAAGCGTGAGCTCCCAATCGCGAACGTGCCAGACCTTGAGCAAGCTCACCCGACTTGACCGTATGCTCGTGTGGGATTCGGGTGAAGAAAGGCTGCGCCTTTGACAGGCCCTTTCCGCGTACCAGCGGTTTCAAGGACAGGGGAATGTTCCGGGGAAGAACAACGTGTGTCGGGAGGAGCAAAGGGTCCAAATGTCGATCGAACGTGACTTGCGGCCTGGATTGACCAGTGAACGCCTCGTGCCAGGCTCCATCATTCTCAGGGCTGGACTTCTTCAATCTTGAGTACAACGCCAAGTCCAATTCGGGAGAGACAAAGTTGTCCTGCGCGTGTTGATAAAGGACGTGACCGACGGGGCCACCAACGTCTAGCACCATTCCTACTCCCAGAGTTGTCGATAAGCACCAAGCATCAGTATCTATCGCTTGGAATGTCACTCAGGTGAA
The DNA here is from genome assembly GCF_050403365.1 of Sporobolomyces koalae. Lineage (NCBI taxonomy): Eukaryota > Fungi > Basidiomycota > Microbotryomycetes > Sporidiobolales > Sporidiobolaceae > Sporobolomyces > Sporobolomyces koalae. The sequence continues at coordinate 634,327 of NW_027481766.1, forward strand.
GGAGGAACTCATGCATTCCGCGACATCGGGACTGTGCTCAAAAAACTCGCTCGCCAAGGCGTCGTCGCTAGGCCATTCAATCAGGGTATCGGCTGGCCTCACAGCATGGTTCTTGTACTTGTTGATGAGCTCTCTGTACAGTTGTGCTGCTTCTGCTGCAGTGATGGTGGAGAGGGGTCGCTGCGAAAGCAGTCAATGCTCGACAATGTCAGCTGCTACGACACGACTTGTCAACGATGGTTCGAGTCAGGGTCTCACCGTAGGAGGGAATCCCTCCATGTTTTCACGAATCGGAGAAAAAGGAAAGCAAGGTGGAGGAACCAGCTGTCGACCTCTGCTTTGCCCCGGAGCAAGTCCGCGGTTTCGGTGATTGCGCATTCCGCTCTTTCAATTGCGGCTCTGAGCACGGCCCTTACAACGTATCTATCTATAGCGTATCATATATCATATCAACAAGATACCTCATCCTCCATCCTCGCTCTAAGATGAGCACAACCATTTACGTGAACTTGTCTTGTAATTCTATCCCGTTCGGCCCGCTCGACCTCCTCGATCCCTTTCTCCCTCGCTTCCCGATCTTCGAGTTTGTCTTTACCGTTACCGTTTAAACTCAACCTCGGGATTCCAGCGAGATTGCCACAATCGGGTACGGTGCACATGACGAACGTTTCAATCTTCTTCCGATTCAGCTCGAGCAGATCGTGTGCGATCGCTGGAGTGATCGATACGAGTTGTCGAGATTTCGCAAACTTGTCAAACAACGGGTCTGGATCTTGCTCCTCTTCAAACTCGTCGACCTTGGCCCGAAACGAACTCGGGTTGAGGGCAAGGTATTCAGACGTTTCGAGTGCGTCCGACAACGTGCACAACCTTCTCGTGCCATCCTTGAGTTTGCCCGTCTTGTCCCACAAATCCCATCGATCGACCAACTCTTCGATCCTCTCGCACGTCTTGTCAATCGCATCGATGTACCCTCTCTTGAACGATTTCGTCCACAGCCTACTCGTCGAGGGTGAGATCTCGTGCAATCCGCAACCGAGAAAATCCAGTCGAGGTGGAGGAGGGATGATGAACAGTTCCTTGACCGGAGGAATCAAACTGTCGACGGGGTCAACGATGGATGGTCGTTCGGGTACGACGACGGGTCGAGGTACCGATCGAAGTCGCGAAGATCGAGGGAGGTTTGGAGCATCGGTTGGACGCTCTTTGACGATTCGACGCCAAGATCTCGTCACTTCTTCCGCTCGTGCGAATCCGACCCCTCCGCAACATTTGCCTGTGAACGGGTTGTGAGTGCGCGCTTCGAGATATAACATGAGAGCCAAAATCCTTCACCTAACCACCGTAGTGTCTGAATCGCCGTGTTCTCATCAATAGCGTCCTCACTGACCAAGCCAGTACATCGGTCAATCACGAGACTCTCGAGTCTCGGATAGAGGCGCAACAGCGTTGGGAACCTCGCATCATCGAGAATGTGGCTCGTCGAGAGGTCGAGCTGGGTCAGAGAAGCAAAGGGCGGGTTCGCAGGGGAAGTTTCGAGAGTGAGGGCGGGCAACAAGTTGCGTCGAGGGAGTCTGAGGGTCAACGAAGTGAGGTGACGTCCAACCGGCGACACAGACAAGCTCGCGAGACAGTCGAGTCGGAAGAACACCTTTCGAGAGCGGGGAAAAAAGCGGATTCGTGAGCGCGCGAATCAGGACAAGGGCAAGAAGCGAAAGGCAGCCTCACAATCGGTTGGGCGAAATCCATCTTGCCCTGCTCTTGCGATGTCTTGCGCGTGAATTTGCCGCTTGCTGGAGGTTGCCTGCTCGCATCGATGCGCAGTTCCATCTCCATCTCGAGGTCGTCTAGTTCGGTTCTCAGCTCGTGCAGTCCGAATGCGGGAGTTTCCTTCTTCTTCTTGCTACCATGGTTCGGACTCAGGTCTTGGATGAATTCGAGACGCGCGAGTCGGGGTGCTGTTTCGCGAGTCAGCTGGGCGAGGTTGTGCACGATCGAGTCGAAGTAGGTGCCTTTGAGAAAGACGAAATAGCTGCGTTCCATGCAATAGGGATTGAAGCGGAACGACAAAGTCTGCAACTGCGTGAAGCGGGCCGACGCGATCGCCGAGGCGGGAGCGAGTAGCTCGTCGAGTTGTTCGGGCGAGAAGAGGGGCCCAACGTAGAGTCTGAGTGCGTGCGTGCACGGTAGCGACAAGAGGAGGTTGACGAGCTGTTGTGGATCTTCCCTGTAGTATATTCTCGAGCGTAAGTAAAGCTCAGCGGGTCGAGCATCGAGCAGGTACTTCGCAAGAGAACGCACCTGAACGCGGTGGCGGTGACGGTCCGAATAGCGCGTTTCGCTGTCGGGTCGAGCTGGCGTAACTTGTGGATTGCTTGCCATGCTTGTCCTTCTCTCGTCAGGCGCAGGTTGCGCCACAAGAGTGCAGGCGACACTTCGGCTGATGGATACGCGCGGGTGAGGGCGAGCGCAGTCGTTTGCAGCTCAGGAGCTGGAAGGAAGCTCAGGACATGGTCCCACAGCTCGGGCGGCAGAAGCATGGTCGTATGCGATGATGTAGACAGCGACGACGCGAGACGGAAATCGGTCGATGATGTCGCCTATCCGACCTCCTTCTCTGTGTACGCCCACATCCTTTCCTTCTGTAACTGTCGAGTTCTTCTGAGGCCAAAGAATTGGGCAGTGCGGACTCATCTCGCACGAGCCTGCATGCTCGAGCACAGCCACAATCCCGAATTACATCGTCTCGATCGCGGGTACGCTTGCTCGAGTCCTCCTCACACAATGGCTCTGTTAGCTTGCTGCTAGCTGGCAACTCTCTATCGTCTCGACTGGGTGATCGATCCAACGGCTAGCCGAGATAACTACCCCAGGTTTTTTTTCTCTTTCGCGCGTTCCCGGATTGCGATCTCGCTTGGCTCTGCTCTGTTTACTCTGCTATCACCGGACTCTTCCATTCAGAGCGTAATCTCTCGCTGCGCGACCGTCATGCATCTGCCTACAGGAGCTCCCCTCGATGTGAGTCGCTCTCTCGCGTACTGTTATCGCGAGTCCGCCCACCTCTTCTTACGAACCTCTCGTTTGCAACTATCACAGGCGTCGAAACTCAGCGTGACGCTGTCTACCAGCGATGCCCAACTCCCGCCTTCGTCCTCGCTCGTGTTCGGCCAGACCTTCTCGTCGCACATGCTCACCGTCCCGTGGTCGCTCGCTTCGGGATGGGGTGTACCTGAGATCAAACCTTATGGACCGCTCATGCTCGATCCGAGCGCGACCGTCCTTCACTACGCTCAAGAACTCTTCGAAGGTGAGAGCATTGACCTCAAATCCCTCGACCGTCGGGGGTTCGCGCCTCGAAGGTGCTCATTCGTGCTTGTTCCCACTCGCCCAGGTATGAAAGCGTACAAGGACAAACAAGGTCGCTCGAGGTTGTTCAGGCCCGATTTGAACATGCAGCGCATGCGCAACGGAGCGAACCGCATGGCCTTCCCCGACTTTGACCCCGAAGAGCTCATCAAGCTGATTCAAGAGCTCGTCAAGGTTGACGACCGATGGATCCCGACCGACCCTGGATGTTCCCTCTGTGCGTCCCGTTTTCTTTGCTGGTCGAATGAACTCGGTCTCAGCTAAACCCACATCCTGAATACGTTTCCAGATATCCGACCGACTATGATCGGTACTCGCGCTTCACTTGGAGTCGGACCTTCGACCGAGGTCTTGCTCTTTGTCATGTCAGTTTCTCCGCTCCAGTATTTGAAACCCCGTCGAGATCGCTCACTTTGCTCGGGACCGTTCTCGATTTTACAGCTGTTCTCCCGTTGCCAAGTACTACTCGTCGGGAGCGAAACCGATCTCACTCCTGTGCTCTTCTCGATCGGTTCGAGCGTGGCCGGGAGGAACCGGAGACTGCAAGTTTGGCAGCAACTATGGACCGTGTGTCGCACCCCAGATCGAAGCGGCCCAACAAGGGTACCAACAAGTCCTGTGGGTGTTTGGAGAAGACGATGAGTGGACCGAGGTCGGTATGATGAATGCGTTTGTCGTGTTGCGCTTGCCGGATGGAGGTACGTTGGATCGCACACCATGCTTTTCCTTCTCTCGGGTCACTCAAGATTCAATGTGTCTCCTCTAGCGCTCGAGTTGGCTACGCCGTCCCTCGCAACAGGTCTCTCTCTCCCAGGAGTCACCCGTGACTCGATCCTTGGACTCGCGCGACAACACGCAGCGGGACAAATCCAACTGCCCAACGTTGACCCGCAAACGAAACTCGTCGTCTCGGAACGCAAGATCACCATGTCCGAGATTGTACGTGCGCAAGCCGAAGGGAACCTCGTCGAAGTGTTTGGATCGGGTACGGCCGCGGTCATCACTTCGGTCGAAAAGATTGGGTACCGAGGGCAAGAGATCAAGATTCCGGTTGATGGGGGAGATGAAGGCGAGAGTGGGTTTGGAAGGTTCGCGGGTAGCATGGTCAAGGTGTTGAACGAGATTCAGTATGGAGAGCGGGAATCCGAATGGAGTTGGCTCTGCTAAAATGCCGTAGAAAAACACTTTGTTATAGACGTCGTTACAAGGCAATAGAAATACCCTGTCTGATCCTCCCGCTGCAGTGTGAGTATAGAGCCGCGCAGAGACAGGACGAACAAACGCTCGGATCCGGCGCGACGACGAAAAAACGCTTCTTCTCCTCTATACACGCTGAATCGTAGTGTACCTTGATTCTCGGGGACACCGTCTCTTGACTACGTGCCTGTGCCGCATTCCAAGTAGCCGACGTTTCGCGCGTCTGCCCAAGTCTGCCTACATTTAGCTCAAGCCGGCGCTATGACGTCGTCCCACATAGCCGAACCTGTTTTTTTCTTTCGTACATTCTCGCCTCTTTTCCCCAGCTCGCGTGACCCGACACGAAAGCGGGGGGGGGGTTGACTACTGCTTCAACACATCTCACGGCGCGCACTTCGCCTCGGCCCGCTCGACTGTTTGGTCCGACGACTACGAGCTCTCAGACCGTCCTTCGCAGCAGACCAAACCTCCCCATTTCATTCCGAAACGGCACTCGACTACTATCCAAGCGACTTGTCTGTGACTTCGAAATTCACGCGCTCTAGAAATGGTGTCAGAGAAGGTTCAGCAACGAACGGGCAAGTCTTGTCCTCATCCAAAGAGTGTTCCTCAGCATTCCGGCATGTTGGGTGGGGAAGGAGAAATAGGAACGAGAGCTGACATTGTTTGGGAGCTGGGTCAATTGTCCCCCGAAACAGAGGATTTCTTCTATGCAATCTGGCCTTTATCCCGGTTCGTAGGGTACCGACCACCAACGTTCCCAGAATTCGACGATTCGTTCCACTCAAAACTCGTCTATCAATTGCCGACTCGGTACCACCAGAAACACATTGAAGAACTGAAACGACGAGCCGAACAGTACGATGAGGAGCGTCGAGGTGATCCTGCACCTCGAGCGAGTGGAGAAACGCTCGTACAGCAACAAGACGAGAAAGCAAAGAGGGACAAGGACGAGGTAGACAAGGAGAAATCCGACAAGAAGCGACATCGGTTCAAGGACAAGTTGGTGCACATGATCGTGACGTACCTTGCTTCGTTCGCAGCGATCGCGTTTCTTGCGTTGTGTCAGTTCTTCTTTCTTCACTTTCGAGCAGTGGAGGGGTTCGAGCTGAACAATTGTATTCTCGGACCTGGCTAGCTGCACGAGCTGCAATCTTTGCGAATCGAGGAGCGCCGGTCGTGGTCGCTGCATTCGCTACTGAAGCCGTCATCCTCTATTCTGAATTCCAATCCCCTCTCGCTCAACCGGTCAGTTTTGCCTTTCCAAAAAAAAAAGTCCTTCAAAAGCCACTTGGTTCGCAATGACTCAAATCGAATTCCGGGTGGTTCGTTAGCGCAACATTATGTTTGGCAACATCCTGTGCTCGGTCCTAGGAGTGGGATTACAGAAATTGTTCCTGTTGCACGGAGGGTGGAAAGTAGGAGACATTTTCGGTCCGTTGCCATGGGCAGCAGCTTCAGTCACGCTCGCAACGTCCATCTTGCTGATGCAGTTCTTCGAGATCACGTGAGTTTTCGTGATTCTCCCAAAGAGATCTACGCTTGTTTTTATTGATTTTCACTGTTGAGAAATGGTAGTCACCCTCCTGGTGGAGCTACTGCACTTTTGGCGGTGACACTTCCGTCAGTCGCAGGCATGGGATGGTCAGTCGCAACTAGGTTCTATTCTCCTTGTGCTATTACAAAGCATCTCTGACGATTTCCCCTTTTTCAAAACAGGTTCTTTATCGTCCAAGTCGTTGTCGACAGTTGTATCGTTCTGGGATGGGCCATGATCGTCAACAACATGTTTGGTCGACAATATCCAAGTCAGTTTCTTCCTGTCTCTCGCTTTTTTTTCGGAGGAGAAACGTTAAAGACTGAACCTTTGTACTTTTGATATGAACTATAGCGAATTGGTGGTGGCCCACTGACCATATTGTGATTCCACCTCGTCCATCGAAATCTGGATAGGGAACCCTATTGTATACCCAGGGCCGGCTCGATCACTATGTTTGTTGCATTGTATACATCCCTCAAGCTTTTTGCCGCCACGGTGCATGTTCGTGTTTCGAATCTCTACGACTGCCAGCAAAAACATAGGAGAGACACATTCATGGGTCATGCTGATCTTGGGATTGCGCCTTGGAAGTGACAAGGTTAATTCTACAATCGTTCTGCAAATGCCTGTTCCAACTGATCCATCTCTCGAGTCGCGTGTCGTACTCTTCGTTGTCGATCGAGCAAGTTTTTACTCCAATCTCCTTTCGCCCTCGAAATTGGTCCCATTCCTCCTCTCGTCGTCGTTGTCGTCGAGTTTGACTGTTGTCCAATTTCGTACCCTTGACGTTGTTCTCCTGCCAAGAACTTCTTGCCCACGGTCGGAACGGTCAAGACGGGTTTCGGTACCGGTTTCGATTCACTCGGGTACAGTTTCTGAGTCAACTGAGACACGGGTCGTTCTGGATCCGGACCGAGAGGGTTCTGGTCCGAGAGGGAGAAATGCGCGAGGTTCGACAGGTAGTGGTGGTACACTCGGTTCAGGAACAGGTTTGCCGGGTGTACCGATTTGACGGGTTCGAGTGCATCGGAACCGGATTCGACCGTCTCGTTCGAAGAGATCGATTCGAGAGGTTCAGTTGTAGATTGTCGAGAGACGGGAAGTTTGACAAGAGGGTTTGAACGGAACTGTAACGCTTTGACGATGTTTTTACGAGTGATTGATCCAAGTTGAGTCGAATTTGACAACGCTTCGACGATCCCTTCGTCTCCGTTCGCTTCGATCGAAGTACGGAACTGTTGAAACGCTTCGGGACCGAGGGAGAGATCTCGAGTCCGAATCGCGAGTTCCCGACCGACCGTTTTCGCGGCGTTCTCGAACCGGAGGTCGTTCTTGTTGTCGACGAGTTCGAGGACGGCGAGAGGGGCATTGTCACCTTGTCGGTACCCACTGCGCAGGATGCGAGTGTACCCTCCTGGTCGAGCCGCGTACCGTTCGGCGAACGTCGTGAACAAGGGGGTGAGAGTATCTTTTCCGTTCTGGGGGAAAACGTCGAAGAATCGTCAGGCAATGAAGCGAGTGGTGAAGCACAAAGAGAGAGAAGAGTTACGAGGAGGAACGCGTTTGCGCGGTTCCAGTTGTCACGACCGCCTTGCTTGCCCCACCCGATGACTTGGTCCGCGAGTTTCTGAGCGGCTTTCGCCTTTGGGAGGGTAGTCGAGATCTGCTCGTGTTGGAGGAGCGACGACACCAAGTTGCGCAGCATGAGCACGCGGTGCGAGGTCGTACGCGACAATTTGGACAGGTGGAGACCGTGACGCATCCTGGCTCGAGTCTATGGGGGTCGGGCGCGTGGAGAGCGGATTCGAGGAGGAGAGCAGATCAAGAGTGATTCAAACCGACGGCGGCTGATCGGTCGCTTGTAATGAGATCAACCAAGGGAGAGGGAGCTTTGCGAGTCGCTCTAGTGTTCGGTGTGATCTCGAGTCGGTCGTCGTTGCGAGAAAGATCATGAGAAGCCGCCAGTTGGTTTCACAAAAAAGTTGCGGAGCAATCTCACTGTTTCCCCTCTCTCGCGAGACTGCCTTTGCAGTTGCCGATCATGTTGCGACCATCGACTTCGAGCCTCTCGACGACGTGCGGCAGATGTGCGAGACTCGTCGTCTCGTCTCGCAGTGCACCGCCGTTCGTTCCCCTCACGCCTGCTCTACCCTCTCCCGTACAGGGCTCGAGGTACAGGAGCGTGTCGAGGAGACATCATGCGTCGTTCGCTCAAGCCGAGGCCGAAATCACATCCGACGCTACGACAGAATCGGAACTCTCCGTTGCCGAGCCTCTGCATTCGCTCGACCAGGACCATTCCAATCGAACAGAACCCGAGCACGAACGAGAGGTCGATCAAGCGTACGACGACTTGTTTACGACGATCAACGAATCAACCTTTGCACGAACTCAACCTCGACCGTCTCCTCCAAATCCCGCGACTCGGTCTCCAGTCTACCAGGAAGAGCCCGAACCGTCTCTACATGAAGCTGCCCTAAACAGTAAACAACCCGCAGTCACTCTCGAGTCGCTCATAGCGCGCCCGATCGACTCGGCTGCCACTGGACCGACCGTAGTCGATCTCGAGGCCCTCGCGCCCCGCAGGTTCAACATCCCTTCCGTCACCTCGCCCGATTCGCACCGGACAATCTACGCGCGTGTCTGGGACACGACTCGCAACAAGGTCAACCGGGCCTTCTCGAAATCACAATTGGTCGAATTGATCTCGCGTCCAACCGACGAGGGAGGACTCGGGATCGATGTCACCGACGCCCAAGTCGCGACCCGATTGAAACTCGGGACTCCGGGCAAGAAATCGAAATTGTGGAAACCGAAACGGTTGGATCAGATGAGCAAACGCGAGTTGATCCACACGATCCTGATTGCCGAATGGAAATTTGTGCATCCCGACGTGGTCCCATCTGCACATCGGGGACCTTCTGTATCCAAAGGTGAGTGGAAATGGTTGACACTTGCGGTATTCCAGGCTGACCTCCTCTCTCTCCGTCTCGTCTGCAGCGATCCCTCTCTCGGACCGGATCCTGTTCCTTCTCTTGTCCCCAAGTACGTGTCTCTCTGTCTCTCTCGCGCGCGATCCGAGCAAAGAGAAATTCTGAACAATATCACTATGTTCATCCAACTCAGATTGTCCCGTGATCGCGAAAATCACCCGACATCTCGGCATCAAAGTCTCGTTCTCGAGACATCCCAAAACTCAAGTCTTGTCCCTCGTGCTCAAGGGCAGCGAGAGTACTGTCGCGGCCGCACGCGCCGAAGTCGAATCTATCGACGAGGTCAGTTTGCATACACACACACTCCGTGATTTCTTTGAGAGGGAGAGAAAAACAGCTAACCAACTCGGAGGGTTCCGAATTCTTTCACAGATTGGAGCTCGGAAAGAGATCCAATTGCCGAGACCCGCGACGAGTTTGAGACCTGAAGTGTATCAGACCATTTCGAGACTCGCGAAAACTTACCTCGAACCTGGATCGCATCCCGTCAGTATTCCGCTCTTCCCCCCTTCTCTTGGCTCGCCTTTCAAATTTTATTGATCGCCTGCTCTTCAGAATACGTTGTCTGCAAGCGCGATGGAACCTAAATCTCTCGTCAGATCTGAACGGTTACTCGCAGCCGCATTCGCTTCTGTAAGAAGGCTCTTTCCTGAATCTTCTTGCCCCCTATTTCCTCGATTCTCGTGAGGTTGTCTCTCTAAACTCGCCTCCGTTCCTCTTTCTGCAGGACAAGATTCGACAATCGACTCGACAATTCGTTTCTGCTCCAACTTCACTCGGGACCGTACAGTATTCTATGTACCCGTTTCAGCCACTCTCGATTCCTGCCGCACTCGAATCGGGTTCGACCTCGACGTATGCGAGGTTGAAAGCGTTGAGCAACGTTGGAACCGATCAACACGAGTTGCAACGATGGAGTGAAAAAATGAGACTCGATCACAAAGTCACTCGAATCCCCATCTTGTTCGACTCTGCAAAGAACCTCAAGCAAAGTTCAATGCCGACGACTGTCTTTGAAGCATTGTTTGAACCGTTTTCTCGTCAACAAGGTTCCGAGGACTCGACAACCACCGCGAACCAACAAAAATTCGAACTGCGGGCTCAAGTCGGACACGTCTTGTTCCCTCTGTACAAACAGGGAGGATCTCGGGGAGAGACTGTCGTGGGACCGATCTTGGACGGCAAGTTTGGATGGGAGAAATGGGTCGAATGGTCACAAGCGAAACGCAGGAACGAATCAATCTTTGTACCTTCGTCAGTTTTCTCTTTTTCTGTTTTCCTTTCCTGGAGCCGACCAAGAAAAAAAAACAGGACCTGATCCTACTTATTTGAATCAGAGCGCCTCAACGATTCCTTGATTCGACTGGAGTCACTTGTCCATTACCTACGACCCATTCTCCATTCGCTTCACTGTTTGCTCCTCTCGAATCGTTCTCGAATGCACAAGGTCCCGTCAGTCCCGAACAACAGACAGATCTTGCCAGTCACCCTACATTCGCATCATCGTCTTTCCGTCGCTTCGTCTATTATCCAGTTGAACCTCGAACCCTCGAATCGGATGTAGCGGAACGACTCGAATTGGTCATCTCTACAGGACGCGATGCGTTCGGACAACGTCAATCACAAGCCTCGTTCACCTCGATTCGAGAAACTCAAGTCGACGTCCTGGTTCCTACTGGACAAAACGATCTTCGGTTCAATTTGAGACAGACTCGAGACGTTCAAGAGCGAGACCTCGAGATTGAGAGCGTCGTCGTGTCAAAAGGAAGGTAAGGAAATCCGTTTCCTCCTTTTTTCTCTGGTTATCCTCAAACAAATCCCCTTCCCGACCTTGTTCATTCACTGAACACTTGTCTCTCCTTTTCTTGTACAAAACAGTACTTTGCTCGAAACGATTGCAGAGAATCAATCTCAATCACCTCTCGAGATCACTCACAAAGGCATTCGATACTTCTTACACACTTCTTCTCAATTGCGTCAAACTCTCATCGAACCTCCGTCTTCTCCTTTTTCTTCCTCGACGACGACGACGGTTCGACAGGAATTGGAACTGTACAACAAGGCGCTTCATGAAGAAGTGACGGTCTACCTCCCCGAACCTAGACGATTCACTTCGATCGAATACGTCATTCATCAAGATCGAACAAAAGATGAGATTCGGAGTGGAACTCGTTCTACCTTCAACGAAGTAGGGGGACAAGACGATCAAGTCGAAGTGAAACAAAAGTGGTCGAGAGTTTTGGAATCCTTCGAAAAGAAATGTCAAATCTCATCGTAACCCTCTCTTTCGTTCAATTCAAAACACCCACGCACTCCAATAAGCTCTGATAACTTCTTTTCTATTATGCTTTCCCCTCTAATCTTTTGGCAACGTTGTACCTTTATTTGTCTTCAATTCGCATAGCAGAAAGAAAAACCCTGTATTTTGAAACCTCGCAGACTTTCCTCCCTCTGCTTGACGATTTATGTCTCTATTCGTGAATTGTTGAACAACACTTCTCCGCAACAAGGAAAGTAGTCGTCGAGTCTCTGGTTTTTCTGACGTTGTTGAAGGTGCGATGCAGTTTGCAAAAGCTCAACACGAGTCGGGGTTTTTTCGTTTCCCACTACCTCGGTTTTGGGAATACCATGGACAAAAAGGTGTGAACAGGACCGACGTGCGTGTTTGCTATATTTTGCTAGCAACGAGCTCGAAAGAAGAAAACAAGTTAACAAGGAGAGAGAGGAAGAGGACGGGGGACTGAGAAAAGTACCAACAACAACAAAGGAAAAAGAAACCTGAAGAAGAAAAAGGATATGTCGACAAAAGGGAACGTTAGAGTGATGGTACAGGCATGACAGTTTGTCGAAAAGAGCGAAGGCAAACGAAAGTTGGCCCAAGCGTGAACAGGCGGGGCAGGTCTCCAGTTTGATGATGAGAGGGAAACGACGATTCAACTGGTGAGATGATGGTACAGGTACAGGAACGGACCGGAACGGTGGGGAGAATGCAAACAGTGCTGAGCTTTAAGGTAAAGACACGAAATCGACGCCGAGCGTTCGCAGACTCGTTCCAAGCTGCCTCCTTGTGTGTTCCGGAAATCTAAGTTGTGCCGGAGACAATAAGTAGACGACACAAGACTTGTGTTTGCAAGAGGTATATCAGCTCACCTGGGCACTCCCTCTATTTGGAACAACAACCCTTTGGCATGCAAGTCGTCAACCTGGTTCTTGATTGTCGCCTTGCATTCATCCGTCAGGCTCTGAGAATTCCGCACAATCTGCTCGTAGCTGCCAGTGACGACAGGATGAAGGTGTTTGTCGATTCCTTTTCCTCGCTTCTCGACGTATTCGTTCAGGGAGACTGCGCGATACATGATCCGAGGAGACGAGAGGTTGTCGAGATCTTCGTCCGTGATACACCCGGAAGCGGACGAAACGATCACCGCAATCGGCGCTTTTGTCGTAAGCGCAGCGTTTCGACAATAAGAAGTGAGGAACTGGTTGTCGTGGACCGGTTGCAGGGAGGCTTGAAGGAATTGTAGGGTGATTGGGAGAGACGAGTGTATCTTGATGGCGAGATACAGAGGATGAGCGACACTTGGGATGTTTTTTTGTGACTGGGAGGTTGAGGGCGCAGAAGGAAAGGAGAGGCGACGATGATGAGGCGAGTGCGGCGATGCAGGAGGACTCGAGTACGCATCTTCGAGGATGCTCAGCAGAGGGTCTGACATCAGGCGCGTATCAGCTGTGATTCTATCCGGACAATGAGAGGCAAAATGGCGTGCGCACCAATGTAAACAGTCGATAGTGTGCGAGCAGGATCCAGTTGAGTCTGGGGTGAGCCGACCTGTGGTTTACAGACGACATTGAGCACAACTCTAAGCAAGGACAATCCGACAAAGCGCACAAGCAATTCGCCGTCGACAAGCGAAACATCGATAGAGAGCCATGACTGTGCCTTGTCGAGCTCGTGTCGCAAGTTCTCGACAGAGTCTCCGACCGTCTCGTCTGTCAACAGGCGAAATAAGCTCGTTTCGTGCTGCAGTATATTCAGAGTATAATACTGACCATGTTGGTGGAGATTGTCCATCATGAACTGTTCGTGCAGGTTCAGGCCAAGCCCTCCTTGGCTCGACGCTGGAAGCGGTCCCGATGCCGACAACTCCTCGAGGGCTAACGAAGCACCGTGTAGTGACATATGTCCCCCTGTCGCAGGCGGCGAGAGGTGAAACTGCATAGGCTCTTCCGCTGACTCTACGCTCGAGCCCAAGCTTTTCTCCTGCTCGCAAGGCTCGTCCTGGGGAGTCGACAAACTCTCGTTCTCTTCTTCGACAATCTCTTGCAGGACATGAGCACCTTCTGGCGTAGGTGGTGACATGGGCAGGTGGTGGTGACTATGACGTCCTCCTCCTCGGAAGTCAGAAGGTGAGAGTGGGGAAGCCGGCGCAGCATGCTCGTTCGAATTCTCTCTCGACCTCGAAGGTGTCCGGGGTGAAGTACATTCAAACAGAGGATCGTCTAGAACTGCCGTCTCGCCGTACGAACGCGCGAGTTTGCGACAGCGAGAAGATAGATCGTCGTCCGTTGCGGCTCCGGATGAGCGTGGGGACGACAGTGACGAGTGGGACAGGATAGGTGACCACTGCGGCGTAGGCGGTAGGCGTTTCGTGTCGATATTGAGCGCTTTGGTCGACATGGCCGAGAGGGTGGGCGGGAGAGGGGAGCAAGACTCGACTCGGGAAAAGCACACGAGCCTCGATCACAAAATGTTTCCCTTGGACGGCTGCGCTCTGCACCGCCACGAGTCTTGCGCATTTCGTTCCTTCCCATCTCTTCGCTCGCAGGGGGACACGGGGGCAGCTCAAGCGATGTGCAGCTGATTGATCGAGCTCTGTCGCATCTTTTGAGGCTCTTATCTTTTTCAGTCGGCATTCAGGTAGAGGTATTTTCATCTTTCGAATTTGAGACGGGTCGGATTTGCGACTTTGAAGCATAGGGGAGAGAAGACAGAGAAAAAGAAAAACGTAGGGACGTAGAAAAGATAAAGAAAAAAGAGGTTTGTGGGTAAAACAGCACATCATGGGTTGAGAAAGAGTTAAAAGACAAAGGGCGTAGGAGGAGGAGGAGGAGGAGGGGGAGGAGGAGGAGGGTACAGAAAAGCTTGACGCGGTTTTTTGCTTTCGACACCGACGACGACAAGATCGTGAAGAGACAGCAAGAGACAGACGAGTTTGCGCACAAAACGATCCGTTTACTGTGGTAGACAATGAGGCGAGTCAACGCGTGTTTCATCAGTTTCACGCTCATCGGCCGTTGATGGACAGAAACAGAACTTACGAAACATTTGCGGTGAACGATCGAAGGACCACTCTCGTCGTACTCTTGCTTGCTGATCCACATTTGTTGGAAGGTGGAGAGAGAAGCGAGAATCGAACCTCCGATCCAGACCGAGTACTTGCGCTCGGGCGGGGCGACAATCTTGACCTTCATCGACGAGGGCGCGAGCGCCGTGATCTCCTTCTGCATGCGGTCCGAGATACCGGCGTACATGGTCGTGCCTCCCGACATGACAATGTTGCCGTAGAGGTCCTTGCGGATGTCGAGGTCGCACTTCATGATCGAGTTGTAGGTCGTCTCGTGGATACCGGCAGCTTCGAGTCCGATCAAGGACGGTTGGAAGAGGGCCTCGGGGGCACGGAAACGCTCGTTACCGATCGTGATGACTTGTCCATCGGGCAGCTCGTACGACTTTTCGAGGGCCGACGACTGGGCGGCGGTCTGCATCTCCTGCTCAAAGTCGAGGGCGACGTAGCAAAGCTTCTCCTTGATGTCACGCACGATTTCACGCTCGGCGGTGGTAGTGAAGGTGTAACCTCGCTCCATCAGGATTTTGATGAGGTAGTCCTAGAAAACGCGAATAACCATCAGCACGAGATGAAAAGAGAAAGGAGAAAGAAGGAAACAAGCGAAAGGGCAACGAACCGTGAGGTCACGACCAGCGAGGTCGAGACGGAGGATCGCGTGCGGGAGGGCGTAACCCTCGTAGATGGGGACGGTGTGGGTGACACCATCTCCCGAGTCGAGCACGATACCGGTCGTACGTCCGGAAGCGTAGAGCGAGAGGACGGCTTGGATCGCGACGTAGAACGCGGGCGCGTTGAAGGTCTCGAACATGATCTGGGTCATCTTTTCCCGGTTCACCTTGGGGTTGAGGGGAGCCTCGGTGAGGAGGACGGGGTGCTCTTCGGGGGCAACTCGGAGCTCGTTGTAGAACTGTTGTCAACAAAAGAGGTTCAACGGTTCGCGTTTCGTGCACGAGTGTTGACGAATGACGCAAGGCGTACGGTGTGATGCCAGATCTTCTCCATGTCGTCCCAGTTGGTGACGATACCGTGCTCGATGGGGTCTGGATCGAATCGCAAGTCAGCTCCCGCGCTCGGTTCGCTTTCGGGGTTCGAGTGGGCAGACCGCGACTGACACTTGAGGGTGAGGATACCACGCTTGGACTGGGCCTCGTCACCGACGTACGAGTCCTTCTGTCCCATACCGACCATGACACCTTGGTGACGGGGGCGACCGACGATCGAAGGGAAGACCTGAAGATCGCGCAGTTTGGGGTCAGCATGCGCTCAGATCGAAGAGATCGGGCGAGATCGACTGCGCGCGAGTGTGCATGTCCGCGCGAGGATCAAGCATTCGCACGAGCGAGCGCAATCGGAGGTGCCGAGCGTCGACTATGGGCAAATGTGATAAGCGCGCAGAATGGAAAGGCCAACTCACGGCACGGGGTGCGTCGTCTCCAGCGAATCCGGCCTTGCACATTCCGGATCCATTCTGTGGGCGAGTTCATTGGGGGCAGGCGAGATCGGTTTCGAGCGAGCAGGAGGGCGAGGAACGAAGGCACAGGCAAAAACAAAGGCGACGTGTTAGGCGTGGCATCCATGCGGGGGAAACGGGCAGCGTTACGCGGGCGCAGGCGAGCACTTACGTCGATAACGAGGGCGGCAACTTCGTCTGCGAGAGTGGCACGATCGGGCGGTCAGGATCGCAGTACGCACGCGCGAGGGAGGATGGCCGAGGGGGACGAGGTCCGAGGTGACGCCCTTTCGATCGCACCTCGAACCTCGTCTACCGCCGTGGCCAGGCCGCGAACGGTGCAGGCCGCGAAGAGGGTACGCACCTTCCATGGTAATAGAGTGTCTAGTGGGGTAGAGAACGGGGGAGGGAGCGAGAGAGTGGGGTGGGAGCGGAAAGGGCAAGGTGCGGCCTGCAACGGTTGCGATTACGCTCGTCACATCAACAATTGCGATTACGTTTCGATTACATTTGATCTCTCTCGGCTCCTTGTGCGGGATGACCGACCTACAGTCCTCTCTTGTTTGGCACCAGTGTCCCGCGGGTTCTTCAGATGCTCCGCTGTGCCAATGGACTCTTCTTCTCTGCTGGTCGTGTTCAATACATTCGATCCACCCTGGTCTACGCCGATCCCGCAACGTGCACGCAGCATCGGCGAAGCAGCAGCAGCAGCATCGCAGTTTCGAACACAGAGCAGCAGTATCCTTGTCCGCAGCGCCTCGCTCGGGCTCTTGAGCATATTCAGCAGCTCACGCGACCGGATCAGGCGGTCAGGCCAAGTCCGGCCGACCCAAGATGTCCCGAAGAGGCGCGCAGACCTCGTGCGTCGCGTTCGCTGTGAAGCATGTCCAAGGGCAGGTCCATCTGCGACTTGGGGAACGCCTGCATGAGACCAGACTCTGCCCCGAGTCTAGGCAGGTGAGCACGAGTGCAAGAAGAGGTCGAGCCGTTCGGGTTGGAGGCGCGAGCGGACGGTGATCACTCTCTCGACCCCACTCGACCCTCGCGAGCGATCGCGCACACCGTCCGCGAACATTGTTCCAGCCCGTCTTTGCTCGCATCGGAATTCGTCAGACTAGCCTCGCAAGTGGCACGTCAGAGCGAACACCCTTGATCACGCTCGTCTCGAGGTTGATCCAGCCCATCCTCCGCACGTCGACACGATGGCAGAGCGCAGACCGCCTCCTCCTCGGGCGCCAGAGTACGAGCAGTACCCGCCACCGCGCGAGTACGATCGGAGACCGCCGCCCCCGCTGGCTCCGCCGGCAGGTGATTACCGCCGAGGACCTCCTCCCCCGTTGAGTCCTGGGGCGAGGTACGACTCGCGAGAGTTTCCTCCACCGAGAAGATACGACGACTACCGAGGACCTCCTGCCGAACCGTATGACAGTGCGTTTCAGGATCTCTTCCTCAGCGTTCGGTCGATTCTCTCACTCGTAACTGACGGACGAACGACGTTGATCAGATCGTAGCAAACGAAGACGTTCGCTGTCTCCACCTCCTCCGCGCCGAGACTACCACGAACGCGATTACCGTGTGTCTCTCTTTGCTCTAAATCGGTTCAGTGAATGTTCTTTGCAACGAGGACTGACGCAACTGTTTCGGTCATCTCGAACCAGCTCCACGAGATGATTACCGCGGCGGACCTCGAGGAGATTACCCTCCGAGACCGCATTCCCCTCCCTACCGCGGTTACCCCGAAGGTCACTACCGCGGAGGACCTCCTCCTCCTTCTGGTGGCTACTACCATGGTGCTCCACCCCCTCCCGAACCGTCAGTTTCAAATCTCGCCTATCCAATTAGGGCATATCTCGAAGACAAGAACCAGTTATTGATGTCGATCCGGTTTGGGCTAACGGCGAATTCCGAAACTACAGTGAACCTGAAGCACCGCATCACTTGCCCTACATTGTCACGCACCGATACTTTTCCGATTGGTTCACTCGCTCGAACCCTCCTGCGTTGGGAACTTCGACCGAGGCGCTCGAACTCGCGTGGAAAAAGTACCTCGCCGAATACACGCGCAGGAGTTTGAGACCCCAGTTTGACGAACTCAAATCGATGCACTGGTTTCAAGAAAAGTACGAACCTGGACCCGAGAGGGAACTGGAACGAGAAACGAGACGAGTCGAGACGACGAAAGGGAGGAGGAACGAGTGGTGCGAGTTGGCCGAACAAGGACAGTGGCAATCCGTCACGAACGAGTTTGGTCAGTCTGAAATAGCCTTGGGTTCCAATGGGGAAAGCGTCGACTGACTAGTCGTTCCCTTGAATGTGCTGCTCGTAGACGAGGAAGCAGTCAAACCGACCGAGTCGGCACCAAACGAGGACAAGAACGGCGATACGACCATGACAGCTGATTCAGCAACAAATGTTGAAGGTCGCGATGTCACCGACCAAAAACCTCTGACCGTGTTGGCAGACGGGGTCGTTCCGAAATCTGCCGAGACTGTGCAAATCCCGGCAAGACCATATCGAATCGTAATCACCTCGGTACCGACTACTGTCGCCTACTCTGATCTACACGCCGTACGCTCGTCGTTTTGCCCATGCTCTCTCAAATTGCTCGACTGATCGCGTCTCGGGGTTTTTTTTTCCTTCTTTTCCGGCGAGGTGTCGTTCAGGTGTTTGCACCACTTGAAGGCTTCGTGAGATTGGTCTCGGGAGATGGTCAACCGTTCGAGAATTGGGTGCGCAAGTTGTGGGTCACGTTTGATACGGACGAGCATGCATCTCAAGCCCTCGAAACGCTCAAGGAAACCTCGGTCAGTCCTGCCCCTTGCACCGGCTTCGAAGGTTCAGGCTTCTGACTTGTTTCCGAGTCTGCTTTCCAGATTGGAGAATACAAGCTCGTGTTGACGAAACAAGATCAAGCGAGTGAGGAAAAAATCAGGGCGGCACCTGCTGCCATGTCTGCTCCAGATCGTATCAAGAGTGATCTCGCGACGCTCGAAAGCATTATCGAATTCCTCGAGAAAGGTGAAGAAGAGGTCGTCAAGAAGGGGAGTCAAGTGATTCAAACGATGCGAGAAACCTGGTCGAAGCAAGTCGAAGAGAAAAAGACCAAGGGCGAGGATGTTACCCAGGACGAACTCGATCACGCAAGTCTTTTTTCTGCTTCTCCGTCGCATAGACAAGCAGTGCTGACGTTCGGAGTTTGTTATCGTATGCGTGCGCGATGGGGAAAACAGAACCGAAAGGCGCTCGATCTCAACTTGCACTACCTGCGCTTCGCTTTTCACACTTGCTACTACTGTGCGACTCGATGTCAATCGGCAGAAGCACTCGAGAGTGTCTGCCCTCGGCACGTGCGAAGATCAGGTGCTTCACAGCGTGAGTCACTCGATGTTCCATCTCGTTCGATCGCGATAGTCTCTTTCTCTGACAGCAGATCCCTTTGTCGCCTTCTCGGATTCAGCAACGGATGTCGCTTATGTGATTGGGCTCGATGAGAAAATTCCGCTACTTGATGATCCCGACAAGATTGACTTGAGGGACTTTGGCGCCGAACTCAAAGAAGAGTACGTTTTATTCAATCCTGTCTGAGCACTATGTACTCCCCAAAGCATCGAGCTGATGGTTGTCAACGGTATCGCGTCATTGATTCGATTCAGGGTCCTGTTCAGTCTGTGTTCACCTCACATCAAGACGGAAGAGGAGGGCAAATTCCGCTGCAAAGAGTGCAACAAGTTGTTCTCGGCAAGAAAGTTTGTCGAGAAACACATTGTGACGAAACACGGACAGTTTGTCAACGACGCGTTGCACCAGGTTCGTTCGGTTTTACCCCTTTTTTTTTCCTTCTCCGGAGGCGGCAACGATCAGAGAGATCGCGCGTTAATGGCTGAGCTATCTATTACATTGCGCCGTGTAGGTTCAATTCTTTAACAATTTCATCCTCGATCCGGCGCACCACCCGCTCGCCGACTTTCAACGAATGAACTTCTTGCCTTCGTTGATCAAACCGATTGCGCCGTTGCAACCTCCTCCTCCACTCGCGGATCGTATCGGAGGTCGTCACCACCGTTCGAATGGGTCGTCGACTCCGGACAAACGTCAGAAACGAGATGGACCTCCTCCTCCACCTCCGAAAGGAGCGAGTCTTGACCCGAGAGCCGCGAGGGTCCCAAGTTCGTATGCCGATCTCGACGGTGCTCCTGGTGGCGGACCCGATGTCGTTGCGCTGCCGTACTAAGGAACAAACGTGACCACCGGCAACCCCGCAGCTTGGCGAAGGAGGATGATAGATAGAAATCGGGTCCTTCCTCTTTCCAAGACGAAACAGAAAAGAAACGTACAGCTGTCCCGTATGTCGATCAGATAACCAGAGAGCGGAACTTGTGAGAGAGAGAATGAGAGACGTCAATTTTGGCCTTGGTCGTGTTGGCCTCCACATGGCCCGCTTGCGGCAGCGGGGAGAGAAAACCCCTCGATCTTTCCAACCACCACATCTCGATACCGCAGAACTCAATGTCTGACACTACTGGAAAGGTTTGTCCGATCAGCTGCACCCCCTTCTGTGATCCGTCTGACTCCCCCAGTGTTGGCCTTTCAATTAGGTCATCACCTGCAAAGCCGGTTCGTTTCCTCTCTCTCGTATACTACAAGCCCCGAACTGAAACGGTGACCCTCATGTCTGCTCGTCCCGGATCATTGTAGCCGTCGCGTGGGAAGCGGGTAAACCCGTCTCGATTGAAGAGATCACGGTCGATCCTCCTCAAGCGAACGAAGTTCGTATCAAGGTCCTCTACAACGCCTTGTGCCACACTGTGAGTTAGATCAACTCTGCTATTCACGGATCGATTTCGGACTCCCAAATTGATGCTGCGGTCATCCTGCTTTTCAGGATTTGTTCACGGTAACACTCTAGTTCATTCTTTCTCGACGCCTGAATTCGCAGGTATTCATATCTTTCTTCCTTTCTAGCTCTCGGGACAAGATCCCGAAGGTGCGTTCCCGATCGTACTCGGACACGAGGGAGGAGGTATCGTCGAATCGATCGGAGAAGGCGTCACGGACGTCAAAGTCGGAGACCATGTCGTACCCGTTAGTCTCTTCTTTTTGTCACCGGACAAGACAGAAACGTTTCCAACTGATGTTTGTATTATTTGGTTCTAATGTTTCTAGTTGTACACTGCCGAATGCCGCGAGTGCAAGTTTTGCAAATCGGGCAAAACCAACTTGTGTGGTTCTGTCCGTGCGACTCAAGGGAAAGGAGTCATGCCCGATGGCACGGGGAGGTTCCATTGCAAGGGCAAGGACTTGTTGCACTTTATGGGATGTTCGACGTTCTCGCAGTACACGGTCGTACACAAGTACTCGGTCGTGGCGATTCAAGACAAGGCACCGCTTGACAAGGCGTGCTTGTTGGGTTGTGGACTCACTACCGGTTACGGAGCTGCGTGCGCAAACATTTCTTTCTTCTGAGAATCCCCCCGGACGACTCGCAAGCGCGAGAAATGCGCGACGACTGAGAGACTGACCACTGTTTACAAAAATTACGACAGGACCAAGACGGCAAACGTTCAAGAAGGGGACAATGTCGCGATCTTTGGATTGGGCGCGGTCGGACTCGCGGTGATCCAAGGATGTCGCGTACGCAAAGTGAAACAGATCATTGCGGTCGACACGAACCCGTCCAAGGAGGAATGGGCTCGCAAGATGGGTGCGACCGATTTCATCAACCCGAAAGATTTGCCCGAGGGGAAATCGATCGTCGATGTGCTCGTCGAAAAGACGGATGGAGGATGTGACCACACCTTGTGCGTTTTTGAAGTATATCATTTACTCTGGGGAGCAGGCATACTAAAGGTTTGTCGTGTTTAGTGATTGCACCGGAAACACGACGGTCATGCGTCAAGCTCTCGAAGCTTGCCACAAAGGTGGGTTCCACCTCTTTTTGCTTTGCTCGGCAATTTCGTCAGTCTTAACTGACACGAGCTCGTGTATCGCGTGCCAGGATGGGGAGTTTCCACGATCATCGGTGTCGCCGCCGCGGGTCAAGAAATCTCGACTCGTCCGTTCCAGCTCGTGACTGGTCGCAGGTGGCAAGGCAGTGCGTTTGGAGGAGTCAAAGGTCGCACCGAGTACGAAACGAGTTTCGCTTCCACCACAGAAAGGATCGACCTGATCAAGAGACAGAGAAATAGCTGACTCGAGATTCTCTTTCTTTCGTACGACCAGGTTGCCTGGACTTGTCGACGATTACTTGCAAGGCAAGCTCACGGTCGATGACTATGTCACGCACACGGTCAGTTCTCGATTCTTGTGACTGAGCCTGCTCGGCGAGCGGATTCCCGAGGCTGACGCGCAACTGCAATTTGATGGCAGACCACGCTCGACGAAATCTCGAAGGGATTCGACTACATGCACCAAGGCTCGTGCATCCGCTGCGTGGTGGACATGTGGGCGTAACCCTAATCCACAAAGGAGACAGCGACATTGGATACTTGAAATTGAAATTCCCCTTTGTAGTCGAGATTAGAAAAAAGTTCCAAAGTCGCGAGAGACAACTCGCTCGCCTCGCGTTCTCGACTCACGATCCCGTCCAGTGCCAGCGTTCGCGTCTCGGTCCAACAGTTCGAGCTTCCAACGAACCGCCGTCGTCCAGCTCGCCCTGCCTCTCGAGCCCGCGTGAATCGTGGTCATCTTTGACGGTTCATCTCTGAACTCGCCCTTCACTGCCCCCTCTTGCACCACCCTCGCTCGCTTCAATCACGATGGTTGCCGCCCTTACGAGTGCTGCTGCGGACCAGCTCCTGCCGCGCGTCGTCGAGAACCTCGACCGACACTTGGTTTTGCCTTTGCTCGACTTTCTCGAGAGTCGCGACAAGTACTCGCACCAAGAGATCCTCAAAGCCAAGATCGACCTCTTGGCCAAGACCAACATGGTCACCTACGTCGAGGGCATGCAGCGCGAGTTGGAGGGCAAGACCGACTCGGAGAAGGTTCAAGGTGAACAAGGTGAACTTGCTTGCTCTCCCCTTCTCTCTCTCTCTCTACACGGTGTAGACCTAGTAAAGTAATCGGTATTGATGCGTCCATTCAATCTGGCAGAGTTCCGCAAGCGCGAGCAAGAAGTCGTCAAGACCCTCAACGATCTCCAGGCGCAGGCTCAGGGCATCATGGAGACCATCTCGAAACCTGAAGTCGTGTCGGCCCTCCGTCAAGACAAGCAACACAACTTGACCTACCTGAAAGAGAACCACGGTGTACGCCCCTTCTTTTGTCTCTCTTGCTCTCATACTTCCCTTGCTCTCTAGCACTGTGGTTCTGACCTCTTTTACCGCTGGTATGATCCGGGATGTCCCCCTCTTTACAGGTCACTCTCGACCAAATCGCGTACCTATACAAGTTTGGTCAATTCCAGTACTCGATCGGACACTACGCCGGCGCGTCCGACTACCTGTACCACTTCCGCGTCCTCTCGACCGATTCGGCTCTCGTCCTGTCGGCCATGTGGGGAAAACTCGCCGCCGACATCCTCGAAGGATCTTGGGACGCCGCGCTCGAGGAACTCGCCGGCCTGCGCGAGTTCATTGACCAACGTGGATCGAACGGACCTGGAGGACCTCTCGTCGCACTGCAGCAACGCACGTGGTGGCTTCACTGGTCCCTGTTTGTGTACTTCAACCACCCGAACGGACGCGAGGCGCTCCTCGAATCGTGGTTGAACCAAAACTACCTCAACACGCTCCAAACCTCGGCACCGTGGCTCTTGCGATACCTCGTCGCGGCAGTCGTCATCTCGCGCAAATCGACTTTGCGCTCTTCGACCACTTCGTCGACGGCACGTTCGCGTGAGGCCGTGCGTGACGTTGTCCGCGCGCTCGAACAGGAACAGTACCAGTACTCGGACGCCGTGACTGAATTCCTACGCAAGCTGTACGGTCAAGTCGATTTCGAAGGTGCACGACAAGAGATGGCTCAGGCGGCTGGAGGCGTCCTCGAGGATGATTTCTTCCTCGAACAATTCAAGGACGAGTTTGTCGAGAACGCGAGGTTCCTCGTCTCGGAAGCCTACTGCAAAATTCACCACCGCATCGATATCGGGTGGGGCTTGTTCTTCTTTGATCACTTTTCTCATGAGCCGTTAGCTGATTGTTTTGGGGCATCGTTTAGCGAACTTTCGGATCGCCTCGGTATGACCCGTGAAGAGGGTGAGAGGTGGATCGTTGACCTCGTCCGTGACGCTCGTCTCGACGCCAAGATCGATCTCAAACAAGTGAGCTTTTCTTCTCTCCGGACCTCCTTGGACTCGCTCGAGATCGCCAGAAACTGACCCTGTTTTGTTTTTTTCCGGAACGTACAGAATATCGTCCAGATGAACCACGCCGACACGCCCGTGTACCAGACTGTGATTGAAAAGTCTCGTGGACTCTTGTTCCGATCGCAAGCGATCGCATCCGCCATCGAGATCCGTGCCGGTACGCGTCCTCGTTTCCTATTCTCTCCTTGAAATCTGTGCTGACTCGCCATTGAAACATTCGCGCTAGCTGGAGGAGCTGTCGACCGTGATCAACACCGAGTAGGAGGTAGGGGAGGACGTGGAGGACGTGGAGGTTCGAGTCGAGGTGGAGGACCGGGACGAACGGGAGGAGGTTCGAACCGACCATCAGGAGGGGACGACAAGGGTGCTACCGATGCCCCCACACCGTCAACCGAAGCCTGAATGACTTTTTGAAAAAAAGGGATCTCTGGGTGAAAGCTATCTCCCCTCTTATTGAATCCTATCCTCCTACCTGCTTTTTTTCTTTCTTCCTGCTTTCATTCCGATTGTACACTTGTAGATTGGGGCTATCGGCAACCAGTTTTCTCTCTCTTCTCTCTCTTTTTCTCTCTTCTCTTCTTTTCTCGGGAGCGGGAACGGGAGAATCTATCGACCATGCAAATTTGACGGCGTTTTTTTGTGTCTTGACTGCCGTATACGACCAAGAGAATGGGATATCCAAGATTTATCAAACCTCAAGCGTAGAGAGGGCAACGTCACTCGCATGTATCCCATTTGGGCGCAGCAGGTCGTTCCAAAGTAAGCTCGAACGCCTGTTCTTCTGATCCTCTTCTTTATCAAACAAGATCTCGCAAGGCTCTCGGAAAGCAGCTCTTTGGGACATCAGGAAGAAGAAGAAGAAAAAGGTAAGCTACCGTAGACAAGTCTGTTCTGATCCACTTTGGGCGAGCGGAAATTATTCCAGTTGCAAGTATTGAGAAGATCCGATTTCGAGAAAACTCCTTCAACTCCGAGAGAAAGAGTTACGATCGACGAACCCCAACATCACAGACAAATCTGTACTCGACAATATTGTGCCTTTTCCGTTGATCATGATCCGCTCAAACCGTCTCCGAGATTTAGTACATATGTGCATCTCGCGAATTCATTGCAAGCTTTCGACATCTACTGTTCTTCCGATTCACCGTGGCAAGCGTCCCGCCAACTTCATCGCTACAATTCCGGCATCTCGGGGTGCACCTTCGCATCCTGCTCTGGCTTGAATCACCTTCCACGACTTTGTCTTCTTGGCATTTTCCCAATTCTTGACCACGTAATTCAACACTAACTCTTGAACGTCGGGGTAAGAATACGAAACATCGGAGAAAAGCTCGTAAAGCACTCCAGAGATCGTAAGTTGGTGCGCATAGTTTTCCAATGCGAGCTTGGCGAGGTCATGTAGCTCGAGGAGGTGAGCGAGGCGATAGACGGAGCGAGGAGATGCGACCGTGAACTCCTCTGTTTGGGGTCGATCGCGTAGGGCCTTGACCGCCGCAGTTCTTGCAGCTCGGGCTTGTGCAGTGTCGCTGTTGCCGATTTCCTTGTAAAACGTCGAGCGAATCGGAGCGAATTCGATGACCTCGGTTGAAATCCAGACCAAGACTGCAAAGTAGGTTGAATGGGCCGTATCCGTCACGTTGACCACCTTGACGCCAGAAGGAACGGGGATGTTCGTCTTTTTGGCAGTCTCCTCCTCGGGTTTGCCATCGTCCTCCGCATCCGAATCATCGAACGTGTATGGAAAATGTGGATTCACAGGGTGAGCCGTCATGGTAGATCCAGATCCTTCGGCAAAGCCGGACGAGAGCAACGAGCGGAAGAACGGCGAGGCCTTGGTGAGAACTCTCGAGCTGGCCCAGATTCGCTTCGACGACTTGGAAAAATTGAGACAGACGTCCTGCGGTTGACAGTCGCTCAGGGATGCTATATGGAGAAACATGCGTCAGACGAGCAACACAACAAGTCCTGGAGAGCGTATCCGCGACGAGTCCGATGACAGGATTGGTCACTTGGGCCACATCGAAACGGATGGTGACTTGGACGTGCTCGTCCCAGGACTCGATCTGGGGCCCGAACAAGGTCGCTTGAGGGGAAAAGGGAAACGCGCAATTTTCCAGGTTGATTGTCCAAATCGATTTGTTCTGGCCAGATTTGAGAGAGCCCGGAGAGATCACTATCGACCCCTTCTTGACATGGAGAGGTTTTGGGTTGATCGCTTGAGCGCAAGCGTTCCACCTCAGAACATAGTTGTAAGCGGGCCCGTTGAACTCTAAATAAAAGTTCCAGGGACTGAGTTGGGCACAGTCGATCCGCGCTGACGCATACGTGAACTCCTCCTCGAAGTCGTTCCACTGCCTCGACATGGAAACGGTCTCAGATCTCAGTGTGTTCAATGAGCATCTGCAAAAGCGGGCCTCGAGCTCAGTGAGGCCGAGCCTGGGGCGAACCGGCAGCATCCTGACGGATGCATCATCAAGCTCAGCTCACCGCAGAGTATGAAGGTGTCCCCGAGATGTGCGAAGCGAGTTTGAAGGTGGAAGGGGGCCAACCAAGAGATCTGGCGTCATCGACGCGCACAAACCGCTCCCTTTCTGTTTGCCGCGTGTGCAAACTCCTGTCCTTCCGAGATAAGCTCCTGCATTCCTTGGACTTTCTGCCCCAAGTGGCCAGACCCTGAACTTTTCTGAGTAGGGACAGAGGAGAAAGAGATAGGAAGGGACAAACAATACGATCCAGCAGCTCGGGCTGGAGCGCGAGTGTTCCAAGAAGGAGCTAATTAGGCCTTAGCTTGAGCTTGCGCCCTGATCAACAGCTATACAGTGTTGCTAAGCTCCCAGACAAATCAAGGCCTTGGGGATAAGGGCTGAAATGTGTACTCGCTCGGAGCCGCCAATCGGGTTGGACAACCGACTCTTGTATCCTGACAGGAGAGGCCTGACAGGAGAGGGGAGTTCAAGTCTTGACGATTCCGACGACAACGCCCGTTTCGCGAGAAGATGAGCCGACGGAAGAGAAGAAACAGGCAGTCCTTTCTTTCTCTCTGTACCACCGCAGGAAACAGTCCCAATCTCTCTGCCCAGATGATTGCTGAATCCGGGAGAGGAACCAGAAAGATGGGAAAAACACAAGGAGTTTTGGATTGGAATGGCATAGCAGCAACGTTTACTCCTTGGTCTTGACGGAACCACGGAGGAGACCAGTACGACGAGCAGCAATGAGACCGGCCTGTTTGACAACAAAGAAATCGAGATCAGACTGGTCCATAAAGAGGGGATAAAAGCGTATATGCCTACCTTTTGTCCAGAAACGGCTTGGCGCGAGATAGTAGAAGCTTTACCAATGTGCTAAAGAGGAGGCAGAAAGAATGATCAGCCGGCAGCTCGAATAAATGCAAATTCGAGACGAGGTGAGCTTACTTGGTGGTTACCTCCTCCGTGACTGCCCGACAGAACGAAAAGAGCAAGTCAGTACAACTATGGCATGGGACCAGAGGCGATTTGCGAAAATCTATAAGAGATGAAACTTGAACTGACGGGTGATCAACGCTGCGGAACGAAAGAGCAGAAACGAGTCAGCCACTGAGGAGAAAATCGGAAACAGGCAAAGGGAAACGCACGGGTTCATGGCAACACCACGGGTCTTGGGGAAGTTGTTCTTCTTGGCCTTGGCGGCGTGGAAGGCACGACCAGCCTTGAGCATAGGCTTGTCGATACGTCCTCCACCAGCGACGATACCGATCGTGGCACGGGCGTCGTTCTTGACCGACTTCTTGGCTCCCGAAGGGAGACGGATGCGGGTGCGTCCAGTGTCGACGTCGTGTCCGATGACGGTGGCGTAGTTGCCCGAGGTACGCGCGAGCGCTCCACGGTCACCAGCCTGCTCCTCGACGTTGCACACGATGGTACCTTCGGGGAGCTGCGAGAGGGGGAGAACGTTGCCGACGGCGAGCGAAGCCTTCTTGCCGCAGAAGACGAAGGCACCGGTCGAGAGACCCTCGGTAGCGACGAAGGTCTCGGTGCGCATCTTGTAGCGGTACGGGTCGCGGAAGACGACACGGGCGAGGGGAGCACCACTGTCATCAGAAAGAGATCAGTTCTCGGATTCATTCAGCCTGGGTTTGAAAGACGACTAACCGTCCAGAGTCGTGGACAATCTCCTTGACCAAACCACGGATGTAACCGTTGCGCTCGGCAAAGTCGAGCGCACGGAGCTTGGCGGGCGCAACTCGGTGGTGAGTGTGCGCTCGGAAGATTCCTCCGGATTTACGCTGGTTGCGAATGACTGTTCACGTGCGACGGGAATGGATCAGACGGGACGAGTCTCGAGAAGCGGGAACCAGAGGGAGGAAAGGTCCAACTTACCACGTCCCATCTTTCACTGCTCGACAAGGTACACACACCACCGGGAGGACACGAGGGACGGAGAACGAGAGGGAGAGGAGGGAGGGGACGAGGGGGCAAGAGTGGACGAAGGCGGGAAAAAAACAGGGTCAGCAACTCGCACCTCGAACTCGCTCTGGGCTTGCCCTGATCCCTCCTGGCCTACGAGCCTGTACTCCTGCTCGACTGACAGACCTCCTCGACCTCTCGCTCGATGTCGAGAGCGCTCGAGTGGGCGCGGTGTCGCGATTCGTTTCGTCTTTTCCCATCTCTCAATCCCTTCCCTCTTCTCGCTGTCTGGCTCCGTTGGGTCGGGCTAGTCGGGTCGCGTTCGGTACGTAGCTCGTAGGTCGACAGGTAGGTGGCGTTCTCGTAGCTTACAAATTTGGCGGCGAACGGGAAGGCGAAGCGGAAAGCGAGCCTGCGTCTTCGCGCGGGAATTTTTTACACCCACCGCCAGTCTCCCTCTACCTCAATTACAATTCAATCGTTATCTTGAATTCCTTTTTCCTTCATTTGCTTTACAGCATCAACTCCCGCTTGCCAATCTTCGTTTCTTCCCTCATCCTGTTTCTTCAGGACCAGCGCCTCTACAAGTATTGCCGAAGCTTGCACATCGAGCTGCACTCGCGAGTCAAAGGGTCGCTTTTTTCCGGTTCAAGGGAGGTTTCCACGGTTCTCCCCCCGAGCTCGGTCGAATATCATTTTCACGCGCTTGCGCGAGAATTTCCTCCCGTGAATTCCAACTTCCGATGCTTGATGCAATTCGAAAGCATCACTATTGAAAAGACATTATGGTCGTGGGAGCTGAACAGAGAAATGTTTTAGACAAGATATCTTTTTCCAATTTTCGAGATTTCGAAAGTATTTCTTCTGTCCCAAGACCATCTATATGGAGCGAGGGAAGAAGTGAAAAGGGGGTGAAGCACAGAACAACAAGAGAAAGAGAGATAGAGATCATGGTTTTATAAGAAAAGAGGGAAGGCGATGTTGCGAGGGGATAATCTATGCAATGATGAAACGAGAAGAACCGAGGCCTGCGGGGTTGTGTTTTCCCTCGATCTACGAGAACAACCTCTTCTCGAACGAGTGCAATCCGTGCACGCCTCCCTCGAGTTGAGCCGAAGCGGTACGCAACTCGAACCGCAGTTGACCGTTGTACGCGAGTTCTTGCATGTCGGCGATCGAACGCGTACCCATGTCTTGCAGAGAGTGTTGAAGACCGGCGTACAGGTACGGGATGAACTTGCGAAGCGAACCCTTGTCCTGAACGGCACCCGCGACTCCTTGCGCGACTCGCACGGCATCACCTTCCGAGAAGTACCTCGAAGTGGCCGCGTTGTCGACTTCGTCAGGTTTCGTTTGGTTCTTGTTCGTACCGGCGTCCATCGCGTCGATCGAACCCATACCACGGTACTTCTTGAGGCGCTTGCCTTCGTTGTAGAAGAACTCTCCAGGAGATTCGGTCGTACCGGCCAAAAGTCCTCCCATCATGACGGCCGAAGCTCCGAGCGCGAGCGCCTTGGCAATGTGACCGACGTTCGAGATACCTCCATCGGCGATGACGGGGACTCCGAATTGACGCGCAAACTCGGCGACCGCGAACACGGCAGTCGCTTGAGGGCGACCGACGGCGGTAACTTCTTGCGTGATGCAGATCGAACCCGATCCCATACCGACTCGGAGTCCATCGGCACCGGCGTGGATCAAGACGGCGGCTTGTTCACGCGTAACGACGTTGCCGGCAATGACCTCGAGGTCGGGGAACTCTTGCTTGATCCATTGGATCATCTCGATCTGGTAGGTCGAGTTTCCCTGGGACGAGTCGAGCACAACGACGTCGAGTCCAGCTTCGACGAGGAGGCGGAGACGGTCGCGGTCGGGAGCACGGGTACCGATCGCGGCAGCGCACAAGAGTTGCTTCGTCGAGGGTTGCTTCGACGCGAGCGGGTAGTCCTTGTTCTTGAGCAAGTCGGAACGGGCGAGGAGCGCAACGAGGTGACCGTCCTGGTCGAGGATCGGCAGTTTGCCCTTCTTCGAGTCTCGGAGGATCGTGTTGGCTTGTTCGAGCGTCGTGCCAGCACGAGCGGTGACGAGGTCGGCACCCTTGGTCATGACCGTGTCGAGCGTCGCGTTGTCGGGACGGAACTGGATGTCACGGCCGGTAACGATACCGACGAGCTTTGATCCGAGCTTGCCGTTCTCTGTGATGTACAAAACACGAGCAATGTCAGTTCTGATCACGATCTCTGAACATTTTCCGAGGTTGACGAAAGAGGACGGGGAGGGTCGACAAAATCAGAGGTGTCACAAAGGACGTTACTCGCTTCTCCACATGGTTGAAAACGAGTGATCAAACTCAATTCGGTAGAACGAAGGAAATAGATGGGTTGCTCATCACGTATATGTGTGTGCGGGAGGTGTGGGATTCGGGAGGAAAGAAGTGGCGAACGAGACTGACCGGTGATGGGAATACCGCAGAATCCGTGCTTGTCCTTGATCGCCCACACGTCAGCGACCGTGTTGGTCGGCTTGAGGCACAGCGGGTCGGTGATGAAGCCGTTCTCGAACTTCTTGACGGCGTGCACCATCTCGGCTTGGAGTTGGGGCGACACGTTGTGGTGAATGACTCCGAGACCTCCGAGGAGAGCCATCGCGATGGCCATCTCGGTCTCGGTGACGGTGTCCATAGGGGACGAAAGGAACGGAGTCTTGAGGACGGTCTTCTTGGTCACGCGCGATTCGGTCGAGACGACGGAAGCGGGGAAATCGATGTGACCAGGCAAGACGAGGAAATCCTGTGCAGTCGAGCAAGTCTTGCGTCAGTCATCGACGACCTTTGAGCGACAGGAGCCGGAGAGAAGAAGCGCATACGTTGTAGGTGAGACCTCCTTGCTTGGTCGAGTCCATGAGCTCGCGAACCGAGAGACCGTCGCCCCTCGAGTACGTCTCGAGGTGCTTGAGAGCGTTGGCAGGGTCAAGGAAAGGCATCACGGCGGGTAGCTGGAGACAATGTGCGTCGAAAAAGGTCGAGACGAGTCAAGCGCAGATCGAGAGGCAGCAAAGACGGGACGCGGCGGAACATGGGCGGGGTCGGCACGACAGGTCAGTTGGACGGTCATGGAATGCGCGCTGGGCAAAAGGTTACTCACCGGCGGTGGGCGTGTTCCGTACCAAGAAGAAAAAAAAAGGAGACGCCGGAAATTTCGGGGTCAGTCTCTCGGCGGGGTAATCATGCACCTCCCCTGAGTCGCACCTTCTCTCGTCCTCGTCTCATCTCGTCTTCCCCCTCGGAGATCATTCCGAACCCTCAACCCCCCTTCTCGCACCCACTCTTGTCTCGCAATGCCCTCTGCGACTGGCATTCCGCAAGGACAGCGCGAAGCGAGGATCCACTCGCACTCGCACATCAAAGGACTCGGGTTGGACGATGATGGCTTCGCTCAGAACAACCGCGGTGGATTTGTAGGACAGCGCGCCGCACGGGAAGCGTGTGGACTCGTCCTGTCCTTGATCCAGTCGCGCCGGTTCTCGGGACGCGCCCTGTTGCTCGCGGGTGCACCGGGAACGGGCAAGACCGCCCTCGCCCTCGCGATCGCTCAAGAACTCGGTCAAAAGGTCCCGTTCTGTCCCATGGTTGGATCCGAAGTGTTCAGTTCCGAAGTGAAAAAGACCGAAGTCTTGATGGAGAACTTTCGTCGCGCGATCGGACTGCGCGTCAAGGAGACGAAAGAGGTGTACGAGGGAGAGGTGACCGAGTTGACCCCGGCCGAAACCGAGAACCCGCTGTCCGGGTACGGCAAGACCATCTCGCACGTAATCGTCGCCCTCAAGACCGTCAAAGGCACGAAGCAGCTCCGCCTCGACCCGAGCATCTACGAGAGTATCCAGAAGGAACGCGTCACCGTTGGAGACGTCATTTACATTGAAGCAAACACGGGAGCAGTCAAGGTCAGTCGTCTTGTCCAAACGTCCATTAGAAGACAAATCGCGAACCTCGATTTTGATTTTCTTCGTTTTTGACAGCGAGTGGGAAGATCTGATGCGTACGCGACCGAGTACGACCTCGAAGCGGAAGAGTACGTGCCGTTACCGAAAGGCGACGTGCACAAGAAGAAGGAGATTGTGCAGGACGTGACCCTGCACGACCTCGACATGGCCAATGCGCGCCCTCAGGGTGGACAGGACATCATGAGCGTCATGGGACAACTCGTCAAGGGACGCAGGACGGAAGTGACGGACAAGCTGCGAGCCGAGATCAACAAGGTCGTCAACAGCTACATCGAGCAGGGCATTGCCGAGTTGATCCCAGGAGTTCTCTTCATCGACGAGGTATGCCTATTGATCTCTCTCCCTCTCTCTCATATGACTCTTTCCGGTGTCCTGACTCTGGTATATCTCGCGCGACAGGTTCACATGCTCGATATCGAAGCGTTCACGTACTTGAACCGCGCGCTCGAATCGACCATCTCGCCGCACGTGATCCTCGCCACGAACCGAGGGTTGACGACAATCCGGGGTACCGAGAACGAACCCGGATCTGGGCACGCTGGAGGAGAAGGGATCGTTTCGCCGCACGGTATCCCGATCGACTTGTTGGACCGGTGCATGATTGTCCGGACGATGCCGTACTCGAGGGAAGAGATCAAGACGGTCGTGCAGACGAGGCTCAAGGTTGAAGGCTTGTCGATTCAGGAAGACGCACTCGAAAAACTCGCAGACGATGGAGTTCGAACTTCGCTCCGGTTCGTCTTGCCTCTCTCCTCCCTCTCTCTGTCTCTCTCTCTTTCGACGATTTCGTTGACCTCTTTGCAAATGTCTCACAGGTATGCGCTGCAATTGTTGACGCCAGCTTCGATCCTGTCGAAACTTCAAAACCGGACCGAGATCACGCTCGAAGACGTTGGAGAAACCGATTCTCTATTCCTCGATGCCAAGTCTTCAGCCCAGATGTTGCACACAGGTCGACATGGACAGTACATGCGATGATGATGAAAAGAAAATTATTACGTTGGCTTTTCCACTGGAACAGCGTATTCATGAAAACCTCGTTTGCAAAACGAGCGAGAGGGCTGGAATGAATCTTGCGCACAACTGAGAGAAGAGACTATTAGTTATCAAATATCTCATGATTCTCTCGCTCGCTCATGGGGAGCCCTTGTTCTCCGCGATACGAGGACAAGAACACTCATTGCAAACTCGGTTTGCGAGCGATCCAAAATTCGCAGTCGTACGAGAACCTGTTCGAGGGCGAGTCAGGACAGTCTGTGCTTGTAAAACTTCGCATTCACACGAGCAAGAGTCGATGTATGAAGACTTGGGACTTGCGTGTACATTCCCAACTCGTCCGCCGTGTAATTGACCCGGTTCAAAGTCCGTCTCTGTTCAAGCTTGAACCCAATCTTTTCAGCTGCACGTATCACTTCTTCGAGTCTATCCGAAAGAGAAAGATCAGAATCATGGTGATCACTTCGGAAGAGGAGCGGAAAACTGACGGTAGTTCCATTCCTGGATTCCCGTAATACAACAGTGGACCTTCGTTGATCCAGATCCCGTTTGGTTTCAACAATCTCCAGATCGTTTCGAAATAGTCGAGCAAATTTGAAGCCTGAGCAAATTCAATGTCAATTTTTGCAATACAGAGATGAGCGGAGGAAAGGAGAAGAGCTTGCAGTATCGATGAAAAACAATGTCACGATGGCATCGAACGACTCGTCCTGAGTGAACAAGGTCAAAAAGTCCCCTTGTTCGAACTCGAGCTTGACGTCTTTTCGAGGCACAACGTCGGGAAACGTGACACTTCTCAACAGATTGTCGGCAGTGCGTTGGTGCGAGAACGAGTGCACGTAAGGATACACGCGATGTTGGTTCTCGGTATGAGTGCGATAGAAGACGAGATCGGTTCCAAGCGACATGAAGTGCGAAAAGTCGTTCGCGACCGTTCTGAATCCTTTTCGGTTTTGATAGAAACGAAAAGTCGACAACATTCAGTTACCGCTTGGAGAATTGAAGCAACGTCGAGCTTACCCGATACAGAGATCTCGTACGCGAGGCGACCAAGCCCACATCCTGGTACGAGCACTCGTTTGGTCTCGGGAGCCGGAAATTCTCGATTCAATGCTTCGAGAATGGGTGGGAACAGTGCTTCGCGTTCAGAGCGACCTGCTTCACTCCAGTCTCTCACAAAATGCTTGAGTGTCTATTGACCATGCAAGAATTGGGGATTCGACATTGCAGTAGAGAAACCAAGATCAGTTAAAACTAGACGCGAACATTTCTGAAAGTCGAGGGTTCTGGACAAGCGGACCTCTACAACCCTCCCGCTTTCGGTTCGTAGTTTGCTCCTGAACCCATATGGTACTCCTTGACGTCTAGCCCGCTCCAATCCGATCGCGGCGAGTTCGTCTGTCAGGGTCGAGTTGGATTCGATCGCATCTTCCGCACGTAAGAGTGTCTGCTCCCATCCGAGCGTTCGACCGATCCGTCGATGGCGATGTGGCATGCGTTCAAACGCGAGCAGCTTGCGATCGATCGCGAGTTGTTGATCTCGCGAGTACGCCGAGTACGAACTGATCGAGATGGCCAAGTTCGAAGGTTCCTCGAACGCTGAGGGCAAGGGTATCCGACCCAGCAATCGAGTGATTGGACGTACTGCGAGTCGGTGTAGGCGTCGCAAGAGTCGAGTAGGCGGCGCGAGAGTCAGAACTGCTACCACCGAGAACAAGGCGATCGTGAGCAGCAGGGGTACCAGGACTGGCTTCGAGGGTCGTATTGGCGGGTCGACAGGTCTTGTCGTCATGCTTGTCCGAGTGAGCGTGTACAAGGTGAGAGATCCGGGAGCGATAAATCATGGTTAATTTGTGATGAGTCCATTCTCAGGGAATCCTCTACGCCAGGACTGTAGCACGAGCAGCTAGTAGATAACTCGACACTTTATGCGCGCCAGCAGCGCAACAAGCAATTGATGCCAAAAGAAACGGTTAATGACTCTCGGACCTCGAAATTTCTCTGCTCTTTCTTTTTCGATCCTTTTTTGGACCGCCTTTCCTCGACACAATAAATCCAATCTAACGCTACCACTGTTGATCCATTGAGTCCAATTTTCTCTGTAGCGACCGCTTAGATTTCTCGAGACGTCTGGCCACTTCATTGTAGCTATCCGTATTGATGCGTCGAGTCGAGGGTTTGCTTGGTCGACTTGCCCGTGCCTGATCTGGCAGGTCGAAAATGGCTTTTTGCTGGCTGCCGCCGCCGCACCGGCTCGGACTCATCGCCTGCTTTTGGCTGACGAAGTGAGTGCCTTCGTTCGTCGTCGACATTTGTGTCAAACGGCTGTAACGTCCGGAGATCCCGCTCACGCCGGTATCTCCGCAGTCACACGGCGCACAGTTTCAAGCGCGCTCGGGAAGCGGAAGATGAGTGCTCACAGGCCGATTGCTTCGGCAAGCAGTCTGTTCCTCGTGTGAAGGTCAAACTTGGCTTCGTCGAGTCGCTTGGACTGCGTATACGCTTCGCACACGACCATGTGCGATGGGTATAGCTGAAGGTTGCCAGGTCGGGCGCTCCATCGAGCTTTTGGCGGAGGTTTGCGTTTTCGTTCCGCAACGCGTCGAGCAGCTGGGTATTAGCTCCATCAATTGGCGGAGGCCGTAGGCGAAACGCAGTCGTCAGGCCTACCTGAACAAGACAGACATGCAAAGGTGTAATGTCCCTGAAAGAACTCTTCGTGAGTCGAATGAACAAGCGTACGAGGCTGAAACCGTCTGACCAAATCGTCAATGAACATAGGCAAGACTCACTTCATCTGTCAAGGCACGCGACGAGTGGAGTGCCCGCACAGCAGCAATATCAAGCAAGAGACCCTGTTCAACGTGTTTGGAAATCGCGCACGGACAGGTCGATCGAGCTAACTTTCACGGAGGCTCACTTCGAGATTACGCATCCCATGCCTAGGGATGACTACGACTTCCTCCAGTCCCGACACGCTATCTGATTCAAGAACACGCGTCTCGCGTCTCGGGACTGGAGGAGGTCGTAGTCATCGAGACGCGTGTTCTTGAATCAGATAGCG